>NC_141695.1:213113634-213713634 GCF_964263255.1 Lissotriton vulgaris
AGAAGCGTTAGCTTGCGCTTGGGCTCTAGAGCACTTTCATGCTTTTGTCTGGGGCAAACCTATCACTATTCGCACTGATCACCGACCTTTAGTGAAAATTTTGACTACAGAGGAGAGTGTTGGAGCTTCGGCCAGGTTGGCAAGAATTTCTATGAGAATGAAAGAGTACGTGTGCAAGTTAATGTGCCGAGCAAGGAGAATGTTGTGGCCGATTGCTTGTCAAGATTGCCAATCCCTATGGAAGAATATATGGACAACCCTTTGGGAAATTTCAGTATTGCATTTATTCATGATTCAGGAGTACCAGCTATTACAAAAGCTGAGTGGATAGAGCAACAAATTAAAGCCATTAATTTACAGGTGGTGTCATACCATATATGCAAGGGTTGGCCCAAGAAGAATAGTATACCTGAAGATTTAAAACCTTTTTGGGTTGCAATCGTGTCACGAAGGTCATTTTGGAGTTGTGAGGCCCAAGATTGTGGTCAAAGGTATTTTCTGGTGGCCATGAGTGGACAAGGAGGTGGAGAGATTTGTTAGAGTATGTCATGTAAGTTGTTCTCCAGACAAATGTTTGAAGACCTTAAAACCTCTTATAAGTGAGGGTTAATTTCTTAGTTTACCGTGGGAAGTTGTGGCAGTGGAAATTTTTAGACCAGAAGGTGAGTTTAAAGAGTATGGTTTGGTTGCCACTAATTTATTTTCAAAATAGACAGTTGTGGAAATTTTGGAAAGGGTAGACACTAATACAGTTCATGAATTTCTTGACAGACTCGTTGTGATGGAAGTTTTACCTGTTGCCCTTTTAAGTGATAATGGGGTGCAATTTACTTCCAGAAGTGCTAAGAGATATTTTGAGAAAAGTGGTGTTAAACACAAGACTACAGCTCTTTACAACCCTAGTTGCAATGGCACTGTAGAACGGTCTAACCGTGTATTGAAGGGTGTTATTCAAGTGCCCATGTGTAAGCAAATGGATTGGAAGTTGGAACTACAAAAAGCTGTTTGGCCATATAGGGTGACCACTCATAGTGCCACCGATTTATCTCCTTTTGTCATCATGAGAGGTAGGAAACCCAGGTGTAAGTTTAGTCCCAGTTGGCTTTCTGATAGTATGGTGGAGCAATGGTCTGCTACTGATGTCACGAACAATTTGGAGGTTGTGCACAGTAAAAGTAATATCTACTATGATAAGAGTCATGGTGCAAAGGAGGTAGTGGTGAAAGTTGGTGAATTGGTTTGAGTTAAGAGACCTGGTAAAATTCCCAAAGGTGAGAATCAGTTTGCTGCGCCACCAGAAGTGGCGTAGGTCTTGCGCAATGCGGTGAGATTGAAAGATGGTTGGGTCTGGAATCTTAAAAGCATTGCTTTAGGTTTTGGACAGAATGTTGGTCTTATGAGATGAGTTACAGATGGCCGACTGGTAGGAGCTCTGTGAAAGAGCTCCGTGCACTTGGGATCCCTTAATCGGAAAATCCCCTTTAGTGCTAGCTACAAATGGCACGGAACTGAACTGTTAATGAGGGGAAGAAACCAAGCGCAACAGGATTATTACTAAACGATTGTGAAGATTTGAAGCCGGAAAACGACACTCACCGGAATTTCCTTGGGAGCTGCAAATCCCGACGGGCAGAGCTGACCCTCATGTCTGGCAGTCGAAGCGCGATAGTGAAGGTAGGTGATCCTCGGCAGACACACGCACAGACGCTTGGCTGATGGAGTGCGACCCTCAATCCCAACTCGAGAGGGAGCGTGGATCGGTGGAGGCTGCGAGCTCGCTCCTATCGGCTCACAAGTGGTCTCTGGAGTGAACGGGTATGGCAGGTCCCGCCGACCTGCAGGGGCGGCTCTAGGCTCATGGAGGCCCTGGGCAGGGAGCGTAGGTAGGGGTCCCCGTAATAGGGGGTCTGGGCGGGGCAGAGCGCGTAGGCCAGTGAAGAGGGGGGTGTCAGGGTGTTTGGAAGGGGAAAAGAGCCAGAGGCCGCCAAATACCTGCCAGGGGCCACCACGCAAATATGTATCCATCCCCAGAGGATTATTATATTAAGGATATATATTGGCGTGGTGGCCCCTGGGGTTTGGTGGCTCTGTGCAGGTGCACAGCTTGCACATGCCTAAAGCCGGCCCTGCGACCTGTAATCTCCCGGCGGCCGCACGCCTAAATACAGCCACACGCCTAAAAGCATACGAGACCGGCAGCTGCAAAGACGCTGGGAGCTGCCCCTGCCTCGAGGGGACCGCATTGCTCGTGTCTGCTCTCACGCCGGTCCTCTCATGTGCTGATGTGGGTGGAATGTCGCTGAGGCACAGTGAGGGACCGCGACCATAGAAGCATTGGGGAGCCAAGCCCTGACTGGAAATTAAATCGGGCAAAGCCCGGAGAAGGCTGCCGTTTAGCCCCGCCCCCCCCTCCGATCCGTTCTGGAACATGGCAGAGAGCGCTCACTGAAATTAGATAACAGCGAGCTGGGGCACCGCGAACCTTTCATGTTGGTCTAGAAAGTTGCTTCTTATATTGCTTCTTTATTTTTTACCTTCGCTGCAATGGCACATCAAAATGGCACATCAAAATGGCACATCAAAATGGCAGCAATGGATGGGTGAAGTGAAAAAGTACAAAATAACGAGGGTGAGAGGCGCATACCACCTCCTTGGGTAAACATAATCCTCAGACCGTCACCTTCCCAGGCCAAACACCAACTACTGCAACTGAAATAGGACAAGTGCTCAGACCAAAAAACAAGACTACAACTAGCAGCCCTCAATCAATGAAAAAAGAAATAGGACTACACTGTTGAACAGGAGGCTTGGTACAAATAAGGCGGTCATATTGGAAAAGCACCACCACAAGGATATTTTTCGCTTCCTTCGCCAGCCGATTATAAAATCCAGCCTAAACAGGTCAGAATATCCATGTAACGCCTTTAACACCCCACCAATGGACCTTATCATCCATTATTTTATCTCAATAGCTGTCGGCCTGCTGTTCCTTTTTGCCTACACTATTTTATCTCAATAGCTGTCGGCCTGCTATTCCTTTTCGCCTACACTATTTTTCACCCTGCAGATCTGTTACCTCTCATCTTACCAACAGACCTTATACTCCATTACTTTATATCCCATTATTTTAGCTTTTTACTCATTACCACTATACCTCATGCCCTACCTCATACCCACTCACCTCCTCAGGCCTGACCCCCCATATCCCTCTCCCACACCCAGTTTAGTACCTCCCCCACTCCCAGATATCCATCCACCTCCTTAAGCCTGACCCCTCACATCCCTCCCCCACACCCAGATTAATTCCTAGCCACCTCTACAGCCGACACCCTCCATCATTTCCTCCCACCTCCCTAAACTTGAACCCATCTCCCTAAGACACTCTCCACACAATATAACACGGACTGCGTACAGAAACCCACTCACTAACTATTCTATACTTATGATGGAGCTCACAGGCACACACACTTACAGCATCACCTACCCCCCCCCGCCAAACTCTCTAAAAACGCAGCTAAACGCTTCAAACACAATCTTATAAAACATCATCCTGAAACACCCATAGCGGATCCCTATTGCTCAATACACAACTGACATATAACTAATTATATCATTTACCATACGAAGCGAAGAGTGCAATGGAGAAATGCATTTCTAACCCTATTTACACTCTCCGCCACCAGGAAAATACCACATGGTCTAGTTATCTATATCACCCCCACCCAATGTTTCCATGCGACGGCAACCATCACTATTAATAATAATGAAACCATCCTCATGCAATCTACAGATCGTAATCTAAGCCTCTTAGACAACATCTTCCCAATCAACAAGGAGCAAGTGTCTAAACCCCATATAGCCACTCAGGCCACCCCTTCCGCTAATACTCAACATACCACACGTCCTATCCTTACCGAAACAATGCTACTTCATTCCGACCTTTACCTGCCAACACACGTCAACCCACCACACTGAACCCCCAACTCAACATAGCCGAAGCTACCTACGCACCCCCAGCAAACACTGTACACTGCTTAACCACTAAAACTGATGCCCCTTTGGATAACCCCCGCTCATCCCTCACTAACACTCTTGCCTCTGCAACCTTCCCAAACACCGTCACCCATAGTACCACTCCCCCACGCTAAACCACAACCCTTACTTCAGCTGTTAGACCACAGTAAGACACCCCACCCAGAGGACTTAGAGGACACATGGCCCTCCGTTATCACCTTGCCCCCGAGCATACTTCCTAAACCCACATCCCAGCCATCCACTCTCACAATCCACCCACCGCCATACATAACTCTACCCACTCCATCAGCCCAGCTATCCTCCCCCACATTACAGACATCCACTCCCACAGGCCACCCACCATCATCCATAACTCTACCCGTACCATCAGTCCAGCCATCCTCCCCATAGACCACCTAACACACACATTCACACCTACAACACCCCTACCTTATTTTATTTTATTTTAATTTCTTCTATAGCGCAGGAATCAATCCCGTAAGGGTATCTCCGCGCTTTGCCAGCTAAGAAGGTATTAGGTAGAGCAGCCTAAGGTTTATGTGGATGGAAATGCTTCTAGGAAAAGAAGGGTTTTTAATGCCTTTCTGAAGGACAAGTGATTTATGGTGGTTCTTAGGTTAATGGGGAGATTGTTCCAGAGGGCAGGACCAACAGCGGAGAAAGCATGGTCTCCATGCCTAGTCTTCTTTGTGTTGGGAGGTTTTAACAGGGCTTGGTTGCAGGAGCGGAGGGACCTGCTGCGCTGGTACAGTTCAAGAGACTGGGCTAGATATTTAGGACTTGCTCCATACAGACATTTATGTACCGTGCAACAGATCTTGAAGTGGATGCGCTGTTGTATGGGAAGCCAGTGCAGTTCTTTCAGCAAGGGCTTAGAAGGAGTCCTGGCAGGTGCACCCATGACCACTCTAGCTGCCGTATTCTGGACCACCTGTAAACGGCCTACTGCATCCGTATTGGCTAATGTCAGCAGGCCGTTACAGTAGTCCAGGCGGCTGGTTACCAAGGCCTGTACAAGTGTCTTTCTACATGTGGCAGGAAGAAAAGGGAAGACACGCCTGAGTAGACCAATGGTGTGGAAACATAGACCCGCGATGTAGTTGGTGTGTTCTTTCATGGTCAGTTTTTGATCCAACTTCACTCCAAGATTTTTAACATGTGATTTGGGTACAGGTACTGGGCCAAGGTCGAGTGGCCACCAGTCAGGGGTCTAAAGGATACTTGCTTTGCCAAAGAGCAAGACCTCAGTCTTTGTTACATTACACTGGAGGCAGTTCCTCGCCATCCAGTGTGACACCGCTCTCATACCCTCAGCAAAATTCCCCTTGATTTTAGGGTCAAGGGAGCTGAAAGGGTAGAGGAGCTGAGTGTCGTCAGCGTAGGAGACCGGTATGAACCCGTATTTCCGCACAATCTCAGCAAGGGGGGCCACATAGACATTGAACAATGTAGGGCTAAGGCATGAGCCCTGTGGCACCCCCTTCGTGAGCCCCCTTGAGATGGAACGAAAGGGGCCCAGGCTGATAGATTGTGATCTCCCGGTGAGGAAACTCTCCAACCAAGATAGTGCTACGCCTCCGATTCCTACTCCCTGCAACCGGTTCAGTAGGGTGTTATGAGACACGGTATCGAAGGCTGCGGACAGGTCCAACAGCACTAGAATCATGGAGCCCCCTCTGTCTTGTGACATTTTGATCTGGTCTGTCACAGAGAGGAGGGCTGATTCAGTGCTGTGGTTGGGCCTGAATCCAGATTGGGATTGGTCCAGGCCCCCTGTCGCTTCAATGAAATTGGAGAGGGTGGTGTTGACGTGCTTCTCTGCCAGTTTGCTGATGAAAGGAAGGAGAGAAATCGGGCGAAGGTTGGAGAGTGTAGACCAGGGCAAGGTGGAATTTTTGCGAATAGGGTTCACTACCGCTTCCTTCCAGGCAGATGGGAGTTGGCCTTTGGCAAAAGACAGGTTAAGTAGGTTCTGAATATGAGGACCCAGTATCTCGATTAGCGGGGAGATGAATTTAGCTGGTATCAGATCAGTGGGAGAACCAGATTTAGTACCTTCCCCGCACACAGTAGCCCCATACCACACACCAAGCCAGTCCCCAGTGCCTACATCTATACCCTCAACACAGACACACTCCCCACTCTTAGCCACCCCCACAGCCCACCCAACACACACACTCCCACCCGCAGCACCCCTCCCATCCACACTCACACACACAACAAACTATACACCAGCCCAGACCCCACTGCATGCATCCAAACCCGCATCCAAACCCACACCCATAACACAGCCACATACCACACGCCCGCCTGCACATAACCCCAGACTTGATGAGATCATAATTTCATTGAACCAAATCAAAGGAGAACTTCAAGCTCTCAATGATCATTTAGCGAAACAACCATGGGGTATTAGAGCAACTAGACACCCCAAAATCAGCTGGCCCAGAAACAAAATTACCATTAACATGAATCCCTACTGTCCCAACTGGTCCTCTGTCCCCTCCTACAACAACTCATCTCGACCAATTAGAATCACCAATCTGCTCTCAGAGAGCGATTTATTCTCCCTGGTGAGCTCATACGATCCCGCTCCTATGAAGCTTACCACACCGGCATCATCGTTAATTCCTACTATCCCCCCTAATCCCCATAGGACTACTAAAGCAAACACTAGAGGCGTCACAAACACCAACCTTAGAAGAATCCCTATCACACAGGAACCCTCTTCAACCATCAGCGCGCCCAAACTCAAATGTATTCTCCTAAACTGCAGTTCGGCCGCTAGACATGCAGCGGACATTGCTGACCTCATCCTCACACATGAGCCAGACCTGATAATGGTAACCGAGACCTGGCTAAAAGAATCCTCCACACCAATCATTGACATTTTAGTTCCACCCAATTACAACATTATCAGATTTGACAGAGCTAGAGCCGACAAGTCGGGGGAGGCATAGCCTGCATACATTGTAGCAATATCTCTGCAAGCAGAGCCATCTCCCCATTATTCCAGTCATGCAAATACATGTGCCTTAACATCACTAGCAAGGGTAAACCTGTCTGCTCTCTGCATATCATCTATCACCCACCAGGTGAGAACCTCGCCTTCACCGAATACTTCATGGACATGGTATCATCATACACGGGGCGACAAAATACCCAAATATTTCTCAGAGACTTCAATCTCCATTGGGATGATACATCAGTGAACAGTCTTAAGAATTTCCTTGCTGACCTAGACCTAACGCAATTCTGCAACATCCCAACACACGACAAAGGATCGATTCTGGACTTATTAATCTCTAAAACAGGCTCCATTCAGCTAGAGTCGATCCTACCCTGCGGCTGGTCAGACCATCACATCATCACTTTCACCAGTAAGGAAACGGTGAAACTGAACTCAGCCCAATCCACAAGACCAAAAGTGTGGAAAAGAGATCTGAAAAAACTTAATCCCAACACCATGCCTACCTCCTGTTCCAACCTACTGTTGCTGCCCGCAGGATCTTCCACAGTTCACGATCTCACCAGCCACTACCTCTCGACCATGACATCAATAATAGACGAAGTAGCACCTCTGCTACTAAAAAGAGACTCTCTGAAAGATTCTAAACCTGGGTATAACGGTATACTCAACGAGGACAGGCGCTCACTCAGAACTGCAGAACGGGTCTGGAGATCAATACCATCAACCAACCACCTCAAGATTCTCAGGACAAAGAGAAACGCATATTTCCGTAAGATCAAGCGCATCAAAGCCGATTTTTTCAGCCTTCAACTTTACCAGGCAAGAAACCGTCCTAAAAAACTCTTTGATCTGATCAAAACCCAATCTAAGGAGGCACCTCATCGTCCACATGATATTGAATGTGAAGAATTCTCCACCTTCTTTTTTTTTTTTTTAAACCTTTATTGAGGCAATTATAAATTACACAGCTGTTTCGCCTACATCCTGCAAAGTCAGGCCGGCAGCTATTACAGTTTCCGCAATACAAATTGTTCATTGAGGGGGTTCATTTCTGACACAGCAAGCCACCTACAACCCATCATGGCCGGCCGCGTTAAGGACTATAGGGAGCTGTGTGAGGCAGCATTCAGTAGTGATGGAGATGACAATGTACATAGAGCAGAGAATGCATGAGGTTTTCGATTTTTTTGTTTTTTGTTTTTTATTGCCAACATTCAACTTCGACTTAGCTATGTGGTCCGACAACCCGGTGGGTCTAGTGTGTCTGGTCTTCCCTCCATGTACCCAAATTCTCCACCTTCTTCACCTTGAAGACCGACACCATCAAGAACGACCTACTAAAGGATATAACCTTATACGTGAGACCGAATACACTAACCTCTCCTGCTCCCAGAACCACGCCATGCCAACTCCCATCAAAGTCCAACCCAAAAAATAATGCAGACTGGTCATCCTTTTCCTCCTACTCCGAAGATGCTTTAGGCAAAATTCTCAGTGCATTGAACCCAGCCAACCCCGCTTCTGACCCACTTCCGGCAAATGCAGTCAAAGACCTAACTCCACTGCTTCTACCTCTCTGGTCCAAGATCATAAACAGTTCATTTCAACAAGGATGCATCCCAGATACCCTCAAAGTAGGCCAGGTTTCACCCATTCTAAAGAAGCCCACGGCAGACCCCACGCACCTAAACAACTATTGCCCTATCTCCAATATCCCTACCTTAGCCAAGCTGCTGGAAAAATGTGTGCATCTACAGCTAACGAAACATATTTATCACTTTGACCTTCTCAACAAACACCAATCAGGTTTCCGTGCTGGCCATAGCACAGAATCAGCCATGACACACATCATTGAGGATGCGCTGCAAATACTTGACCAAAATAGATCCTGTCTACTCATCGACCTTGCCTCTGCCTTTGATACGGTCAAGCATGAGAACCTGTTAGACCGCCTGAAACACAGAATGGGCCTATCTGGGGCAGTGCTAAGCTCGTTCACTTCATTTCTCCAAAATCGGACACAACAATTCACAGTCAATAACACCCTATCCAAGCCCGTCCCAGTAATCTTGGGGGTACCGCAAGGATCCGTACTATCCCCAACACTGTTTAATCTCTTCCTGGAACCTCTCACCGAAATTCTACAAACCTCTAGCGTGCAATATCACATGTACGCAGATGACACACAGCTATACCTCAAGATACACACCCTAGAGGACATCAAACTACTTAATACAGCTCTTAGGAATACCCAAACTTGGCTGGCAGAAAATCATCTTAAATTGAAGGTCCTAAAGACTGAATTCCTACTAATAGCTCCACCGGCTCAAATCCCGAAAATGCAAGATTGGATCAAACATATCACAGCATTCAACATACAACCTACCATTGTGGACTCAGCGAAGTCACTTGGAATAACTTTAGACAGTAACCTCAACATGCAAAAACATATCAACAATGCTACAAAGGGAGCCAACTTCCAGATAAACACATTGAGGAAACTGAAACCCTTCCTACCCCACAATGACTTCAAGCAGGCAGTACAAGCTCTGGTTATACCCAGAGTGGAATACGGTTGTGTCTCCCTCTGTGGCCTACCCAAAGCATCAACTGCACCTCTTAGAGCCTCAAACAACGTCGCAGCAAGACTCATAACTGGATCTAAATGTAGCTCCCACTCCTCCCAATTCAGTTGAAAATTGCGTGCATGACGCACAGAGCCTTACATCAAAAGACACCCAGTTACCTGGCACAGAAACTGATGATCTCTGGTGGGTCCAGATCCTCAAGAAACGCAGAAAAATTACTACTGAAACTACAAAAATTCCATAAGAAAAAAAGTTATAACAGATCCTTCTCTGGGATGGGATCCAGAATTTGAAATGCCTTATCCCCAGAAACCAGACTTAACCCGTCCACTACTTCTTTTAAAAAGTAAGTTAAATCCATCCTCATGGCCAAATTCACATGAGCAGGGTCTGCTGAAATCCTGTGACGAGATGCATTTGCGCTCCCAACCACTAGACACTTATTGATGCTAAAGCTAACTATGCTGTTTTTTCTACTATATTCTTTGTACATTTGTTTGGATCTGCTCTTATTCTCTGTATAAGTAACATTTACTGTTTGTATAGCGCTCTGATATCCGCTAGGATCTTGTTTGCGCTTGATAAAACTTTCAAAATAAAATAAATAAATAAATGTGTGGTGAAGCTTTACAAGAAGAAGGTAATAGGGACTTTGACTGGTTGGAAGATTACTTTGATTTGAGTGCCAATCAATCTAGGTTAGCTACAGACATAGTTCATGATAATGTAATGATTGAAGGAGGTGCGATGGGAAGCCAGGAGACTTCTTAAAACTCAGAGGAATCTGTAGATGGCACTGTTGCTGTGGAGGGGTGTGTTTGGAAAGAGTGAGGAGGTGCAGTCTGGAATAGCTGAACCAGTTGGAGGAGATGTGGAGGTTTGTGACTATGAAAAAAGGAAAAGGGTTCTTCAGCGATGGCTGAAATAATATGTAATGTGATTTCTAATTTTCTCATGTTCTTTATATCCTATCCATTTTGTTATTTACATTTCTGTGTTTGTTGTTGTTTATTTATTGTGTTGTGTATTGAATTATGTTGTGGAGCTTGGCATAGAGCGTGGCAAAGAATGCATGCTGTGTTCTACTGCGGGTTCCAGTCCAGGGCATCAGTTACTATGTCTTGGAGTGGAAGCCGTGCTTCCTGGCTCTCACCTGTTTCACCTATCTGCTAATAAAACGTTATCCTTGAGAGTTTTGTGTTTGTTCCGGTGTGCTGGGTTCCCTGTTTGCCTAGCACCTCCTAATCATCTGGACCCTTTGATTTTCCTTGCTGATTCTGAAACGCTCTCTTTGAGCGTTGTGGCATCTTGAGCATCTTGGTTATGCAGACTGTTGCCAGGTTGCCACATGCATTAGAATGCTCTGTACAGATTCTGTAGTTGTGATGTTTAGAGTATCTAGGCAGTTGAGCTTGGACCTTGCTACTGGTGACTCTTTATCCTGTGGATGGGATCCTATTCTACAATAAATACTTATTTCACCTATAATCCACGTTTGAACTTCTTTACATTGGCGACGGGACAGGATTTGTGAAGAAAAGAAGAAAGGATCTCAAGCAGTTGAGCTTGGACCTTGCTACTTGTGACTCTTTATCCTGTGGATGGGATCCTATTCTACAATAAATACTTATTTCACCTATAATCCACGTTTGAACTTCTTTTCAAGCGTGTTCGGTGCTGAGCCAGTCAGCAGCACCACCATTGTTGCTGCGGCTGCCTCTCTTGCCGCATGTCCCCTGCTTGGGTTCGGTGGAGATTCCCACAGCCGCAAGCCCCCTTGTTCCTTTCTTATCCCATCCGGCAACCTGTGGTTACCGGATTCTCGTTACCGGCCGCATAATTTACGGATTCCACTGCTATACGGTTACAGTAAGTAATACAAGGGCGCTGAGGCAAGCGTCCCTTGTAAATCATTGACTTCTGAAATTCTGCGTGCTCCTGTGATGGATCAGTGACCTTGGTCCCGCGACAAGTATTCACATAAGTGGTGGAGGCCTTCATCCCTGATTTATTTTTTCTTAACATTTTCTCACCTGTGTGGTACTGTTGTGTTTGGCATTCGCTATTATTCGGATTCTCCTGGAGGAGGGTGTATATTGTTCATCCTGGACTATTTCACACTTAGGTGCTTCTTGTCTTTGCACCCCAGCCTTCTGGAGGGCAACGCCCCTTGGACTGAACTTCTGGGGGATCATTAACCCGTCATTGTTCGCTGTTTGAGTTCTGGATGCAAGTACAATTGAAAGATATGGTATGCGGTATAGAGAGTAGTATTTATGTTTGAATTCCTTCTACATATCTGTTTACTCTCTTTCACACAGGACCTGCCCCTCAAGGTTGATGGTTCCCTGACAGCCTAGATGCCTGCTTATACAGGAGGGGCTCTAGAACCGCGAAATCCAGAAGCCCACTGCAGCCTTCATTATTTTTTGCCATTCCCATTTTTCCTGGTACGTTCTCTGACGAAGTAGTGATTGTAAACACTCTTTTGGTGGGAAAGTAGAAGGGAATAGTTGAACTCACTTCTCATCATCATCCCCGCAGGATGGCTTCCAAAGTAAGTGGTGCCCTGTCCCTCAGTGTGGGAGAGACGATATGCGGGCAGCACAAAAAGCGTGGCACTAGTACCTCACCAGGAATGGCAAGACCGAAGGTGGGCCCAGCACAGCAACAGTAGGGCATGCCCCTAGCTGTGAGCTGCAGCCTAGAAGAGAAAATAACGGACATTTCATTGGCGTAGAAAGTAGAGATTAGCCAAGAATGCTCCTGGTGGCTGCCTGGTGTTTGCAGAGGAGAGACTCCGAACCCCTCCAAGGCAAGTGCCCTAAAAAGCCCACAGTTGTCTCAAGCACCACTCAGAATATTTGATTCACAGATAACAGAAAGCTGCAGGCATATGGGCCGGGGGAGGGGAGAGGGGGCAGAGGTAAAATAGGGAGAATACTTACATTTCCTGATAAGGAGAGATGGAAGCATTTCCCACCCCTCAGCAGCTGTCTGCTGCCACCACGGGTGGGGAGCATCATGGGCAGCACACGCCCCACAGTGGCTGACTGACGCCACCATAAGAGAAAACCAGGAATGCAAGGAGCCAGCTGATTTCACCATCTCAAGGGGCTTAGAGACACTGCAAACCTGCACAATAAAGCCTCCAGAGAGAAGAGGCAATGCCAGCCAGCTGCCCCAGCACCGACTGGCCACTGTTGTCCCTGTGACATGCGCACCGTCATTGCGCATGTCACAGGGAGCGGCCGACTCTGTCAAGCATGTCCCCACTTAGGCAGGACCAAGTGCTGCAAAGGCGTAGCCTAGAGGCGCTCACTGTAGGCCCATAGTGAAGGAGAAGACGAGGTGAAAGAAGAAAGGTAACTCTCAATCCAGGGTGCGGAGTGTCAAGAAGATCCCTGAGATCTGTAAAAGGTCCATTTAGGTAGTGAAAGAGCGAAGTCCTTTCGACAGGACCGGGCCGGTGAGAGGCCACAATGAAGGGAGAGAAACAGTCCTATGAACAGGACTTGACCTGGGGGAACCCTATGAAGAGAGTACCACAGGCAGAGGCCTGGTCAGGAGACCAGATGAGAGTGACACTGCAAATTCATTGAAGAGTCAAGGAGAACAGTGTGGCAAGATGACACGTAGTGGAATAGTCAAGGAGAAGAGTGTGGCAAGATGTACCATTGCCACATCGCAAAGAAGATGAAAGAAGAGCAAGATGTGTGATAGACCTGTCACACGGAAGAGCATGGACAGTTTTTAGTGATTGTCATCATTGCCAAGGGCATCACTAGAAACACCTCGAGAGCACCATACATGGAGCACCATGCCTGCAAAACATACATAGAGTAACAAGGGAACCCTTGCACGGTGGGAGGCTGGCCACCCAGAAATCATCTGTGAGACCTAGTGAACCTGAGACCTGCTGAAGAGAGCATGCTCCACCATTATACCATAAACCCTTGTGGCTGCATGAGCGACTTGGACGTGGCCCTGTTGGGAGTTCAGCAGCTACCGCTTTGCATGGTCTGAGTGAGGCACCGTACACCCCATGCAGTACTGTGGCAATCCCGGGGCAAGGGCCTCAAGGGAATTCCGGCGTGATATAATCCCAGCATGGGAGATGCATCTGCAGCCATTCCATGACAGGCACCTGGATGCATTGAGGTTGCAGAGAGAAACTGTCATCCAAGGACTATTTGGTGGATGCCCGTGCAACTGAGTCCTGATGGCAAGAGTGTACAGACCACAAGACAACAACCGTTTGTGGCTGAATGAGCAACTGGGATATGATCATGTTGGAGATTCCTCAGCGACCCCTATGTGAGGCCACACATATCCCAGACAGTCCCACAGCCCAGCCAAAAGGGCCTCAAGAAAGTTTCCATGTGAGGGAGTACTGGCATGAGAGAGAAGCCTGAAGCTGGAAGACTGAAGCTGTTTCACCAATGGATATCAGGAAGCATCAAGGCATCCGAGGAAGGCTACCACACATCGTAAAGTTGTACTAAGTCTTTGAGGGGTTGCTACCCATGGAGCCCGGGGGCCTTCAAAGAAATCTCTAAAGTGGACTTCACTGTCACTCCGGATGCACTCCCCATGTTAAACTGTTCGAATCACTCCAACACTGTGAGTGCAGTTGGAATCAAACAACGCCACATAGAGGGACTGTGACCCCAAGAAAGAGGGATTTAGAGAAGGACAGACTTCGTCCGTGTTGCTTTTGTGCACAGAGTAATCTGGTGATTAAGTATAGGCAAATTTTGCGAATCTGGCGTTCGCGAATTTGCGTATTTGCGAACTCGCAATCCGCAAAATCTGCGAATTCTCGCAAATTTGCGGATTTTTGGGGGTTTGTTTGTGTTCGCAAGGGTTTCTGCCAGTTCGCGAGGGTTTTGTACCAGTTCGCAATTGCGAACTTACTTGTCGGCACGCAACGGTCGCGACTATGTTGTTTCTACGTCTGGTTCATCATCACAGGTTCACAGCACCCTCTGTTTCAACACTGCCACCCTCTGTTTCTCACATGCCACCCTCTGGTACATCAATGCCACCCTCTGGTTCATCATCATCACTGTAGATTATGGGGGGGAAAAGCAAGCACACCTGCCCTGCTTCAACTGACATGAATTAATTTGGGGTTGATTTATTAATGTGTCACTGTTTAAAATTCCAGTCTGGCACCTGCTTCCTTATCTGTAATTTGCTTTCTGTTGCAGTGCAATTTTTTTTCCAGGACCTTTGTGGCCTACTTGTAGCTATTCTATGAGCCTGCTGTGAGGGTCAGAGCAGGGTCATACAATTGTTGCAACTAGCAACTGAACTCTGGAGGGGCCCCAGTCAGGAGGCACTACAGGGAATGGTTACTAATGATGAGTTTGAACTTTTGCACCTGCTGAGTGCTTTCAGTTTTGCAAAACTCGTTTTTCTGCAGAACAGCAACTGTAATGCCCCAAACAAACATAGGCAACTGAACTCTGGAGGGGCCCCTCAGGAAGTACTACAGGGAATGGTTACTAATGATGAGTGAACTTTTGCACCTGCTGAGTGCTTTCAGTTTTGCAAAACTCGTTTTTCTGCAGAACAGCAACTGTAATGCCCCAAACAAACTTACTTGTGAAAGTTGATTTCTAATCAAAAAGTGATCCAAAGAAAGTCAAAAGGCCTCAAATCCCAAAAAGTGCAGGCAAATGTCAACCTGAGGAGTTATTCTGATCAAAATCATCATTTTCAGAAGGTCTATGCTGCTTGCTAGTGGATTTCTTGTGCAGAATTGCAAATTTTGTAATTTCGCGAGTGCGAGATTGTTGCTGCCCGCCGCACCTACATGTTCGCAATTACAAACTCTCGCGATGCGTCGCCAAACTCCCGCGGGATCCCGCAGCAAGATCCAAAATGGCACAGCACTCGCAAAATATCGAGAAAAACAACTCGGCAAACGCTGAATGACGGTAAGTGAACGCCGCACGCCGCAAAATTGTATACCAAGAAAAAAAAAAAAAAATCGGTAAATTCGCGAGAGTTTGCGGATTGCGAATTTACTGAAAATCCGCAAAATCCGCGAGCGGAACGGGTTTTCCGCCCATGCTTACTGGTGATATCAAGGGTGTGAGCCATGATGCCAGGTGCTCCCAGCTGCAGCTATTGGCGGATCCTGTATTGTCCTGCACACTGCCTGAAGGGACTCAGGGTTGTTTAGTTGGTTTTCCACTCACACCGTTTGGATTTTGTTTGTTTCTTTTCAATAATGTTTTGGTGGGATGTAGTGTTCTGTGGAACACGTTCTGCATGCCCTGGGACAGTTCCAGATACGGTAACTCTGTGTCATCCTTCTAGCTACACAAGGACCAGGCTCAAAGCCACCACGATATTCATTACATCTAGATGGGTTGTGAAATGTTGCCGTTTTAAAAAGCGGGTAGGGGTTCAATAAAATTTGGGAAGCACACGGTGGTAAAAGTGGGCGGGATCGCCAGAGCATGGCGTGCCCCTACTTCTCTACTTTCATAGAGTCCGTTCCCCAACTTTATTATTTGAAACAACATACCTCCCAGAAAGCAGAAATTGCAGAGGCCAATAGTTAAACCTCAGCTTTTGGGGACGGGCAGAGAAGGAAAAGGACTCTGTTTTTTCCTTTGTGCCCTGAGAAGACGAGAACAGTGTCCAGTTCCCCTGCTACAGCTGCCCCCCCACCCCCTCTCCGTGTTCCCCCTCTTCACTCTCTTTTTTCTAGCTCCTCCTCATTTAGCGAAAACCGAGACTTCGAGAAACAGGTATTAGCTTCTCTTTCCTCCTTTTATTTGCTCCCCTGTGAAATGGATCTAAAAAAGAAAAACAGTTTTGCTGGAAACGGTGTCTTTTACTGACATTTTTCAATTTCCACGTGCAGCCTGGGGGCGGAGAGAAATAAAACATTCAGAATATGAAAAATAAGCAACTAACGAAAGCAAGACAGAGTGGTTGCAAGGTGGCCACATTGATTTTTTTCACACTTAAACACTCTAGCGCCACTTTACAGTGTTTGCCAGAGAAGAGCTACATTTGTTTTCTCCTCTCTTTGAACAATATTGTTTTCCCTGGGTGAGAAAGTGCACCTTTCCTGGAGGTACTGAAATACCTGCTTGACTTGGATTGGAGAAAATGTGTACAGCGGCTGTGAGTTCATAAATATGGTCTTTTTAAACCAGACTGCCTATTTTTTGTAAGGATATAAAAAATGGACACTGAATCGGGTCCTTTCGGGGTCCTTTGGTCATGACCTTAACTTCTTAGGCAAAAGCACTCACTCATTTCTGAATAATGAGTTTAAAAGGAACAAGCATTGGCATAGCCAATAGGTCTCACTTTTGGGACCTTATAAGTATTTAGTTATGCAGCACAATAGCCCACATGCATCAAAGTCCCGTTTTGCGTTTCCAAATTTGCGAATTTTACCGAATCGCAAATATGGATTCGCAAAACGGGATGCATCATGGAAAGTGCAAAATATTTCCGAGTCGGTAAAATTCGCAATTTTTACCGACTCGCAAATATTTTTGTGACTTCTAAATTGCGAATTCGCAATTCCCATTGATTCCTATGGGCCAAAAGGCCCATAGGAATCAATGGAAATTGCGAATGGCACTTAGAAAATTTCATGGGTGCAGGGGGGGGTCCAAAGGACCCCCCCCTGCACCCCCGAAATGTAATTTGAAATGGATGTTTCACACACACATGTCCTAAGGACATGTGTGTCTGTAACATGACATCGTTTAAAATGTAAATTAGTACATTTTAAAAAAAATTCGCAATTTACCACGAGGGTCAACCTCGTGGTAATTTGCACTTCCAAACCTTGTTCTCGCAATTTCATTTCTGAATGATGCATTGCATTTAAGGAATCGCAAATTTGCGATTCCTTAAATGCATTCGCATTCTGGAAAGTCGCAAAATCAGCGAATTCCAGTCAGAAATGATGATGCATCTGAAAAAGCACTTTTGCATTCGCAAACGGCCGATTTTAAGGAATCGCACCGTTTGCGAATGCAAAAGTGCTTGATGCATGTGGGCAAATATCCTTGGTGCAACAACCTCAACTGTTGCATGGGTAAACACTTATAAGGTCCCAAAGGCGAGACCTACTGTCTATGTCAATGCTTGTTTTCTGTTTCCTTTGGTGTGTGTAGCCTGCTTGTTTTGGTAGGCAGGGGAAAACCGACGCTGGGCGCTTTATGGAATGTTTGTCTTGCGATTATCATTTTTCTTTATTAATACTTTGTTGCTACATTGGTGCACCGAAACGAAACACATGTGCTGAAGGCATATACAATTTATTTGAAACTTGCATTTTTCGTTTTCTTAACACTTTGTTGCTGCATTGGTGCACTGAAACTAAACTCGCTTGCTGAAAGCATTTACACTTTATTTGAAACCTTGCTTACCTCGCAAGATTAGTTACGGCTTGTTTTCTATTTCTTGGTTGGTAATGTGGGTTATGAGCATCTAAAAGGTAGCGTGTGTTTTCATTTCAATTGATGCTTTGAAATTGAAAACATTATGTATGAAGGCATACTGTTTAAACAGTGTACTTGCCTACCTAAGTTATGCATGCAAATTACAAATATAGATAACAACTAAAAGACATGCTGCCTTTCACATGCCCCTAATGGACATTAACTATATGTGCGTATCGCTTGTTTTATTTTATCCAGGGTTGTACCACATTGGGAAACTATCTATCCAGTGTTTACAGCCGTGTCAGCAAATATTTACATTATTATTATTATTATTATGTTTCTTATATAGCGCCTGAATCGACCCCCGAAGGGGTATCTCCGCGCTTGCCTTGGGAACCCGTCCTGGCTTTTCCCTGTGAGATAGCCCCTACAGGGCATCCCCAAGGTGAAAGCCAGGCATCCCGCCGCGGGGGGGACCGTTGTGGAGATTAAGCAAGCTTAATGCCCAGAGTTGCAGAGTGTGAACCCATGATTAGGTCAGGCACCGAAGCGAGAATTATCGAGTCCATGGACATTTGAGCTCAAGACCCTGCCGCGTCGGGAATTGAACCCTGGTCCCGGGTCTGACCTCTGCTTCAGGGTCTGCCTGCTCTAACCAGTGAGCCACACTTCTCCTCCCCATGCCACACAAGGCCCATATGTTGTGTAGAAAATGCAATGAAATGAATTTGTACTTGTAAAGCGCACTTATACTCCAACCAGGGTTTCCTGGCGCTGTACGCATACCGCTGTGTAACCCTTCCTGGCTTTTCCCTGTGAAATATCCACTCCTGGGCACCCCCAAGGTGAAGCCAGGCATTCAAGCGCTACTGGGGCCTTTGTAAAGATTAAGCAAGCTATTGGCCAGAGTTGCAGAGTGGGACCCATGATTAGAATAGGCACCGAGGCTAGAATTATCAGGTCCGAGGAAATTGAGCCCCAGACCCACCGAGGCGGGAATTGAACTCTGGTCCCAGGCCAGACCTCTGAATCAGGGTCTGCCACTCTAACCCATTGAGCCACACTTCTCTATAGAAGAGCGATAGCAATCTTTACAGCTATGCATCTGCTTTCAGTTCTTAACCAGAGCCTGGGCATCTCTTCCATTACTTCTCCCTACTTGTTTCACCCTTTTCACTGCCAAGACAATAAGGTGCCAGCCCTTACTAAACAGCTTGCATGCTGGCAGCCTGTCTCATTTCCCCGAGTGCGACATTTACGAAATAAATACATAGCAACAAACTCACAAGCACCTTCTCCTTGATATGTTGCACAAGCATATTACTAAAAAGCATAACAAAAAAACACGCAGTGTTTCAGTCGCACACAACCATATACAAACTCAGTTGCAATAAAAAGAGATGCTGTCTTGTTGACAGCACTTAACACAAATGCGGCATCCAGGATACACTTTTGTGATCAGGTGCATATTTTAAGGCCTACTTCTCTGTTTAAAGGTGGGGAATGTTCCAGAAGCAAGGCAGGTATGTAATAACGTAACCAAATGCCCCCTCTTTACCATACAAATGCATAAATAATCACTGGACCATCTTATTTTTAGAAATTAGTACACAGTTAAGGTGCAATAAAACAGTCTGCCCTTAAACTCACTATGAGCACACAAACTGAATGCGGACCATTTCGTCACCCTAACCTGCCACGCGTTTTTTTTTTAACAATTCAGTCACTGTGTGCATATAAGGTATTCACTTGTTCCAGACAGCTGCGACACTTTGATGCACCTCAATTTTTATTCTCTATTTCTCTAAAGAAAATATACAATATTGCTGTATTTTGGCTTTTTTCCCAGTTCCTTCTAGGAGACTCCACAAATCCTGGTTACCGTATTTTCCGGCGTATAAGACGACCCGGCGTATAAGACGACCCCCTACTTTGCTTGATAAAATTTAGGTTTCAAGCTATACTCGCCGTATAAGACTACCCCCAATTCCAGCGCAGTCCAACTTTCTATCTCCATGGACTGAGGAGATCACGTGGTACTGACACTCCCCTCCTTCCGATGAGCATGAGATTTCTGGAAGGAGAGAGAGATCAGCACATGTGGAACACAGTGGGGGCCGCCATCTTCAGAGCTGCCCGTTATATTTCAGGACCTCCTGCTGCCTCATCTGCCTGGGGATGTGGAGACACGTGTGCAGGTCAGTCTAGGCACTTTTGATCCATGTAACTTAACGTTTGCTTTTTCTAATTTGTTCATTTTGTACTATTACCTATTACCGGTATATGCTCGTAGTTTGGGTTTATGAAATAAACGGTTCCGCTCCACGGTAGTTGTGCCTGCAGAAACGCCTGTGGTATCCCCGGCTGCAATCTTTAGATGGTATGCGATTTTATATAGCGCGGACTTTACCCGTTTGTGTCGGATTGCGGATTAGAGCCCCCCTCACCCCCCCGCTGGGTCGGAAGCGTTGGCGGGAAATGGTGCAGCTCGAACTCGCATCCAAGAGTAGTCCGCGCTATTGAAAAACCCATAAAAACAAAGGGTCTAATTTGGCATCCGGCGTATAAGACGACCCCCGACTTTCCAAAACATTTTCAGGGGTTCAAAAGTCGTCTTATATGCCGGAAAATACAGTACCTTTAGGGTCCCCAGTATGGGGACAATAAAGGACGGAAGAAAACCTTATGAAGGCTTAATTCAACTCACAGGGCCCCAAATATTTAACCAAAAAAGGCTCAGCAGGGTGGGGGGGGGGGCGAAGCCTCAATTCTGAGAGGTTAAAGCTCTAAAAAGAGATCTGTATTTGACTCATAAAAAGGAAGCGCAGAGAGTTAATGTGCCTACTGCTAAGAACATGTACCGTGCAGATCACAAAGTGCACTTAAAGTAAATAGGTCAGTGGGTTACTGCTTTTGTCAGAGAAACCTTATTGTTACTTGCAGTTAATAAGTTAAAATCCTAACATATAACTGTGAGATATTAACTGTCATGTAAGAGCTGCATGCAAACTGCAAGGTATAAATTAATGTGTTATGGTTTTTTCCCCAGTCTTTGATTATCCTAATGTTGCAAAAAAGGGTTAATTTGGGTACAAATCAATTCTGATTTCTAAAGAGAACTATGGTATTACGTTTTGAATTCTGAGTTTGTGTTTCTCCAGACCAATCACTGTTAAACTTTCTGCCTACTAGTATGGTTGTCATGTGACTCCTACACCTTGTAGTCCTTTGTCTTATATAACATTTCCTATACAGTGATTTACACACGTATGAATGATTGTCTCTGTGTAATATGTATGATGAAAGTGCTCTGACACCCTACACTGTTATAAGTGGTGCTGTACATTTTCTGATACTTTATTTTGACATTTTTACACATGCTAACAGTCTCCAAGATGTTTCCTCATTAGTGCAAGTGGAACATACAACTGCTGTAGTGAGAAAGGTGATCAGTCAACTTTTGCAAAGGGCCATCCACTTAACAGCAGCACAAGTCAAATTTTTTAGTAACCTTTGATCCGTTTGAGCTATAAACAATGTATTAGTTAAAACGTCAGATTATGCAGCAGATGATGTATTATGTGGCAAATATGGCACAGCCATAATTATGTGCAAAACATTTGCAAACTAGGATATTTTGCCATTCATGTTTGAGCTGCTTTTGTGGAGAAAGGGAGGAGAAGTGCTGTTGACAAAAACTCCCTGGCTGGGAGTGTAAAAGGGGGCAGATTCAATATGTAACCTTCAAGCGTTAGTCGCCTCTCATACCACTCGATAATTATCAAACAAAGAGGCAGGCGCTGGAGATTGGAAGGCAGGAAACAAGTTTTTATTCCGTCGGAGCAGAACACATCAGATCGGACAACAAGGTATCATTTCGAGGTGCTCTAACAACGTCTCTGAGGCCAGGCCTCTTATACACAATTTTATGGTTTTATTGCACAAAACACATTCTTGTTAATACTTTGATGTACGTAAAGACATCCCCGGAATTCCCATTTCAGGCCCGTTACCACACATATCTACAGTAGGAGTTCCCACCCCAATCACAGTAGGTGATGGCTATCACGCAGCTGGACATTCCGCTGGTTCCCGGAATGCGTGCGACTGATCACATCTCATGAGGTGGGGGCTTTGATCAATCGTAGCTCCTTGGAAGAGGGGCGACTTCTTACAGTAGGGGGCAATAAACTGCATCCACAGGACTAGGTGATGGCCTGGGATCGGCTCGGACAATCGGGCACAGAGGAAGGGGGTTTATCAAAGGATGCGCGATCATGAAAGGGATGGAGGGAGGTGTCGGTTGGGCACGGGATGTGGTTCAGAGGCAAAGTCGCGCAGGAGGAGAAGTTTTATGGCCCGAGCATGAGAGAGCGGGGGCGGTCAGCGCGCAGGGGGGATGCTTGCGGTGCCGCAGGGACGTGCTGATGATCGGCAATGGGCAGAGAGAGGCCATGGTGCTTAAAATGGCTGCTGTGCGCTTTTACGTACAAGGTTGGGGAAGAGGCAAGATGGCGCAGATAATGTTCAGTTACAAACTAAATTTCGACAGGAGAGAAATGGCTTGTGATTCCGCTTTTAAGGATATTTGTGACATTGTGTGATTGGAACCATATCCCACTTTGTGAATTTACTTTAATGTCAATAACTCATATTAAACCTTAAATAAACATGTGTATCTATTGGTTAAGTTAAATAACATACTAAGCTGTAACCGGTTAGTGAAATGGGAAACAAATACTAATAAGCATTTGCAATGCAATAGGTCTCGCATTTGCAAGAGTTTGAGCTATTGGCATTGTAAATGACAATGTCCTTTATTTATGTGTTTTGAAAACCTGTAATGTGGTGCGTAAACCCAAATTCTTAACGACACGCATGGCTGGCAGTAACTGAGTTTTTTTTACAGCCAGCCTGGCTTCTGGTAAGCATAGACTACAAGTACAAAGAGGCACAGTTACTGCCAGCCTTGTGTGTCGTAAGAAACACCTATAAGTACAAAGTGCGTGTTCACACAATACTTGCAGGTTTTCAAAATACATAAATAAAATTCATTTGCATTTACAATTGCAAAAGCTCAAACTAGCGCAAATGTGAGACCTATTGCATTGCAAATGCTTCTTGCATATTCAGGTTAAATAACTAAATACATACAAGCTAACAGGTTATTTTCTGGGGTTTTTTGTGTTAAACAATAATCAGTAAAAAGTACAAATTGTGTCTCAAATATTTCTTACCTGAATCGAGAACGATTTAACCACCTCCAACAGGGAATTGTTGTCTCCTGAGCCCCACCAGCCACTGGGGAGTCAAGGAAACCTTGAGAGTGTTTGCTAACTACATTCCGTGATCAGCAGAATGGGACAAAGGACAGGGAGGTGAAAAGACAGGGTTACCAAGGGTGATACTAACCAGTACTGCCCACTTGCCGCAGAGTAGGCCCGACAGGCAGCAAGAGCAGTGTAAATGTACAGAGCGAAATAAGGGAAAAGAGAGAAGCGTTGAAGGTAGGAGACAAGATAAACGTGGAGAGGGAGGAAGGGAGAGAGAGAGAGAATATGAACTGAAAACAAGCAGGAGTAAGACATAACAAAACAGAAGTAAGGAAGAGAGCAGGGACGTAACGCATGCCCCTGTAGACACTGAGGTGCGGGGTTACTCCTTCAGGTGCTCCCAAACACTTCAGTGGGGCCACATCCTTCCCAAGCCGAATTAATGATTTCAGAGCTGGGAGCCTCATAAACCCTCTTTATATTTTGCATTGGTTGGGGGGCATCATTTTGTATGTATGGGTATGTATCGCGTATTTGTATAGCGCTAAACTGTCACCCAAAGGATATCCTGGCGCTTTGACTCTTTAAGACCGTACGCGATGTTACACTGCCACAATGTTTAAATTTTCCTAGGAAAAAGATAAGTTTTTAATCCTTTTTAAAATAAGGAAAATTACCCAACGCTTCTAAGGGACAAAGGTAAAGAATTCCACAGTTTGGCTGCAGTGAATCCAAAAGAGCGTCCGCCCATCCGAATCCTCAAAATCTTGGGAACTACCACCAGGCATGCCGACAAGGATCGCAGAGGTCTAGCTGGCGTATACCAAGAAAACAGCTCCTGCAGCGGAACAGGCCCCTGACCATGAAGGGCCCTAAAAACTAAGCATAATGCTTTAAAATAGATGCGCTGGTGGATTGGCAACCAGTGAAGGTCCATAAGCGCCAGAGAAGAGGAGTCAGATCGCAGCCGAGAGAGAGCCAGCTTAGCAGTCATGTTCTGTATTCGCTGCAGTTACGTGGTTACCCTCTGCACTCGAATAACAGTAGAACAGTATGTTAAGTAACATTCAAACGTAAAGTACAAAAAACAAAGCAACAGAAGATTCTCGGAAACTCCAGAGGGAGAGTAGTCCGTAGGGGTCCTTTATTGCGTTAAACAGCCAGCCAACACGTGTTTCATCGATTTTGCGAATCCTCAGGGCTGAAACAAACAAATAAGCAACAATGGAGCATTCTTCGTGTGAGAGTACAGTTACAGAAAGGCCGTGTAACACGGTCTAATCACACTTAACATAGCTTCCACTAGTGAACACCTGTAGTGTTAAAACTTGTTACATTGTAGTGCAACCAAAAGACATTTGTGTCGAAAGTGAATCTACGCAGTCAACTAAATGACCATGCTGGTGATCAGTTGAACCAGTGAAAGTAAGTGAGGAGTTCTTGAATCAACCTTACTTGAGATAAACAGCGCGTCCTATGGAAATTCAGTACAACCGCAAGTGCTATTGTATGTGCACGATTCATTCACACTGCATGCCCTGTGATATGTGATTAAAGTCACATAAGATTGTGACTCTGGGTGGAAAAGGGCACATACCTATAATGGCTGTGGCTTAACCAGAAGGTCTGTGCGTAGAAACAAAATTGGAAAAAAGGGGGGAGGAAAAACTCATCACTAATTAGTCATTTGTTGGATTCTGGGCAATGAAGAACGAAGTGTAAGTACGGAAACATTAAAACAAGTTAAATTAAAACAACAGTTAAGTTGTAAGCTCAACGCGCAGCTAGTGAAAATTCCAACCCAGCCGGGCCCATGACCATCAAGGTAGAGAAGAGAACAGGGGACTCGTCTCCAAGCTAGGAGGGGGCCAAACAATGTCAATAGCGCTTCATTAGAAGTCATGTTATATGAAAAAGGGCTAGCCCTTTTTCATATTTGTTTGTTTCAGCCCTGAGGATTCGCAACAGCGACGAAACACGTGTCGGCTGGCTGTTTAACGCAATAAAGGACTCCAACGGACTACTCTCCCTCTGGAGTTTCCGAGAATCTTCTGTTGTTTGTTTTTTGTACTTTACGTTTGAATGTTACTTAACATACTCTTCTACTGTTATTCGAGTGCATAGGGTAACTACGTAATTCTAGAATTAGTAGCCCAGTCTACTTAATTGGAGTGGTTCCAAGGGCTCTCCACTCACCCAATTGCACCACCTGATAATAGCATACTTCCATCCAGTGCGCTCACATAGGCTGTGCACCTGGTTGCTCTCTGACTAAAAGCCTTGCGGGATCCTTACTGTATTCGCTGCAGCTTACCAATCAGGGTGTCTGGCGCACCCAGAAGTAGTGCGTTGCAGTAATCAAGCCTGCTTAAGATGATACTACGCACTACCTCTGGTCGGGCATGGGCCGGAAGCATGGGAAGGATCTTGTGAAACGTGCGAAGCAGCATCATACAAGTAGCCACTGTTTTATTCACGAACGCATCCAGCTGTAAGTTAGATCTAAACATGACACCCAGATTCCGAACAGAATCTGCCGCCACAATGGTACCCTGGGAGGAGGTAGGCCAAAAGTCCGTCGGCAAGGGCCGTGGGGTGCAGTCCGTGGAACAATGCAATATCTCAGTTTTTGAGCTATTGAATTGCAGAGAGTTTTGACGCAGCCATTCTGCAGTGGCCGTCATGCAGCAGTGGAAAGTCTCCTGAGACACAGCATCACTACCCTCAAAAGAGAAGATTAGCTGCGTGTCATCAGCGTAATTGATGACCGCAATACCAAAAGACTTAATCAGCCTGACCAGAGGACGGAGATACAGATTAAATAAAATAGGGCTGATAGCCGACCCTTGGGGTACAGCCTGGCCTACTTTCCTGATGTCAGATCTGTAGGGCGGCAAGGTACCACCTGGTGTCTGTCACCAAGATAGGAGACCAGCCAGTCCCGAGCCAGGCCGGCCACCCCGATTTCCTCCAGTCAGCTGACCAGAATGGCATGACTGACTGTATCGAACGCGGCCGACATATCGAGCAGCACTAAAAAGGCTGCCCGACCAGAGTCGACTCGTGAAAGTAGGTCGTCCAGAACGACCACCAGTGCGGACTAAGTAGCATGAGCTGGCCTGAAGCCAAACTGAGCCACATCCAGGCAGATATTAGTCTCCATGAAGCTGGACAGGTATTTAGTGACCAGTTTCTCCAAGATCTTAATAGGAAAAGGAAGCAACGAAATAGGCCTATAGTTCACCGAACAGGTGGGATCTAGCGTTGCCTTCTTCAAAAGAGGAGAAACCACAGCCAATTTCCAGCATTCAGGGACTCTGGCGGTGCTGAGGGACTGGCAACAGATAGCATGAAGAGGGGGAAAGAGCTCCTCCTGAAACGTTTTCCAAAATTTATGAGGTAGCGGGTCCAGGGGAGAGCCTGACGACACACCGTTGGCCAAAGAGCAAAAATCATCAAAGGAAGGGAGGTGAAAACTATCTAGCTGTGCCTGCCTTCCGGCTTCCCCACAGGTCTCAGAGGTGGATACAGGTGCTGGATCAGGCAAACTCTGGGGACAGGGGGTGGCCGGAACACAAATAATGCTCAGAATAGTTGCAATCTTGTCCTCGAAGGCCTTTGCCAGGGAGTTGCATAAAGATTGAGAGGCCGGGATGTCATTGGTAGCACAGGCAGGACGAGAGAGATCCTTAATGATTTTAAACATGCATAATGCATAATGCACATGCATAATGATACTGGAAAGAGGAGAGTACTGAAAGGAACATTGTAAGTTGAAAACAGAAGGGAGGGGAGCAAGGGGGACCACTTCCGTGGGAATATCCTAGCGAGCTGCAGGGGGTGCATTTAACATCGGAGCTGGACTGAAAGGAGAACCAGCAAAAAAAGCAACTCGTCAGATGAAACCCACCAGTAGGCCGTTGCCAATTCTGCGGAATCTGAAAAGCCTTGGCAATATTACCAAACCCCTGCGAGGTCAATAATGCTTGTAAATACACAATGGCATAAACAATAAAAGTGAACTAATTCTCAATGGAAAACAGGAAGGTTTTGGGGGGAGAGCGTGGGCTCATGGGAAGGTTGGGAGAGTACGCGAGAACGTATAAAAAGTCCACAAAAACACAGGGCGCCGAAGGAAGGGAGTTGGTGGGCAGTATAAGACAGAGTGGGTCAGAGAGAGAAATGGGGTCCTGACAGGAGGGCGGAGAGTAGACAGCAAGAGACACGAATGAGGAGGAGGGGGGGCGTGGAAAGTTAGAGCAACAAGAGGAGAAGAAAGGGGGAAGCGGCCATGGACCTCTGCCATGTAGGACTGGCGCCTCCCGGGACGTTGTAATCAACCCCAAATTGAGACTCTAATGTTAAATTTTTCTGTACACGGGTGATTTGCTTTGTCACCAATTACCAAGTTTAAAACAAATATATCCACACCCACCCCCCGAATGAACTATGTGCCTGTTTCAGATAGCCAAAAAAAGCAACACTAGAAAAGGGGAGAAGATGCATTTTGAACCTGCCCATCGGGTAAACATGGACATTTTAAAATTACCCAATTCAAATCCGAAATAAAGACTCTAGATACTTACAGGTTTGTTGTGTCTGCTGCGTTTCTGCTTGCCAATAAGATAATCCGTACCCACTCGTCGTTGTCTGTGGATTGACTGTTTGTCAGCCAATTGTCCGTAACAGCCATAGCTCTGCTGGCCATCCTGTGGTTGGCTTGTTGCAAATACCCGACCCGGCTGGGAAGGATAAGCCCCGTAACTGAGCAGCCGCACCTCTATGGCTGCCACAAACAGCAACATAACGGCCAGCGGGAGGGAGGCGGGGACAAACGTAACGGTAAAAAAAAAGGAATAAAACTCACCCCAGAGCAGCCGCACCGCCACAAGCCTCAAGACAACAGACAGCGGGAGGGGTGCGGGTACTAAGGGAACGGGGACGCGGACCACAGGAAAGGGGGCGGAAAGATGGACAACACGGCCAACGGGAGGGGGCAGGGAAGCAAGACAACGGACAGCGGGAGGGGGGTGGGAACAAAGGGAACGGGGACACGGTCAACAGGAAAGGGGGCGGGAAGATGGACAACACGGTCAAGGGGAGGGGGCGGGGAAGCAAGACAACAGACAACGGGAGGGGGGCGGGAACAAAGGGAACGGGGACATGGTCAACAGGAAAGGGGGCGGGAAGATGGACAAGACAGCCAACGGGAGGGGGGCGGGAACAGGAAACTAAACAGTCAACACTTCCAAACTCGGCAGCTAGTGGTGAACAGCGGTGGAAAATAAACAAGAAAGTAGTCCCTAAATGAGTAGATAATGCTGAGCAGTGGAAGGAAACTGTAGTTGGTCGGTGCTGCTTCCTGCAAAATGGATGCTAAAGGGAAGTGACGTTTCGGACCACCAGCCAATGAATGAGCTCCATAAAAAGAGCAATGCAAGATTTAACCAATGGGAAGCTAAAAAACAAATATACACGCAATGGGCGGAGGTTCACCACTAATACTAACTACGTGATGCCTCGTAGAGGCAGCGCATGCGCTGCCTATGCTAGACCTAAAAATTGGAATATTTTGCTCTTTCTGCCACACCTCTGACTCCACCCACTGACGCCAATTTAAGCGTTACTCCAGCCCTCTGATTTTCACACAGTTCCCCTACTTTTTTTCCCTCACTTCGACCACTGGAAGCACAGCTGTAGAGGTAATAATAACAACCCGGGCCACCTGCAGTGACTGCCTATAAGAGCAGGGAAGCGTACACAGACCAGCAGTAGACCGACCCAAACGCCTTTGGGAACGAGGCCGAATGTCAGGAGAAATCCATGTAATTTAAAGATCTTAAGACTCATTCAGAAGAGGGCCGCGTGGAACTGAACCGCAAAAGTGCACTCAGCGACAGGTCTGCCCCTTCAAATAAATGTCTGGTATTGGCTCAGTGCACACATGTTTCCGCAAAGGCAGTGTTTTCCAAAGCCACAATCTAAAGTTGTCCTTCCTAACACACACAAGCTAAGGGGCTAGAATAGTGCAGGCATAGCAGCTTGGCGTGCGAATCATCATTAAATAAAGCAAAAAAAATACTAGCTTCTTTGAAAGGCTGTGAGGTGTTTAAACTCCGTTCGCACAGACGGATTCTCCGAGGAATACACTGGTACTCATGAAAATGCAGAAAAACGAAATCCAGAACACCCTTTCTTAATGCTTGTGCTTTTATTCATTTCCATTTTGTGCTGTTTACTGGAGCTCAGTTGTGGACATTTCGTGTAGTTTGTGACATAGCTGAACAGTACCTCGCAAAAGATAAGGCCGCATGCATTTGAACACCTGAAAACAAAGCAGCACAGCATAGGGCCTGCAGGCAATGACTTGCGCTCCTGTTTACAGGTTGTCGTGAAATGTTGACAATGTATGGTATTGGTTTCGAGTATCTTTGGAGGAGTCCTATTTAAACATAATGAATTAAGGGCTATATAAAGACTGTCAAAATGAAACCAGCGAGAGGAATGAATGGGCTTGGGGTGCAACTGGATGACGTAGGGGTCTGGAGCACTGCGAATCGATACTGCTCAGCAAACATGCTGCATGCATGTTGGTTTATTTTGAGGGCTCGACACAGACAAAACACACTCCCAAACAAACACACATAGATACACACATAACCTCTTCTGTAGCATCGGATCGGGAGGAAGGCTCGGCTCGTTAACGGCTCGAGAGCCTCGGGGTCCTCCAGCTGAGCTAGAGCCAGGCCTCGGTTCGGCCTGAAGCACGCACTTGTAATATCCTGAAAGCCGAAGATAAACGAATGCCGGAACTAGCCACTAGATGGCAGAGCAGTCCTATAATACAAGCTTAAACTCTTCAACCTTTATCGGTGAATTACTAATGACTTTATTTACGTCTCGAAGTGAACTCAAGTAAAACAAGCATTTACAATGCAATGGTCTCGGCATCATTAAAGGTAGAGCCTTTGGCATTGCTCATGACATTTCTTTTTTTTTTTTAAATCATCAATAAATGGCATTGTCATTTACGTTGCCAATAGCTACACCCTACACAGAGGCACCCTCACACAGACAGAGCCAACCACACATAGAGCCACCTACAAAAAAAAAAATGGCATTGTCATTTACATTGCCAATAGCACAATCAGGGGGGCAGAGGCAAGAAAAATGGCACAATTAGGGGAGCAGAGGCAAGAAAAACTAGTGCAATCAGGGGCAGAAGGCAAGAAAAACGAGTGCAATCAGGGGGAAGAAGGCAAGAAAATGAGCACAATCAGGGGGGCAAAGGCAAGAAAAGCGGCACAAACAGGGGGGCAGAGGTAAGAAAAACGGCGAAAACAGATGGGCAGAGGCAAGAAAAACAGCACAAACAGGGTGGCAGAGGCAAGAAAGATGGCACAGGGGAGCAGAGGCAAGAAAAATGAGTGCAATCAGGGGGCAGAAGGCAAGGGTTCAAAGTCTCACTAACTGGGTGTGCAGGGGAGTGTTTACTTAATCACTGCCGTTTGCACGCAAGCATCACACTACACGTCTACCACGAAGCAAGCACAACCCAAGATAGCAGATTACAGACCTATAATTCTGGGCAGCACTGTAATTCGTAAACTTTAGTCTTTAGACATCTATGCAGCAGTTTAATTACCTTCACGACCAGTCTTACACGCAGAGCACCAGATATGAAACAGTCAGCGGGCTCAAAAGGCCACGAGTCTTACATACAGCCTGTGGAGAGCTTCTGCCTGTACGCATTTCAAGTACAATGCAGATCGCGCCTCAAATGCGCTTCTTTCTCATGCACTTGGTTTCACATAGCGCCGCTAAAATTGATCTGTCAGTGTTTTGTTCAATGCTGCTTGTTTTTTTACCTTATGTATGCAATAAAACTTTAATAAAAACAAAAAAAGTCACCCACAAGAAGCACAATTTCTGTATTTTCTACTTTTCAATATAAGTACAGACCGAAAACACACATTTTTTTCTGTCTGTATTTTTCTGTCACATTCAGTAAAAGCGGAAAACTAGGAGCCTTAATTATGCTGCATAGTTCAAGTCAACACATAGCAACCCCACAAGGTCAAATCCATATTTTACTATAACTGTTTTTAATGTGTAGTACGTTCTGTCCCAGTTTAGACTAGCAGCTCTCCAAGCAAAAGTTTGTTGTTGCCCGTCTTTTGATACCACCCTCCAATGAAAGAACTGAATTTCTGGACCGACACATGCTTACACACTGAGGTGTATTACAGTAGGGACTGCGTGCTGTACCCAGAGCCGAGCGACATTCTTACCTTGCCATCCATTGCCTTCTGTTAACTCATGGTTACATTGAGCGTACTTCTTCTAAATCGAGCTTTTGCGGAGTAGGGGACAACTGTTTCCATCTCGGGCATTTGAAATCTGGATAAAGTACCAGATGGAGCACTGCTGCTGAGCCGAGGCTGTGCCCTTTAGGCCTTTACTTGGCCAGCTGTGACAACTTCCACACAGAGGATTTCGTTGAGTACAGCCATCGCGCTGAACGCCATTAACTCAATTTAATCTAAACAAAAACTCCTGCGTACAGTACCTGGTATTATGCAAATGTTTTGGTTGTTTCCCCTCTTCTCCTTACTTAAAAGTATCGTCCTCAGAGAGGGACCCCATGTTATATACAGCACCCGGTACTTCCGCAAGGTCTCCCATCCAAGTACTAACCGGGCCCAAACCTGCTTAGCCTCCGATATCGGAAGCATTCAGTGTGATTTGGACCTAGGCTGCAAAGCTAAAGAATAACTTGGTTCGGTGATTGCAAACACATTGCCCCGTGTTTTCTTGAAATAAAGCAGGCTATGCTAGCTTTAGTAAATCCACAGCCATCTTGCGCGAGTGGCCACAGGCGTCGGACAATTAAGTGGCAGGCTGATCGCAGGAACGTAAAATCCCAGGTTTTCATCCCCCACTGCGTAGCCCGTACGTTAGTCCCCGCGAACCCTGTACTACAACAGGGTCAGGAATGTGCATTTTTGCATAGCTAGTACGCGGCGTCAGCGCTCAGCTGTGACCAGTGCTCCTTGTTTTATCGACCCTGGAAGGATGATTGGCAGCCTGGCGGGACCTATTTCCCGTAGGTTACACAGAAATCAATCAGCTAGTCGCATCTGCGGGGGTTTGAACCAGGTCTCTACAGCATATACACACCTCTGTACTGCACACGCTTAACCCTGTTATGGATATCCTAGCAGCTGACCAGTGATATCCGGATCCCAAAAAGACGCGCCATCAATGCTGCGTAAAAAAGAGTTAATAAATTGCTGGCACGAGCCTCGACCCTGCAGGTCATGCACTGATTCAGCTGTGTTTGTCCTCTGTGCACCAGGTGCTTATGGTAACCCAGTAGACCTCAATTACATCTTTTTATTTATTTTCGTACATCAACTATCCTGGCTTGTACTTTGCAGATTTATCTTGCGTAGACTCGGCCCATAACATACTTGTGACCCCCTTAGAAGAATCTGAGTGCTTCACAGGTGCACCAGCCATTTTACTCAGGGCCTATTCCTGCAGATCCAGCCCTTAGGCATCCGAGTGCTTTGCGCAAGCATCAGCTACGTTACGCCAGCCTTATTTTTTCCCCACTAGGCCCGGGGAGATTAAGTGATTGAAGAATACAGCTAGCAGCCTTAAAGCAGTGTAGAGGGAAAGGGTAGTCCCAGCATGGCTCTATCTGAGCACGCCTGCCCACCGTGCCCAAGGGCCGAGTCTGAGGCACAAAGACCTGGTCCTCCTGTACTACAGGCAATTATATTCACAGTAACTCATGTTGGCTCGCTGGTGCGGCTATTCTTAGCCTCACACCCAGTCAAGGAGTCTGCAACAGGGTGTGCCTGTATTTAAAATGTCCTCATAAAATCTCTGCGTGTCATTCACTATATGTCTACAATCCCTCTATTCAAGCTATGCTTGTGCAACCCCATGTGTGGATGCTGGAAGGGAAAGGTCCAGTTAAATCAAAACAAGATCAAGAAAAAGAAAAAATGTGTGGTGGATGGGAAGGTACCTCACGGGAGCAACCACCAGGGAACTACTGACAGGTTCTCGTCAGTGTGTTCCACTTCTCATCATTGGCTCCTTCCCATCGTAAATAAACAAAATGAAAAGTAGGAAAAAAGGAAATTCAGTTAGCTCAACAGTGTATTTCCCTACCCTAACCATGTGCCTATACCCCCATAGACATCAACACCGCTACTCAGTGTGATCCTGCTTTAAAAATGGAGTTAGAAGTCCCTAGCTTTTTGAACACCTTTATTCTGCGCTGTTTCTACTTCCACTAAAACCAACACTCTACCGTTGTGCTTCGTTTTATATTATATGAAGCCAACATGTTTCATTGCCTGTGTGAATATCATCGGCAATTTCATCAGGGCTGGGGGTGTTTTCTCCACACACCGCCGGTCACCGCCGGCGACGAAATCTGTGTCTATTACGTGGCTCAGGTACCTGGGGTTGCAAGTTCCTCTATTTTTAGTGTGTGGTACTGTTCCACCTGTCAAGGTTTCTTGGGTCGCTAGTCGTTGACCGTCTTATTCTGAAGACGCTTCCTCTCGTCGGGGGCGGGGCTCCCGTTCCCGCCCAATAAATTAAATACAGGCACACCTTGTTGCAGACTCCTTGACTGGGTGTGAGGTTAAGAATAGCCGCACCAGCGAGCCAACATGAGGTACTGTGAATATAATTGCCTGTAGTACAGTAGGACCAGGTCTTTGTGTATAAAATGTTGTGAGTTGAGGGTACCTGAGTCTGGATATTTCCCTCTGTGCTCCTTTTGTGAATGGACCGAGTCTGAGGCAGACATTCGCCCGGGGCCATACCAATCCCCTCTGCTTTGAGACACATACCTTGAATGTTCGGCTTGGGGGCTGTTGATTACATGCAGCGTGGCCTATGCTACACATCCTACCAGGAGCTCTTACCCTTGCAGCTACGGCTGTTCTGTACCGGCGGATCACCTCCGGCCCGACAGCCTCTTCCTCCTTCACCGCTGCATGGGGAGGTGGGGTCATCTGCACGCCTCATGTCCACAAGCTGGTTCACCTCCAGCCAGACAGCCTTTTCCTCCTTCACCGCAGCATGGGGAGGTGGGGGTCACCTGCACGCCTCATGTCCACAAGCTGGTTCACCTCTGGCCCGAGAGCCTCTTCCTCCTTCACCGCTGCATGGGGAGGTGGGGTCACCTGCACGCCTCATGTCCACAAGCTGGTTCACCTCTGGCTCGACAGCCTCTTCCTCCTTCACCGCTCCATGGGGAGGTGGGGTCACTTAGAGCCCGACCGAGAGCGGCCGACGTCATCAGCGGGAGGGGGCGGGAACAAAGACACGGACAGCGGGAGGGGGCGGGAAAAAGACACGGCGGGGAAAGAGAACACCAGCGGCCAACCTAATGAGTGGGAGGAGGGCGGGAACAAAGACAAGGACAGAGGGAGGGGGGCGGAAAAAAGACATGGCGGGGAACGACGACAGCAGCGGCCTACCTCATCTTAAGGAGCAGGAAAATGGCGGCTGCAAAGCTCCGAGCATTTTCGGATTCAGGGGCGTGTTTTAGCATTCTGAGTGACGGATGATGTCACAGGTGGAAAGAACACCAAAAACACGCCCCCAGTCCGAAAGAGACGGGGCTTGTTTGGAGTGACGCCTCTCTCCTCCAATGGCTGGCCTCCGTTTAGGAAGCCAGCCAATGGAGGAGAGATGGAGGAGAGAGGCGGGTTCAAGCCCCGTCTAAAAAACATAAAATCTCCGACCGGAGACTGTGCAAGCGCAGCCTTTAGGTCCTCGACCTAAAAACATTTTGCAACTCATGCGAAGAGTTAAGCTTATTTAATATAGAAAAGTCTAAACGTTTGCTCTTCCGATTCCCCCATCGCACCCTGAACGGGTGGTAGTGGAAGGGAGTACAGATTACTGCTCCATGCCAGAATTGGCCACGCCTTCATGCCACTCCTCTCCACTTTAAGTGTGTAACCTGCCCGTACACCAACAGCAGCTTCAGCGAGTTATACAGTAAAATGTAGAAATAATCTGTAGACCAATGTGTGAAAAAAGGTTTTCTATATTTTTTGAGGTACAAAACATAGCTGCCAAGGTTTCAGATTGCTATGTGTGACATTTTCAAATTTTCTGTGTAATTATGAGAGACATTTCAACAACTATGAGTGACATCAAGTAATGAAGACCAGGGAAATAAATATCAGAAATAACAGACATGCCGAGCGGCTCCCCCCACACACAGATGTACCCGGTGGTTAACTTTAAAGGTATTGGTAAGGTTTTCCAAACCCAGCGTTATAAGCAACAGCTTTTACCTTTAATTGACTGCATTATGTGACCAGCTAAATTGAAGAACTGTACTTTTCAATTCAACATTAAACTCAAAATTATGAAGTCGCAAGCGTGACTGGAAAAATCAATAAATATTTTTGCACCAGACACAAGATAATATAAGCTGCTCCCTCAGTTGAGCCAGATGCACTCTCAAAGCCAAGGTTACCAAACGTACATCAAACATCTCATGAAAGAAAGTACTTCTTCGGACATCCTGCCCCTGTGGTAGCTTCACGCTTTTCCGACAGGGCTCGTTAAGCAGTTAATTAAATCAATAGCTGCGCACTGCCCCGTGGTCTCTGGTGTGCAGCCTCCCGCTATGTTTACTACCACCGCAAAATTGCCAGGCAAACGTTACAGCAATAAAATAACAGCACAACATGTGTTAACTATTGAAAGAAACAAATACTGCCGCTCACTCCGACAACGCTGCACTTACTGATGATTCAGGCGCCAAGGTCCAGTGGGCTAGGGTCAGTTGCATGGCCAGGGTGGGATCCATTCTAGGTCATCCAACCACCGGTCGCGGAGACGACAATGAGCACTCTGCTCTCAACCTAATCTCCTTTCCCCGCACCCGCCGCTTTTGATTCTCACCCCCCACTGACCTTAACCTAATTAACTCCGAAAACTTGTTAGAAGAACGGAGACTCCCCAATGCCTCAAAATGACACACTGAGTGGCTCAGCACCTTAGGGAGAGGCGGCAGCCGTCAGAGCGGCCCGTTTAGGCGCTTGCACAGTGTTGGCCAGGACGTGAGGTAATCGCGCCAGGCGCTGCACGGGAAGCAAGTAAATGCACGACTTGTGTCTGAGAGGGCAGGCCCCAGGATCCCGGTAATTTTAATTGGGCAGGGGTGAGTCATGATGTCACATGATGTGGTCGAGACGGAAATCAGTCCGCACTCTGCAGTTTTGCGACATTGTAGCTAGTAGAAGCAACCATGAATGAAGCATTTGGGCACGCACGGGCTGTCAGAGCAGGATCCGATGTCAATTACTGTCTCCTGGAGTCTGCGGGGAGCGAGAGTTTTCAGTGTACACTCAGCAGAGCAGCCACCCCCCCTCCGGCGCACACAGCAGATCAGAGGCACCACTACCAGCCAGCCAGGCATCCCGCGCTAGCAGCACCCTGGCTTTAATTTAGCCAATTTCAGCGCCGCTGCAGGTCAGCATAGAGTCAGGAGCAAATGCGTGACAATGCATTTCAGTGCGGTGATGCGGAACACCACACTGAAATGCGTTAGCGTCACACCCGAGGCGTGACACTTGGCAGGACTGACAAAATGTGTCTCCAGAGTAAACCCAAGAATGCTTTGGACACGATGGTCAACATATATACTATTAATGCTGAATTTAATGGCACAAATATTTTTTTTAACGATATATGACTGCATCCAGTGTATTTCTCAATATTCCAAATTTTTTACAATGTAATCTTGTTGAAATATGCCAGGTCATCGCCCATATGTGAATCTTATCATTGATGGTTTCTGCCCCCACTTTGAAACTATTATGTTCTGCTCCTACATGATGATGGCATTAAAATATGAATATAGACAACAAACGCTTTATAAAGAATGCCAAATTGTGTATTATTTACACTTATTAAATGGTTTGATTAATTCAGGAGACCGCCAATATATACACAACTGTCTCAGGTTTCTGTAAATATGTCGATGGGTTTACAAAGCATTAAAAAGTCTACCAAAGTATGTATCCTGACTGTCCTATGATGTCCTACCAAAGAAAAGTGAAAATCAAGAAAAAGTGAAGGATACCCTGATCGCAATGTGATCTGAAAAGGATACCCATCAGTCTCCACACGGAACCGCCCTCCATCATTTGGGATTTCTTAGAGACCAACCATTTGGAGAACTACCGGTAACCGAGGAAGCCTTGGTCAAATCACCTCCAAACACCGGGTAGTTGCCAGTATGGTCTAAGTATGGATGATGACAACTTATAAGTGGATATGAGACTGATTTGCAGTGCATGTGAGAGAGAATGTGAGTAGTGGTGAAAATAAAATTGGGTGAGGGAGCAATGTGGAATTTTATTCTAGTTCTGCTCACTCCTCCAATATTAAAAAAGCAGCAATAGCATTTTTAACAAATAACTGCCTGGATGTAAAAAGTGGTCGACATGTTTCAGCAAATATGTTGGACACCTGTGTCCATTGCCTTCATCAGGACCTAGATATACCTTATGCTACTGCAGGGTGAAATTGCAAAAATAGATAAGATAAAGTGTCTGCATAAATATCTTGCTATGACAAGGAAAAAGATCACCTGATATCCTAGGTGTCTTCTTAGCCTAATACGGTTGAGTCTGCATGTCACTGATAGGAAAACAAACAAACACAGACACACAGTAAGTGTACATACAAGTAACAATGGTAGACAGTGTAAAATAAAGCTGTAGTTTCTAACCATACTTTACTATAAAATGAGTATATCATAGGCAAAATCAAAGTTTGTTGTCATTTTGATACACAAAGGTATTGAGTTTTCATTCCTACATGTGAAACAAACTCCATCTTACCCAAGTCATAAGAGTTGAGGACCTCACCCCGCCTGGCAGCGGCTAAGGCAATGCGGGAAGCACCGCTCTGGTTAAAAAGGAAGCAAAAAACACAGGGATATGTGATTGCTTAGCCACGGTCTATTAGTGCCTATGTCGATCTCAGTAGACTTCTTGGTTTGGGGACATAGTAGTCATTGATGAATATTTCGGCTTTCTTTTGGTGGAAGACCTATCTTCAACAACCCATGACAAGGTCATAGAATGACTGGATGACATTTTTGTAACAACGGGTATCCCTGAAACCCTCAAATCTGATAATGGCCTGCCCTTTAATAGCAAACAGTTCAAATAATTTCTTGTCCGGCTCAACGTCAAACATCAAAAGAGTACTTGCCAGGGGCGCCGCGGCACGATGTGGGCAACATGCAGAGTGGAGCTGCAGGGGCTCTTAGACAGGGTAAAAACAGCAAGGCCTCATTAGCACGCAAATGGTCTTTTAAAGACCTGGAAGCGTTTGGGTGCGGCTGTGTGTGCACCCGGGATGCTGTCTCATCCTGGGCTGCCACACACGAAGGGGAGGCGGAGGGGGGGGAGGGGAGCAAGGGGCCTTGTTGCTCCTCGCCAATGTCACAGTGATTGTTCCTTTCTTGTGCAACAGCACACAAACCAGCATGCCAACCCCACCAGCTCAGCGACAAAATGCGGGTTTTAGTCCAAGTTATCCTTCCTGTTTCTTTTCCCAGGTCATCTTAAAGCCCCTCATCTGATTTTTTTTAATGCGTATTTCACACCAGGTTTGGGGCTTTCATCCCACCCCAGTATTAACGTAACTCAGCTTTTCTAACCTCCAACACGTCCCTCTCTCCTTTGTGTGGCCAACGTTGAAGTCCCTTCTGGGTACACCTGCCAGGTGCCTCTTTCCTTGGCATCGCAGTTACCCTTCCCACCCCATCTGATACTGCAGTTGCTCCTCTCATCCCAGGGTAATTTCCCCCCTGTGCTGGTAGGTCTCCGTTCTCCACAACCTCTATATTAGCTTAACTGGTGCCTCTCACCTGTCTGCTCCTATATCAGAAGCAAAGCCCACAGCGGGGTGCCCTCTAACACTGTTAAAGCAGTGACATTGAAATATCCTTGGAGTAGACGGACTGGACTGCAGGGGTGCAGGAGGCATCGTACACCCTCGCTGAACTGAATCACACCTATTTCAGGGATCAAATTCGAAAAGGACATCGTCTCCTGGGGTTTGACCGATCGCATCCCTTCCTGCTGAATAGCAGACATGATGTCAACCCCATTCAAACACGCCGAATCTGTAAAACACAGCCTCGACACTAAATGCCTTCTGTCATAGCTCCCTCCTCTTCCTACCCAAATGGATCCCAGCCCCATGAAAAACTTGGCACAGTCCATATCCAGTTTCTAAGCTGCCAGCTTCACAGATTGACACCCGGGGAAGGGGGGACGATGTCGGGGGCTGAAGCCCTGTGAGTCCAATGGGTGTTGCGCACCTGAGTCTGAGGGCACAAAGACAACAGGCATGGAATAATGGATAGAGGGCTGGATAGAGGGCACAAACACGAAGGGAGCAGACATGGAGGAAAGGGGCAGTCTCAGGGCATGAAGGGAGCAGGCATGGAGGAAAGGGGCAGTCTCAGGGCACAAAGGGAGCAGGCATGGAGGAAAGGGGCAGGTCAGGGCACAAATGTAGCAGGCATGGAGGAAAGGGGCAGTCTCAGGGCATAAAGGGAGCAGGCATGGAGGAAAGGGGCAGTCTCAGGGCACGAAGGGAGCAGGCATGGAGGAAAGGGGCAGGTCAGGGCACAAATGTAGCAGGCATGGAGGAAAGGGGCAGTCTCAGGGCATAAAGGGAGCAGGCATGGAGGAAAGGGGCAGTCTCAGGGCACGAAGGGAGCAGGCATGGAGGAAAGGGGCAGTCTAAGGGCACAAAGGGAGCGAGCATGGAGGAAAGGCGCAGTCTGAGGGCACGAAGGGAGCAGACATGGAGGAAAGGGGCAGTCTCAGGGCACGAAGGGAGCAGGCATGGAGGAAAGGGGCAGTCTTTGGGCACGAAGGGAGCAGGCATGGAGGAAAGGGGCAGTCTCAGGGCACGAAGGGAGAAGGCATGGAGGAAAGGTATGGACATACGAAGTAGTCTGAGAGCACGAAGGGGGCTGGGATGGACAGAAGGGGAAGTCTGAAAGCACAGTGGGAGCAGGCATTGCCAGACGGGTCAATCAGGGGTACAAATGGAGCAGTCATGGATACAAGGAGCAGACTGAGTGCACGAAGAAAGGAGGGATGCACAGAAGGGGCAGTCTGAGGGCGCGGGGGCTGGCATGGACAGAGGGGGCAGTCAGAGTGCACAGGGGCAGGTATGGACAGAAGGGGTAGTCAGGGGTATGGGGGCAGGCACGGACAGAAGGGTAGTCTGAGGGCACAACGGAAGCAGGCAAAACAACAGGAAGTACTCCCGAGGTCGGGCTTACATCCCCACCCATCCGTCCACCGGTAAAAAAATGGGGGGGAGCCACGGCCAACTGCCAATTAGATCAAGGGAGCCACGGGTCAAAAAAGTTTGGGAACCACTGCCTTAAAGGACCAAAAATTGCAAATGTGGCAGGCTTCACCTCCTTCTCGACTCACTCATCTAGCCGAGGGAACCCCACTAGATCTCTTAGGGCACTTTGGTGGCTACGATACAACAGTGTACTTCATGGGCATCTCGATGACCTCCTGTCTTAGGCTTTCAGATGTGATGATTCTTGCGCCTCTCAGTGTTACACCTTCTTGGATGACTGCTAACTCATCCTGTATGTTTTTGAAATTTTGGAACTCAACATCATCTGCAAGGGGACGGGTACGTCTTCACCATGATTGCGTAGCAATAATTTCTTTGATGACGATCATATCTTCATCGGTATTGATGGCAGCAAGGATTTGTTCCAATGACAGAGCCGTTGGTGTGCTGGATCCCACGATAAAGTTCAGATATGCTTCAGCTGTCTTAGATGTTGAACTAGGATGCTGTAGCGGCACTCATGAAAAATAATTTGCTCGGTTTTGATCTTTCCCTGGTTTGTGCACAATCTCATAGTCATACTTTTGAAGTCTTAACCCTCACCTCTCAGTTCGAGGGGGCATCTTGGCCTTGGGGTTTCCAAAACTTGTGAGAAACGTCTGGTGGTCATGACAACAGTTATCGTTTTCCGTAGAGGAATGCATGAAAATGTTTGCAGGCTCACACCACAGCCAGTCTATCCTTCTCTGGCAGAGAGTAGGCACATTCTGTCTCAGACAGGTTCTGACTGGCATTGGCTACAATGTATCTCTGAGCATTTAGATGGCTATTATGTTGAGCAAAGATTACTCCTAGCCCTACCTGGCTAGTATAAACTGGTATTTTGGTATGTAAATTTTGGGTTGCATTCGCAGTCGCATATTTAATGTCTCGGAAACTTCTGTCTTATTCCAGAGACCATTGAAACCATATATTTCGCTATGTCAAGTCTCTTCTTTTCAGAACGGTTTATTGAAAGGTTGAAATGGTAAATCAAAGCATAAGGACATAGAACAGGCATTACACTAGAGTACATTTTGCATTGAAGGCTACATAAGTATGATGGCAACGTAACATTATGTAAATGTAAATGTACAGGAATTTATATAGCGCAAATCACCGAGCGGTTTCTAAGCGCTTGCTTAGGGAACCCGTCCTGGTATTCCCCTGTGAGATGACCCCGGCAGGGTATCCGCAAGGTGAAAGCCAGGCATCCCGCCGCGAGGGGCCGTTGTGGAGATTAAGCAAGCTATTGCCCAGAGTCGCAGAGTGTGAACCCGTGAATCGAGTAGGCACCGGAGCGAGAATTGTCGAGTCCATGGACATTTTAGGACTCAAGACCCCGCCGAGCCGGGAATTGAATCCTGGTCCCGGGCTGACCTCTCCTTCCAGGTCTGCCTCCTCTAACCAGTGAGCCACACTTCTCCTATGCATCACGTTTCTGATATCATATCGGCTAGAAGAGTAACCGTGCCTTGCTAGAGGCCGCTAGCGGTGGTGATCGAGAGGTGGAAAGGAACAATAAAAGATGAGGAAAAAAAGAAGGGGGGGAGAGAGCCAAGCGGAAAAGGGGAGGCCGGGGGCGCCATCCTGAGAGAGGATCAACAAGGATCCCTGTAGGGGGTAAGGGGTGGGTATCAAGCCCTTCGTAGCATAAGACTAGAGACTTTCCCGCAAGGTTTCAACACCCGGGGTGAGTGACAGGTCTTCAAAAAGTTGAGAGCATGGAGTCGAGGAGTGGCGAAACATGTGTGTTCCAATTTGGAAAAGTGGTCTATCAGTGGCTGCCAAATACATGTAAATGTAGGTTCTGTATGAGTCACCCAGCACAAAAGCAGTTACATCACCATAACATGCCAGAGGCAAGTGAACCATAGGCCGATTTAGGGTGCAGCGGGCTTCTTCCAATGGAAGGCTTGTAGCAGTTTAGCGGTGCCAAGCAAATGTGAGATAAGATGTCAAGCAGAGGGGGTTATGGCGGTGAATGCTAAGAGCCAGACTCCCAATATAACCACAAGGCATGTATTCCGTATGGGGAAGCCAATGGTATCTTTGATGTGGCACTGAGATTCTTTCTAGTAGAGAGTCAGCGATGGGCAGGACCACCAGATATATGTCCACAGGCAGGCCGAGAAAAGATATAGAATTTCACCATGGGAGTGGGGTTCTTTTTAATTTAGAGCTGTATAAAAAGAGTAGAACACTTGTTTGTCACGCTTCAATATGCCCCAGGTGCCCTCTACACTTTGAGATGTGTGCTTTCGCTACTCGCCAGTGTAGTCAATGGGCAAGGACTTACCCCACTTTATCTCCTCCTTCACAGTACCTCTGCTTCAGTGCCAACAGTATCAGCTCCGCCTTGTTTGTCCCATGCCCCCTCACTTGACCTCGGAGCTAGTCTTTTAGTAAGTATTAAGAGAGAGGTCCTGCATTTGGTTAGAGGCATAGACATTGAGCAAGGTGAGGAGCAGTGTGTTATGTTGTATCACGATTTAAAAAACCTGCCTTCCCTGTCCATTACCACCCTTGAGCCCCCGAGGTGAAGTCCCGCTTTGCATAGAATTTCGATTCCAGCATTCTTGGTTGGGGAAGATGCCCATGCATTGTGTGTCGGATTGCAAGAGGTGAGTCTCCTGTAGAAAGATAATATCTGGGTCTTGAATGAGTAAGTAGTGCCAGAACTTTTGCTTTTTGTTAGCATCATTGAGACCCCTCACATTAAGGAAGAGAAATTTGATTCAAGAGGTGGGGCCCATTATCAAAAGTAAGGAGGGCAATCGCTACAATAAGATTGGGATGTGGAAGTTTTGTTTCCGGGGGCCAACATGTGTGTTCCAGGAGCAGCCACAGACAGGTGTGGCAGGGATGCAGAATTTCTATCGTCAGACGCCAGAGACATGGAGCAGGGGCAAGAAGTTTTCATTTATTTTTGTCCGTTAGACAAGCAGGCCTTAAATTAAAATTAACATTTAATGAGCTGCAGCACGCTCGTGCTAACAGCCAATCAGAATCACTAATATATATATCTCATCAATGTGAAATATGTGATGGCCTGCGGTTGGCCAAAAAATTGTTCCTGCACTCTTAGCTGGGATTGGTTGTGAAGCTCACCCCCAAGTAAAACATAGCGTACTGTAGGTAAACAGCCCAGGAGTGGGTTTAGCAGCACTGTGCAGAAAAAGAAGAATGTCCGTGTATTTCCCAAAGGCATGAAATGGAGGCCATCCTAATGCCTTAGAAAAGCTGCCCCAGAAGGAGCAGAAGAACACTGCTCCCCTGCAACGCACCTTCCAGCATTCTCTGGTAAGCGGCTGGGATGGGATGATGTTAGAGGTGGGGGAGGAGAGTGCCTTTAACTCCTGTAATTTCGCAGTCTGCCCTTTGTACTTTACTCCGGTGCATTCCTCATTCTAGTATATAGGATCATGTGAGTACTTGTCTCACCCAGGCCCCTCATTCCTCTCCAGGTGGGCTTGTCCTCAGACATCTCAGTCCTGGCAGGCACTCTCTGCAGTGCTCTGTGGTCATAAGTACATGCGGCAAGCTCCTTGGTATGCGTGTGGAGCCATATGTATAGACTTAAATATATGACAGGGGGCATGAGGTTGCGGCCACTGCAGCACAGCGTACAATGGCCAGCCTGCTAGTCTAAAGCTACCATATGCTCGCCTACCCCTCAGGCCTTGGTGTTCCTGGATTTATCAGCCGCGTTTGACACGGTTGACCACAGGATACTGGGGGGCCGTGTCCGACAGGCTGGTATCCAGGGCCATGCCCTAGACTGGATCGAATCCTTTTTAGAGGGCCGCACACAAGCAGTACGCCTGGCTAATTTCACAGCACCTAAGTTGATCACTACATGTGGGGTCCCTCAGGGTTCCTCTCTATCCCCTCACCTATTTAATCTGTACCTCCTTCCTTTAATTAAGTCTTTAAAAGATAGGAATGTGACAACATTCAACTATGCGTATGATTTACAGCTTACATTCACTATAGACAATTCCCCTAATTCAATCACTAATTTTCAGGAAACTATGTAACACATCCGCCATTGGATGGATCACAATCACTTGAAGCTTAATCCTGGTAAGACCGAGGTGCTACTGATAGGGGGAAGCCATGTCTTCTGGGGCCCTCACTATTGTCCAGCAGAGCTTGCCCCCCCCCCCCCAAGCCCTCTACCTCTGTGAAAAGTCTTGGGGTGACCATAGACAGAGACTTATCTCTGAAGACCCAAATAGGGACAGTGGTTTCTACCTGCTTCTTTCAATTGTGAAAGATCCGTAAGATCCATCACCTGCTTACCCATGCAGCACTAATACAGGTGGTGATAGGTTTGGTATTATCCCACCTGGATTATGCCAACTTAATCTACTTAGGGTTACCATCCTGCCGGACTAAGCGACTCCAGCTGGTGCAGAACCAGGCAGCAAGATTGATCCACTAGCAACCCAGGTGGCAATCTGCCAGACCTCTCTTAATAAAACTACACTGGCTTCCACTGCCTCAACGCTCTGCTTTTAAGACAGGCTGCTTAATCTTTAAATCCCTAAACTGCCACAGTCCCATATTAATTAACAATCTGCTATCCCTTCCACCTGCTAGTCACTCCTAAATTCAACCTGAAACGACATGGAGGCTGTCGTTTTGCATATCTGGCCTCACTTTTGTGGAAGTCATTCCCCTTGGAGATACGGTCCTGCACAGAACTATTGCGGTTCAGGAAACTTCTCAAAACATGGTTATTCAAACAAGCACACGACTAATACTTGCCTTAGCCGCGACCTGTTCAGAATAGCGCCTTGAAACCTTGGTGTACGTGCGCTTTATAAATCTGTTATAACATAACATAACATAACATACCACACATCTGCAGCATACGAACACACAGCACCTGAGAAAAGAAGCAAATTCAGCATGGTTTGATAGGCCAATGTAATTGAGGATGACAGGGTCGCAAAGCGGCAGTGTCAATATGCAGGAAGCAGGAGCAGTTGTAAATTATGAACTACTCATGCATTTATTGGTAAAGAGAAAAAAATGGGGGTCTATGATGCAGGCAGCCGGGGCTCCGGCGATTCACAGCAGCTCAGAAGCAGTGTGATTAATCAGCAGTATGCAGGCACACTGATGGCAAACACCCAGCTGCAGGCGGCCAGACAGAGTCAACCGGGACTAGTCACCAGCCACAGCTCCCTCGGCTGTCCTGCTCCATTCACTCATGGCCAGCAAAGCAGCTATCATCTATTTGTAGACAACAATGTTTGTGCGGCAAACTCTGCAGAGACTCCACGTGTTCCATCCCAGCAGCAGGAGCAACAGGGGTCGGTGGTTCGTCTCTGCGGTCGATTCTCCTCGTGATCAGAGTTCCTCGATCATGGTAGGATGGCTGGTGCTGGGAGGCCTCAGCGGCATGCGGAGGAGCAGGCGCTCAGCAACGGGTTCAACCCGTCATCTTCCTTTACGTTTCTCAGTAGGTGTTTGTTTCTTAGGTAAAGTACATAAATAAAGGGGACGTTACTGTTGTGGTATTGTCCGTGGATTGTATATAATTGGTATAATGATTTGGGACATATTTTAATGTCCCATCCATCATCCATGTTTCACATTGTTGAGGTTTAAATAAGTTTGTGGGTGTTGCAAAGTCAATAATTATTTTATCATTACATTTATTGTCATAAAGTAGGAATTGTTCTTCTTTGAGAGTCATTGATAGTTCGGGTGGTATTTGGACTTCACTGAACGTTTTAGGGGTAGGTGGGTATGGCTTGAAGCTTTATTGGTTCTGCTAATTCATCTTTTTAAAGTTGGGAGGGCAGGTAACTACCAGTTACCTGCTCAGGAATATGGGGTAGAATATCTTTTAGAATTTTTGTTGTGGGTTTCTGAGAGCTGGAATTAGCTTGCTTAATTATTTACAAAACATCTCTGACTTCTGCTTCTGTTACGTTAGGGAAGTGGTTATGCTCTTTAACATTTATTACAGTTGTTGCCCTCCCATAACATGCATTGGAATAGTATTTGGTGCATTGTTTAGGTTTTCCTTTCTGTGAAGTAATTCATTTTGAACTCTCTGTCATTTTTTTATTTGGACTGTAATTAAATATACATGTTGGAAATGTAAAATATTTATTATGTACAATTTTTAAACAATAAAAAATATCTTAATACACTTACATATTTGGGTGCTTTGATATATATATATATATTTTTTTTAAATATTCAGTTCTTAGGTGTTGGTGGTTGGGGTTGTTCTGTTGAAGAAAAAAAATATTTCGTAAAATAATACTTTTTTATGCGGTGGATAGGTTGTGGGGGATTGATTTGTATTTTAAGCTAGTGGGTTAGTTTTTATTTAAAGTATATATACATTATTTAGTGGTTTGAATTTGGGTTTGTTTGTAGTTAGTTTGATCTTAGTTGGGAAGAGAGGAGACAACGTATTGAAAGAACATATAAGTTATTTCATTTATTTCTAATTGCATTTACTTGTATTTTGTTTAATTTTGAAATAAAGTAGATAATATACTTGCTTTGAAAGGTTGTTGTTGAAAGTGTATAATTAAAGGTCTGGCGTTCAGGTAGAAATCAGAGATTCAGCCTGTTCTGATAGTTACAGTTACAAAGGTAGATTATATCTAAAATTTTTGTCTTATATAGTGTTTATTTATTTGTTGGTAGATTTTAATTGGTTGCTGGTGTTGGTAGTTTATTTCATTGGATTTTAAAGCATCCGTTTAAATTCTTTTGACAGTTATATACTTATTTGGAAAATGCTAATTCTTTTTAATTAAAGGTATATTTGGATGTAAACATTAATTTAGTGATGTATAAGTATACTTTTATTAAGCAATTAATGTATTATATGTGAAAAATATGTATTTATTTAGGTTGCATTTTTGTACGATATTTAATTTTTGGTGAAGAAAGTAATTTAAAAAAATGTGGAGCAGTGTTTTATATAAGTATAAATTTAGTTTATATAGCGATTATAATTATGTTTGTGTGTTTAATAATTTCTATGTTGGTTGTTATGAGATTTGTTATTTTTTTAAATGGCTACTATATTTGGGTTTGTACAATAGTAATGTAGTTGATATTTTTAGCTTCAATATTTGTATGTTCTATGTTTATTTAATGTTTACAATATTTTTGTTTCCTATATATTTGTTTTCAATATTGGGTGTTTCGATGTATTTTATGACGAAATTTTGATATCGATATTTGTTTTTGTTTGGTTGTTTAAGCTTTATTCGACAAAATTTGTCATAAAAGCTATAGATAAAAAATGCATTATTTTCTTAAAAAGGGAAAAACAAACATGTAGCATCTTGGGCTTATATAAACAGGCAGTACCACGGAATGGTCAATTAAGCCCTTGATGTGATAATACATATATCATATTCAGATGGTTAAAAAGTAATACAACAATGACAAATACACAATAAGTCGAAAGCAAATCTACGATAAAACAAAGGTAAAAACAGTCAGTGCTTCATCAAAATAATGGATCGATAATATACTGAAAAATGTTGAGTTTTCGCTGACATAGCAGCAAAGGTTTAGTAGGTAAAGTGCTTGTGCAAAATAGTTCAAGCAAATTTAGTATTAGGACGTGTATTTGTTGCTACCATATCCGAATTAAAACTATGCCATTCTTGACAGATATTTCCACCTTATAAGACATGCTTGTCCCAAAAACTTTGCTACACAACATGCAAAAAGGGGCCTGGGATCGGACCTAAGGATACGCAGTCCTGTGTGGTGGTCCCATGTGCCCAATTGCTGGCAAAACAGGCTAAATGAGAGCCATTTAGCCTGTGATGAATTATATGCCGGGCAGACGAATATTACATGGGCAATACTTTCTGACGGGGCTTTACAGCATGAGCAGACTTTTCCATTGCTTGTACGCCATTTCACTGTCATCTTGCAAATAGGGCGAGTGCCAAACCTAAAATGTAGTTACAACATTCTGTCCCTGGGTACCTGAATTATGTCAATGTCTGATTTGTTTGTGAGAATAGAATTCTGTTGTTAGTTTGCCCACATTAGGTTTGCAATTCTCCTGTTGGTCCAGCCATTCCCAATATAGGCGTTTAAGCTCTTCTCTCCTTGGAGGTTCCTGGCTATCCCAGCAGGCTCGGAGTCCAATGGCATCAACATTTTTTTAATGTTGGAAATCCAGTCTATTTTGCAGCCAGTGTTTAGTCGGATAATCTCAGCGAGGGCTTCAGCATAGGAAAAAAGCTCAGGGGTTTGCCTAATGCGAGCCTAAAAGAGTAGTGGTCGTAACCTGCCTACTTCGCCGAGCGACCGCCTGCCCATGTCCAACAGTAGAGGGATAAGGGGAACAAATTTGGGTACCATAACTAGATCTCTTAAGAATGTATGCTCCGATCTACAGAGCTCATCTAGCTTATCAAAGCCCCAAACTTCTGCCCTTTAGAGAGTGTAGATTACTGCTTTTGCAACATAAACTTGGAGGGCGGGCGCTACCGGCCGAGTGTGTGAAAGGCGTTGTTCTTTCCCTATTCCTCCAGCCACTCGCTTGTGTCCCAAGTCTTACACCTAGGTAATCAAAAGCATCTACCCTTTCAAGAGGTACTCCAGCCAGCAAAGGGCCATTCCTAAATGACTTATGGCAATTTAAAGCCATACATTTATTTTTTGAGCTGTTTATGACCAATCCCCGATTGTCGCAGAAGAGTTGAGATCTGTCAATGAGGTGCTGCAACCCCGCTGGGGTCTTGGATATCAGCAGGGTGTTGTCGGCAAACAACAAGGATGGCATCTTAGTGCCCCCCAGAATGGGCGAGTCTGCAGGCACCTCCTGGAGGAAATCAACTACCCCATTCACATACAGGGAGAACAAGGTTGGGCCCAGAACACAGCCCTGTTGGACTCCTCTATTGACAGGGATGCATACTGTTAATTGACCCTGCTCCCCCACCTGACCTAGGCAAAATTTCCCTCGCGGAGTCGGATCAGTAGTTTAAGGATGAAGAGGGGGGGATGCCCATCCCGTCAAGCGTCATCCACAGCGTGGGTCTGGGGCCAATGTCAAAGGCAGTCTTCAGGTCGATGAACATGAGGTAAAGACTGCCCTTGCCTAGCACCACTACCTTCCAATAAATGAGGAGGAGTCTAAACACTTGATCCAATGTCCCAATCTTTGGCCTAAATCTGTCCTGAAACTTGGAAAGGATGGCTTCCTCCTCCGTCCATGACTGTATCCTATGTAGAAGCACCCGACCGAAGACCTTCTGCATAGCATCAATCAGGCTGAGTGGTCATGCCAAGCCTGTCCAGTGATGTAATTTGGAGGTGAGCATGCACCTGATTTGCTTCCCCAGGTGACCAATTTCCAAAACTGATTGGTGTCTTTAGATTAGCATGCCTTCTTGAGTTGCAGCCAACGGGATTCATCCAATTCTATCTTTGCCTCCTGCTAGGCTGCTTTGTAGGAATTTCTAGCGTTTTTTATGAGCAGCTAGTTTTTCTCTTTAATAGCTGCAACCAGGATCGATCTTTTTTGCCTGCACTCTTTGGTGTACCACGAGTATGGGTCCTTGGTATTATTACTAAATTTTTTGCCCGGATTGGGAACTTGAAAGTATGTGTTGAATTGGGCAACAATATATGTATGGACCCTAGAAATGTCCGCTAGGCTTGTTGCGCTGTGGGACGCCGTGTGGAGCCCTAATGGACCTGCAATTAGGTCATGTTAAATGCCAGCAATCTTTGTGTCATTCAAAGCTACCTTCTTCAACTTCAAAAAGTTTTTGCAGTTTGATGGAACAATCAGCCTGATTCATCAAAGACCAGTTTTGCGAGTCTATAATAGTGAATCATAAGGAATCGCTATTACAGACTCGCAAAACGAGATTCATGTAGGAATCGCAAAAAGAATTGCGATTCCTACACATTCCTTATTTGCGATTAGCAAATTGCTAATCGCAAATAAGGAATAACTCCCCATTCATTCCTATGGGCCAAAAGGCCCATAGGAATGAATGGGGAGTATTCCTTATTTGCGATTAGCAATTAGCTAATCGCAAATAAGATAGCGATTTAAAGGGTGCCAGGGGTGTCCAAAGGACACCCTGTAGCACCCCTTAAATGCAAATTGAAACAGGTGTTGCGCACACACATGTCCAAAGGACATGTGTGTGTGCAACATGCAACTTAGAAAAATGCTTTTAAAAGCATTTTTCTAAGTTGTCGCTATTTACCACGAGGTTTGACCTTGCGGTAAATAGCGGGCCGAAATTGCGAATTCGCAATTTTTAAATGGATGATGAATTGCATTTCAGGAATCTTAAATAGAGATTCCTTAAATGTAATTCCACGCAAAATAGCGAAATCACTATTACCGATTTTTGCATTTGGGATGATGAATCCCAAATTCAAAAATAGCGCTCGCAAAGGGCCAGATTCTCAGAATCTGGCCCTTTGCGAGCCGATTTCGGCTTGATGAATCAGGCTGTATTTCCCTAGTGGCTTTCTGGGGTAGGTTACCCAGCTGATAATAAGATGCCTCCCACGAAGGCTTCAGAGTTAAGCATAAGGGATTGTGGTCGCTCTCTGTGGTCGAGCCCACTGTCATGTCAACCAGATTCCCCCACAATTTCACATCAAGGAGGATGTAATCTATCTGGGACGGGCAGCTGGTTCTGTTGTAGGTGTTAGCACCTTGCTTATCTGAAGGTGATCTGCCATTAACTGCCCTCAGCCCATACTCTATAGTGATGGCATTAAGTTGGAGTACCTGTTGTGTCCATCTTTTGACTACGGGGAGATCGAGTTGAGAGACTGCCCATCTATTATCTTGTTCTTCTACTCCCGTTAGGTCCTCTATGGCCAAGGGTTCAAAGATGCAGTTAAAGTCTCCTGCAACCGCCACTACTGCATGGGGTGAGCAGTTAGCTAGACATTCATCCAGTGCTGAGATGGTGTGTGAGGGCCTGCCTCCTTTTGTCCCTCTTGCATAGACATTACAAACTTAAATTGTGGGTTCACCCCTTGGCCCCCTGATGCTTAACCATAGGATGTCTGGGCTTGAGCTTGTTTAGAGAGCGATTTGGCAGTCAAGGGCACTATTTATCCAGACAACAAGCCCCGGGATGGACGTCCTCTCCCTATGGAAGTTGAGGGTGAGTGAAAGAAGGTGTAACCAGCTTTATATAGTGGGACTAGATTCCACATCTCCTGAAAAATGCAAACGTCTAAGCCTTCCACTAGTTGGTTCCAATGAGGGAGTGGGAGTTTGCTACTTAAACCCGCCATATTCCATTACACTATCTTCAGCTGTTGATGAGGTGTGGGCCCAAAAAGGACACTTTGTGTGAGAATGTGGGTATTGCTTGGCGGATAGGTTGGTGTTTGCGAGGCTGGGCGTGTGAAAGTGCCAAAGGCTGACTCTTTTTCTACATGGATGGGGGGGAAGTCTGCTTATGTTAGCCCTACGCTGAGAACTACCCTTGTTACAGTTTGGGATGTTATGAGGAGTCGGAGTTGCAAAGAGGCTAGCTGTATGGTTAGGGCTGGGTGGTATAGTTGATAGGTCAAAATGATGAGGAGCCAGATCCTGTAGTCAGTCATTAACCTCAAGCAAGGAAGTGCCTGCCAGATGTGATAATGGCTGAAAAGCAGGTGTTCTGTCTTTCTCATATATTGGGGTGTGCCTAAATTGAATGGAGGACTCATCAGGGGGGCAAGTGCCTTATCTTGGTATTCTCACATAACACGGAAATTGTTAATATTGGTGCTGGTCTTCCACCATCCGGACACGCTTTTTAGTTTCCTTGCCCGGCACTCTTGTTGAAAACACCTATTGGCTGTATCTATCAATCGTCTCCATTAAGACATAAATGTGTGGAGTCAGTGCTAATTCGGGCGTGATACTCCTATGCACTCTTGTGTGCAAGCCTCTTTCATTCCGTCTAAAGGATAACCGGACTGGCCTTAGAAACTCATATTGTTCGACATGTTTGGTTGAACTTTTTTTATTTAAAGTCTACATTTATTTGAAGGGTCAACAATTATTCACTATAGTCCTGAAGATGGTCTAACGGACAAATGCCACAATAGACCGAAACGTCGACAACTGCACCTTTTTCTTGATTGCTTTGTAAATAACTAAAGGAACTGTTACTAGGAAGTACACTTAAGTCTTTATAACGAAAACTTCTGGTTTCATTGTGTTATTTAATGATTTTGGACACTTATAAAACGTTTTTTACTACCATAAAGCTCTCTTTTGAACATATACACCTGTGTATCTAATATGTTTTTTTTTTTAAAAAGATATTTTTATTAAGGAAACAGAGAAACAGAAACAATAGAAAAGAAAAAGGGGGATGGAGACACATGAATTGCAAATCAAAGATGCACCCACGCAGGGGTCAATGCAAGAAGACCAAGCAGCAATAAACGTTATGAAAAGTTACGCAATGTCAACACACAGGGCAGGACACAATGGTGCAAATAAAAAGAAAAAGATCCAGAAAAGCAGCTCGGGAGAGTGTCAAGTCCCCTGGGGAGTCCGGAGGGGGAGGCCCGCATGGCTCGGGCAAGTCAATGCAATTGAGAGGCTAGGTCGATCAAGTTCGTGTACGCCTCTCCGCTGTGCGGCCACAAGGAAATCAGCGTGGTGTGCAATATCATAAAAAGCAAGTCATCCATATCCCCTGTCAGAAAGGAAAAACAAACCCAAAGACCCCCCTTCCCCAGAGGCTCCAACCTCCCCAGTGCACCAACCCCTCCCGACCATTCACACAGACACGGATCACACTTGAAACAGATGTAAGGCACGTATAGTGGGCGGGCATACCGCTGACGGCAGCCCACGAGAAAGAAAGCAGACCAGCGGGCCCCATCTGAAAGCAAAATTCTTAAAGTTGTTCCTGAAGATATCTGCCATCCGTTCCACACTCAGCAACCTCCACAGTCTAGCAAACCAAAGGGCGAGAGCTGGGGCCTCCCTCTTTTTCCAAGAAGCAGCCAGAGTCAATTTGGCCGCTCCCCGGCAGAGCCAAAGGATGTGCTTATCGGCCCTGGTCTGGTGCTCCAGAAGCGGGTCCCGAAGGCCAAGGAGCACAAAGCCAATGGAATCTGGAACCGGGTAGCCCAGGATCTCCCTAATATGAGACAGTATCTCCTCCCAATAGGGGCGTATGATGGGGCAGTCCCACCAAATATGGCGGAAGTCCCCCAGGAGTCCCCAGCCCCGCCAACATCTATCAGATGCTGAAGGAAAAATCCTTTTCAATCTGGTCGGGTACAGATACCAATCTAGCATGGTCTTCATGTGTGCTTCCCTAAGATCAATCGAATGATTAAATGTATGTAGATCGCGCCAAAGATGCGACCACTCTACGTCGGAAATGTCTCTCCCCAGGTGCTCCTCCCATAACCCCATGTATCTAGGGCGAGGCGAAACAGCCGTGGTTAACAGGAAATCAGAGAGAAAGGAAATCACCCCCTTCATGGAGGACGTGCGAGTAATGTAGGTCTCGAAAGCTGTGGGAGGCCTAGTCGCAGCGTCCCGCACCTCAGGAGATAGCGCCCAATGCAGCAGCTGAGCATGTCGGTAGCGTTCAGTAGGTAGCAGACCATAATCGCGCATGCAATTGTGGAAGGTGAGCGGCTCAAAGCCATGAAACAGGTGTGTAAGAGCATGGCAGCCCCCAGCCCTCCACCCATCGAAGGGCCCCTCAACTAGTGCCGGAGGGAATGCAGGATTAAAGTGAATAGGTGTGAAGTGGGAAGGAAAGGAAGTCCATCGCTTGTCATGAGAGACCGAGTCCCAGACCTTCAGAGTAGTGCTGGTAGGGGTGCTAATGTATGCGTTGCGAGGCCGATCCGCCTTCACCTTCCAAACCAGGTCCCAAATAGAGCGCCCCGCCACACTCCTGTCCATGTGCAACCAATGTTTCTCTGATTCCATCTGGGACCATTCAGCCAGCACCCGGAGTTGTGCCGCTTTGTAGTAAAGGAGCATGTCCGGTAGGCCAGCCCCACCCTTCCTCTGAGGTCGGCGAAGCGTGAGAAAGGAAAGTCTGGCACGACCCCCCTGCCAGACGTAGCGCAGGATCATAGTTTTCAGTCGCCGAAAGAACCCCCCGTCCAAGGGAATGGGGAGGGCTTGGAACAAGTACAGAAGCTTGGGGAGCAGCGTCATCTTAACGGCATGTACTCGCCCAAGCCAGGAAATAAACATAGGCTTCCAGCGATTCAGCTCAGCCTGTATCTGAGACAGCAGAGGAGGGAAGTTAGCTGCATATAGGGCGGCGATGGGAGAGGTCAGCTGGACCCCAAGATACTGAATGGAGAAGCCCGCCCAGGCCAGGGGAGTGAGCGGCCGAATGCGCTCTACTTCAGAGGGCGGAAGCGTGAGATTAAGTATGTATGACTTGCCGGAGTTCACCCGAAACCCTGCCACCGCTTCGAACTGGGACAGCACATTCTGTACCCGCGGAAGGGAAGTCCCGGGGTCAGCTAGCGACAGAAGGACATCGTCAGCAAACAAAGATATTTTATGCTGTTCCCCCGAAAAGGGGAGGCCCACAATATCCGGATCCTCACGAACCCTAATAGCAAGAGGCTCTATGCTGAGTGCAAAGAGTGAAGGGGATAGGGGGCAGCCCTGCCTCGTCCCTCGCGAATGAGCAAAAAACGGTGAGACATGGCCGTTCACCATGACTCTCGAGCGCGGGTCGTGATAGTTGGCCCAAAGCATAGTTATAAATGTAGGGGAGAAGCCAAAAGCACGTAAGGTGCCAAAGAGAAAGGTCCAGTCCACCCGGTCGAATGCCTTTTCAGCGTCAAGGCCAAGCAAGACAGCTGGGATCCGAAAGCGTTCGGCCTTCTCAATCAGGTGAACCAGACGTCTAGTGTTATCGTGGGTCTGGCGACCCTTTATAAAGCCCGATTGATCCGGGTGAATGAGAGCGGGCATAAGGTCCTTAAGTCGGGCGGCTAAGATAGAGGAATACAATTTAGCATCAATATTCAAGAGAGCAATGGGTCGATAGGATTCACACATGGTGGGGTCCTTCCCCGCCTTGGGAATGATCGAAATCATAGCTTCCGCCATGGTACCCGAGGTGTGGCCCTCGTCCCTCATGGTGTTGAAGAGGAGCACCAAATGGTCTACCAAGTCGGATGCGAACGTCTGGTAAAAGGAGGCTGTATAGCCGTCCGGGCCCGGTGCTTTGTGCGGCTTGAGAGACCGAATGGCAGAGAGCACCTCTTCCCTAGTAATCGGGGCCTCAAGAAGTTCATTCCATTCCTTGGAGACCTGCGGTAGTGCTAGGTCCTCCAGATACGCTTGTTGAGCGGATGGCACTAAGTGATCCGCCGAGTACAGAGCAGCATAGAAGTCACCAAAGAGCCCTGCCTTAGCCGCGTCTCTGTGTTCCACTACCCCGGAGGGGCTCCGAATACCACCCACATATTCTCTTTCACGCTTGTCACAGAGCTGCCGTGCTAAGTGCTTCCCCACTTTGTTGCCCTGGGCGTAGGAGAGGCGCCGCAAGCGCAGCAGGGTATATTCTGCTCGGTTATTATAATGTGCCCTGAGCTTCCCTCGTACCGCCGCCAGAGGGCGGAGCGTCCTTCTAGAAGGATTCTGCTTATGTGCAGTTTCCAACGTGGTCAGTTCCGCCTCCAGCGCCTCCCACTCTTCCCGCCGAAGCCTATTCAGGGCGGAGTTCAAAGCAATGCACGTACCACGTGTCGACGCCTTGAAGGCGTCCCATTGGGTAAAGATTGAGGTGTCGCCAGTCCTATTCAGCTCAAAGAACTCCCCAATGGCCGCCCGAAGCTTCTTGCAGGATACCTCATCCCGCGTGAGGGATGCTGGAAAATACCATTTGCGATGAGGGGACGAGTCAGGGGCCCAGATCAAGCATGTCGCCAAAAGGCTATGATCCGAAACTTAAAGTGGAAAAATGTTGCTGTTGCGCAGGTCACCTTGTAAAGATTGATGCACAAAAATATGATCGAGACGGGAATATGTGTGGTGAACATGTGAATAGAACGTGTAGTCCCTAGTGCGGGGGTGGAGGGAGCGCCAGCTATCAATAAGGCCCAGACTTAGCAAAGTATCACGCAGCTCCGGGGAAAAGAGACCCGTCTCAGTCCTCTGTTGATGTGAACAATCAAAATCTTTATCCCAAACCAAGTTGAAATCCCCCATCACAATCAACGCTCCCTCCCCAAAGTCCCCAATCACATTCAGAAGAGTCTCAAGAAACCCATGCTGCCCTGTATTCGGAGCATAGACCACCAACCACGTGCAAAGTTTACCCATGAGCACCCCCTTCACCATCAACCACCTCCCCTCTTTGTCCCCCCGCACCCCCACAGGTTGAAACTGAAGGGCAGATCGGAACAAGAGTGCTACCCCACGGTGCTTGGTGGCGGCAGAGGATTTATAAATCAGAGGATACTGCCTGTGTTTGAGCCTGGATTCATCTTTGCGAGCCAAATGAGTCTCCTGCAGGCCCACCACATCCAGTTGGTGATCTAGAATATATTTCCAAATCTTTTGACGCTTCTGAGGCGAGTTAAGGCCTTTCACGTTCCAAGAGCCTATCGTAACAGGCAACATCGAGACCAACCTCCCCTCCCAGCGCTTCCATTAATGCAGCCCAACTCTAAAGACAAATCAAACATACCACAGCCATACCAGATCCCAATCCACCACCACCTGGGTCCATCCCCAACAACCTCGCCGGAGCCCCCAGGAGCCTCAAGAACAAACCATAGAGAGGGGAAAACGAAAAGTAGAAAAAGAACAATGAAAGTCAGACATGACCGTAAGGGTCAGGGGTAGAAGACCCAGGTAATGCCCCCCCCCCCGAGTCCAGGGCCGGGGTAACCCTCCATTGGAGAAATGTCCCACAGAGTACCTGAGGTGGTAGAGCCCCCCGGCTCCCACGGGCCGCTGAAAATGGGGTCTAAGCCGCCGAGGAGCTGACCACTCGGCTCGATTCAGTCACCTGGGCCACCGAGGCCAAAGCTTCTCCCCTCTCAGTCTGGCTCGCCGACGGGGAAGGCCCCTCCGCTGCGCCCTGTCGTCCCACTCTCTGCCAAGGCGGGAAACGGGAACGGCGACGTCTTCTCGGTGAGGCGCTAGCGTCCGCCGGAGCAGATGCTTCCTCCATTCCAAGCAATTCCCTGGCGGCTGCCACAGTTCGCACTTGCACCAGTCTATTTTGCCATCGAAAGATAAGCCGAAAGGGGTGACCCCAGGAGTAGGACACCCCGTGTTCCCTCAGGAAAGCCGTGACTGGGCGAAAGTCCCGTCGCTTCTGTAGGGTGGTGGCTGCCAGGTCCTGAAAGAGTAGGGGGCTGTGTCCGCGAAAAAGCAAATTGTTAGTGTCCCTCGCCTTCCGCAGGATCATCTCCTTCAGCTGAAAGTCGTGGACACAGACCAAAATGTCGGGGGGTGGTAAGCGAGCGCCACGCGACAGGCCCACCCGGTGTACCCTGTCCAGCTTGATTTCATCGCGATCGTCTTCTGCCAAGATGTGCAGAAAGAGAGCCTCCACATATTCCCGCAGATTACCACCGTCTCCATCTGAAGGCACCGCTCTAATTCGGATGTTATTGCGACGGGACCTGTTTTCCAGGTCCTCGCAGTGGGTCTGAAGATCCAGATTTTGCTCACGAAGCTGGAGCAGGTCTTGCTGTAGCTGATGGACATCCCCACTGAGGCCCAAGTCATGTTCCTCCAGGGTAGCTACACGCTCGCCAATGCCATCCACATCGCGGCGAACTTCACGGAGGTCGGAGGCCAGTTGCGCTTTCAGTTCCGTGATATCCTCCTTGATGGAGGAGAAAAGCTCGATCAGGAAGGCCTTCGTGACCGGGCCGTCAGCGTCGTCTTTGGTCGGCGACTTGCTAGGGCCAGGAGGTGAACCAGACACCCCCTTCCTGGGACCCTCCTTCCCCGGTTTATTCAGTCGAGTCCTTGTCGACATGGTGCGACGGCCCACTGCCGATGATAGAAGGCAAGATGGCACCACTACTCCGACCGTCCGCTGATGACGCTGTCCAGCAAGGCCCCAGACAGGATGGCGCCTCTCCGTCACCTCTGTACGGCGATAAGTGCCAGCTAGGCCACAGGAACCACAGGCGGGCTCGTCACAGCGCCAATGTGGGGGACTCGCACAGTAGAGCTTCACTCGGTCACCAGGCAAAGTCCCGAGTCCCCTCTTGCAAAGAGTCGAAGCCGCCCAGATAAAGCCCCGTAGGCCGCTCCGGAGCCAGTGCGCCACCAAAGTAACACCTCGGCTAAGTCCGCCGTCCCGCGTCGTAGCTCGACGGGGGAAGGGACAAACCAGTGCGGAGCGCCCCAGTAGCCCCAGGAGAGTCAAAGCCGAGGCTGAAAACGCCCCAAAACCGCTAAACAAGGCTATGAAGGGCTCGGGGTGCCGGAGGAGCTCGCAGGCACGTCCTACTCCGTCGCCATCTTGGCCACGCCCCCCCTCTAATATGTTTTTAAGATATCTTCCTATAAGAGATTGATTCATGTGTGAATAACTCTAATGACCTTGAAAAATATTCATTTACAAGCAAATCGAGATAGCTTGTCGATTATTTGAATTCATTAAAAAATCTTTTGATTTAAATATATCACTTGTAGGCACTCTTACTCGCTAATATTACTTGCCCAAGCCATCAAGGGTACTTTAGGTTCCCCATTGTTGTTGATGTTCAGTACCTCGCAAAGCAGTCTTTGATGGTTGACAAAATCCTGGATGCAAATAGAAAAGGGTGGTCCTGCCCTGCCTCTTCCTGGTAAGTGGTAGAAAGAAGAGGGGCCCCTTACAACCAAAGGGCTGGGGCACTATACGGTGACAAAAATTAATTAGGGTAACTTGTTCCACTCTTAGTCCACAATCAAGCTGTCACATGCAGACCAAACATACCCCTCACTTAACTCACTTATCCTTCTTCGAAGTGATTGAACCATATAAAACAAGGAATAACACAAACCTCTATACTTTAAAAAAAATTCTTGCATTCATTTATTCATCTTAAAAAGGGTTTTGGGTTCCAGAAGGGAGTACAATCCATATACAATACAGCACATATAGATTAAACAAAGGGTTTTCTTTAACAAATAAAAAAAGATCAATCAAAAACACATCATAAAACAGAGAGTATGAGAAAAATAGACAGATACAATGTGTCTTCAAATATTACACATCCATCATGTGACAAAATCCAGGGCACGTAGTTCAGTAATTGTACATTGATACTCTACACCGTGCTTTGTGTTGATGGATTGCTTATAGGTATTAAGGCATCGACGCTTTTCGATGGTCAAAAACTATTATATATCCATCTTTGTCAAGACAACAGATAATACTCTCTATATCAGGTAAAGTGATTTGCCTTTGTCACCTTATATTTAGAGGAGAGAAACACCTTTCTTATGATTTCTTTTTTAGTTGCCAGCACGTCTGGTTTATATTAAAACCCAGGGCATAACTTCTGGAATTTCCTTTTTCAAAGTCTGTCTCAGGCGGAAATGGAATCTACCCTTTGGGGGAAGCACTGATGGTTTGATGCTAATATTTGCGTTTTTCTTATTGCAAATTATTGATATCCTCTCAGTCAATTATTGAGGTCACGTGTCTTTGTCCTCCCCGTGGAATTTGGGGTAGAATTATTTTAATGTGCAGCGTGGTCCCGCATAGATCTTCTCGACACCAAAATCCGGCGTTTCAGTCTGCCGAAATGCCGGATTTTGGTGTTGAGAAGATCTATGCGGGACCGCGCTACACGTAAAAATATTTCCACGGGGATGAGGAATTATTTATCAAGGGGTTCAGGAGGAGGAGGTCTTCCAACCGGACTGAAGAATGGAAGTTTTTAACTACTAGCGGTCAACTTAATTCGAGTTTGCAACATTTCTGAGGTGAGAATTATACTAAGTACTTGTGATTAAGCCACAACCATGTTCTATCTAATATGAAGTAAGTTTCTGAGGGTGGTTTTTATCTATCCCTGTAGGCAAGCGCAGGTTTTTATGCTTTGCTGACCTCGATCAATCAATCCTGCCAGAATGCGTGGTACAATAATAGTCGAGTCAAGGTATTGGCCGCATATGTGTTTCAACATATTAAAATGTGGCTTTGTGACTCGTCAATCAGGCATCACCGCTATATTTTTGGTGATTATTATTTGAATGTCAATAATGAACGGTTGTTGTCAAAATAAATAATAATAACAATATGGTTTGATATACAACTGTGACATAGTGGGGATGTTAACTCCTTTGTGGTATTGGAACACCTCTATAGGAGACATATAGAACCACCAGGTGGTGGTTGTATTTCAGAGACATCTATTGGGATGTTGTTTTAGGGGGGTAGACTTTCTGGACTGTTATGTAATGTGCTGTTAAGTCTACTATTCTATATTGTATTATGCTGTTAGGATAGATCACAATGTATAAAGTGACTATTAACACCTCAAGTATGTTATTATTGTTTTTTTAATTGTTTTTATGTTTGTTTTGTTAGATATACAGTTTGAATTGAAGGAAGGAGAATTATATTGTTTTCAAGTCCAGAAAAAGGTGGCATTATCAAGTTGGCACCACCGAAACGCGTCGATGTATTGTATAGGTGTTAAATTTGAATCGGGACAAGCCACATAGAGGCCAGATTTTACTGTCCCTTGAGTTGTCTACAATTATTTCAAATTAACCTCATAAAGGCATAGTTAGTTTGCCTCCTTTATTATGCTTCCATGCAATATCTAGATTTTGTTATCTTCATGAATTGTTTTATTTAGGATATGTTGTTTTGAATATATGTATGTCCTTCACTATTAGAGTGAGGTTTTTATGATGTATTGAATTTAACTATGTGATATTGTGATTTTTTTTATCTTGAAGCTACATTAAATGTATATTTTTTTAATTCTTTGTTTCACTTTATTCCTTATGGAGGTGTTTCATGTACACAATATATGTATTTGATATTGATGTGACTATATGGAGTGAATTGGTATTGGTGTGTCCAAAGGGAAATTTCTTTTTTTGCTTGTCAAAATAGGTGCTCTGTCTCTTTGGATGTTTTGAGCACCTCCCCTTGTTTTCAAGGTTGATTTTAGTGTGACGATCATTTTGTAGCTCGCTATTAGTAGTGTCAATATTATGTCAGTGAACCGTATGTATTGCATTGCACCACATAACTTGTGTTTTCTTGACACATAATTTTTCATTCCTGCTGCATAACCTGGTCCCGCACTTCGCATAATTCTATGCGTACCACATATTATGTTTTTATACAACCATGAATATTATAATTCAACCTGATATTCTAGGTATTTGCAACAGTTTTCATAAACTATGCAATAAACTTTTAAATAAATTAGTAGATATAGCTTACTGAGGCACTATTTTAAGCAAGAGGAAATTAAGAGAGAACTACTAGATCATGCCATTGATTGTATTGTATTATATTTGGATTTATATAGTGTTTTTTTACCACTGACGAGGCACTGAATGCTTTTTGCTGGGTGGCACGCTATACAGTAACCCAGAGTTAGTGATTAATCCAGTAGTTACTAGCAGGGCCATTGGAATTACACAACTTTGCAGTCATGGTATTTCCTGCATATTTATGGATTTGCAACATTTGCCACAAAATCCATCATCTGCTGCATAATTCACAGATTTTAAGAAAAAAATGTGTTTCTACGTCAAATGGATCAAAAGTTACTAAAAACCTGGCGATGCATGTCGACACATAGTAGAATGCCCTACTCAAATGTCTACAGGTCACGTTCTGTTGTTTATTGCTGTATTTGTGTGGTAAATAGGTACTAATGAAATAAAACCTTTGACCAGACTGTGATAACGTGACAGAATAGTGAAGTAATACTTTAACACGAGGTGCCACATTATGCCACATAATTTGCCACTTCTTGACACACAATTTAGTCAACCCTTGACCGTCCGTATTATACACACACACCCAGATAAGGTGAAGTAGATCATCTTCCTCATTGATCATTTTATCAAATGGGAACAAAATAAATTTCCCTGATACCAATAGCCATAGTGTTATTGTTGGAAAGTGGATTATTGGTAGGGGCAAATGTAGGTCTGCCACTGGCGATAAGGCCACTAACACAGAATAGGGCTCAGAATAGGTCTTAGAAAATTATTCCTATGCTCAACCCTTGGTAACGTGGCTGCGAGCAGTCAGGCTTAACTTCAAAGACAGGTATGTAGACCATTTAAAAACACCAATTAAGTAAATATTTAAGACACAACACATAATAAAAATCCAACACCAATTTATGAAAATAGTAATATTTGTATCTTAAAAATGAAACCAAAATGACAAATATCCAATGTAGGGAACCAGAGATATGATTTTTCAAAGATTTAGCATTATATAGCACTTAGAAATATATTGCACCATATTGGGACATCTGGTTGTGATCGACCGGCTCAAAGTCAAAATTTCAGGCCAAACCGCGATGGAGCCCTGAGCGGCTACCCCTCGCGGTAGGTCCCGGTCACATTTTGTAGCTTCGGACTTAGAAACTTTTCTGGAGCTTTTTCTGGCGGGGTCCCTCGATACGCTCCACCAGGTCGGATTCGGTGAAGGTTCACCGGATTCGGATTTCTTCTACTCCCGGTCAAACTCTGGAAGTCAGACCTACGGAGCTTTCAGCGGGACGAACCTGGATGGCTTGGCTGACCAGGTTGAGTCGGTCCCCCTATGGAGCTTTTTTCCAAAGTTGCTCCAAAGTTTTCCAAACTCTTGGAACTTCTTCCTGAAGTTCCCCAAGGGGTCCCAAAGTGTGTCAAACTCACTCCAAGGGTCGGGAAGCTCTAAGATGGTCCTTGAAAGTTGAGGACTTCCGTTCCCACAATCCACTTGGACAAAACCCTTACAAATCCACTGGTAGTTCTCCAGGTTGAGGATCCTTGGTGGTGATGTTCCAGATGAGCTCTGTTAACCTGTAGCTTGCAGGGAGTCGACTATTTAGTTCTTTAGTAGCAAGGCAATCCAGAGGGCTGTATTTTCAGCTGGTGCAGTTTTCAGATCGCAGGCATTAGAATTTGCACCCCAACTTCTCAGCAGAGCAAAATCTTGCTTTCTTAGGTTTCAAGCAGCAGATCGGAGAGACTCTGCCCCTTTTAGATACTTATTCCAAGTTCTCTGGGTCAAGAAGGAGGTCGCACCTGACCAATGGGAGCAGGGCAACTCCCCAATGGTATGACCACATCCTGTAGAGTGTGCCATTATTTTGTCCCAGAGTGCACAAATTCCTCCAAATTCATTATGACTGATTTTCCAGCAGGGAGGTAAGAGCTGGCTAAACACGCCTCTAGGATGGCTACTTTCCAAAGAATCTCTCCCTTGCATCTGTGCATTCCTTCCATAAGCCTAGCTCTGGCTTTGGGTCAAGAGAGTGAATTTGTAACTGACACTGAGGCCTCCCCTTTTGTTTGAAGACCATGGTTTATGACTCCTCCCCCTGCTCTGGCATTCCTGTGAAGCAGCACACTGCCTTCCCAGCAGAGCTGGTTAACCCCAGGGGCTCTTTATCACCGCTTCAAATCCACTTAACTCTGACCAATCAGTACAGACCACTGGAAGGCTTAATCTGGACTTACAAACAAGTAAATCTTATAGCTTCTTGTCTGTACACTTTAGGAGAAATTCAACAATATCATAGTGTTGGATTATTCACTACCATTCTGGGAAGTCTTTGAATGGAAGTTCTATCATTCTTCTATCAGGAGTTATTAGTGAATACCTTCTTGCCATGTTAACCTATGTGGCATGGGATTTGCATTGGGAAAATGACCTGGGCCATTTTTTTCAGCACTAGAGCTTATAAAAACATATTTTATAAGTACGTTGCTTATAGCTACAGGACCCCCACTCCATGGGACAACTAGGGGAGACTTTAGGGGCTTTGAATCAGTAAATATATTGCAAATCCTATCCCCACAGTGTTCCTAGCATCAAAGTCGAATTTTGGCAGCATTTTATCACAAAGTGGGGAGTGAAATGTGAAATTTCACTTAACCCAGGGCATATAAAACTCATTTTATAAGGGTCTACCTTATAAATACATGACCCACCACCACTGGGACACCTAGGAGGGACCCTGGGGGTTCCTAATATGCCAAAGCATTGTAGGTTATCCCTTTTTAAGTGCCTCAAACACCAAAGTCGAGTTTGGGCACAATTTACTTTTTAAAAGCAGTTCTGCCACCCAGGGCTACTTTTAAACTGACCTCAGGCTTCAGCAGTGCACACATGAAGTACAGAAAAAGCTGATGGCCTCTACACTGCCATTCCCTATTGTGGACTAGGGACTTCTAGGTAGTTGTAATCCCCATGTCCTAATATTTAAAGGGGGCTGATAGGGTAGGTCATGCCAATCATAGGGGTACCCCATACAATAGTGTACCCTAGTGTATGTAAGTGTTTTCACTGCATTCTTAATGTGTCTCTTTCAGCATAGCACTGGCCCTGAGCCTGGTTAGGCAGAGCCCAGGGTCAGTCAGAGTCAGTTACTACCAGTACCATTCAGCAAAACGTTGGGGGGTGCCCTGGGCACAGGATGACTTTGCAACACAACGCCCCCCTCCTCCAAATGCCCAAATGAAAGGTGATGGGTTACTAACCAACACCCTGGAAGTCCTCATCAGCTAAGTGGAAAAACTTGGAAAGTCCCTCTGCATTTGCATGGGCAACCCCAGGTCTGTGTTCCACTGTAAAGTCCATTCCCTGTAGGGAAATGGACCACCTTAACAGCTTGGGATTCTCCCTCCCCCTCTCATCTGAATGGGCCATCTGAGAGGCCTGTGGTCAGTTTGAACATGAAAGTGAGTCCCAAGCAAATATGGTCTCAACTTTTTCAGGGTCCAAACCACAGCAAAAGCCTCTCTCTCAATGGCACTCCACCTCTGCTCTCTGGGAAGAAGCCTCTTGCTAAAAAAGGCAACTGCCTGATCAAGGCCCTCTTCATTTAGCCGTGACAACACTGCCCGAATCCCTTGCTCTGAAGCATCTGTCTGAACCACAAATTATTTTGTGTAGTCAAGGTCCAGCAGGACTGGTGCTGAACACATAGCAGATTTCAGAGTGTCAAAAATCCTTATGACAATCTGGGGTCCAATCCACCTTCTTGAGCCTCTTTTTAGAAGTCAGTTCTGTTAGGGGCCCCACAATGGTCCCATAATTTTGAATAAACCTTCCATAATACCCTGTCAGTCCAAGGAATGCCCTGACCTGAGCCTGGGTAACAGGAGCAATCTAATCCAAAATTGTTTGAATTTTAGCTTGGAGAGGCTGTACATGGCCCCGACCTACCATGTGGCCTATGTGCACCACAGAACTCTGCCCTATCTGCCTGCTGCATGGCCTGAAGCACTTCCCTTAGGTGGCTTAAGTGATCCCCCCAGGTAGAACTGTATACAGCTATAGCATCCAGGTAAGCTGCTCTGAACTGTTCCAACCCAGACAAGACCCTGTTCACCAACCTTTGGAAGGTGGCAGGTGCATTCATTAAGCCAAAGGGCATTACCTTAAACTGATAATGTCCCTCTGGTGTGGAGAATGCTGAACTCTCCTTTGCTCCATCAGTGAGGACAATCTGCCAGTAACCTGAAGTCAAATAAAAAGTACTCAGGTACTTAGCAGTCCCTAACCTATCAATGAGCTCATCAGCTCTAGGTATAGGGCGAGCGTCAGTCTTTGTGACTGCGTTCAATCCTCTGTAGTCCACACAGAACCTTAACTCCTTGTTTCCCCCCTGAGGATCAGTTTTAGGTACCAGCACAACTGTATTCTAAATGTGTCTCTTTCAGCAAAGCACTGGCCCTGCGCTTAGTTAGGAAGAGGCCAGGGTCTGTCAGAGTCAGTTACCACCAGTACCATTCAGCAAAATGTTGGGGGTGTCCAGGGCACAGGATGCTTTTGCAACATTTATTAATCTTTTGAAAGGTCTTTCCTCAAGGAATGGCTTTCCCTCGGAATTACTAAATCTATGATGGTACAGTTCTTGCAGGAATGTGAATTTACACATAAGTCTCACTTTGCTCTCTTCCGGCCAATGGCCATGTCAAATGGATGAATAGAACAACAGTGCAATGTATTTGGTGAGTGTGAGTTGTGTGCGAACAACCTATGAATGTTTTTCTCAGTTATCTTACTTTGTACAGCAACATGCCTGACACAGGTATGGGTTAAACTCCGCTCCAAATGCTTTGCATGAATCAGGGCTTGTGTTGACAGCAAGCTGGACATGAGATTAAATTAGTGTAATCCCTGCAATATAAGCATGCACAAGTTGGGGTACACACAGGTACAGGGCGTCCATCCACTCTTTTCACAGTGTGGATGCCGTCCCCCCTGCCAAGAAGTTGGGCCCCACAGAAATATACTGAACTTGTCCCGGTGTCATTGTCAGACACTGGGACACATCCAGCAGCGCCTGCATGTTGTCTGCTTTCGATTCCCAGCCGCAACGTGCAGACAACAATGGAGCTTTTTTTCACCTCCAGCTGGGCCGAAGTTAAGGGCCATCGGGCCTTCTTTTGTTTGACTACCCTGACTGGAGGCGACCTGGAACCTCACACTTAAATGTAAATGCCACTGAGGGGAAACAAATGCACACAGTTTGTTATCTTTTCACATGTACTTGAGAGCCAGCTTTTGCCTTTGTTCAGTCCCTGTATATAATACAAGCATTCGCTGTAAAAATGTCAGGTGTGTTGTTCTGTCCCAGTATTTACACATTTAATAATTTCAATAGCACTATTTTATTTCTTTTATAGTGCTATGCAACCTAGTGCAGGGTGTCAGAGCTCTTTACCTAACATGCACATTATAAATTGACAATAAATCATGTACATGTGTAAATCAATGTACAAGATTAATTCATCAGACAGTGAGGGTTACAAGGTGTAGGAGTCACATGTCCTTTATACCTCACTGTGGTCTTTTAGAAGGAGTAAAATGTATGAACTGCAGGTAACAAAAGGTTCTCTGTGTTAAAAGCTGTATCCCACTTTACTCCCTACAACAACAACAAAATCTGTCATCTGCGTGTTAGATGATGTGCTTTGCAGGAGACACATTTACCTTCTCTACTACTTGGATTAAAATCTGGGACATTACAAAACACAGATCTCTCCAGCAAGTGCATTAACAACCAGGTATCTCACCCTTATTACTATTCCCTGAGATTTACTGGGCAGCTTCACAGCAGATGCCTTAACTCAATCAAATATTTTAAAATGTAGACTTTGCAACCAATTAAGCATAACAGATCTCGGGTTGCCAATTTCTTTGTGGCAGTGTTTAAAAAAAATGTATTAGTTGAAGCCTGTTGTGTCCTGCTGGACACAGTCTAGAGTTTCTGCTAGCTGCTCCCCCGAGGGCTGGCCCACACAGACACCCTCATTCACCCATCCAACAAGGGCATCACCAGTCAGGTGACCCTGCAAATAAAAGAGCCCGAGTGCACGTGCTTGTGGCTAGTTTCCAGTAGCACATTCCAGTGTCTGTGTCGTCCTTCCTACACCATGTGGGCCTAGGGCCCAGAACATAAAGCCCTGATTTTGCGTCTGGATTGCGCCACTTTTTTTGGCACAACCCCAAGTTTAATTTGTTAAATCTCATAATGCGCTTAAATGTACTCATGATATACCTGATAAACATATCTGTGAGGTCTTAATATCTGATGTCACTTCTTGTGATGTCACTTTCAGTGATGTCACATGCAATGTTACGCGTTGGGACATCATGGCCTGTGATGGCATGAGTAATGATTTCACTTGCATACTGCCTAACCTGGTTAGACCCCCCACTTCTTTTTTTAGGTCTCGCCAGAGATGGAGAGACATTTAGTGAGTGGGCTTTAAAAAGTCAACCACAGCTATTTGAGTGGCATAGAGCGTGAGGTTACTTACACAATGATGAGCAGAAGCGCCATCTGGCTTTCCTCTCACGTCATGGTGCTCGCACATTGCATAGCTCGCGGTATCCTTGCAGCCCGCAATCACTTTCTTACTATCATTTTCGTCCTGTCGCCGCGTCACTTTTATTTTCTTCCATACCTATTGCACTTGTTTACTTGCCCTGATGGCCATGACACGGTACCCATCTCGCCTCTGCAGCTTGCTCGGTCTTCCTCGATTTCGCTTTTCCCTTCGCTCCATGTACCCCTCTGGAGACCACCTCCTTACTCTCTGCCTTCCCTGTTTCAATCCGATCTGACACCTCAGGCACTCTCTCCCACTGCTCCTGTCTGTGATATTAAAGCACCTGCATGCTGAAGACTCCTGGGAGGAGCTGTCATCCGTCAGGATTCCTGTCAGATACCAGACAAAAACATTGCAAGGAAGTTGATGGAGCGAGATTTAAACTCGTAAAGTTAAACTTCCATAACATGATAATAGTACTAATGGCATGGGTTGATTAACTAATCAACTTAGTTTTAAAGTTGCACACATAACACGTGGGATTAATATGCTTTTATGTTGCACTTGCAAGTATGTGGAAAATAATAATAAACTAACCTTGTCTTTTGTTTTGTCAGTATTAAATGCGGCTGTTTAATTAATGGCATGTGCTTTATTATTTATGTGCAAAGTGTTTTGTCGTGTTTTTTCTGTGGCAAAGGCTCATGGAGATTCCTGATGGCTTCAAAGAAAAAGGTTTTTATATTGCTGCTTTTTGTGCTTCAGCTAGTTAACATAATTAACCTGGTTAATATTTAGAAGAGGGGTGGGTAACAGAATGGGTCTCAATTCTCTAATTAATTACTGTCTTGTGTTTGTTTAAATACTAGTTCCCTGAGAGGCCTTTTGGGCCTTCGCAAAAGATGGCGTTTTTGAAACCTGTCCAGAGAGGAGCTTGCACGCATGAAAAAGTGGAAAGTTTTACCACATTGTAAGAAATAACTATGAAATGAAGACGTGCATATTGAGCTCATGGTGTTCTAGTCAAGGACAGGAAATGGCAGGATTGCCATTGTGAGGAAGCCATGAGGCTTTTACTCGGATGAACATTGATATTGCAACATTCGCGAGGAAGTTAAGTTTCATGAACAATAGGGCTAAAGAAGAGCCCGTTCCTACTTCGAAACCAATGATGACATGGATTGTCCGACATTTGTCAGCCAATGGGAATGCAGTTGTCAACGAAAAGTGACATTTTTACTAGTAGATTAGTCAGTTAGAACGGTATAAAATCTGACCCTTCTGGCAGGAGGGGGCTCTTGCTTCCCGATTCCAGAGTGACGTGCTGTTGGACTGCATTTACACATAAGGACAGGTGACTTATTGATTAATTCTTTAGGTGAAGTGAGTTAGTTAGGGAAATAGAACTTAGGCAATGGAAACTTTATTTTGCTTTAATTCATGCTGAATGATTTTCCCTTTAAAATGTCAGACTAATGTGCCTTCCTTGAATAATGCTTTCATATTGCTAAATAAAATAATAATGATTTCTGAATAAAGATTGCTCTTTCCTGAATATAATAAAGTTAATAAAAATTAGATTTTTGAAATGACAAGCTGGTCTTGTTTATTCATGGTCTAGTTATCATTATTAGATCCATTCGCCTTACTGAATTAATTAAAAGACGTCAGAATAAAAACCATGGTGATGTTTAATAATCTGCAGATGTATATATCTTTGCAAATAGTCAACAAAAGAATCACCTTCCGCCTCCTCACCCACGCACACAAAGCCCTACATGACCAAGGCCCGAGCTACCTCAACAGCCGAGTCAACTTCTACGCACCCAAACGCCACCTCCGATCAGCCGACCACGCCCTCGCCGCCGTCCCCCGCATCCGAAGAGCGACTACAGGAGGAAGGTCCTTCTCCTACCTGGCCGCCAAGACCTGGAACTCCCTCCCGACCGACCTGCGCCTGACCCAAGACCACCTCTCCTTCAGGAAGAAGCTGAAGACCTGGCTGTTCGAGCAGTAGCGGCACCCCCCCTACCCCCCAGCGCCTTGAGACCCTACGGGTATGTAGCGCGCTTTATAAGTGTCAATGATTGATGATTAGTGTGCTTAATTAGGTCACATGATTCAGTCGCTCAAAATTGTCTCTTCAGTTTATGGGCCTTAGTAGTGATTCATGATTAATGGTGAGTATTGTGAAGATGACCAGTGATATTGAGACAGATTTTCATTAGGGGCGCTGGATCAATTACTTGGTAGCAGAGTTACGGTTACCATGGTAACGGACATGCTACATGGTAGATACATAGGATATATGTCTAAAACATGTTAAGTTTTGTTCACTTGTTACATGTAGTCGAAAGTTTTTTTTTCCAGTAGTGTGAAAATTCCTGGTTTGCCGGCAAAGAGTTAAGTGTGACAAGTAAAGTTACACTGTGCATTTGTTCTGTTTCAAAAGTGGTATTGTTACATATATCACAAATGTTGTGGACGTACAGCACAAGGTTAGGGATCTTAGGCGTGATAGGTTGAATGTATAGTGAGGATTGTATATTTAATTCTAGCTTTTGAGTATAGGGACAAATGTCCTGCTTTAAAACTCACTGCGAAAAGAGTAGTAGAATTTATCTAAGCTTGAGTGAAGGGTAAGGTAGCGTTGTCTATTCTTATTGACAAGTGAGGATTTTTCTTGGCGGGTTAAAGTCCTACCAAAAATTTCATGTATGAATGGTTAGGGATTCTTTCCGTTTGATCGCGTGTGCAAGAAGGGTAGAACAAGGCTACTTGTTTCTATCAACGAATTTAAATATTCTGTGAAAATAGCGTCGTCTATTTCACGCGAAAGGATACTTGTTTGTTTGAAAAGCTATCTCTTTATTTTAGCGAAACAGGCAAATGGTTTGCTTTATGTGAAGTTACTAACTGTATTTCATTGAAAGATTTGTAAAAATATGGCGCTGTGAAAATATGAAAATATTTTGTGAAGGAGGGTCAGTTCAAGGAGTGGAACCGAGACAGTGAAGCTGCAGCGGCAGCATACGTCACAGGGTTCGCGTTGTGATTGGCTAGCATACGTCACAGTATTCGCGCACTGATTGGCTCATGTGACTTGGTAGGCTCGTACCTGATTGCCTCATTCTGAAATTCAGTAATTCTATTGGTCGAACAGAGTAATGACGTGGATTAACCTGATTGGCTTGTTGGTGAGTTTCGCGCACGGATTGGCTGAAATAGCGGAACAACAAGAAAATATTTACGATCTTCTTGAATTAAGCGGATTTGTTTAAAATGAGTTATTATTATTATATGTATGATGAAAAGAAGCCTTCATGGTTTCAGAAATTAAAGAATATTTTTAAAAGTGACAAGAAAATTGAAACGCGAGGTGGAAAATTACTTCATAAGTATAAAACACCCGCAGCTTATATGGAAGGTGAATTTGGTTATCTTACTTTTCTTTGGATAGAAAATTGGATGGAATACACTAAAGATGATGGTGTTCTGGCATGGCCGGAAGACAGGTCTTTTAATATGAAAGTAATGAAAAACTTGAGAGAAAAAATGATGTCTCTCGTACCAAACCCCAGACCTACACAATTTGAGGCTTCAGCTGAATGGGAGGATGAAATGTTTGAGTTAGAACGAGAAATTAGAGGTGAAACAAGAGGCACTAGAATGAATATTAATCGAGAAACTCATGAAGATAGAATGCGACGTTGGAGAAAAGCAGATTTGTGTAATGGTTTGTACCCAGCAAGATTTAGTGAGGAAACAAGTCAAAAGAATGCTGCTAAGAAAAATAATATTGCCGAAGATAGCGAAGCAGAAGATCCAGTTTAGAAGAGATTTATATTACAAAGACAAAACACCCGCCACCTTATCAACCAGTTTGTTCATGGTCTACCCCGAGAATTCCTCAAGGAAATTCTCCAAGTGCTCCTCCTCCTGGAGAAATTGATGATGAATCCCCATATAGAGGAAATCCGAATAATGTAAAATTTTCTGAAAGAGTAGGAACAAGAACGAATTCTAGTTCATCTGGAGAAAGTAGAAATTATGCTGAAACTCCAGTTCAGGGAACTGAAATCCCAAGAGAGATAAAAAGAACAGGAAGACTTGAGGATATTCAGGATATTTCAGAATACCTCAGATCTAAAGAAGAGCTAATACAACAGTTAACTAAAGGCATGGAAGCAGTAACGGTTCCAGTAACAATTGGACCTGTTGTTCCAGTCTTCGATCAAAAATAAATTAGACATTCAGGTATAACTGTCCCTTTAAACGCAGAAATTCAGAAAGTAGCTGAAAAATTTTATTCAGATTTATCAGAAATTAATCGAGAGAAAAGAATGCCAGATTTAACTTTTAATCAAAAATGTTCAAATGATCAAACCCCATCTGTTGCAGGTTCTGATTCTGGTTCACCAGAAAAGAGCATAAGTAAAATAGATTCATCTCGAACCCCACAGCCACCAGAATTTAAATTACTTGATGTTGCAAAACTGAAAGCAGATTTAGAGGAATTATTTATTGGCACAATTGGACCTGACAGTTTAAAATGATATCAGGATGATGAATTGTTATTCATTTGCAAAAGCATACAATGGAAAACGAAAAACAAATACGATCTTTTAGAAGAAATGGCTGCTGAATTAGAAGTAGATCTAAGTAGACAGAAAAATTTGCAGAAACATTACAGGGTGGATTTCTCTGAAAAAGATATTGAGAACATGAACACCACAGGAAGGATAACTCATGTAAAAGAATTAATAGTGTTTCTAAAAAGGCTAGGTGAATTAAGTAAATGGAGAGTGCAATGGACAAAGAAAAGAGAGTAAGAAAAAAGAGAAAGAGTGGTAGTCGCAACTGAGTTTCCCATGAGAGAAATAGCTGGTGGATGGTTTGTTCATTTTCCTTGGACAAGGCAGGATATTTTGCTGTTTACAAATGATTTTCCCAGATTGAGAGAAAAACCTGTGGAATGGTATCGACAGGTAGAGAGATTTGTTAAGGTCTCAAAAGTTCTGTGGATTGATCTTAGTGGGTTCTTTGACATTGTCGTGCCTTCAGATCTTTGGACAGAATGTAAAATGTCTATAGATTGGCCCAAAGAAGAACCTGCTCGAGATAAAGTAACAGGTGCACCTTCACCTGATGTTACAAACCTGTATGATAAAGTGATTGTGTGGTTGAAAAACAAGATTCCCCCAAAAGAAGTAGATTGTGTTAAAATTGACAGAACAAATCAGGAGCCAAAAGAATCAGTACATTCCTTCTATGAAAGATTACTGCTGGTATTTAAACTATACAGTGGTTATGAGAAGCTGAGTGAGAAAGTTATGAGCCATTTTATATACAGATTAGTATATGGCCTGAAACCTGAAATTGGTGAAATGATCAGATCAGGAATAGTTGGTTGGCAATCTCTTTCAGTTGATGAAATTCTGAGAAAAGCAAATTACTGCAGTGATGAGATAGATGCTAAGCAGAAAAAGCTGAAGGAAAAAGCAATGTGGGCACAGGTGAAAGTAGCTGAACAACAAATTGCAACTTTTGAAAATAAAAATATTAATCAGAATCAAGGGAAATTTAAGGGTAATTTTAACAAACCAAAGTTAACAGGTAATATTGAGGAACTTAAGCAGAAACTCCCATCTTTTAATTGCGGCGAAATTGGACACTGGAAGCGTGAGTGTAAAAATCCGCCCAGAAATTTAAAAAATACATCATTAAATCCACAGATGCAGAATGAGATAAATCAGCAGCAACAGCTACAGCGACAGTTAAACGAAATAAATCAGCAGCAACAGCTACAGCGACAGTTAGTAAATCAGCAGAGTCAGATTCCACAACCGCCTCTCCCAAATTGTGTTAATACGCAGAGATACAATTCTGAAACAGGATTCTGCGGAGGTGAACAGGTAAACAGATCACCAAGAGTGAATGTGTTGAATGTTTCCCAACAATATTGGTTGAAAGAAAATGATGGGAATGAGTCTGATGATTACTTATGATGGTGCCTGAGAGAGGAGGAAGAGTGTGTGCTTGGAGCCACTCTTGAGGTAGATCAGTCCGGTCCATTTGTTAATGGTAAAGTGAATGATGTAGAAATCACTTTTCTTGTGGACACTGGTGCTACCCGTTCTACTGTTAGATCAGTGGAAATAGAAAACCTGCCTCTCTCTGGTGACACTATCCAAGTAGTTAGCAAGCTAATCAACAGATTAAAACAGATTTAACAGAACCAATTAAAGTTGAAATTGGAAAATTTAAAGATAAACACAGATGTGTAGTCTGTGACAGCAGTCCTGTAAACTTGTTAGGGAGGGACATCCTTTGTAAGATGCAATGCAAAATATATTGCTCACCTGATGGCATTGAGCTTCAAACTCCGGAAGAGGAGGATGGCCTTTATAAATTAACAATTTTAATGGTTGAAGCAGAAGAAAGTAAATTATTTCCTGCTTTTGATAAAAAAGATTTACCTGAAGAATTAAAAGAAACAGTCAACACTAAAATTTGGGATTTAACTGGAGACGAGATGGGTTTGATGAAACATGTAGACCCAGTACAAATTACAGTAAAACAAGGAGCAGATTATCCAAACATTCCGCAGTATAAAATGAAGGCAGAGACAATTGAGGGTGTCATACCAGTAATTGAAAAATTTATAAACCAAAGTGTTTAGAAAGAAATCGAGAGTAGCCCATGTAATTCACCGATTATGGGAATCAAAAAGCCAAACGGAACTTACAGAATTGTTCAGGACCTGAGAAAAGTTAATCAAATAGTTGTTCCATGTTACCCGGTTGTACCAAACCCAGCGGTAATTCTTTACCAGATTCCGCATGAGGCAGAATGGTATACAGTTATAGATCTCTGTAATGCATTCTTTACTGTTCCATTGCATCCAGAGAGCCAACAAATTTTTGCATTCAGATTCCAAGAGCGTATATTAGCATGGTGTCGTATCCCTCAAGGGTATACAGAGAGTCCATCTATTTTTAATCAGTTGTTAAAGAAATCCCTGGAAAATTTAGATTTGCCTGGTAAATCGACATTAGTGCAGTATATTGATGACCTCCTTTGTGCTGCAAAAACACAAGACAATTGTGTGTCAGATACCATTCCTCTTTTGAATCATTTGGCAGATGAGGGACATAAAGTGTCACCTGCAAAATTACAGTTTTGTAAACAGGAAGTAAAATATCTTGGTCACAGGATTGCAAAGGGAATCAGACAAGTAACGATTGAAAGAATAAAAATGATTCAAGCAATGCAACCTCCAAAAACACAGAGACAAGTCAGAATGTTTCTTGGAATGGTAGGTTATTGTCGTCAATGGATTAGTGGTTTTTCGGTAATTGCAAAACCATTACAGAGACTGACAAAAGCAGACATAAAAGACCCGATTACCTTAACAGAAACAGAGTTAGAAGCTTTTGAGCTTTTAAAAAGAAGTTTGTGTGAAGCTCCAGCATTGGGAATGCCGGTCTACGAAAAGGAATTTGAGCTGTATTGCAGTGAAAGGGAAGGTTGTGCATTGTCAGTTTTGATTCAGAGGCATGGAAAAATGAGAAAGCCAATTGCTTACTTCTCAGCAGTTCTTGACCCTGTTGCAAAAGCATTGCCAGGTTGCTTAAAAACAGTGGCTGCAACCAGTGTGAGTCTGGAGCAAAGTGAAGGAATAATAATGGGGTTTCCTGTAAAAGTGTATGTTCCCCGTTCAGTTGAGATTCTTCTTACCAGAAGCAAGACTCAACATTTGACAAGCAACAGATTGACTAAATATGAAAAAATTATTCTGGGATCAGATAATGTGTCAATCGCAAGATGTGTGAATTTAAATCCTTCCACATTGTTGCCTGACGGTACTGTGTCAGAAATCAGAAATGAGAATGAATTGATCATGAGTGTCTGGATGTTTTAGAATACTGCACCAAACCTAGACAGGACATAAAAGATGTTCCTTTGCCTGAGTCTGATTTTGTTTACTTTGTTGATGGCTCATGCTTGAGGACAGAGCAGGGTGTTCTGAGTGCAGCATATTCTGTCTGTACAGTTGCAGATGTGGTGGAAGCCTCTTGTCTTAAAGGAATTCGTTCAGCTCAAATAGCGGAATTGATTGCTTTAATTCGTGCATGTGAAAAAGCAACCGGATTGAAAATTACCATAGTGACTGATAGTCAGTATGGGTATGGCTTAGTCCATGACTATGGCCAGCTCTGGTCTCAAAGGGGTTATTTAACCTCTGCAGGAACACCTATCAGGAATGCAAAATTGATCAAAAGACTAATTGATGGCATTCAGCTGCCAGAGAAAATTGCTGTAGTAAAATGTACTGCGCACCAAAAAGGTAACGATTATATGACCAAGGGTAATGCATACGCAGTCGAAATTGCGAAGTTCTGCGCGAAAAATATTATGTCCATTAATCGGGAGAAAAATTATGAACATGCTTTGAACTCACTTATGCTAATATCTGTAGTTGATACATGGCAAGGAGTAAAGGATTTACAAGACGAGGCAGACGATAAGGAAAAAGACACATGGTTAAAAGCAGGTTGCAGACAGCGAGAGGAAGATGGCATTTGGGTTTACAAAGATGACAGACCAATAATGCCAAACTGCATGATTGCTGACATGGCCAGAATGTATCATGGGGAGCCTTGCTGAACCTCGAGCATACCGGGCAGAGAAGTGCAGAAAGCGCCATCGGGCTGAGCCGTGAGGGGAACGGCTGTGTTGTGCACAGAATAGGAGCGCCGCCAGTCACCATTGGACTACAGTCCCCAGCAGCACCAGGGGCGACGCGCCCGTGACGCGGAGGGAGCGCCAGGAGACGCCACAGCGAGCTCTGAGGAGCCTTGCTGAACCTCGAGCATACCGGGCAGAGAAGTGCAGAAAGCGCCATCGGGCTGAGCCGTGAGGGGAACGGCTGTGTTGTGCACAGAATAGGAGCGCCGCCAGTCACCATTGGACTACAGTCCCCAGCAGCACCAGGGGCGATGCGCCCGTGACGCGGAGGGAGCGCCAGGAGGCGCTGAAAAGGAGACGCCACAGCGAGCTCTGGGGAGCCTTGCTGAACCTCGAGCATACCGGGCAGAGAAGTGCAGAAAGCGCCATCGGGCTGAGCCGTGAGGGGAACGGCTGTGTTGTGCACAGAATAGGAGCGCCGCCAGTCACCATTGGACTACAGTCCCCAGCAGCACCAGGGGCGACGCGCCCGTGACACGGAGGGAGCGCCAGGAGGCGCTGAAAAGGAGACGCCACAGCGAGCTCTGGGGAGCCTTGCTGAACCTCGAGCATACCGGGCAGAGAAGTGCAGAAAGCGCCATCGGGCTGAGCCGTGAGGGGAACGACTGTGTTGTGCACAGAATAGGAGCGCCGCCAGTCACCATTGGACTACAGTCCCCAGCAGCACCAGGGGCGACGCGCCCGTGACGCGGAGGGAGCGCCAGGAGGCGCTGAAAAGGAGACGCCACAGCGAGCTCTGGGGAGCCTTGCTGAACCTCGAGCATACCGGGCAGAGAAGTGCAGAAAGCGCCATCGGGCTGAGCCGTGAGGGGAACGGCTGTGTTGTGCACAGAATAGGAGCGCCGCCAGTCACCATTGGACTACAGTCCCCAGCAGCACCAGGGGCGACGCGCCCGTGACGCGGAGGGAGCGCCAGGAGGCGCTGAAAAGGAGACGCCCCCTCTCGCCCCGCGAGTTGCGCGCGGGAAACGCCCGGGAGAAGCCCGGGACAAGGGCGGGACAGTCTTAGACAGTCCTAGACTGGTCGGGACTGGACTGGGCCACCCCCCTTTCGCCCGCAAGCAAGTAAGAAAATATCCTATTACTATCTATTCCTCTGTGTGATTGTAGAGCGGAGTATCGCACCTTTTGTGTACGATTGTATGCATCAGCATTAGTGCCTTGGTCAAGTCATTTTTGCTGAAAGCTATTCTGCAATTTGATCTTACCTGAGACCCCAGTTGCCTCTATAAGACTGTAAAGTAAGGGTCTACGCTTATTATTCTCTCTGCTAAACGGGGAAATTAACAACACAGCCTTTTACATGCCAAAAAATATGTAAAAAAAACAGCCTCCACCTAATACAAAGACTATAGACAACTACATGGTCCAGGTGGTTGCTAAAATTAACAGCGAAAGAAGACAGTCACTGGGTCTAAGCCAGTCTCCCAATTTACAGCTATTAAGCCCAACCCAAAGCCCCCACCAGTCACTCTCTATAGCACCTGATGTTTCCACTGATCTGATAGACATTACGGTCCATTCAAATCACAATCTAAATGACCAAGACAGTCTCATACTGGACGATGTAGCAAATACAGTGCCACCAGAATTAGAAATCAACACCGACTTCGACCATGAGAGTTTGGCCCATAAATCTGATGAACTTTCATCCCCCAAACAGGAAACCCGGCCTGCGAGAACACGCAGAAAAACTGAGCAAAAACGCTCAGGGTTACGCTCGGGAAATAGGAAAAAAAAGCAACACCCACAGGGAAAAATAAGGCAAAAACCACTGAGGACGGAGATAATAACGTTCATGATAAAAGCTTTAACGATGATGATCTGCTCCAGAAGATAGCAGACATTATTGACTCTAAAATTAAAACAATTTTCAAGCCTCTAGTTGCTAAGATTGACAAATTAAATGCAGAGGTAAAAAGAATGAGTGGTCTCCAGACTAAGGCTGTGGATGGGGTTGATAAGCTAACTACGCTGGTGAAACAATTGGGAAATCCGGCTGAGACTAATGTGAGGAGTTCTACAGAAAAAGGGAGTGGTTCGACACTCCCTGTATGTCCAGCCCAAAACCTAATAAACTCTACTAACCAGCCCCTGGCTACTGTCGGTGCACCAGTGACAACAAGTATTCCGCCAGTAATATGCCAGGAAACGGACCCCCTCCAATTTATCGAAGAAGCTTCCCCAGTGGTATTGGTGTTGGCTAACGTTCCCCCACTAACGGATACACAAACAGAATCGCCAGCATCTTTGTCCAGTAAGTCACTGCATTGGTTAACAGGCAACATGCAAATGGCACCAGGAGGTAAACATCAGCTTGCATGTGAAATCAAGTCTGTGAAAAGGGTCGCTTGGATTAGAAATCGGCCGAAAGGGTTTAAAGGAGACTGTGTTATATTGACTTTTGCCATGCGGCTGTTCTACCCAATGTCTTAAACCATATCTTCCCCCCACAAAGAAGAGCTGGGTCTGTTGTTCCCCTCACCCTAAAATTTTTCTATGGAGAACAACAGAATGTAACATTTCCAAAGACCCCGGGACCTCTGTGGGACACTGTGAGAAACAACAGAGGATTAGGGGCTCCATTTAATGAATGGGGTATGGTCCTAGGAAATAGATATGAAGCTCTATCAGGGCTAAATGATTGCGATTGACTGGGTAGAAGTAACTTTGATTTTCCAACTCCCTCTGGCGATCAAGCAGAAGGGGGAATCGGAAGTCCAGTTAAATGCTGTAACAACTGATTTATTGATAAATGCAAGCAATATCCAGGGCGGCCTAGGTGATACAAATAATGATTATCATCTTATTGAACGATTTGATCACGCTGGTGAAAGTGATTTAAATGTAGATTTATCCCCAAAACTGGTTGTGATTGGGAATAACACAAGAGAATATGATCTTTCCCAGCAACAAAGGGATAGTCAATCTAGCAGTATCAAATTCACCAATGACAATGCTTTTGCTCAATATATTTTAATGTCTTGGAATGTAGCAGGCTTGAAAAGTAAAATTCCATCACAGGACTGGCTAACTTTCCTGGATTCAAAGGATATAATCCTTTTCCAGGAAACGTGGCAGCTAGATCCAGAACCTGTTCAAGATTATTTACATTTTTATGTCCCAGCTACACCGAGTCTAAGGGGAAGGCCTAAGGGTGGCCTGGTGACATGGGTCAAACAGAACGGTGACCATTCAGTTCTTCAACTGGTCACTAATAGCCCCGATATATTGTTGGTTAAGTTACAGCGACCGTTTTGTAAGGATCTTTATATCTTCAATATTTATTCAAGGGGATTACCAGGTGGCAAATCCACAGAGGCGGTTGATCAGCTTGATTCCCTTTTAAAACAATATTGCCTAAACGCTAATGTTATTGTTGGCGGTGATTTTAACTGTTGTCTTGAACCATTAGATAACCATGATGTAGACCTCACGATAGAAGAGGACTATATCTGGGACATCCCTCAGCTTTCTCTACTACCCATTAAAAAATGGTCTGAGGCTGCACTACAATTAAAAGTTTTATGTGTTGAGCATGGGTTGCGGGCCACTAATGGAAGAACGGGCTCGGATAAACAGGGTGCCCCTACTTTCTCTAACGGCACTTCACATAGTCGCATCGACTATATTTTGATTAATAAAGAGAACTGGGCCAGCGTTGTTGACATGTGGATTGTGCCAAGGGCAGAAAGCGACCATGATCCATTAATTTTGACATTCAAATTGTTTGACCTATTGAAAAAAGATGAACAGAGGGAAAATGTTCAAACAACTCTCTCAAATGACAATAGACGCATCAGATGGTCAACTTGTGCAGCTAATGAGGAAAGTATAATAGCTATGAGGGACTTAACAACCCAGGCCATCAAAGATGTAAGGAGTATAACCACTATGGATACTCCGATATCTGAAATAAGTAGGATCCATGATGAATTTTTTAATACGTTAAAATCTTTTTTTGTTAGAAAAGTTACTAAGAAGCAGCGTAGGCCAATAAGGAAGGAAGATCAGTGGTACGATAAATCCTGCAGGGTTGCCTATAGGGCCCTGTCCGATGCAGTAAAGACTAAAGATAAAAACAAGATAAGGGATGCCCGCGTCATGTATAAAAAAGTTCAAACTAGTGCAAAAGGGGACTGGGAGGAAGGATACTGAAGGGATCTCCTTAAAGCCAGTAAGGAAAGATCTATGACGCCCTTCTGGAATATAGTTAAATGGGGAAGGGGGGCCATAAGAGGTGAACCCATGAATCATGTGTCACCAGAAGCATGGGTTTCCCACTATGCGACTCAGTTCGCCGCTGAGGACGGTGATGAAGAGGAGTGCGCGGTTCCAGTAGATATCTCGACGAGCCACCTACTCTTCACCAAAGCTGATGTCTTAAAAACTTTAAATAACATACCTAAAGCCAGAGCCCCGGGCCTAGATTCTGTCCCTGCAGACTTATTTATGCATGACAAGGACCTATGGGCTACCTATATTCAGTTGTTAGCCAACGGCATTGCGAAGGGCTCGCCTATTCCTGAGACTTGGAAGGGTGCCGAGATTATCCCCATCTATAAAAAGGGGGCATGCTCGGATCCAGGTAATTATAGGCCTATTAGCCTGATCGCATGTATACAAAAAGTATTGGCAAGGCTTTTACTGCAGCGAATCCATGGTTGGATAGATGAACAGGACATATTGTCACCCCTGCAGGCAGGCTTTCGTAGTCTTACTAGTACCATTGATCCAGTTTTTAGATTTGTTTTAATATATTGGCGTGTAGTTTTCCTTGGGGGGGGGGGATGCTTTTTGCAGCTTTTGTTGATTTAAAATCGGCTTTTGATTTAGTTCCCCGCCACAAGTTGTGGAATATTCTACAAGAACAGGGTATTCCAAAAGAAATTTTGTCCTTATTAATTAGAATGCATGAAAATAATTTTGCACAAGTTCGGTGGAACCAGCAGGGCAGTGTCACTGATAAATTTCCTATTGCAAAGGGAGTACACCAAGGATGCGTGCTAGCTCCAACGCTCTTCTCGCTATACATCAACAGGGTGATCAGGTACTTCGAACATCAACCCACAGATGCCCCAAAGTTGGCAGGAAGACTGATCCGCCTGTTGATGTTCGCGGATGATACCCTGCTGATATCTAAGACCCAACAGGGACTTCAGAGGGCCATTGGAGTTTTTGAATCATTTTGCGCAGACCATGGCCTTGTTATTAATACAAGTAAAAAAAAATTTATGGTTTTGCACAAACGGAGAAACATTAGAGGGAAGGTCATTATGGACGGGGTCCAGCTTGAGCAGACCCAGGTCTTTAAGTACCTCGGTATCAACCTGTCCTATAATTTAGACTGGAAACAACATACTAATGAGTTAGCTACAAGACATGCTCAATTAACAGGAGTCCTTATCAAGGAACTATTCTCATCACATACTAAACCTATAAGACCGGTTTTAAAAATTTATAATGCAAAGGTTGGAGCGGCAGTTCTTTATGGAGCAGAACTCTGGGGGCCCAGTAATCTTACAAAGTTGACGGTAGCACAGAATAAATTTTTCCGCAACATTACTGGTTTACCAATGTCAACCCCTTTGATACCTTTAAACTATGATCTGGGATTCTATAGCTTTGAGGATATGGCCAGGTACAGATCAGTCGCCTACTGGAGGAGGTTATGGGTAACCCCAGAACTCTCCCAGTATGCCCAAGGCTTTCTAGAGGTCAGAACCCTGGATACAAGTCGCAAAATAGTGTGGATGAGAGAGGTAAAAACTATATATAGGGCGATGGGATTATCTCAATTGTGGGATGATCCTGTAAGTAATGTATTTCCACCCAAAAAAATACTTCGAGATCGATATTGGAGCATGATTGAGACTAAGTGTTTTGGAAGTCGTATTGATCGATCCTTTACTAATGACTTCCTAGAACTCAAGCATGCACCCGCCCTAGAACCCTATTGGGACTGGATTACCGTCCCAGGGGACCGGAAGAGGTATCATCAATTGAGGGTGGGGACACTACCTCTAAACGCCCTAACTGAAAAATGGCATAAGAATCAAACTTCAAGGTGCCCCTTTTGTTCTGATCATAAGGAAAATATTGGACATGTGTTGTTTGCTTGCCCTGAATATAGCGCCCCTAGACGATCATGGCTAAAACCGATTTGCGCCCAGCTAGGCTTAAGTACTGCAAACGAGGCTGCTAGGATCTTAAGAACTGATACCTCCCAGCCTGTTGGTATAGCCATGTCAAAATTCCTCCACTGGATGTGGATAATTCGGGCACGCAAAATGAGCCTGGAGTAATCCTAGGGATAGCTATTGTATGCTGCTATTTAAATTTGCACATTGTATTTAATAAGTGACAAACTACGTACACTGCACAAGTAACTGATAGTTTTGTATTTTTGTATTGATGAATTTAGCTGTTATAACTGTTTTTATAACTGTTTTTTAATAGTTTATATTTAAAAATATGTAAAAATGTAAATAGCATGAGTTAGTGTGATATCTATTCTTCTTTTTTAGACTGAAATAATTCATTGTGGATCTTGTACCTTTGCGGGGTGTGGGGGGGTATCAAAAACAACTTTTAATTGTAAAATGACTTTTTATAATTGAAAAATATCGAATAAAGACTATTTTGACTTTTGACTTTGTATCATGGTCCAGGACATTTAGGCAGAGATTCAATGATTAGGCTGTTTAGGCAGACATGGTTTAACCCAAAATTCAGAATTATTGCAGAATCTTTTTGCCAGAGGTGTTTGATCTGTCAACAGATCAATCCAAACAGGAAGACAGTTGTAAGTTTGGGAACATTAGGACGGGAGGGTGGTCCTTTCACCAGGTTGCAAATGGATTTCATTGATATGCCTCCACACAATAGACTAAGATATGTCCTTGTAATTATCTGTCTGTTTTCAAGATGGGTGGAAGCATTTCCGACTCGCCATAATGATTCAGTTACTGTGGCAAAATTGCTTTTGAGGGAGATCATACCTAGGTATGGATTTCCAGTGACAGTCGAGACAGATCGCGGCACACATTTTGAAAACAGATTGTTGCAAATGATTTGTGAAGCACCTGGTATAAAACAAAAGTTGCACTGTGCTTACAGACCGGAAGCATCAAGTGTTGTTGAGCAAGTCAATGGTACAATCAAGAATAGGCTTGCTAAAATGTGTTTGGCTACAGGAATGAAGTGGACTGATGCACTTCCACTTGTCTTAATGTCTCTGAGAAGTACCCCAGATAGAAAAACATGGTATAAGCCCTAATGAAATATTGATGGGCAGAGTAATGAGACAAGCATTTATTCCAGTAGGTAAAGTGCTTAGCATTAATGACAGTGCAATTATGGATTACTGTAAAAACCTGTCTGAAGTAGTGACTTCTGTGTTCCATCATGTAGGAACTGAAGTACTTACAAGAGAAAAGGAACAGGCTCATGATCTTTTGCCAGGAGACTGGGTGAGGACAAAAGTGCATCGGAGGAGAAACTGTCAATCAATCAATCAATCAGTGACACTTGTAAAGCGCGCTACATACCCGTAGGGTCTCAAGGCGCTGGGGGGGAGGGAGGGGGTGTGCCGCTACTGCTCGAACAGCCAGGTCTTCAGCTTCTTCCTGAAGGAGAGGTGGTCTTGGGTCAGGCGCAGGTCGGTCGGGAGGGAGTTCCAGGTCTTGGCGGCCAGGTAGGAGAAGGACCTTCCTCCTGTAGTCGCTCTTCGGATGCGGGGGACGGCGGCGAGGGCGTGGTTGGCTGATCGGAGGTGGCGTTTGGGTGCGTAGAAGTTGATCCGGCTGTTGAGGTAGCTCGGGCCTTGGTCGTGTAGGGCTTTGTGTGCGTGGGTGAGGAGGCGGAAGGTGATTCTTTTGTTGACGGGGAGCCAGTGAAGGTCTCTTAGATGTCCGGTGATGTGGCTGGTTCGTGGGATGTTGAGGATGAGTCTGGCTGAGGCGTTCTGGATCCGCTGGAGTCTCTTCTGGAGCTTGGCGGTGGTACCGGCGTAGAGGGCGTTGCCGTAGTCCAGTCGGCTGGTGACGAGGGCCTGGGTGACGGTCTTCCTGGTCTCGGTGGGGATCCACCGGAAAATCTTCCGTAGCATGCGTAGGATGTTGAAGCACGCCGAGGAGACGTTGTTGACTTGTCTGGTCATGGAGAGGGAGGAGTCCAGGATGAAGCCCAGGTTGCGTGCATGGTCTGTCGGTTTGGGTGCGGTGCCCAGGGCGGGAGGCCACCAGGAGTCGTCCCAGGCGGAGGGGGAAGAGCCCAGGATGAGGACCTCCGTCTTGTCCGAGTTCAGTTTCAGGCGGCTGGTCGTCATCCACTCGGCTACCTCTCTCATCCCTTCGTGCAGGTTGGCTCTGGCGGAGGCGGGTCGTTGGTCAGGGAGAGGATCAGCTGGGTGTCGTCGGCGTAGGAGATAATGCTGAGGTTGTGTTTGCGTACGATGGCCGCGAGGGGGCTCATGTAGACGTTGAAGAGAGTGGGGCTCAGAGATGATCCTTGAGGGACGCCGCAGATGACTTCGGAGGCCTCTGACTTGTACGGTGGTAGGCGGACTCTCTGTGTTCTTCCGTCGAGGAAGGAGATGATCCATTCCAGCGCCTTGTCCTGGATTCCGATGTTGCTGAGGCGCTGTACTAGGGTGCGGTGGCAGACCGTGTCGAAGGCCGCGGAGAGGTCTAGGAGGATGAGGGCTGCTGTTTCTCCATTGTCCATCAGGGCTCGGATGTCATCGGTGGCGGCGATGAGGGCGGTCTCGGTGCTGTGATTGGCTCGGAAGCCGGACTGTGAGGGGTCGAGGGATCCGTTCGTCTCGAGGAAGGCGGCCATCTGCTTGTTGACGGTCTTCTCGATGACTTTGGCTGGAAACGGGAGGAGCGAGATGGGGCGGTAGTTCTTGAGTTCGGTGGGGTCCGCTGTTGGTTTCTTGAGTAGAGCGCTGAGTTCGGCGTGTTTCCAGCTCTCAGGGAAGGTGGCGGTGTCGAAGGATGTGTTGATGAGGTCTCGCAGGTGGGGTGCGATGACAGCGTCGGCCTTGTTGAAGACGTGGTGAGGGCAGGGGTCGGTCGGTGATCCGGAGTGGATGGAGTTCATCGTGCGGATGGTGTCTTCGGTGCTGATCGGGGTCCAGGCGTGGAGGGTGGTGGTGGGGGGTGGTTGTTCGGTCATGGTGTGCGTTGGATGGTTGTTGAAGCTGTTGTGTATGTCTGCGATCTTGTTGTGGAAGTATGAAGCGAGGGAGTTGCAGAGGTCTTGCGATGGGGTGATGTCGTTGTTTCCTGCGCTGGGGTTGGAGAGCTCTTTCACGATGTTGAAGAGTTCCTTGCAGTTGTGTGCGTTGTTGTCCAGCCGTTTCTTGAATGCTGTTTTCTTGGCGGCGCGGATCAGCTGGTGGTGCTTCCGGGTGGCGAGCTTGAAGGAGGTCCTGTTGTCCGGTGTAGGTTCCCTTCTCCAGACTTTCTCGAGGGCTCGGCAGTTCTTCTGTCTAGTACCCAGGTGGCAGAAAGCAAGACAGGTAATTCTTGTCACAACAAATGCAGTAAAGTGTAAAGGTCTGAAAAGGTGGATCCATGCAAGTCACACCATTCGAGTGCCACCACTTGAGAATCCTGACGAAGAAAGTGACACAACAACTGATTCAGATTCTAAAGAAGAAGCTGAAAAATCCAGATCGTCGACATCTGGAAGATTCAAATGCGAATGAGGCATTGAATGGAAGTGATCTAGAAATTGTAGTGGTAGATTCTGACAAAGAAGAAGATTTACCAGAAAAAGAGTCTGAAGTGAATCAAGATCAAGAGAGTATTAAAAAGCAGATTGAAAGCTCTGGAAGAAGAGACGAAAATTCTGAAACTGGTGGTTTGGAAGTAATTCAAGAAGAAGAAGAAGACGAATTACTTAGTACCAGCTATAAGGATGATGTTCCTAACAGAGTGAAGCTGCCGAGTAAAGAAGTACCTAGATCTAGAATTCAGATCTCTGACAGTGAAACTGATAAAAGTGACGAAGAATCTCAAATAAAAGAATTCAGAAAAAGAGCGTGGAGAGCTGAGTGCAATCAATGTGAGCCTAAGAGGAAACTCTTTAGAAAATGAGATAATTGGCCAAATGAGAATGAAGGCCTAAAATTCAAATTTGTGAATAAATCGAAAGAACAGGTTGACGAAATTTCGAGTCAGAAAAGTGATTCAGAAAAGAAAAGTCAAGCAGGAAAGAAAATAGAAGTGATTAGCAGTAGAGCAAAAAGAGTGTTAAACCCTAATCAGAAGTACAAGTCCCCTGAATGGACTTATATAATAATCCCACCAGTGGTAGAAATTAGCAGTAGTAGCCAAGAAGAGGTAGATGACACAAGTGACAACGATTAAAATTGATGTTAAATTTGGTTTAGGCTGTTTAAGTGACATAAGGTCGAAAAAAATGTGTTAGGTGACACAAGGTCGAAGAAATTGTGTTAGCTGGTAAAACACATTGTTGTAAGACGAAAGGTTGAAGAAAAGCTGTTAGAGGATTCTAAAAAAAAAGAAAATAGGGGGTACATTGATTTTTTAAATTTTAGATTTTGAATTTTAAATTTTTGTTTTTGTTTTTTCTGAAAGGCTCTTGTCTCAAGTAAAAGATGCCTAGATCTAATAATAATTCAGATGTTCTATTCTAAGGAGATGTTGTAAAATGTCTTCTATTTGTGTGATTCTAATCATTTTGGTTTGGCTAATTTTAGCTGTCATTTTCCCATTTGGGATTGACAAAGAATTGTACAAAATTAACATGACTAGCAAAGTTGAATCTAAACAAGTTATTCATGATGTAGTGAGTAAGACTAACAGAGTCATTGAGCACAAACCAGAGATCCACCAAGATAGATCTGTTGGTGATTTTTCTAGAAATAACTTTTCAAGGCTGTTGACAGAGTATGTTAAGGTGATGAATGCTAAGGATTGTTATATCTGTGTAAAACTTCCTGCTTCTGTTTCAGAAGGGGTCACATATAATATGCTGCCCCTCACTTATGGTGTTACTTGTAGTGTAATAGCTAGTTTGTTTTATAAAACTGGTCGTCTGGAGTATTATTACTCAGACTATGACGAAATTTTAGCAAATTTAAAAAATGATAATAGCTTGAATAAACTAAACATGCTAAGCAGATGAGGGAATTTTTCATAGTAACTAATGAACTGACACATGAATATGCATTTAGAAACAATTTAACATGTAAATTGAGAGCAGAAGAAAAGTCTCTCTTGAATATGGTTGAAGAGAGAAGAGCGATTTACAAAAGGAATGAAATGCTGAAACAAACTAAGTCTAAGTTTTGGCAGAGTGAGGATGAAAAGCTGAATGGCAGAAATGAAGATGTGGCTATACATATAGATAACCCTGTTAGTGGAAAATTGTGCATAAGGAGAGACAACACTCAGTTTGACAATTATTTTGTAGGAGCTAGTCAATGTGAAGATACTTATCGCATCCTTGGAGGGTGGGGATTTAAAGGTGGGAAGGATCCAATTTTTCCTGGAATTTATTTTGTTTGTGGGAATAAAGCTTACTTCAGTCTTCCTGACCACTGGTACGGGACGTGTTATATTGGTTTAGTTTTTCCAAAGATTTTTCATATAGACAGAAATTCAGAAGGCTCGTTTGAGATTGGCAAACACCTGGATAGATACAAGAGGGAAAGTTTTACAGAAATTTTGGGAGATATATTTGGTGCAATCATACCTATGGTGAGAATAACCCTGAATGCAAATAAAATTCTAAAAGTGTCTACAATTGTGGACAGACTGTCAACTGATGCTGCAAGTGGTTTCAAGTTAGTTGATACTGAAATTATTGCCATGCGCTCGATGGTTATGCAAAACCGTCTTGCCCTTGACATTCTTCTTGCAAAAGAGGGAGGAGTTTGCATGTTCAGCATTGCTGCACATATATCCCAGATAAGAGGCAAAACATAGAGATGATGATTAGAAATATTACAGAATTACACTCAGAAATAGAACCCCAAGAAGAAGATGACTTTTCAGAACGTTTGAGTAAAAGATTTGCAGCAACCAGAAACTGGTTTCATGAGATTGGTAGCTCAATCATTGGTAAAATACTTTATCCTGTAATAGTTATAGTTGTAGTGATACTTTTACTAAAAATCAGTTGCATGATACATAAGAGAAAGAAATATGTGAAGGAAAAGAAGAGAATTTATAAGCTCAGAGAAGAGCAAGAGAAAGAGATAGAACTGGAAGAGATGCGTAGAGCACAATATGAGAGTTTCAGACAGACTGCTGAATCAAAGGTTTAGAAATACTAACACAGTGATGTTCAAAGCATGGTTGATATAGATAAAAATTTTCCTTAAAATTTTTGGGTGTGGTTTGGTGATTGTCAAATCACCAGATGAGGGAGTTGATGGAGCGAGATTTAAACTTGTAAAGTTAAACTTCCATAACATGATAATAGTACTAATGGCATGGGTTGATTAACTAATCAACTTAGTTTTCAAGTTGCACACATTACATGTGGGATTAATATGCTTTTATTTTGCACTTGCAAGTACGTGGAAAATATTAATAAACTAACATTGTCTTTTGTTTTGTTTTGTCAGTATTAAATGAGGCTGTTTAATTAATGGCATGTGCTTTATTATTTATGTGCAAAGTGTTTTGTCATGTTTTTTCTGTGGCAAAGGCTCATGGAGATTCCTGATGGCTTCAAAGAAGAAGGTTTTTATATTGCTGCTTTTTGTGCTTCAGCTAGTTAACATAATTAACCTGGTTAATATTTGGAAGAGGGGTGGGTAACAGAATGGGTCTCAGTTCTCTAATTAATTACTGTCTTGTGTTTGTTTAAATACTAGTTCCCTGAGAGGCCTTTTGGGCCTTCGCAAAAGATGGCGTTTTTGAAACCTGTCCAGAGAGGAGCCTTGCACGCATGAAAAAGTGGAAAGTTTTACCACATTGTAAGAAATAACTATGAAATGAAGACGTGCATATTGAGCTCATGGTGTTCTGGTCAAGGACAGGAAACGGCAGGATTGCCAATGTGAGGAAGCCATGAGGCTGTTACTCGGATGAACATTGATATTGCAACATTCCCGAGGAAGTTAAGTTTCATGAACAATAGGGCTAAAGGAGAGCCTGTTCCTACTTCGAAAGCAATGATGACATGGATGGTCCGACATTTGTCAGCCAATGGGAACGCAGTTGTCAACGAAAAGTGACATTTTTCTTAGTAGATTAGTCAGTTAGAAAGGTATAAAATCTGACCCTTCTGGCAGGAGGGGGCTCTTGCTTCCCGATTCCAGAGTGACGTGCTGTTGGACTGCATTTGCACATAAGGACAGGTGACTTATTGATTAATTCTTTAGGTGAAGTGAGTTAGTTAGGGAAATAGAACTTAGGCAATGGAAACTTTATTTTGCTTTAATTCATGCTGAATGATTTTCCCTTTAAAATGTCAGACTAATGTGCCTTCCTTGAATAATGCTTTCATATTGCTAAATAAAATAATAATGATTTCTGAATAAAGATTTCTCTTTCCTGAATATAATAAAGTTAATAAAAATTAGATTTTTGAAATGACAAGCTGGTCTTGTTTATTCATGGTCTAGTTATCATTATTAGATCCATTCACCTTAGTGACTTAATTAAAAGACGTCAGAATAAAAACCATGGTGATGTTTAATAATCTGCAGATGTATATATCTTTGTAAATAGTTTATGATTAGTGTGTTTAATTAGGTCACATGATTCAGTCGCTCAAAATTGTCTCTTCAGTTTATGGGCCTTAGTAGTGATTCATGATTAATGGTGAGTATTGTGAAGATGACCAGTGATATTGAGACAGATTTTCATTAGGGGCGCTGGATCAAAGTAAAACTCGTACAATAGACCTTCTTAGCAGTAAGATCTGTGTATTCAGCAGCAGTGCAGTGCTCACAGCTGAGCAATCTGTCTACTAGCAGTAAAAACCGTGAGATCAGAGGTTCCGCTGCCTCATTTACATAATGTATTAACCACAGAACGTAGTTCGATGTTTCAAAGTGTTGCATTTTATACCTACATCTTCTGTGGCCTTACAAGGCTCCAGGCATACCAAGGTACTGCGATAACAGAGGCGACTACTACTCATCTCCAGGGAACTCATTTCATCTTCCTCTGAAAGATAACATTCTGAGTTGAACCGTTCAGTTTACACCTGTGTTCAACCAGTCGCACAGACTGCTGTTTGCAGCATGTCCCTTAACCCACCGAACTATCCTATCCAGTTTGCTGTCTCTCCACATCTGCAAATAAAAAATCGTTTGTTTTAATTTTGTTAAATGTCAGCCCCAGATTTGTATGTAAAATGCATTCAATTGTTTATAAAAGAGTTACGTAATTTCCTAGTACAGTTTTATTAAACCAATCTTCGTGAACAGAAACTGTTCAGCATCACTCAGCACCACCACAGCATCACTATGCACTACCACTGCATTACTCTGCAGCGCAACAGCAACAATCAGCATCACCACAGTATCAGTTGGCACCACCACAGCCTCACTCGGGCCACCACAGCTTCACGCAGGGGCAGCACAGCATCACTCGGGGGCAGCACATAATCATTCAATGCCACCACTGCATAACTCAGGGCCAGCACAGCATCACTCAACAACATCACAGCATCACTCAGTGCTTCTTACACTTTTTAATTACAACTTCTCAGCATGCTGCACTGCAGCCACACTTCTGTTATCCAGTACAATATCCTTCATTAAACAACATCAAGTGTTGCATGGCTAATCACTTATAAGGTCCCAAAAGCGAGACCTATTGGCTATGCCAATGCTTGTTTAGGACTTGTGCCCTGAATATAAGTGCCACAAAAAAAACCACTAAAAGCTGGTAATACAAAAAAAATGTCAGACTTCACACACTCATGGTGAGTAACATATATGCGTTTAATGATTCAACTGCTGAAAGAAGCTAGAATGTCAGCAGAGGAATCCCCTTCAACATGCTATTTGTGGCGGTTGGTTAGCTAGTCCCACAACCCTGCTCTGTGAGTGTATGTATGACACTAGACAGTATGTGCTGCTTCACAAAGCAAAATGGTATTTTTGAGTTATGGTACAGAGATAAAAACAGGGCAGACTTAGCCTTTGATTTAGCTAACGGGAGACAACGTGTATTACTTAATTATATAACTGTAGCACGTTATTTGCAACATGAAATTCTTCTTGTTCATTTAAGTGTCCTTTAAATAAAGGTAAATGAAACGATGGTTTGGGGACTACGCTTCTACAGCTGAAGGAGGCAGGTTACACCCACAAAACGCGAGTGTTTTGAAATCCGTTCCCTCGTCTCTCCAGCACGCATCCTTCACCACCACCCATATATTCCTTGCTCAAGTAGACGTACAAGCAACTTCCTGCTTCTTTTTCTTTTCGAAACACTTTCTTAATAGCGCAGTTACAACTTTCACACTCAATTGAAACCGACTTACGTTACTAACGCCTCGTGACATTTAATTCCTCCAATCAGACCCCCCAGGATATTGTGGCATAGATTGTCAAATTTAGCGGCACAAAAATGGAAATTTTGCGGCACAAAAGTGGAAATTTAGCGGCATTATTGCGGCACCGTATTTTATTCATAATCATTCCTTTTCAGCCTTAAATCAATGTAAACTGATTCAGCAGGGTATTCCACTGTGAAACTGGCATGTTTAAAGTGTCTGCGGCTCTACGGAAGCACAGCTTCAATCTGTACCTCTTGAGAGGGGGCCCTGTTTCTCACTGGGGTGTTCTAGCACCCATGTATGTACCTCTGCCAGGGCACCGCTGCCTTCTGCACCCGTCCGTTTTAAAAAACAGTAATTTCTATCACCCTTTTTAACATTGAAAATATATCGATAATACAAATATGGCCCTTAGAGGAAGTCCTGCTTAGCTGCTGGAGCACTAGATTTACTAGAAAGTAATGCAGCGAATTTGTGAGTGGACAAAGACAAGGATATTCATTTAAAAAACTATCCTCTTTTCTGAAACTCAATGGTCTAAAAGGGGCCTTAAAATATCCCCAGCAGTTCTGAAGCACTGCTGCAGGGTACATAGCTGCCAAGGATTCAGATTGCTTATGTGTGACATTTTCATAAATTCACTGTACATATGAGTGACATATGTGTAACATTCAATGACTATGAGTGACAATTTCTCCTGAACAAAATCAAGCAATGAAGCCTAGGGAAACCGATAAATATCAGATATTACCCCAATTTGAGCAAGTAGAAACTCTAAGAATATCTTGCAACTGCAGCAAAGAGATACACACCGGGGGCCTGCTGCTTTCCTCCTTGATGGCTTGCCTCTAGGTCCTCTAACTCCCAAACCCCGCGAACCACCCGTAAAACCTCGATGTAGCGGAGACTACTTTCTTGCAGATCTTCAGTAAGTTTTCTATTCTTGATCGTAACCTGTATTCCTTTTATTTTCAATTTAAACCAGCAACGCTAATGCGATGTTTGGAAAACAGCCTTACCAATGTGATTCCGATTTCCTTTCATTTTCCCTTCCGTGTTGTTTACCCGTCACTAAACAGGTGTTTTCATTTTGTCACACTGATCTAGTACAGATCAGACTCCGTACCCTCTGGTTTATGAACTGACCACTGTCATTCTGATTTTGTTTGAAAGTTAGAATTTAGACATTGTAAATTCCTTCATTATATATGCTTGAAATATCGCATTTTTGGTAAAATGTGAAATGTGTTCAATGTGAGTGTTTGCTAAGGTCCTGTATTTATTCATTTTACAGGCCCCTGACGAAGGGTCATTTATACCGACCCGAAATGCATTGGGCGGAAGATTAATTTCTAAATATGAATCTGTAAATGAAATGATGAAATATCCTTATGACTGATAATAAGGAAAAGGAAAAAGAAGTGAATAAAGACATTTGAAATGACTCTCAAAACATTTGTTGATATCAATTCATTGAAAATGCGAAAATAAATGGAGGAGAAACAGTTCAGTTTCTTGTTGAACATCAGCGCACTTTTAAGTGAAAGGCGATCTTTCCTTCACACATTAGTTTCTATATGGTCCAGGCACGATTAGGCATCGTGTAACAATTGTTTGTGCATAAAAAAACAATAAAACAAGTTGACTTGATAAAAAAAGAGTGCACAGGGACCAAAAGCTATACCAAAAACTATTTTAATATTTTGCCTCTAGGTCCCACATATCAAGGGCAGGAGTGAGTGGCATGCACACAGAGGTCCGTGAAATAACAGTTAAACAGATGCTGACTCAGACACACGCTGCCCAGTGTTAAAAGCTGGTAGTAAAATAAATCCCCTGATACAATGCTGCCTATAGGTGGCTGGATTGTTAGTTTTGCATGAGTGTCACTTGAAGAAAGGTGGGTCTTGTGCAGTAAATACCACAGTAAGTCGGTGTCTTTGGGTGGACGTTTTTAAAAGATTTGTTTTGCTTGTAAAAACATTTTAAACATATGTAGTATTTACATAACAGTACGTCAGTTGATTGAATGGCAATTTTATTAAATGGAACACGTTTTGTTACATTTAAAAGCTACACTTATAGGTCTAATAATGCTTCCTTCAAAAAAGCATTTTGGTGACCTCCGACCAGAAAGAGGTATGTAGCTGAAGTAGCAGTGGTAAGAAAGCCCTGCAATAAAAAGTCTTCTACGGTTCTCAGACTTAATCTCCTGTCTCCGTGTATTTGCCAAACTCATGCCTTTTGACTTGATATATCCATGTTGTTAATTACTGCTTGAAGAAACGCTGAAGGGTGAAAGAGGGGGATCCGAAGACCTAAGTGTTTAGCATTTTGAAATGAAAGTCTTGTCTAGACTAAAACACTATCCATATTAATTTCTTTAAGGTTCCGAAGTGCATCTGACATTGCAACTACCTACACTAACTTTCAGCTTCGACATATTTTTCCTGGCTCACTTTAAAATCTTAGCCCTTTCCTACCTTGCGAAGAAGGCCAATATGAGGAACAAACCGCCCCTGTTCTGCTGTTTCATAGACTACTCCACAGCCTTTGATCGAGTGAACAGGGGCCGGCTCTGGGCAAAACTCGACTCGTGGGGGCTACCACAGGCTCTACTAAAAGCTATAAAAGCGCTCTATGAGGGCACCTGGGTCAAGGTGAAGCTAAGCCCTACAATAACAACTGCAAGAATTGAAACCAACTCGGGCCTCAAGCAGGGGTGCGTCTTGGCCCCCATGCTTTTCAACTTGTATACTGCGGACATGGGGACAGCTCTGAAAGATGCCAACTTAGCACCTCCAAAACTGGGGAGGCTCGTCTTGGGAACACTCCAGTATGCAGACGACACGGTGATCATGGACCACACTAGGGTGGGGCTCCAAAGAGCCTTAAGCAGTTTGGCATTATACAATAAGTCAAATGACTTACGGATCAATGTGGGCAAGACCAAAATTGTCATTTTTGGCAAATACCCCCACAAAAAAGAAGCTTCATGGTCCCTGGGGGAGCACCGTATCGTCACTGCCCCATCCTACAACTATCTGGGCACCTGGGTCTCTGAGAGTGCCTCTGCAGCCAAACATCTGAAGGAGCTTAAACCTAAAATTGACAAAACCATTCTGTCGCTAAGACGCTTATGCCACCGCTTGGACAGTCCCTCAGCAGAACCAATGTTGACAGTGCTCAGGGCAAAACTGATCCCTGCCATTGCATATGGGCACATAGCCTACCCTGGTGCATTTGACAAAGTGGTCAACGCAGCCCAGGCGAAAGCCTACAAGTTGGTGCTACAGGCCCCTAGATATGCAAGGAACACTAGATTAAGGCTAGAAATAGGCCTTAAGCGACCGGAGCTGGTATTATTGGGGGACCTTTTAAAACTCTATATTAGAGTATTGAAAGCACCAGAACATTCGCTAAAGCACTCCCTAAAATCAATCTTTGATGAGGTGGGCTCCCCCTGGTACTCAAAGGTAGGACAAGCTATTGCAGCATTGAAAATCGAAAGAAGGAGTTTGCCCCTGCACGAAATTCCTTTCTCAGCCTGGGCCCAAGCTGTTAAGCGCCAAGTCCGGATCATCTCCTTTGGACTTGACCTTGCATCTCTTCGGCAAAATCCACTAACCCAGGCCCTGGACAAATCATATATTCCAGGTAAACCCCAACCTTACCTGCAAGATCCAGTATCCACTTACGCGAGAAAGAAAATTTTGTACTTTCGACTTTTGGCCCTCAGGATCATGGACTTCAACCCCAAATGGGCCCGTACGGATGGCACCTTGGCCTGTCGTCTATGCAATTACCGTAGAGAATCCTGGCTACACTTGCTGTGCTGCTGCACAAAGCTGGCCAATGACCGCCATCGCTTGCTGCTTCCGATTTTACGTAACACGGCCTATAGAACTTGTAGAGAGGCCTCGGACTGGTGCCTCTCAGTCTCCACGACCTGTTTGATAGCCAGAGTTGGGAAATTTATACACCAGGTAAAAATGGCACTCGACTCCCACTTAACGGCATTGTCTGCAAAGTAACTGGAAGCCTCCTGCCGCAGTTACCTAACTTGGGCTGGTTTAAAGATCCACGAAGAATCCATCTTTCGTCAACAGCCCTTGGTACATGAATTGACTCTACCGAACTTTCATGTGCCCCCCTTTATCAGCTGGGAAACACTTGTACAATCTATTCATCACTCCTTTTAAAAGAACCATGTTTAGGACAGCTAATCAGGACTAATATGTTAGTATTTTAACTTAAAGTGACTCTCACTTTTATGTTTGGATGGGACTTGAGAGTGGGGGAGTCGGGACGTTCATAAAGCTTTTTATTCTTTTTTTCACTTTTATTAGGGCTCGCCTGCTGTGCACATGTGCACAGCTGGAAGCTCTATGGGGGCTTATCCAGTCTTTATCCACCACTGGCGATTCCACTGGCGATTTCTTTGAGTGCATGTGCTTTTTAGGTCATTGCGCAAGCGCAAGCCCTAAAAAGCGCGTGCACAATGCCACCAGCCGCCTGCCTGCCTGCCTCGCATTACCACATCAAAGGCAGCTTCTCAGCCCCTAATTATTCACGGCCGGCCGGCCGTACTTTCAGTTTCACGGCCGCCGGTGCACACTCAGCTCAGGCGCCTGGATTCCTTGCTGCTTGTGGCCTGGACGAATATATTAATCTAACTCTCTCTCTCTTTCCATTTCTCTCCTCTCTCTCTGCTCTGTCTCTGATCTTTCTCTCCAACTCCATACATCTCCCTCTTTCTTTCTCTCTTGTTAAGCTGCCGGCTCTTAACGCTCTGTCTGCAGCAAGGCTGTCAACGATATGCTTCGCTCATTACATTTGCGGTGTAGGAGTGTGCTTGTTTCCGCCCCCTGCCAGCACGAAAAGAGAATCATGACCACAATGGGTTACATAAATATCAACGCGCCAGGTCAATCTTTTGAGAAAATCGCTACCATTATGATTGGTAATGGTGGCTGCAGGGCATTTGCAAAAATATAATTAAAGTTGCAAGACCGTCATGATACTGGCCAATCCTATTCCTGTATATTTACATTCCTACATTCAAGCACATTGGGCTTTACTGAGTGACGCACTAAGGGCCGGTCTCACCAGCCACTTTTCCTCCTGCCCCCCTCTCATTCCTCCTGCAGTGCCCACGCCGCTCTCTCTGCTGTCGCCATGTTGGAGTTCATAGGTCGGTGTTGGCCGTCCTAAATGCCCCAGTCACTTTTTGAATTATATTATTGTAGTTTTCATTGTGTTTTTCTTCTAGCCACTACAGTTAGCCTAGCGCCGCACCATCACCCACCTCTGCAACTCCTCCCACAACACTGCCTGCTAAGTACACAGACTGTTCGCCGGTATGTGATGCGACTGCATTTCCTCTGACAGCGCCGCAGGGAGTTGTCAGCTGCTTCAGGTTACTTTTGACAAATCAGGAGAGGATAAAAGAAACCACCAGTTTAAGCACATGCACAAGTAACTCTACGTTACGTCTGCCCCACCATCCGTTCTTGATGCAGACAGAATAGTTGCTAAACATTATGTATGTACGTACATAACTCTGCCTTATTAAAAAGAATTCCATTTTAAATAGCGCTTGTTACAGTTGTACTAATGTACCATTAGTCTAGACGTTAATTCCATTGGCACAGCTTCTGGGAGCTCGCATTCCATCATCAAAGGCATCAGCCTCGCTCTGGCCTCACTTCTCCTCCCCCCTAATTGCTCTCACTCTCCATCTCTTGCCACACGCATCAGTAGGCAGCCCACCCCCTCCCTCTCCATTTGTTTCTATGCCTACTGGTTTTGCAGCACTTGTGAAATCCTTCTGGTGGGTGATGCAAGCGAGGAACATACGTGGTGCACACTCAGCTCAGGCGCCTGGATTCCTTGCTGCTTGTGGCCTGGACGAAAATATTAATTCTCCCATCTGGTAGTTATTGTTTGCTGTTCATTTTTTGGGGGGTAATGGGCTACGACACAGTGGACTTCTCTCTCTTTTTTTTTAAGGTATTAAATGAGAAGAAAATGTGTAGAGCAAGAATCGATCATCTAAAGGAATTTTTGCCCCAGCCGTGAACAGGAAATGCTAATTACCATACATCCCTCCAGAATCATTTGCGCACAAAACATCGTGTTTGGGAGGCTGACAGGTAATAGAGTACAGTTCGGAGTTTTGTTCCTGCTTTCTTATTGCCCATTGACACTGTGGTTTGCACACTCTGTCAATTTGTTTTTTATTCTACCACTGGGCAAAGTACCATTAGATGTGTGCTTAAAAATATCAGCAGTACTTATTCACTCGTGCACGGCTCGCTCTTGGATTTATTTTTATTGGCCATTAACTCTGTGGTTTGCGCACTCTGTCAATTTTTTATATTCTCCCATTAGGCAAAGTAACATGTGCTGTGGGCTTAAAAATATCAGCATTTGTTAATCACTCGTGCATGGCTTACTTTTTTTTATCACTTGTGTTTTTTTGTTTCTCTCTCTCTCTCTCTCTCTCTCTCTCTCTCTCTCTCTCTCTCTCCCTCCCCCCCTCTCTCTCTCTCTCTCTCTCTCTCCTTCCCTTCCCTTCCCTTCATTTACTCTCTCTCTCTCTCTCTCTCTCTCTCTCTCTCCTTCCCTTCCCTTCCCTTCATTTACTCTCTCTCTCTCTCTCTCTCTCCTTCCCTTCCCTTTCCTTCCCTTCCCTTCATTTACTCTATCTCCCCTTATTCCCTCTCTCTCTTTGACTCCCCTTCATTCACTCTCTATCACCTTTATTCTTTTTCCTCTTGCTCTCTTTTCTCTCACTCATTCCCACACTTGACAGGACCAACAGTGGGCGCTTCTTACATACAGGTACAACAGAGCGCGCATCTCACACAGACAGGAACAGGGGCCACATCTCACACAGACAGGAACAGAGGATGCTTCTCACACAGACAGGAGCAACAGAGGGAGCATCTCACAGACAGGAACAACAGGGGGCGCATCTCACATAGACCGGTACAGGGGGCGCATCTCACACAGGCAGGAACAGGGGGCACAACTCACACACACAGGACCAACAGGGGGCGCATCTCACAGACAGGAACAACAGACATCTATCTATCGCCCTCACTCTATCGCCCTCACTCTATCTATTTATCTATCGCCCTCACTCTATCCATCTATCTATCGCCCTCACTCTATCTATCTATCTATCTATCTATCTATCTATCTATCTATCTATCTGACTCTATCTATCGGACTCTATCTATCTATCTGACTCTATCTATCGGACTCTATCTATCTATCTGACTCACTCTATCTATGTATCTATCTATCTATCGCCACTCACTCTATCTATCTATCGCCACTCACTCTATCTATGTATCTATCTATCTATCGCCACTCACTCTATCTATCGCCACTCACTCTATCTATCTATCGCCACTCACTCTATCTATCTATCGCCACTCACTCTATCTATCACCCTCACAGCATCACTCTGTGCAACTATTCAACAACAACTGGTTCAAATATGTTCTCTCAATGTTTCAAGCTTTATTACAATTGTCATAAAAATGTTAATATTTCACCTCTGTTCTTGGATTTTCGACACAATAAAATACACTGAACATAAGTCTAAGTCACGTACATACAAAACATGTTGCATTACAAATGCTATAGGTGTCACATTTGCAAAAGTTAAAAGTATTGGCATTGTTAATGACAAAGCTATTCATTTTGCTATTTTCAAGACCAACACATAAAAATAAAATTGTCATTTACAAAACCAATAGATCCAACTTTTCTAATGCGAGACCTATTGCATTTCCAATGCTTGTACTGTAAAGATTTTAAGTAATCATGCAGTTTATTAATAAAAAATTGTCAAATTGTCTTTAAAATGTGTTACACTGTGTGAGAATATTGGTGAAGAACTACCTGCTTGGCACAGTCCTTTACCCACAAGAGGCGAGGGGGAGTAAGGGGGGAGGTGTGAGGGGGAAGACACAATAAACGCCGTCAAAATAGCCAATGTCCAATCCAACTAGGCTGCCACCAGAACCGCTAAGGCTGCAGCTCCAGCGCTCCAATGCTGACGGCGGCGGAAAGCAAACACGTCCTAGATTTATTTTACTAATTACAACAATACAATTCATCCCAGAACAAAAGTGCACTCTCGGAGCTTAGAATCCACAATTTGTTGCCTACTACACGTGTTGGTAAAGGCAACAATAACAGAATGATACTGACTGGCTGAATACATGTAGTTCTGCTTTTCCATACTGTAGTATTTTTTCATGCTGAAGCGTCAGCCGCCAGTGTCAGAATAACAGACAAGCAAGGATCTTGGACAGGCGGAAGCAGGGATTCGACGGCTGGACGGCGGCACGTAGTGACGTGTGCGAGCACAGCCTATTATGGGGCATACTCCGCCTGCTCTGGGAGGGTTAAGAACTTCCTTTCCCAGATTGCTCTGCTCGTGTGACGTAGCCAACGCGCCCAGGGTTTGAGCGGAGGTGGCGGGAGCCCGGCACGGAAAGTAAGTGAAGATTAACCGTACAGTATTAATTATCAGGCTGCTGCGAGATGGTGTCTGGTCTCGAGCGAAGTCAGCTGCTAACTAGAACCGCTGGGACCCGGTCTGTGGTCACGAACGGTTGAGCTGCTGGTGTTAGACACTGATTTCTTCTTGTAGTGTGAAGAATTTATAAAGGGGGTTGCATATACTTTTTTTTTTCTCTGACATGTCATTCATTACTGCGGTAACCTGCCTTTCTTCTCTCCGATGACATCAAGGAACGTTATGTGTTGGAAGTTCCATATTGCCTGTTTCTGGCAGTTAGACCTACGATGATTATGAAATGGGTGTGAAACTCTGGCAGATGTGAAGCCATGTACAATTTAGTTGAGATCGATGACAGACACCGAGGTGGAAGATAAAAAATACATATTACTGCAAAAGCTTGAGTACATTCTCAACATCTCCCTTTCCCATATGAAACATAGTCATTCGTACACATAATCCTCAAAACGTTTAGGCATCCTGATTTCCCTTCCAGACCTAGTTTGAGGGAGAATGGTAATGGACCTTTTGTTACAAATGTTTTGACCAATCCTGTACTCTTCCATGCAAGTGGGCCTAGTTTGGTCACTGGTGCTGGGTACAGTGGCGTCACTAGGGTTGGTGTCACCTAGTACGATAACTCATGGTGTCTCCTCCTCACGACTTACCCCATGATGGACCTCCTCCGAGTCCGCCAGTGCCAAATAACGCTCTAGCACCAGGGCTCGAGTCAGGGTACCACGCGGGTGGATAGCGTCCCCTGACTTATTTTACCGGGAGCTCGATAACTGGAGCAAATGGAGCCACACATTCACTCTATGGCCTCTCTGGGGCGAGATCGGAGCTCATTCAGAACGCCGCTCATGCGCTGGATTCTCTGATGCAATATCTTCTAAGGGGTGAGCTAGGGGAGGCAATGAGTCTGAAAATGCAAGCCACCTTTCATGACATCACTTCCCGTTGTGACATCAGCGTCCCCCCTGCTCCACTTTTTAGGTCTCGTGACCTACAATGCGCGCAAGCGCATTGAGGGATCGAGAATTCAAGTGCTCGAAATCCTCGTCAAACCAAGGTCTTCATTCCTGCGGTTTTCTTGAAGTTCACGTGAATCACGTAAGCAAACAAGCACGCGCATTCACGGCCAGCCCAGCACATCAAAGGGCTTCTCCTCCCCTAATTATTCATGGCCGGCCGCAGGCCGGCCGTACTTTCATGCTGCAATCCCCCTTACCCGTTTGATTTTCCCTCTATGTGTCACTATTTATCTCCTCTGCTCTGTCTGTCTTACTTCACACCCCCCTTCTCTCTCTTGCTCCCACCTACTCTTTCTTTCTGCAGTCTCAGCCTCTGTCGCTTCTTTCTCTATCCGTCTCCTACATGTCGCCCTTGCACAGTCCCTCTGCTTCTTTCACCCCCTCCTTCTCTCTCCCTCTTTTTCTCTTCTTTCTGCCGTGTTCTGCTGAAGTCCAACAGCCCCCATTTTATGCATTCAGTGAAACCAATTGTGCATCGTTGTACAGCTTTTGAGGGAGCGCGAGCAGCATTTTAAAAATGGCATGCATTGTAACATTTTGTTTCTCATTCTCAGCTTGTCTTACAAAGGCATCACCCCCTGTGAGGAAAGTGATGGGTATTTGTTGGCACAATCATCTTGTAGAGTCAGCTGACACACAGAGATCGAAACATCCTTCTCCCCGTGTGGGTGAAATGTGGGTCCAGTTTTAGGAGCACGACTGAAGATGCTATATCCACATGTCGACACTGCACTCGATCCTAGAGGCCCCGGTATCAGACCGCAGCGCTATCCCGAGATGACAGGGTCACGCAGCACAAAATCTCCCCACTGCACTCATCTTGAATCGCAGGCCCCAGACAGCAGAGCTATTGCTAGACGCAGCCTACGTTGCACGATAAGTAGTTTTCATCCACAGAGGCGTAGCCAGGGTGCCATGACCAACCCACAAGATAGGAAAATTGTCCCCTTCCATCAGCTCTAGTTGGGGCACAATCGCCCCCCTCCACACGCCCCTTTCCCCACCCCCTAGCCCCCGGTGCAACTACTGTAGTTATTATAGCTAACCCTTGTGCATCAGAGACACCAGATAGAGGGGTGTGAGGAAACGACCACTGAACTCCCGCGCGTGCTTCCTTAGTACAAAGATGAGTGACTGACAGTGACCCCATGCTCTTAGGAGAGACTTCCCCCCCTGCCCCCCCACACACACACATCTCCCCCACGCCGCCGCCACAGATTGGATAAAATATCAAGCCAGCCTCATCTTGACTCCACCTCAGGCCTCTTCAATCCACCGCTAGACACTTCCTGCCTCTTTATCTGACTCTTGTAGGTTCTTTTTCACCCCTGCTTCTCTCGGTGTCACGGGTCTATCTTTCTCTCCCTCCTCCTTTTTTTCCATATGCATGCGATGTATTAAATGCAAAGCCCTAAATGAAGTCCAGACATGGGGCGCATAGATCACAGTGACATACCATTCGCCATATGCAATGACACAGTTACATGCGTGGTAAGCAGAAAAGGGGCAAAATGCTTCGCCACACTCATGAATTCCCACGAGGCTCTATATGAAGCATTTTACTTTCATATTAACAGGACTTTTGCCCTCTCTAGCACAAAGCATGGCATGGCACAAAGATGAAAAAAAGTCCAGTGACTTAACACCTTTCATAGAAGGTAAACGTATCCGGCAAACCACCATTGCTATGTTGCCCCCCGTGATATTGCGCACATTTATTAATTAATTCATTTCAGTTGGGTTTGAGCTCTGGGCTGCTGCACTGTGCTGGTGAGGCCCAGATTTTGATAGCCCACTTTCATTAGCTTTGTAATTGGCTGGACGGCAGCGCGTGCCTCAGTGGTGGCTAAAGAGATTTAAAAGTGGCAGGGCGTAAAAGTTAAAAAAGGGAGCATGCATGCATTACTATTTTTTGTATATATTTTGCAAACTTGCTCTCTGAAACGTTTTGATGGTTTCTTTTTACTGTCACTCTCCAAACATAAATACTTAGCTCTAGCCGCTTTTCGGTTCTCCCCATCCCCCAGACCTGTCTATAGGTACTGAATGTGTCCCCCTTGCCGGTCTGTATGTTTGCGTGCTTTCCTTCTTTCTTGGCTCACGTCTCTCTCCCTGCTTTTAATTTCTCTTCCTTTCTTCGAATTACTCATCCGTTTATTATTTACCTATCTGCTGCCACTCTGTCTGCTTCTCCATTGCTTCCTTGCTACAACTATCCCCTCAGATGCTATTTTCTTTCCTACAGTATGGTAGTCCCTCCTGCGCGGGGGATTTTGGGAGCTGCAGCTGCAGGGACTGCTTCCTCTGCTGCAGGAGAGGGCGGGTTCAGATTCACATCCCTTCCTCTCTGCAGCTACACAGGAAGATCGGCGGGGAAGGAAATCTGTTGTACACAGAATAAACAAAGGCTTTTGTAGGAGGGGTTTTGTTTGCTGCACATAGCGTGTATTTAAAAAAGAAAAACTATGGATTCATACAACTTCAAATACAGAAGTCCTCGAAGCCTCCACGTGGCTCAGGGTGTCACCCCATGTGATGGTGTCACCCAGGTGCGGTTCGCACCCCCCTAGTGACGCCACTGGCCTGGTATCTCCTCAACAACAGTATCCCCATTAGCATCTCTACTTTCTCTCTCGCCTTCATTAGTAGACATGCTCAAACTTCTACTTAAGCCCAATTAACTTTGGTTACCTGACACTTCTTCTTCCCATTCTAGTATACTATCATCTGGGCCTCCACCTCGTTCAACTCTCCCTTTCATTATAATTGTTTCTTGCCCTTTCTTCAATTTAACGGCATCTTTGCTTCGCCATCCTTTCCCTTCTATACAAACTGCACCTCTGGATGCTTCTCGTACACGAACAGGATCACTAAATACTGACTCTTTCTTCGCCACCTTGAATGGTTTCTTTACAATTACCCCAATCACCTCGTGCTATTCCCTTCTCTTTTGCTCTGTTTGTCATGTCAGAATATTTTTTCGTTCTCTCCTGCTTAGAAACAATACTCTCCCTGAGTTTGACTACATCATCCCTTACTTCATCTGTTATCGCATCATCTTTGTACCATTTGTTGTACTTGGGGGTATGCTCGTTGTTACACTTCCCTCCCCTCATCAAGTAGAATGGAGTGTGTTTAGTTGCATCGTTTGGGGTGTTCTTGTATGTGCTTATTTTTTCACGTATGAACTCTTTGACATTCAAATTAGACGCAACAGCTAATTGGATACCTTCCTTTATAAACGCATTCATTCTCTCCACCTGTCCATTACTTTTTGGACTATATAATGGCGTCTTTTCCTGCCTAATGCCCAAATCACTAAAAAAACTGTCATTTGTTTAGACACCAGTTGCGTACCATTGTCTGAGACAATAATTTTTGGTTGACCTTCTATAGTGAGAATTTTCTTAAGGAACTGTATGACATGTTCCGTAGTCCCTGCACGCACACATTTATAATGTACCCACTTAGAATAATAATCAGATAGTACAATTATATACTTGCAATCATCTTGTAATACATTAAATGGTCTGGCAAAATCTATCGCAATTTTTGACCAAGGTCCATTTGGTATATCTACCATCTGCAGCTCCCCTTTGCTTACTTTCCAATGTTTGTCCGCTTTTAGGCACCCTTCGCATTTGTCAATGTAATTGCTCACATCGCTGTTCATTCCTGGCCACCAGTAGTGCATTTTCAAAATGTTTTTCGTGGCGTTGCTTCCTGGGTGACCCTTGTGAGCAATTTTTATAAGTTTTAATCTTAACTTTGCGGGTGGTATGAACAGGTCATATCTTTTTAAGAATCTGCTTTCAATTGTTAGTTCCTCACTTATCTGTTGGTAGCTTTTCAATTCATTTTGAAGATTTCTGATGGGGGGCCATTTTGTTCTTATGTGGTTCATCACCTTTTCCATTATCCTGTCCTCATTTTAGCTGTTTAACCATTCCTCTTCTGATATTGACACCACTACACATCACAGTGGCATCTATTAAAGCTACCACACATTCCGTATCCTCTAGGGAACCTTCCGCTTGCTCACTCACAGGTAGGCGTGACAAACAGTCTGCTCTGCTGTTTTGGCCTCCTTTTATATGCCGTATAGTGAAGGTATACTCCTATAACTTGGATAATAGTCTTATTAGCCTGGAACTTGCCTTACCATTTTCACAACCTTTTCCATCCATCATGTACACTAAGGGCTTATGGTCTGTGACTATCTCGAATTCCTTGCCCCACAGATAGTTTTTTAGTTTTTGCACAGCCCAAACACACGCAAGTGTCTCCCGTTCGATAGTACTGTAGTTTACCTCCGTCACACTTAACCTTCTGGATATGAATGCAATTGTATTCTCTTTTTTCCCTTGAGTTTGGCAGAACACTGCTCCTATTCCTTTTGCGCTAGCGTCTATAGTGACAATGTTTTTCAAATCTGGGTCATACGGTTGTAGAGCAGGTGCCACTGTAATATCACTCTTGATGGTTTCAAAAGCATGGTTTTGTTCGTCAGTCTAAAGATATTTCACGTTTTTGCGTAACAACTTTCTCAATAGCTCAACTTTGCTTGCATACCCTTGTATGAATTTAAGAGTAATATTCGCTTAGGCCCAGGAATGACTTTAAAGTTTCTTTGTTATTTGGTTTTAGGGCATCTCTTATTGCTTCCACCAGGTCGTCCTTTGGTGTTGTTCCCTCTGAGCACAAGACATGACCTAAATACTCTATTTTGTTCTCCATGAACTTGCACTTTTCTTTAGAAACTGTCATTCCTCTGCTTTCTAATATTCCTAACACCTTACTAAGTATTTCAAGATGTTCCTGTCTGGATTTTGAATGTATCAAGATGTCATCCTGGAATGCCTCAACACCTTTTATTTCACCGAACAGGATGTCCATTAATTTCTGAAATACTCCTGATGCAGAGGCAAGTCTGAATGGTAGTCTGACATACCTGTACGCTCCAAATGGCATTATGAATGTAGTTAATTTTTTGGACTCTTCCGTTAAACACACCTGGTGGTATGCCGACTTTAAGTCTGTTAAGGTAAAGTACCTTGAACCAGCAATGGATGTTAAGATTTCCTATATTCTTGGAAGCGGATGGCAATTTATCAAGATGTTATTATTCAGCGACCGGAGATCTACACATAGTCTTATATCTCCTGTTTTCTTTTTTTTAGAAACTACAATAGCAGATACCCACTCCGATGCATCAGTCTCTTCAATTACTCCTTCTTTGTTTAATCTGTCTAGTACTTGTTTCAATTAATTTTTAACTGATAATGGTAGTCCTTACCTTATGCTTCACAGGTTCTGCACCTTCTTTTAACTTTATTTCATGCATAAATCCTTTTACACATCCTATCTCATTTTTGAAAACTTCTCCAAACATTTCTAATACCTTTTCCAACCCTTCCTGATTTTCTTCCACGCATATATAATTCACAAATTCTTCTTTTAGTATTATTTGGTCTTTTGCCCCTGGTTGCAAAATCACTCCTAATTTCACCAGATCTTTCCATCCCACCAAGTTTCGGTCTCTCTCTGCGACATATATCTTTGTATAAATTATCCTTCCTTTAAATGTGAGGGTATCACAAAAATAACCGACCGTATCTATATCTTGTTCCTCAAATTCCTTTGTGTTTACATCTGTTTCACTCCATTCCATATTATGCCACTTCTCCTCAAACAGTTTATCAGATATTATTGTTATTGGGGACCCAGAATCGGCTGTAAATTGTAACTCTACATCTCCAATCATTACTGTTCCTATTGGTCCTTTTATCTTGCCATCAACGATGTCAACTGACAATATAATATTGGCACACATTTCTTCATCATAATCACTTACAGCATTTATTCTTACTCCCCATCGGTTTTTTTGTTTTGTAGTGTTGAGTAGTGACCATTTTTTGCACTTCATGCACTTTTTACCAAGAGCAGGGCATGTTTTACAGTCTGCTATATGCTCCTGTGATCCGCATCTGAAACAACTCAAATTTTTTCCTCCTACCTTTTTGTCGTTCCAACCCTTTTCAAAACTTTTATGGTCACCTTTTCTTTTATCCTGCAAATAAAACACGTTCGAATTACTACTAGTACATGATAATTCTTTTGTTGATATTAGCGACCTTTCTATGCCTTTAGCAATGTCCACTACTTCTTGCAGTGTGGGATTCCTACATGGTAATAACCTCTCCTGAACCTTCTTAGAATAACAGTAAAATACCACTTGGTCTCTTATATATACATCAGTAATTTCGTCAAATTCTCATTCCTTACCTTAAACTCGCAAACATGCTATGTATTCTTCAACTGTTTCTCCTTCTTGCTTCCTCAATGCGAATTTGTGTCTTCCTACCATAATATTGCTTTCTTCCGAGTACTGTTTTTCAAGTCTTTTAATAGCCTCTTGGTACTCATTCAGCGGTATGAAAACCCCTGATGGGCTTTCATACTCCGGAAGGCTGTCAAATACTCCTTGTCCTGCTTTCCCTAGAAGACAAAATAAAAGCGCTTTTTTCCTTTCGTACCCTTTGCCATCAATTGACACATGTAATTCTCAAAGGCTCTCAGCCAACTCTTCCACTTCATAACAGGTTTCCCAGGTTCTTCAAGGAAAAGAGATGGCACACATATGTTATTACTTTGTGCCATACTTAAATTATTGCTTATTTTCTTTGTTAATTTTATTTTTTGCTTATTTGATTTATATGCAGGTCGAATTGTGTATATTTTCCTTTATACTCCATTATTTTTTACTTTACTAGTATGCTGAACACTTCCTTTCTTTTCTGTGGTTTGAGCTATTCCTCCCCCAAAAGACGTTTATTTGTTCATGTGCTAGCTTTTTTTTTTCAGATCTCCTCATCAGCTTCCTTTGCGCTAGCATTTATTCCTTATAATGTACTCCACTCAACTTCCTTGTTAACTTCCTACGCGTGCACTGAGCGCGTGTATCCTTTTTTACTTTAAGCAATTGCATATATAGCTTACAGTTCCTTTACTTTGTCGATCTCCTCAGTTAGCTTCCTGCGCGCTCTTCATTCCTGTCAGGCAGTATTTATTTTTTTATCCCAAAATGGCTTCACGCATACTGCGTCGGTCCGATGTGTCCGGGTCTAGTCATTCAGAAAGTGAGCCTACCTCATTCCCGACATGTAGTACGCGTGATCTGACAAGATTTTTTTATCGCCGGATGATCTGTAATTTTCGCAGCATGCAGTGTAATTATTAACCTACTTCTCTGCCGGTTTTATGCTTAGTTTTTCTTCCCATGCTTTACATAGTTCACCGCTGGTTTCCGCATATCTTCCCTGCGTGTTTAGTCTTATTTGCCTCAAGTTCAGTTTTGCGAGCCCTTTGCTGTTTCCCTCCTCACCAAATTGTTGAGATCGATGACGGACACCGAGGTGGAAGATAAAGAACCTTTATTATATAAAGTACAAGAGCCCACGAGAGGCCAGAAGAAAACTAAGCGTTCCGGACAGAGCGAAGACGGCATCTGCCAGGCGCCTTGGGTGACGTCACCTAAATACTCTCCGAACATTCGGAGATGACTATGTGATGTAGTACAACAAACATAAACAACATACTTCCATTTGCTTAACAGAATACATATTACTGCAAAAGCTTTAGTACATTCTCAACAATTTTCTTCACTTGTTTGTATTTTATTTTGTTAATGTTGTGCTTCTTGTTCTTCATGTAAACTTACTACTACGGTTTTTCGCACAAATCTAATTTATTGACCTTTTCACTGTAGTTTGGTTGTGACTTACGTTGGGGAGACCTAAATATTTGCAGAGTATACATTTACATTTGTTTGCATTTCATTTTGTAGTCTCAAGGCTGGCCAGTTGCAGGTTAACTAAGTCAAGGGTACTCCATCTATTTCATCAGAATGAGATGCTCAGCCAATCAATCCTGCTGAGAGTCAAGCATATGACACATTTGTTTCGGCAACCGGTGCATTAACCACCAGCAATGTCTCAACAAGCTAGGCATAACACATACGTTTAATGCACTATTTATCACTTGCCATAGCTCGTTTCGCAGCAAACGTTACATAAGAAATAGAGTAGCAGTTTTCTACATTCATCCATCTGCTCCGCTCTGCAGTCAAGATTCAATATCCACCGGTTCGGTTGTGGCACATGTTTACATATTTTTTTTCCACTGTAGTTTAATAGCGCAGGCAAAGCACTGTCCTCCTGATTAGAATATGTTGACCTCCGAACAAACGACTCAGAAGCAGATCGAGGTACTGATGGACAGAGCGGGGCTCATTTCCTGAGTTGTAACCGGGGAGGCGAGGCTGTTTCCTTGTGCATTATAGCTGCCACCGGAGGTGCTCCGCTCCTGGAGCAATCGACGAGGGATTTTCCGCCTGCGGGGACCGGGACGGGACTGCGAGACCCAGCATCCACAGCGCATTGAAGACCAACACTCCCTACTTAGCTCCACCTTCCCCGCGGAGCGCGGGACGCGCGCGGGGGACGCAAACCGGGGCGAAGACCGGGCAAAGAGCGGGCCGTTTGAGGCCGTTCGAGTACGGGAGAGTCCGGTCCGGGCCCCCTCTCTTTGCCTGCCCCACCAAGACCACTGACACTTTGAACAATGTGCACACGGGAAACAAGAAGTAAAACATCTTCCCTTGCTGCAGTTGGAGCGGTCAAAGGCCCAATCGACACTTACTTTGCCAAGGCTGGCTCACTCCTGATTGAGGAGATCCAAGTCCTGGAGCGAAGAATTTCACAAGAAATTGATTGGGTAAGGAGATCTTCTATGGGACCGATGGCACTAGCTAGAACGCCTGAAAATAGTTCGGGTAGGCCTATCATGCATAGTTCCGATCAGACATTATTTCACCCTACGGACACCCTAACAAACAGCCCAGAAATCACTATTGATGTTCCAAGCGATCTAGAGGACATGAGCCTAATGGTGTTACCCAATACTCAAAACACCCAACCTATACCACCACAGAATACTGAGGTAGCTCCGATCGTAGAATCCAATAGCGATAACAATAAGGGAGCTAGAGAGGGAGCGATTCCTAAGAAAAAGCAAGGGCCACAAAACCAAGAAGAACCTAGGTCCAAAACCCCCAAATCTAAACAAACTAGAGGTAAGGGGAGGAAATTAAATGCCCTTGCCCCAATGGGGGTCAGATTAGGAACTCCATCCACTCCCAGACCACCCAAATCAACCCCATCCGTACAATCTACTGACAATCTCCCATTAGACACCTCCTCGGATGACATCACTCTGGAGGACATAGGTTCACTGCTCAGGTCTCTATTAAGCCCATTAGAGGCGAGACTGATTAAGATCGAAGCAAGATTAGTGAGCATCGAAAAGGCAACGGTGCAACTCGCTGATGCTAGGAAAACCGACAGCAATATAACTAAGACATTAAAGGAGGGTACAGGCTCTAATTCTGCTAAAAACAACAACCTGCAGGCTGTATCAAACTCCAAACCATCAGACCCAAAACTTAGATCCACACAACCTGTAAAAAACAATGCATCAAAACCTACTGTTACACTTACAGTCCCGACACCCTCACAACAACCTAATACCACTACTCCCAAACCGGCCCCTTCATCAAAACCAAACCCAACTCCTCTGACTAAAACCAAGGACAACCCCCCACTTGAGGGAGAGAAGCCACACTTCAAACGAAAACTACAGTTTGTAAACCTCCCACCAGAAGCCGCCCCCTACACTGTAGTTTTGGCTGGGGTACCAGAACTTGACCCCCCCACATTTGAATCATACACCTCACTCAAGAATAAAGTAATAAACTGGCTCTCGGTTAATAGACCACTACCGAGAGGTACTGCGAGTGACATATCCACGACAAAGAGAGTAGCATGGGTGGGGCATACTAGGAAGTCCATCAGAGGAGATTGCATTTTGGTCTCTTTTAGAGACCCTAACACAGCTGCATATATTTGCTCCTGTGCTACTGATGAGGACTTCGGCAATACCATCCAAACACTTCCCCACTCATTTTTCTACCCCTCCAATCTTTATGACTCTGAGGATCACAGGTGGGGGCACCACCAAGAGTTATTGGAGGGTTGGGAAACTTGTCACAGAGACATTAACATTTATCCTCCATATAGGGGGAGACCAACTGAGTATATCTCTGGTTACGGGGATGAGGCGGGGTGGGAAACCGTCACCAGGAGGAGGAGGGGGGGAGGTGGTCATAGGAGGGGAATACCTGGACCATATAGAACGCACTACCCTGCCTATCTACCAACACAGAACCGATACAGCAACTTAGATATGGTAGATTGACAGACGGTTGGAGAGGGGAACGTTGCTCCTGCAACCTACCCAACCACCACTAATACACCTGCAGTTTCCATATGCGACATAAACTCACATACACTGGCGGGTACATTAATAACAAGTTTAGGTGAATCGACCCAGACGCCAGCCATGGTGAACCCTCCCTCACTCATTGCCACTAGTCCATTGGACATCACACATCCATCCTCAACTCATAGGGCCCACCAAGAGCCCACTAATATTGCTGCGAGTTCGCCACGCGCCCAAACACCACACATAACAGTAATTTCGTGGAATGTAGCAGGGCTCTCTAGTAAATTAGACTGTCTAGAATGGGCCTCCTACATTAGATCTAAGAATCTAATACTCCTGCAAGAAACCTGGGCGCGAGAAACAATAGACATAACTGGCTTTGCTTCCTTCTCCAAATTAGCCAAGTGGGGGGGAAAGGGGAGACCATCTGGGGGATTAATGATAGGGGTAGCAACGGATCTAGGTTGCCAAGCCTCCGATATAGAGACCGCTTCCGACGATCTGTTGGCTGTCCTACTAGAATGGCCGGACTCAACAAAGCTATTAGTCATCAATATCTACTCTAGGCAGACCCAAATGCATAAAGAGTCGCCTACCATAGATGAGTTAGCTAGATTCCTGGAGGGCATTCCGTGCGATCTCGCCTGTCTGGTCGGGGGCGATTTTAATTCCCACTATGAACCCCTGCCCGGATTACGCGACGGCCCTTCCCTAGATGAAGATTCCTGCTGGCTTATACCTGAGACGGCGGCGCCACCGCCAAGGGCCTGGACTCCCCTAGCCCTACAAATAAACGCCCTTACTCTTAATTTCGGTCTTAGGGCATGTAATGGCCGTTGTAGCTCGGATATACCTAGTAACCCGACCTACAACAAATCTGGTAGTGAATCTAGACTCGACTACATCATGGTCAAAACCTCTATGTGGCCAGCAATAGTTGACTTTAAAGTGTGCCCAAGAAACGATAGTGATCATAACTCCCTGGAACTGACATACTCCCTTCCCGGTAGTAAGGACACATCACAGGGATCTGGGATCGATAAGTCGGGTCTCCTACTTGAAACTAACCGTAGGAAAGTGAAGTGGGAGAAGCTGGCTAGCAGTACAGACAAACTACCCCGCCTCTATGAAAGGTTAGTTCCCTTACTAGAGAGTGCCTTTGATCTGGGCATCAAAAACCCAGACGAAGACACCAGAAGGGAACTAGCAATAATTCACAAAAATATCACAGATTCCCTCGAACAAGACCTGTTTATAACTTCCATGGAAAGGAAGGGCTATAAGCCAAAGACCTCTTGGTATAATGCTACATGTAGGAAGGCTAAGGCTCATTTGCTATCTGCTATAAAGGGACGCCTTAGCAGGGAAGTAATCCGCGAGAGAAGAAATAAGTACAAGTCCCTCCTAGTGAATGCTAGGGCGGAATGGGACTACGACTATTGGGAGAATCTCGTGAAGGCATTATCAACCAGAGACTCACGCAAATTTTGGCGTGTAGTAGCGAATGGTACGGGTGAGTTATCATCGGCAATAGAACCTAACATAGCCGCCTCGGTGTGGCAGGCCCACTTTGAAGCACTATACGCTGAGAGAGGTCAGGATTCTTGCACCGTGAGTCTTCTGCCCGCACCTACCCCTTCGGGGGCTGTATTTACTGAAAAAGAGGTAAGGGAGGCCATTAAAGGTCTAGCTGCTGGAAAAGCCCCGGGATTGGACGGGGTCCCGGGGGACCTGTTCAAACAGGAACCAGGGATCTGGGCACCGTACCTCACACTAATATTTAATGCCATCCAGGAGGGAATGACTGTGCCTGATACTTGGACGGGAGCAGAGGTAGTCCCAATCTATAAAAAGGGATCCCCCCTGCTCCCGTCCAACTATCGACCTATCAGTCTGATAGATATTTCTCAAAAACCTTTTGGCAGACTGATCTTAAATCGTTTGCAAGCGTGGATCCAAGAAATGGATATCCTGTCCCCATACCAGGCAGGATTCCGGGAGGGTGTATCCACCACAGACCAAATATTTAGGTTATAACTGCTCTATTGGAGAACAGCGATAATCGAAGGCGGTAGTCTCTATACCATCTTTGTAGACCTACGTGCCGCCTTCGATTTGGTGCCTAGAGCTAGGCTGTGGAATGTCATGAAAGAACTCAATGTCCCCGCCGATATCTTGGCAATCCTGATAAGACTCCATACTAATAACTATGCCCGCGTTAGGTGTGGCAAAGGTGGAAAACTAACTGAGCGGTTCCCCGTTCGCAGAGGTGTAAGACAGGGTTGTGTACTTGCACCCACCCTGTTTTGCATCTTCGTGAACGGGGTAATTGCCCACCTTAACAGGATTGCCAACTCGGACGCCCCCAAGTTGACTGGCAACAGGGTGCCTGCAATTATGTTTGCAGACGACACCCTGTTGCTGTCTAAATCCCCTATGGGGATTCAGCGCATTTTGGACGGCTTCCTTAACTTCTGCTCCGACCGGGGACTGGAAGTCAATCCTCAAAAAACAAAATTCATGATTTTAAATCCCAACTCCCGAAATAGAACCCCTCCCAAGCTAGGCATGGTTCAATTAGAACGGGTGCATAATATCGAATACCTGGGGATCACTATAAACGAACACTTAACTTGGTCAACCCACCAGGCCAAAGTGACCATCAAACTGGCACAGTTGGCGGGTGGCACTTTGCGTCTGGCAAATAAATCTAGCTATCGACCATTCACCCCAGTTATTCACATATACAAAACACAAGCTAGGGCAGGGGTCACTTACGGGGGAGAGTTGTGGGGATACACCCAGTACCCCAAGTTACAGACCACGGAGAACAAGTTTTTGAGACAGGTAGCTGCCCTCCCCCAGAGCACCCCACTACTACCACTCAGGTTGGATTTGGGAATCAGACCCATTACAGAGGAGCTAGGACTAAAACCCCTAAAATTCTGGAGGCGTTTGTGGTCTAGCCCAGATCTCGCAAGCTATAGAGAAGAACTACAAGAATTCCTGGAACTACGGAGCATAAAGAGGATTCCTTGGTTGACTTACGTCAAGGGAAGGTGCGAGGAAATGGGATTCCCGGAACTATGGACAGACCCTCTTAATTCCTGTACCAAGATCCCAAAAAAGGCACTCGCGAATACCTACTACGCCATGATGCTTACCAGAGCCTCTAATGATACTCGTGAGGGGTCTCTGACAAATTTATTCTTGAAAATAAAAGATACCTATTCCCTTGAAAAAACTCTAGATGAGATTTCCCCTGCATTAACCAGGAAACTGTTTTTACAATGGCGTTATGGATGCCTCCCTCTAGCTTCGTTCACAGCATCTTGGTCAGCCTGCTCCACTACATCAATTTGCCCAATGTGTGCACACCCGAAGGAGGACGACATGCATGCGGTCCTTTTCTGCAAGGGCTACGAGCGGAGCAGGAAATATTGGCTTGTTCCGATGCTCAGGAACTTGGGTTTTAGATCTCACCAAACCGCTTATAGAGTCCTAAAATCTGATCTCTCCCCTCCTATCGTTTTTGCACTGTCAAAATTTTTAACTTCACTGTGGTTCACCCGTAGCCGAATGATGCAAAGTCTGGTATAAATGGACATGACCAGCGGCTTTCCACAAATGTCTTATCTACATTTTAACTACCTCTTATAAATTTGGATCACATTATGTTTAATAAGTTTTTAAATGTATGTATTGTTCTGCATCTTTTATGATCTGTGATCGAAATAAAGATTAATGAAATGAATATGTTCAAGAAAGATTACCAAAAGATTCCGCAGTGTCCATCTTTTTTTTAACTTTATTATTCTAACCAGTGTTATCTGTCAAAGTTCGCTGCAGGGTAAAGGTAGCAGACATTGTATGCACACTGTGCTAGAGTAAAGACTGTTGGACTAAGGGTGCACCCACACAATTCCACAACTAACAATTCCAATACAACCCACATAATTCCACTCCACACTACATACTCCCACTCCATAACTCCTGGGTAAAAGACATTGTCATTTTCAGCGCCAATAGTTCTAACTCTTTGCTTTTTCCTTAGCTCTGGAATCCTCGACAAGCTTTTCCGAGGCTTCTTACACAAGCACATTCATGTGGCAATTTGCAAACTTTAAAAAAATTGTTATGTTGCTAAGTACAAATCAGCAATCTTGGAAATGTAAATAAAACTTTTCAAATAATATGCTAAAATAGCAGCCACTACATAACACTATAGGTTCACACAAAGGCACACATACGCCATGTACACCATCGATTTTCTTAAAGATCTGGAGCTTAAATTGTTGACTGTGAAGCCAGTAGACTTGGGTTTTAATCCTGAACCTCTAACTTGACTACATTGTTTAATTCTTGGGCAAATCTGTAATCTTCAATAATATGAATACTGTTTGAAGAAGAAGCAAAATAAACAGATTTGCTCCACTCACCTGGGTACCTTGTGGCATACCTGGATGTTTAGTGTGACATACAACACCACATAATTCCTCACCACACAAATCACTGCCACACAATTCAACACCAACCAACATAATTACACTCAACATTCTTCTACTCAATGTAAAATAATTTCATTCTGATCAGTACCACATAAATGCACCCCACGTAAAACCACTCTGTCACATAGCAACAGTCCGCATAAATAACCTCCCCGACGGCTTGGATGACCGTCTGAGGTACCGACGGAGAGAGCGGTGCCTCCTTTGTACTGAGCTTGTTGCCAGGTGGGGTGAGGTTTTTCCTCCATACTCTTGAGATTTTCCAAGAGGCTCGAGAAATGTTGGCTGTGAGAAGATTGCTTCACAGTGTATACTTTATGTTGTTTATTGTTTTGAGTTTATATCACTTTTATTCACTTCAATTTTAGAATTTACACCACACTTTTGCACTGCACTTTTCTCCCATACTCTCAACAAATTAAACCCGCTAACAACTTTGAAAACATCCTTGGGCTCCTCCATCATTAGGGTGGAGTGTTAGCCCTGTCAAAGGCGACCCAGATGATGAAGCATGTCACCTGGAATGGTGAGTGATGGGAATCCATACACATTTTGTGTATTTTTAAAGAGTCTTGGTTAGTTTTGGTATTCTTTGTTCTTCTTCATTAGACTTCAGGGTATATATTGTGTATTGACGCATAAATACACTCCACACCATGCCGCATAATTCCAATCAGCATAATTGTGCTAAACGCCACACATTTCAACTCCTCACATTTCCATTCCACACCACATAATTCAACAACAAACCTCATAATTCAACTCAACAACACAGCACACCACATATCCAAACCACACAATCGAATTCCACATCATGCCAAAAAATTGAGTAGCTCATCACATAATTGAAACTCCACTACATATCACAACACAATTCCAATACACATAATTACCATCCACATAATTACACTCCGCACTCAATCCCACATCATTACTATGCACATAATTGCACTGCACACCATGCCACATAATTGCACTCCACAAATCCACTCCACACATCACTATTCCACACCACACAATTCCACAACTAACAGTTCCAATCCAACCCACATAATTCCACACCACATACATCCTCTCCAATCCGTAACAAATGGGTAAAAGACATTGCCTAAAAGTAAACATTGGCGTTGTTAATGACCGAGGCAGCCTACATCCCACACAGCTCCTCTGTTGGTCCCCTAACTCCTGGTTGCTGCTACAGCTCCTGCGTTTGTCTTCTTAATTATGTTTTACTGCCCAACCCCTATCTACCCACCATGCCACTTAATTCCACTACACAAATCCACTCCACACCACACAATTTCACCCTACACAATTCCAAAACTAAGAATTCCAATCCAACCCACATAATTCCTCTTCAAACCAAATACATCCTCATCACTCCAAAGCAAAACACATGGGTAAAAGACATTGTAATATACAAGGCCAATAGCTCTAACTCTTGTTTATTAAGCGTTCAACCATTGAGAAGTTCTGAAAGTCAGCGCTCTGCACACTACACATCAGAGTGTTTAAGGTACAGTGTCTGTTCATCACACTGCATACAGCGAACACAAGTTGAGAGCAAAAGGGCCCCCTTGGGAATAGGAAGTGCAGAGCCATCTCCCACCATTGGGGCTGTAGGCGAATCCAATGCGCCCCGTCCTAATGCATTAACAGTGGCCCACCTCAAAGTCTGGTTGGTTGAGTTTTGTCATTGAAACATCTGTCAGTTTCTGAGTTGCTTATTTGCCTTTTTTGTTGCCCCCTAAATTCAAAAAGGTACTCGGAATGCAGGTTGACCCATGCCTTCTGCATCATTCAGAATACGTAATAAGCCTCCAAAGCGCAACACAAATTTTGTGGCATATTGTGGAAATTAAACAGCACACCACATAATTCAAATCCACAACATGCCACTCCACAACACCATTGCACATAACTCCATACCACACAATCACGCTCCACATATTTTCAACAACAGTTAATGCCATTTAATTACTATTCACATAATTGAAAAAAACACACCATACCACATATTTCCACTACACAACTCCACACCACACAATTCTACAACACAAAATTCCACAACAAACAAGTCCAATATAACCCATCTCTACCTCACACTTCCACCAAACCTATCTCTCCCCCACACTCCCACTGCACCTCTGATCTCTCCCTCACTGTCCCACTACCCCATCTCTTCTCACAATTAAACTGCCTCCTCTCATCTCTTCTTCACACTCCCTCTCTCCTCGTTAAACCCCCAGCTCACACATACTACCTTCTTGTACCTCTCGCCTCTCCCTTCTCATTGTCCCTCCGACTCATTTATTTATTTATTTTAAAGTTTTGTAGAGCGCGTAGTCACCACGAGGGTATCCCAGCGCTAGGACCTTGTAACTCATGGGGGGGGGAGCGGGTAGGTAAGAGACCGGTTTAGGGGAAGAGGAGAGTTTTGAGGGTTTTTCTGAACCGGAGTAGATCAGGCTCTGTTCTGAGGTTCAGGGGGAGTGCGTTCCACTTGAGTCCGGTGTTTACCGAGAAGCGGCGGCCCCCTATCCGGGCCTTTTTCACCTTGGGGATCGTGATAAGGTTTCCGTGCTCTGAGCGGAGCGCTCTCGTGGGTCTGTAGGGGGTGATCCAATTGTTTAGTATGGGGGGGCCGGTGTTATGGAGAGCCTTGTGGGCCAGGCAGAGGGCCTTGAACGTGACCCTTTCTTTGATCGGGAGCCAGTGTAGCTTCCTAAGAGCGGGTTTGGCCGATGATCTGGCCGGGGTGCTTGTTAGGAGTCTGGCGGCGGCGTTTTGAGCCTTTTGCAGAATTTGGAAGGTGGATTCCGGGGCGCCCAGGTAGATGGCGTTGCTATAATCCAGCCTGGATAGGATTAAGCCCCGGATCAGCATAAGGCGCGACTGGAGGGGTAGGAGAGGGATTACTTTCCTGCAAGATTTAAGTAACCCGTAGCAGGTTCCAGCAGTCTTTCTGGCCTGGGTCCGGAAGGTAAGGTCGGTCTCCAGCCACACACCGAGGCTCTTGACCTCCTTTTTGGGAGTGGGAGGTTCGCCCATGCAGGCGGGCCAGAAGTTGGAAGGGATGTTGATAGTTTTTTGTCCAAGGACCAGGATCTCTGTCTTGGAGCCATTGAGCTTCAAGGCGGAGTCGCTCATCCACTGGTATACGCTGGAGAGGCAGTCGTGGAGGTTGGAGGGCTCGAGTTTGGGGTGGGAGAGTGTAACCACCAGTTGTGTGTCGTCGGCGTAGCTGACGATAGTGACTCCGAAGGATGAGACAAGTTCCTCCAGTGGGGCCATATAAACGTTAAATAACGTAGGGCTCAGAGAGGAGCCCTGTGGCACACCGCACTGGAGGGGGATGGAAGATGAGCGGCTTTCGCCTTCCCATACTTGATAAGAGCGTCGGGAGAGAAAGGACGAGAGCCACATCAGGGCTTTGCCCTTGACCCCGACAGTCCCGAGGCGGTGGATTAGGACCTGGTGGCTGACCGTATCAAAGGCCGCACTCAGGTCTAGGAGGACCACTGCCACTGATCCTCCTGAGTCGATAATTTCCCTGGTTCTTTCCACTGCCACAAGGAGTGCAGTGTCTGTGCCTTGGCCAGGTCTGAAGCCAGTCTGCGAGTCGTTGAGAAGATGGTTTGACTCGAGGTATTGTGACAACTTTTTGTTAACTAATTTTTCGGCGACTTTGCCTATCCAGGGGAGAAGTGAAATGGGTCTGTAGTTGGAGAGGTCGGTAGGGTCAAGCGACGGTTTCTTGAGAAGCGCTTTGACTACGGCTTCCTTCCAGGTGGAAGGGACCACTCCTTGCTCCAGTGAGATATTGATCAGGGCAGTTAGTTGAGGGACTATAGTCTGCACGATGATTTTTGCGAAGCGTATGGGGACCGGGTCGCTAGGGGCTCCGCTCTTGGTTGAGGTAAATGTGATTCTAACTTCCTCTTCTGAAACTGGGCCAAGCGACTCTAGAAAGGGTTTGTCTACGGGAGGCGCTTTGTCTACGAGAGGCGCCAGCTCTTTGGCTCTTTCTGAGATGTTGGAGTTGGCAGGTGGGAGGGAGGAGAGTATTTTTTTTATTTTTTCATCGAAGAAGGAGGCCAACATGGCACATTTTTCCTCTGCTTCTTTGGGGTCCATGGGTTTCTGGGGGGGGGCAGGGACACGGAGGAGTTCTTTAAAAATGGAGAAGGTCTCCTTGGATGAGCAGGCAGAATTTTTTATCTTTTCTTCAAAATAAGTCTTTTTAGCGTCATGTAGGGCTTGTTTATAAGCTTTCATGGAGCAGAGGTAGGCGCTTTTCTCCTCAGCTGATTTGTATTTTCTCCATCGGCGTTCTGTCTTTTTGCAATGTTTTTTGAGGGAGGCAAGGGCGGGTGTGTACCAGGGGGAGGGACTGATTCTTTTCATGTGTTTTAGCGAGGTGGTTAGTGGAATGGAGCTATCTAGGGGTTGAACTAGCCAATCCATGAGTTCTCTGTCCGCGGTATTGGGGTCCGTGGATAAAGAGGGGATGGTATTGCGTAGTTTGGCTTCCCATACCTCTGGAACTAATTTATGCCATCGTCTGGTTTGTACCCTGGTTTTATGAGAGGGCCCTGGTGATGTATCGAGTGACCAGTGCATTGGTATCAGCATGTGGTCTGTCCAGGGCAGGGGGGTGGGGTCCTGGGCGTACAGGTTCGCAATGTTAGAGAAAATGGGGTCTAGGAGTTGACCCTTCTCGTGGGTGGCTTTAGGATTTTGCAGGAGGAGGTCAGCTGTGGTGAGATCTGCAAGCAGGTTAGCTGCGGTATTATACGTGGGGTCCAAAAAATGAATATTAAAGTCCCCTAGGAGGAGGAAATTAGAGACCGAGATGGACTTGAGTAAGATATGGTCCATCAGAGTGCTGGTAAATTCCCCTAGGGATCCTGGGGGTCGGTACACAAGTAATCCGGAAAGGGAGGTGGAAGGAGAGATCTGGATAGTGAAGTAGCAGTTCTCACAATCTTTAACAGATCCGGTCTCGATTCTGCATTTAAGGTGATCTTTAAAAAGTATGGCTAGGTCTCCGCCTCTACCGATTGGCCTATTTAGGCAGCATATTTGGTAGCCGGGGGGAGTTGCATTGGCCACCGAAGTCGTTGTGCGGGGTTAGCCAAGTTTCTGTCAAAAATAGCAGATCTAGCCGTGAGTCCTGGACAAGGATGTTGATTTCATGGGCATGCTTTACCAAGGATCTGCAATTCAGAAGACCAAGCCGGAGACCTGGGTGGCTCATCCCTCTCCCACTCTCTTGTACTCTCTCACACCTCTCTCTTGCTCTCTGACACACTCTTCCCGCTTCTCTCATATTGGTTCACTACAGTTTCTATCCTGTGCTTTTTCAACATTTATGTCCCTCAAACCCACGCAGTATGTGTCTGTGACCTGTTCTCCCCTTCTTTCTCACCTTCTCACACACTCTGCTCTTGTGTCTGGACTTCATACACCACTTTGTGCACAAACTACCTATCCCTCTCTTTCTATTAATTATGTCCCTCTCTCACCCCAACTGTTCACCATGATGCATAATTCCACTACACAAGTACACTACACACCATAACAATCCCACCCCACACAGTTCCACAACTAACAATTCCAATACAACCCACATAATTCACTCCAAACCACATACATCCACTCCACTCCAAACCAAAACCCATGGTGAAAAGACATTTTCATTTACAATGCCGATAGCTCTAACTCTCGCAAATGCGAGACCTGTTGCATTGCAAATGCTTTTTGTTTCTGGTTAGTAAATTAACCTTGGAATTTTGTCCCATATCCTTCTTACGGAAAATGTCCTCACCCTGTTGCATTGCACCTATTTTGGCATGATTTTTTTCTCTTGATGTGATTATTCTTCCCTATTTGTACGTTCAGGGCCTTAGTAAAAGCACTTTATATTTTCAATAAAATTGAAATAATATTCTTTTGTTTTTTCACGTTTCTAGAGTATGGAGGGCTTGCACAATGAGTTAAGGGAATGGGCGGCGAATGAGATGGGCCTCTCACCTCAGCATGTTCCATCTGTTTCTGCATCCAAGAAGTATGTAAATATGTATAATTGTATGCTTTGACCCACATCTCGAATTTGTGCCTTGCCTACACTTTAGAACATGACAGTGTAGACCATTGCTTCCTAAATGTTTTAGAACCACAGTCCAATGTTTAGAGCAACAAACGTTTGTGACCCAACTAGCTTTAACCAACACGATGTAGGTGCAATTTGTTTTAATGTAGTAGTAGTTGTAGACAGGCTTTCAAAATACTGTGAATTACCAAAATAACGTACTCTGTTCCTCTAACAGCAATTATTCCTAAATGTCACTACATTGACCACTCACTTTGATTTGTCTTTCTTGGACTGTGGCCAGGGTATTGATCTGCACATAAGTGACGGATGATGAACACCACTGGAACTGAAATCTTTTCAGAGTGGAATGCTGGCCTACTGCATATGTTCACTAAATTCACAAGGCTTTTAGAATTTGTTTTAGGTAATACCAGTGATTTTTAGTAAATTGTGAAAAAAGCAGAGTATGGGGTAAGGCCTTGCCTCCATTTTTGAGTTAAAATGAGGACCAGTGGTGCAGTTTGGACTGGACTTGGATATGGATATATATATATATATATATATATATATATATATATATATATATATATATACTGGGTGCTCCCTTGTGTCTGGACAAAGCTATACCTCTCTGAAGAGCTCTAATTAGAGTGCAACACTGTGTCAGGGGTTGCTTTTGCTCATTTCAGGTTGGCTTGAGTTGGTATTTCACTAATTCAAAGCTGTAATATTGTGTCTGGAGTGAGAAATGGCTTTTGCAATTTTATAGCTCGGCAAGGACAGCACTGTACTAGTCCTATGCGTAAAGACTTTGCTGTATAAATTGCAAAAACTTTGTCATTTTCAATCTCGGCGTGGATAGCACTGTGCTAATCCTATGCTTAAAAACTTTGATAGAAAAACAGACATTTGAGGTGAGCAGATCTAGAGTGTCGCTGGTGTTGAGAGTGCTCTAACAGGAGCTGCTTTCCACCTAAACTTGAGAACTACCCAGAGTTCTCTCCTTCTTTTTTGCATAATTTATGCGTCACTCTACGCCTGAAAGGGTTTTGTTTTGAGATATATTGCAGTTGTATGTAGTATGAAAACTATCACACTGGCCAAGCTCATTGGAACTTGTACATGATAACCAGATTACATTACATATGGTCAGCCTAATTTTTTTTCCCCAAGCACAGGAGATTAAGTGATTTGGCCAATGCCAGGACTCGAACCTGGTTCCTCAGATCCAAAGTTGTCTGCTCTGGCCGTTAGGTTAAATCCATATCAATTTATGTTTGGAAGTCATACGGAAGTGGGATGGTTGTGTATGATTACATATAGGGAACACATTCTCTGTTGACATGGATTTTGAAGTAAAAAACACAGCAACAAAAAATGCTGAAAGGTTCCCTCTGAATCCTGTTTGGGATTACTTGCAAGGGTTGGTTTTAAAACTGTATTTAGGGACATAGTTCAGCACCTTTGCACTAGTGATGCTGGAACATTTTTCAGAGTGAGGGTCCTGACATCCGTGTCTTAAGGATTGTGAAATATATTCTAGCTTCACACAGTGTGGCAAATGTATTCAGCAGGAGAGTGGCAAGAGTGTAGTATGTAACTGGTATGTAACCACCAGTTACATACTACACTCTTGCCACTCTGGAGCACACTGTTGCAAATATATCACTAAAGTATTGTGCCGCCACGCACTGTCATTTCCATATAGCACATTTACGATTGAAATGACCACTAAAGTTGCACAGACATACAGTTTTACTGATAACACTATCTAGCACTTAAATAAGATGTGTGGAAATGTAAAATTTCCTAGCTTTCGTTACGGAAAGTTTCAGTTCTATTAAGGTCATGGAGGTGAGGATTTTGCTCATTTTTCTTCCTTTATTTTTAACTACAGCAACCTTAAACACTTGATAGAAAACCACCTTTCCGAATAACCGCCGGCATAGGAAATAAACAATTTCAACCTATCAGATTAAAGAGTATTTCATACTAAGCCCTGTCTTTATTTAATCTCCCTCTTTCTTCATCCGACAGCAGCCCAAGAATCTTGTTTTGTTATTCCCCTTTGGAATTGTCCACACCTGGAACAAAAAAACGTACATCTGTAACCAAATCTTCAAACCAAGATCTCATCATCATAAAGTCAAACTCAACTTTAAGAATAATCCTCTTAAGTAAAACTCTAACTGTGATAACGTATTTTCATTAGGTATACCTTATGGAGGGAACCTGAATGCGTAACCAGAAGTATAAGATTTAAATAGACCCTGTAACAATCCAGGGTAGGGAACGTTCTCTGAAACCTTGGCTGGGAATATTACTATCCTCCGTGTACTTAATAGAATTGAAACTTTCTGTTACAAAGCCAGGAAATGTTACATTCTATGTCTGGACCAGAGGCGAGAATTATGCTTGTTCAAAGCTTGTCCACCACCTAAGATGCCATATGCAGGACTGGTTTAAAGTAGAATCTTTTAAACCTGGATTCCCAAGACCAGTCTACTGCTTTGCTTATGTCTTCTGGCCTTGCATCCCGAGAAAAAACCTTAGAGGCCATGGCCCCTCTAACTCAGTGGGCTTCAAATTGTGACACGTCAATCCCTGCCTCTTGCAAAGTTCATCATACCCATCTAGTGATATAAGGATTTGCTGTTCATCGCACCCTCTAGCGATATAAGGGTTTGCTGTTCCCCAGGAGGCCAATGCTCCTCCGTCCTATTTTCATATTCCTTAAAGCACCGTACCACGCACAATTTTTGGAATATTATAAAAATCTGGCTAGGACACCATTCTAGAGTTGCATTTTGTCCTGGAGATGTGGAATCTGACCCCATAAATACTTTACCTGAGCTATCTAATGTTCGAATGTCTGAGACTGCGGCAATAAATAAGACCGCAACATCACCATTTTGCTGAACAGCTCCTTGCGAGATAGATATTCATTACTCTGCCATGACAGGAACAGATTTAAGATCTGTTAATGTCCCAAAAGGATGAGTATCTTAGATCCAGTGGAATCAATAGTTAGATGTCCCTCATTAACTTACTTACCAGAGGGTGTTCTCCTACTGGGCATCCCTGCAAAGGGATATGTCCTGCTGAAATAGCCGACCTGAAGGTATTGACTATCCTGTAAGCCAGACCCTCTGAAGCCAGCGAAGATAGGCAGTTCATGTCTTGGACAATATCGTACCCTATGGAATCCTCCTTCTTTTGCTGACTCCTACGAATCCCTCCCGACCATGTGGACTTGTAGCATTTGACAGTGCTGTCAGTTTACACTTTAGCCAATAATTTTTCTGCCTCCTGTGAAAGTCCAGGGACTCTTCCTCTCCCTGTAATCCTCAAAACCTTAAGAACATATTGCCCTACTGGATTTACTGGTGAAGGTTATTAAGCGGGTCCTGGAGGAGAAACTGAGAGTGGGCTAGATTGATTGGAAAATCCCAAGCAAGTTCTAGAAGAACTGTGATCCATACTTGGCGATTTCCAAATCCGTGTGATCAGCACTATGTTCACCCTTTGCCTCCTTATGTGGGCTGACCGCCTCATAATTATCGCAGGACACATAACCCACTTCCTGGGTCCAATCTTGGAGGAATGTATCTATTGCCACCATGCGGATTCTGTCTCCAGCAGAAATATTGCATCAGCTGATGGCCCTATCGTGATGCAAAGAGGTTCACTGTAAATCTGTTCTCTATCTCCACAGGCTCATATCCCCCCATTTTCTGGAGCAACAGTCTACTACCTTCTTGGATATGCCTGGGAGATATTCTCCCATGACTGATACATTGTTGGTTATACAAACTGCCCCGAACTCCTTGGTTAGAACCCCTAGAACCTTCGACCTGTAGCCTCCCTGGTGATTGATATGAGACCACCGAGATGTTTTCCATCTTTAGGAGGACACCACATTTTACCTTCTGGGTCGAATCCGAAGATTGCCGTCCCGTTCCATACCTCTCATATGAGTGACCCAACATTACATTTCCTCTTTCACTTCTTCCGACAGGGGAACCACTTCCGAGTAATTTAGGCCCCTGCGAAGATGAAATGCCTTGAGTCTCTGAAGTGCCGCATATTGTAGCAGACTCCGGAATATTGCCTGTTTGGAGGAGTGCCAGAGAAACACGACGCAGGCAATTTGGCGCAGAGATGTCTATTTGTTTTGACAGAATTGTCTTCAACTCTCGCTGAGGGACGGTTTAGTGTATTTTCCAATGAGTTGATGACAAAGCCTAGAAATGTTGTCTGCCTAGTCTGAGTCGAGCGATTTGTTCTCATTGATGACAAAACCCAGGCTCTCGAGCAGCTGAATTATTTGGAGATGTTCTATCAGTCTCTTGGGGCATTTATCCAATAACAGGAGATTGCCCAGGTATACAATCATACGGAAGTCGTGAGCACGCAGGACTTCCACCACCTTGGTGAAAAACCACAATGCCTACGAGAGGCTGAATGGCAGGGTCTTTAACTTGAACATCTGTCCCTTCCATAGAAACTGTAGAAGCCTGCAATGGGGGGTGGCGGGGCGCTTAGATAGAGACTGTGAGGTATGTGTCCTTGAGTTCCAATCCCATCCAGTCGTCAGGCCTCAGAAGGTCCCTCAAAAGATGGATACCTTCCATCTTGAAGTGGCGGTAAACCAACAACTCATTGAACTCCAGGAGGTTTATGACGGGCCGTTGGTCTCCATCCCATTTTTTCATGAGGAAAATGTTGCTTAGAAATCCAGACGGGTAGAGACAAGTCATGGATATTGCATCTGTTTGTAGCAGATCGTCTTCTTGTTGATCAATGGGGATATGGTGCACCTTTGAAAGGACAAGAGGATACGGGCGGCAGTGCTGCATTGGAGAACCATAAAACTAGATGTGGAAACCCTGCACAGTCTGCAGAACCAAAGCGTCAATGGTCGGGGACCTCTAGTTACACAGGAATAGTGCTAAATGAACCCCCAACACTTGTTTGGAAGAAAGATGAATGCTCACCTGTATTAGTTCTTTGGAACTGTCCTCGGGAGGCTCCTCGTGCACCACAAGTCTTATGGACTTCTTTGGATTGGAAGAAGCCCCTGAACCTGGAATGATCCTGCCTGTGTCCATGACGGTAGACCTGCCCTCAGAGAGGGCATTGGAAGAGGGCACAGCTGGTAGAGCGTCCCTGCAACAACCGGCCCACCAACATTTTTAGGGCTGAAGATCCTTTTCATGGAAGCCTGTCCCTTGTCCAGGGAGGTGAACGTGGAGACAAATTTCCCAATCTATACTACTATTATAAAGGAAGAACTTTGAACGTTTGAGGCGGGTAAACTCGGGAACCACAGCGCCAATCCACACACCCGATACATCGTTGTAATCGTCAGGGTGTGCAGATGGACATAGGCTATATAAACGTAATAAATATACGTTATTTAAAAAATGTACCGAAAAAAAAGTAGTCCCTTGGAAGAAGTGCCGGCCGCGACGTGCGTGCTGACGTGAGGAGCGCGGGGAGGAGCGGCGTCCAGGAGCGCAAGGAGGACCGGCGGACATAGCGTGGGGAGGAGGGGCGGACAGGCGGTGAGGAGCGGCGGACAGGCGTTGAGGATCGGCGGACAGGCAGGGAGGAGCAGTGAGCGGCGGATGAAGTAGGTTATTTATTTATTTATTTATTTATTTAGTTAGGAGCGGTGAGCGGCGGAAAAATGAAGCAAAAATGACAATAGTGAGCAAGAGGAAGCAAACGGAGCATTACAAAAGTGAGCCAAATGGAGCATTACAGGAGGAAAAAGTTACGTGTGCAGATTACAAAAGCGTAGAAAGTAAACCGAGGTATAGGAGGAAAAAGTGACGTGTGCAGGTAGCAAGAGGAAGCAAACGGAGCATTACAAAAGTGAGCCAAACGGTGCATTACAGGAGGAAAAAGTTACGTGTGCAGGTTACAAAAGCGTAGAAAGTAAACATAGAGGTATAGGAGAAAAAAGTGACGTTTGCTGGTTACAAAAGCGTACAAAGTAAACATAAAGGTATAAACTGCAATATATGGAGGAAGGCTCCGGGGGACCTACGGACAACGTCGGGGCGGGCGGGGGCCCTGAAGCCTAATTGCTCCCGGACAACGTCGGGACGGGCTGCTAGTTCCTTAATAAAAGGCTCACAGAGCAGCAGCCCCCCTTGCACCCGCGTCCGTAAAAGTGTAGTCCCCTAGTTATGGGTTCACTTTGATAAGGAGAGAGCAGCGCATTGTCTTGGAAAATTACGGCCCACTTGGCCAACCCTGAAAGGACATCTGGAGGAATGGGGGCACCAGATTGCTTTGCCTCCTCAGCCATATCTAGAATCTTTGTGAGGGGGCCCATGACGTTGGAGTTTATCCTGACAAGATTGCCAAAGTTTATCCTAACAAGATCGCAAGGAATGGTCTATGTCCTTTTTAGGGTCACAGACCTATTTCCCCAAGAAAGTGGCCATTTTCTTATCTATGTCCGTGTTGAGGGCTACTCTTCCCACCAAAGAGGGGCGTGGGCACTCCGTTTCAAGACAAGCTTTCACCTCTTTCTCCAGAGGCTTACGTAAGCAGTTGGCCACATAGCTAGCTACCTTGTCTGACGGCAACCACTCGGCGGAACGAGGGTGCACAAGGTCTTCAGTGTCCAGCATATCCGAGAGTTAGATTGTGGTGTCATGGGAAGTGCATCTGGAAGAGGGCATCAGGGCCTAGTAGGGCCCACTTTGTCATTTGAGTCTCAGTGGGAGTCATCATCGTCCCCTTCTGGGGTGAATGATGGGATAACCCAGGGCCTATTGGTTCCCCGTCCCCCAAATGGGGCCTGTGCATGACAAAAAAGCTTTCTTCTATCTTTCAAAAGCACTCCTCCTCATTTATTCTTCTTCCATCCCCTGTGTGATGTAAAAGTAGGAATGTGTTAGTACTTGCCTTGCAACGATAGTCAGGCTTTACTGTGGCCCAGGAGTGATCCCAGCTAATATGTGTGTGTCCAAGAGACCCGAGATGGGTCAAACCCAGGACAATACACCCTTAAACGCTAAGAGGATTTATTGTGGCCTGGGCCTTGGCCTGCACTAGTTACAGCTGTAAGGTTTGTGGGAGAATGAGGAGTTGTGACCCGATCTTGTTGGGCATCGGCTCTGCTGTTTTAAAATTAATACAGACCCCCTGCTGGGGCGTTGAGGCCTCCAGATAGATGGGAGAGGCACAGACTCTGCTGTGGCATGGGGATTTACTAATCCCTTCGAAATAGTCGGCCCACTGGGGAGCAGCAAAATGCGCACTCGTCTAATTTTGACCTGGAATGCCCTCTCATGGGTGGAGAGCCCAACTCACTTGCGCGGTCCAGTCAAATCAGCCACTTCGCGAAAGGAGTGCTGAGACGCGTTCTCTTTGCTGTGGCTAAGAAAAACAATAGCCATTAAAAATTAAGCATGCAATATCCATCTACATTCGAAATTAAGTAGAAAAAACTCATTTGTTGGCTGCTGGAGCAGGAAAGATAGAGGGAGCTTAAAGGAAGGACATGGCTTATTATGGGGCACTTTTTGTTCTGAATAGTTGTAGTTGTATTTTCCCTGTCCAGTTGGTTATTGGGAAAGGAAGTTTTCTATCAAGTGTTAAAGACTGCTGGAGTTGAAAAATAATGGAAAAAAGATGAGAATAATCCTTGCCTCCGGTCCTGACATAGAATCGGTTGCTGTGAATATTATTTGCGCATCACCAAGTAAAAGTGCTTTGATTTGTTTTGATCCTATTAGCATCTTAGTTTCCATCGCACTTCAGAATTTCTAGCTGCTGGTAGATTCTGATACATGTGCACAGCTCATTTACATATATTTACATTTTGCAATGTTAAAAAAAACAACAGAGATTCTACAACCTTTCATTTCACACTCCTGTTAGACCTGACATCATTGGTGTGAGTCTCCCTTCCATTTTTGACGGATTGCCTCATCTGTTTTAATATGATTTTGTTGGATTGATGCTTTGGGCACTGTGCCACTGCTAATCGGTGCCACAGTGCAAGTGCTCCCCATGTTAAATTGATATACCGATTGGATTCCATGATTGGGTTATTTGATTCATCTGTCAGCCCCTAGAACAGTGCACCACGTGTACCAAGGGCTTGTAAATCAAATGCTGCTGGTGGGCTTGCAGCCCTGGTTGTGCCATCCACAGAAGCAGCTTGTAAAGTGTGTCTCAGGCCTACCATTGCAAGGCCTGTGTGCAGTCTAGCACTGCCATGTCAACTTGGCCAAGTGCACCCTCTGGCCAGTCCCTAAACCTTCCCTTTGCTTCATATTAGTCACCCCTATGGTGACTAATATGAAGGGCAGGGTGCATTGCAAGTATAAGGGAGGACATGCTCTGATGTGTGTAGCATGTTCTAATAGTGAATTACAGCCATCTTCGTTTTTTAGGTTTTGCCTGCAAATGCTCACGTAGTGAGCATTCGCTAAAAAACCTATTGAGTTCTATATATGATCGATGACCCGCCTCTGCCTCTGATTGGCTAGCTCCATAAATGGAGGCTAGCCATTGGGAGACAGAGGCTGTCAATCGCGCTTTCTCTCAAACGCGATTCGGGGGCGTTTCTGGTGCTTTTTTTAAGCCCCGCCCCTTTGTCCCGGGCCGCGCTGCGATTGGCTGCCGGCCCGGGACACCCCCGTGACGTCATTCCCGGGCCGCGCTGTGATTGGCTGGCCGGCCCGGGACCTGACTTGTTTTTCAAATGTTTCGTGGTTTCTTGTTTATTTAATGAATGTGCTTGGGCGCCGCGATGCCTACCACAGTGCCCAGTTTTAATATTTGTATGTTAACGTAACCTCATACTCTCCCCGCACCTTTACATCTCCCCGGAAACCACATGACAGACTCTGCTCTTTTGCAAGCCCCCTCTCCGGACTGCGATATAGCCCTCCCTCGCAAAACATAAATCTGAAACCACATCCTCCTTCGTGTACACATGTGCCCCTCCTCCCGCTGCAGCCCCTACGCGGAAACAGCCCTGCTTACATGTATTATCAGTCCGTAATTAGCTCGATTTAGATCACCAGCCAGTTGTGCCCCCCACCCATTTTGCCAGTCAGCAGACAGAAGGCGGTTCGAAGGCAATGTTTACATACCATAGAAGCACATGCGGCATGAAGAACCAATGAGCGCTCCCATATATTGTGCAGCGTACTAGGATTGGACGAAGTGTCGCCAGCGTTCCAATCCCAGGTCACCGTACATATTACCAGCCCCTCCGATTTCCAGAACACTATCAGGCATGGCATTGGCTATTATGCGACCCGGAAGTGCTGTCTTTACGGACAACGGACATTGTGCTGAATGTACGTGCGGTCCGTGTTAGTGGTGGCCATGTGGTTATCCTGATTGGACTCCAAGTATAGCTTCGTATTCGGGACTTTCCCACTGAAGCATACCCTTTCATTACCAATCGTGCAATACAGCTTGCGTAGGCGCTCGTAAATGTTTTTAGTTAGGCAAAACGGAAGCCGCGGTGTTTAGTATTAGCTAAGCTTGGCTATGGCTAGGCTGCTCAAGCGAGTACTCGGCCAACAGGAACGGGCGTCTCCGGAGGACCGACCCTGCCTCTTGTTTTGTAATTGACCTTTACCAGGTTTGAAAAATGTTGCCAGCTCTTTCTGACGAACAGCGGGTAAGGGGTTTGTCATTTAACAGCATGTTACCCTAAACTATTTTTTTCACATACGAGTTTAATTTAAAATTGCTTTTCATATGGTCATGTTGATGAACTGCAGTGCAGTGACAACGTTTACATTTATTGCAGCCTTTCATGTGACCGCTAATGTTTTTTCTGTCCATTAACAAATATAGTCGAATTGTCTGTTCCATCTTTACTGAGCAATTTGAACTGTGATGTAAAGAAAAGCATATGTTGTTTTCTCGCGACTCTTCAGAAGAGTGCCGTAAATTTCCAGTGTAGAGGCGTTCATGGTCTCAGTACAGTTATATCGCTATTGCTGGAGGGGGGTAACCGTTTTGAACTATTTAATCAGTGATGAACGGCCTCCTTGAGAGGGTGTTAAGGGCAAACATGCTCTATAGCGACGTTGAGCAGAGCAGTAGCAAGAGCGTAGTAAACTTCCCGAAATATGTTTTGCTTTTTCATTGAACCATAGATGTAGCAAAGTTGACATCTGTGACAGCTACTGAATTGACATGACTGCACCAGTGTCCTTTATAACTGGCCGTTGAGCTTTTTTTTTTCTTCTTTTTTTCCCTTTTCTTTAACCACTCTTTCTTGAAAAATCGAATCTACAGCACGTGATTGATAACCGAATCAAAAACTCGCAAAAGACTTGAGGCAAATCTCGCAAAAGAGTTGAGGCAAGTCTTCCTCAAAAATCAATCTCCTTACATAACACTGTTTTCGTCACGCAACATAGGGGTAATAATTGTTACTGACAAATGATCAACTTGCCCCCACATTTGATCACTTCCTGGTGACCTCCTATGCAGCGGATTAGCAGCAGTGTTTTTTTTTTTTAACTGATGTGTAATACCTTGAAGTTCAAGAAATCGAGTGTTAATATGATTTTACATCAACACGTTCGATGACACTAAGGTAGGATTTTGATGTTCTCTTTCTGACTGCAAGTGACTAAGTAAATATCTTTAAAAGCCTAAAAAATTCACCAACTAAAATTTTGGTCAAATCGAATATTTTAGCAAAATGTATATGGACATCGGCATGAGCAGGGGTGTCAGGCTGGAGCACTCATTTAAAGTAGTCGAGACATTCCCAGAACGCAGACCACAGGATGATGGACTAGGGTTTGGGGCATAGCAGAGGACTTACGTTGGATAAAATGAAGCAAGAATTTTGAGGTGGTAGACATAGAATTGATGGTCTTTTTAAAAAAAAAAAAAAAAAACATTTTTATTGAAGAAACAAAGCAATTTTGATACAGTATTATTGGCATAAATAAAAAGTTTGTCATTCACGATGCCAATAGCTCAAACTTTTCCAAAGGCGAAACCGTTGCATTGTAAATGCTTGTTACTATTGAAGGCTACCTGTTCTCATAGGCCAGAATGGGCAGTTAATATTATTACATTCTTATAATCCTAACTGACTCAGGGAACATGGTAGAAATTCGAATTTAGTATGCCTGAACTCCAAAATAATAAAATTAATTTTTTAGTAAAGTTTATTTTAATATTCTGTGGTGGCAAATACCACTTTTAGAAAGTCGGTATTTGCTTGCCTAACCATTTGAGCCTGTCTCTGCTGGGCTGTGTATTCCTTGTCTGGGTTTGTGAGTGACAGGGCTGGGGAATTCCAGGAGGCAGGCTGGGGCTGCCCAGTGGTGAATGGAGAGATCTGCATCTAGATGGGAGGGAGGAGTTTCACCTGGGACCTGAATAGGCCTGGGCCTTCCCTCTACAATGCTGGCTCCACCCCCTGTGGCTTGTCTGATGTCTCTGCCCTGCACTGTGAAAGGAGAGGAGGAATCATGTCAACAGAGTGCTCCAGAGCTGTATCTTCCCTCCCCTGTACTGGCTCCACCTCCTCTGGGGCGGCTGATGTGTCTGCCCTGCACCGTGAAAGGAAGAAGAGAGTCATCTAAACAAAGTGCTCAGGAACTGGTTTGGACTAGGAAGAGGCCTCTCTGCCTTCAGAGATCAAAGGATTTTGGGGTATAAATATTGGAACCCTGATCCCAAGAAATTAGTTCACTTCTGGAACAAGAAACCTTTCTGCCAAGGAAAAGAACCAAGGAAGCTGCAGGAGTTTGGACTGCCCCTCTGCCAGTGTGCTGTTTGGTGGGTTGGCCTGCAGTGGTTGCTTCATTGCCAAGGGAAAGGAGGAGGAACTTTGTAAAAACTTTCATCTACAGAATATTCTCCAAGGGCTTGAACTGTGCTTGCCTCCTGCTGAAGTCTCGGGGACAAAAGACTTCACCCCCAACTCCCGCCTGAATTTCCTTGATGGGAATTCTGACTCCAGTCACTTTCGTGCCGCTGGGAGCTGAAAGCGCGACGCATCGGGAAGAAGCGTGTCGCTGCCGCAGCTGAAATCATTGCAACGCTGGAGAAGCGGGCCTTCGTCGCATCTCCCTGGAAGCGTGTGTTCATCGAAGCTGTCTGCTGACGCATCACCGGAGAAGCGTGACGCCATCGTGAGAGTCGCCATCACATCACCGGAGAAACGTGTCGCAGAGCATGTCGCGGCTCCAAAGTAGTGAGTTGTCGCAAGGCTGCCAGGGCGTCATCGCATCGCCGCTTCAAGGGCGCCAACTTCTTGCATCGCAACCTGATCATTCATCGCATCAAGGCACCCTCTTGCGCACCGCAATGGGCCCGCAGGCCGAGAATCTGCGCATCACCTCCGCACTGGTAAGGCTCACGGCGAGTCCCCTACTCTGCGCAAGCATTGAGGGAGGACCCAACCGTTCCCCCGGGTCTCGGAACAGGCGCATCTCCCCTTTTGCAAGCCTTTTGTTCACTTTGCGTTACGCATTCAGGTACTTTGTTGAGAATTGTCGCATTTACCATCAACTTGAACTAAGAGACTTTAATCATCTTTTAAGTAATCTTAAGTGTAGTATTGTGGATTTTTGTCATTTGTGGACTTGTGTTTAAGTCTATATAAAGAATACTTATTTTTATAAAACCTGTGTTGTGTCCATCTGTAGTGTTATCACTGTATTACTGTGTATATTCACAAATGCTTAACACACTGCCTCTGAGATAAGCCTGTCTGCTTGTGCCAAGCTACCAAGCGGGTGAGCAGGGGTTATTAAGGAGTGTAACCCCCCTTATCCTGACTCAGTAGTAAGGGTCCCTATTTGGACAAAGGTGATAACCATTGCCATAGAGACCCCCAGATCTAACAACTCCCATATACCCCAGCAAGATTGTCATGAAGTTCACTTTAAAGACTCAGTTTACTTTTCAGTCCAAGAAAAGTAAACGCCAGTCCCCATGTTAAAAGGATGAGCAGCAGTTTTTCAGATTTAGCCTGACATTTTAACTGTCTTTAAAGCACAGCAAATGTGACAAGGTAAATAAAAAATGTAAAGGCATCTATATGTATTGTTCTTTCGCGCATCAGAAATATGCTGGTGACCCATCAGTGGGTCTTGATCAATCATTTGAAAGACACTGATCTAGACTATTTGCTAGGCCTACAGCTCTGCAGTGCACTCGGTCTTCAATAAGTTCGATGCTTATGGCATAGCTGTGAGTGCATGATGTTTTGTTGCTTCTTTGGGTGAGATTCTTTTCAGCTGATATGTGGGCATCTTTAGTTGAGGATGATAATGTTTGTTTTTTGTTCTTTTTCTTAGACTTTGTGTCCGCCAATGTGCTGATATCTGGAGATTTGTCATAAGCCATGTCCGCAGCCACAAGTAAGAATTTTCTCTTCTGAGAAGGGTATTAGAATGGTCATCTTGTCTACTTTTACGTGTTAATTTGTTAGTCCTGTCATTGTGTTTACAAAGTTGGAATTGACTTTCTTAGATTTCCCCCTTAAGGGAATGATGGAGCCTGCCTGGTGGCTTTGCTGAGAAGACTAAAGACCCTGACCCATGACTCGCCCATGGAGATCATGTCTTAGAGATCCTCTTGTCGCAGTGCATACAATGGGTTCTAGTATTAGCTCTGGTAGTTACACAGAGGTCATCTTTTATCTTTGCAGGTTTGAACAAGAACAGGCAGTAGGAGAGACAATCTCTCTATTCTCAGAGGTGGCAACTAGCTCCATGTAATGAAGGGGTCTGCCAGATAATCCTTCATGCTTTTTACTTTTTATAAATACATGTCCGAGTCCCAGCATGCGTATCACTAATTCCTGCTAATCAAACAATTAAAAAATCCTTCTCATGTCATAGTGTTAATGGACTGAAAAGTCTTCTTGGTAGCATTGAGATGCATACAGACACTCGGTGAAGAAGACCTCCTAGAAATGTTTGGTCTTCAAGAATGCCTACATGGAGCTAATCTTTGCTCTTCCCTTAAACCTCCGTCTTCCATTGGCTGCATCTTACCATTGCTTCTACACAAGTCCTAGCTTTTTCTTCACTTGTTTCCCCACACACCTTTGACGTCTTCTTATCTCATCCTCCGTAGTGTCCCTTTCAGATCAGCGGCATCATTTAGGCTCAACTCGGACCGTCATTTTTGCCACTTTTGGTATCATTATTTGACCTCATCTTTCCTAATTTTCATCTGATCTTCACTCTGTCATCTGTTCCATTGTTCTTCTCACCCCACCTTCCTTTCTGCATCATTTTTTCCTTTCCTGTTTTTTCTTGCACGTCTATCCTCTCATTTTCTCAAGCTATTTTTATTTTTCTTACTACTTTCTTGTGTCTAACTCTTTACCTTTCCTTGCTTGACTTCTTACCTATTTTACTTATTCCATTTAGATTATTTTACATTTTTGTCTCAAAGCAAACTCACCTCTGCATTTATTGTTCCTCCTTTGTCCCCAATGCAATTAGTTGAACATATCCTGGAGCGAGGGCCCTGTACACTGGCACCATCCCAGTGGCGTCCCCCTCCCGTCACCTCAACAAGCATAAAACGGGGATACACCTACCTCGGTGACACATGACCCTGACTAAGCATCTCCTACTGACCCTAAAGTATACACCTCTACAGCTTAAGGGCCAACAGTCTGGGGTCTTCACCTAAGCGCAGCAGCAAGACTACATGTATACGCACACTTTAGAATGACAGTACTCGGCACATTTGGATATCGGTAAACATGCATTGCAATTACAGCCCCTAAAGGCATCACAGATGATAACAGGATTACGTTGTAAATACCGTCCGGTAGCCTTGCAGTAGTGTCTAGCCACTTAAATCCACTTTGCTTGTGACATCACCTTACACTAGTACTTCACATGGAACATCAGTCCCTCTAAAAGAAACAACCATTAATAAATGCATTTTAGTGCAATTACACCATTTCTGCTCCAGGGGATGCCCTTCGAGACATCTCGAACTCAGCCCTTCAATCTTTGATGCACTTCTCAATGAACCCCCAGCTGTAAAACAAAAGTTCCAGCCTATGCGGTGATGCAATCTTCGCTGAGCTTTGAGGGGTTATTCTTTTTAAATCCTCAAGAAACTTTGGGTGGGACTCTGCTTTGTGCTGGGGGCGAGACTGCGCTTCTCCAGCAGCTCCCCCCAGCACCTTTTCACACTCAAGGCCACCAAAACGGCAAAAACAATCCATTCCCCATGCCTTGCAAGGCATTATGGGGCGCTTCAAGCTCCTGCTGCTGAATAATAGATGAGCGGCTCCCCCGCTGTGCCGGGGAGAGCCACGCTGGCGCTTCGCCACTTTCTGGGGCCTCAGTGGGGGGCCCGGTCCCACCCGGACCCCTGGCTGCTCCTTCCTTGTCCGGGGCCCCGGTCCCATCCAGGACCCCCGCAGGTTCTCCACATTGGAGGGCAGTCTTTACGGGGATCGCCGTCACGCTCCCCGGCTTGATCTTCTCTCCGTGGGTGGGGGGGGGGCCAGGGTGGGCTCCTGGCACCCCTGTCTGGCATAATTTCACGGGGAGTGCGACAGCGCTCCCCTGCCTTTACGTCAGGTGGGGCAGCCCCTGGGACCTGACCCACCCCGGGAGCCTTTTCTGGACCAGCAGCGGAGCCTCACGCGCTTCGCTGTCAGGGGGCCACAGGTCAAAGGTCGCTCACCTTCTGGGGGCCATATCTCAGCCCCTGGATGTTCGATCTGCCCCATTTTCGCGTCTTCTTGCTCCTGGCGGTGCCCCCAAACACTAGGAGCACTCTCCTTCACTCTCTGGGTCTCCAAGAGGGTGCATTCTGCAATGAGCCATCTGCACTGGCTCCCTGCACCAGTCTTTTGCCTGGCTCTCCTCCTGCGCCTCTCTTCTCCCTGCGAGAGGCCCCTGCTACTGCGCATCGGTCCTGGGCGCTTCTTCTGCTGCTGTTAGGGGCCTGGGTGACAGTCAGGGGGGTCTCTCCTTCCAACTGCCCATCGCCAGGCTCCAGCACCTTCCACCTCAGCAGACCACACCCCAGGGAGCTTTTCTTCCTGCGCAAGTACTTTTTAAAAGTTGAGTAGGGGGCTGGTAGGAAGTCTCTGTGTGTCCAATCAAACAGCGACACCACTTCCCTGCCACCCCCTCCCTTCTTCTTGTCCAGCCTCTGTTGTTCATAAGGAAGTCGTCCAGTGTCCCTGGCCACATGGCCTCTGAAACCCAACTCCTTCCCCCCTCACAGCCTTTACTGTGGTTCTGCTTGGTGCCTGGCACCCAGCGACAGCGGTTGATGGATTGGCTTGTAGCTCCACCTATCTCCCTTCCTTGGAGGGAAGATCTTTGCTCAGGGAACAAAGGGCATTAATCTAACCTGCCAGGGCCAGACCCGAGCCAGGGACCCACAGAAATATGGCATTTCTGGACGACACAAAAGCAGTACAAATATGACTTTGGACTCTGCAGAATACTCATTTTCACATCCGCTACACTGGACTGTAGTGCATGTCTGGAATCTGTAGGCTTTGTGGAAGTCATTTTTGCCATGGGCCCCACATCCCCATAGGGGAATAATGAAGTGAAAACACAGTAAAACCCGCTGACTTTCCCTGGCATGATCCTTTCCAGGGTATAAAACCTATTCCATGTCACCACCCAATTCTGCATAAGTCCTGCCACACCATTCACTCTGTAGCTGCTCCTGGACTTAGCACGCTAGGAATCTCCCCTGCGCAGCCCCTACACGTGTGCACACGCATGCACACCCGTGTCTGCATGTAACCAGCACAGTGTCCCATACTCCAGCTGCTGCGCAGCGGCCTAGTCAAGCTAGGCGGGCACCAGTAAAATCTCCATGCAGTCTCCTTCATTCTGAGTTCACTGTGGATGAGTCTCAGATTATGAGGCTCCCCCACAGTAAAAGCTCAACAATTAGGTGCTCAAAAAGCGAAGAATCCGGGCGGCCCTTAGTGTCAGAACCACCTTCTAACACCGACCCAGAAAATAAGACCCCAACAACAGATCCGATCAGGGAAAAGAACATTTTGAAACAGAGGGCTCATCGCAACTCTTCTTAGAAAGGTGGACCAATATACCTTATCTTTTGGCTGATACAGCCCTTACTATTGTACTCAAACTTGAAAGACTTGGATCCTTTTATGATATTGTGTGATATCCTGGGACTATATTGACGATCCCTGGGCATGGTGAAATGTCTAGGTTGTGTGTGTTGCAAATATTTTCTGATGGATATGTCTAAAAGCAGCTCCCTTACAATACTCTTAGATTCTGACGTCTTTCTACCCAGGTAGTGACGAACAGAGGCACATAAAATCACCACCTCTGCACGCTGACATTGGTACCTTTCTTTCTGCACCTTTGTAGGTGGATCCAGCCGACATCAATGCCGCTGGCACCACAGGATGCTCTGTTCCTATCGTCCTCTCTGACCTGAATCCTTCTCTGCCTCTTCCAAGGTCACGTCTTAAAGCCATACTGATTCACTTGGCCCCATTCCATTCAGACAGAGCCATGCCTTTATCTCAGAGCCGTAGCCCATCACTCCACCAACCTTTTGGTTCGAACTCTGACCAAAAGCAACCTTCCTTTAGGGCTGCTAATGGTGATGAGGGAAGGTTATTTCCCGCAACAAAATGGGATGACCATTTTTATCTGGACTTACTAGATACCACTTGGTTTTACACTTTCCTGTACACTGGTCCAGCCCAAAGTTATGAAGAAGATCCGGAGTGACTGAGCCCATTTCATCCTAAAGGCTCTGGATTGGGCAAGTTGTCTGCTACTCCAAACTCCTGGTCATGAGCATCTGTCCTCTGATCAGGCTACCACTTCAGGAGGACCTTCTGACGCATCAGCAGGGCAGGGTCCTGCACCCAAACCTGCACAATCTTCACCTCCATGTGTAGAGATGTAGTTGCAGTAGTTGACTGCATTTGATGTTCCTGAAGTCGTGGATGTCATCCTGTCTGACTGCTTCCTCCTTCTAAGTTTGCATACTCTGGACACAAACAAGTTTGTAGACTGGTGTGGAACCGAATTACTGATCCATTGTAGGTCAACTGCCAGATGTGGCCCAGCAAGGACTTGCGTTGGGCACAGTTAATGGTTATCTTTCGGCAATTTTGGCATTTCTTCGTTTACCAGCCCAACCCTCCTTGTTCAAATTACCCACTGTGATAAGGTTTTGGAAAGGTTAAAATCACTTTTTCCCCCCAAATCTTTGTGATGCAACAGTGCCATCTTAATTTGGTTTTCACTTACCTCATGTGCACGTAGTTTGAACCCATGCACATGTGCCTATTTCGTCTTCTGACTTTGTAGACCTTGTTTCTAGTCGTGGTAACCTTGTCTCATCACATGAGCGAACTCCGAGGTCTCACAAAACAGTTTCCTTATACCACCTTCTCTCCGGCCAAAGGGATACTGCGTCCAGAGGGACCTTCTTGCCTAAAGTGATCACGGCTTTCCACATTGTACAGTCCATCACTCTTCCAACACTCTTTGCCCTCTCTCACTCCCTGAAAGAGGAGGAGATACTCTACTGGCGGAATCCTAAAGGAGCTTCTATCTTGATTGCACAAAAGAATAACACATGGACGATCAGGTCTTTGTTGGGGTTCTCTGTGGCAAATAAGGTAAAGGCAATGTAGAAACTGACTTTGTCAATTTGGATAGTCCTCTGTATCAAGATCTGCTACGTGCTGGACAAAAAGCAGCTATTGGATGGTTGAGGGCCCATTCTGTCAGAGCTAAATGTGCTACCATGTGCTAGCACACAGAGTGCCTGTACCTGACATGTCAAGCTGTAACTTGGGCATCAGTCCAAACCTGCAGGAAGCACTGGTACCTTGACAGCCCCGTCTGACAGGAAGGACATTTCGCCTGCTCGGTTCGGCAAGACCTTTTCATCTGATCCAACTCCCAGACCCACAACTTTGTTCTGCTGTTGAATCTAAAGGTGAGCCCTTGGTAACGCTTTATCTCATGGATACTTTATCTAACCTCAGATTCCTCACCACCTACCTCCTCCTCCTCCTCCTCCTCCCTACTTGCTCGGGGGAACAATGCTTATAAATCTTAAGGATCCAGCCAGGTGCCAGGGCATACTCTAAAGGTGAGGAATCTTCAGTTAAATATCAGTCAAAGCTTTAACCGAAGGTAAGAAACTTGTTCATATGTGAAATACCTATAATTTAAACACCCTTCAGAAATATTGAAGGCATCAGTCTGATAACTAGACCCATCACACTCCTCTCTTCAAATCTTGTTTCTTCATTAATATTTCTTCATTTATCATCTTCCTCGCTCTTAATCTTTCACTGCTTTTCTTTCTCTCCTTGTCCACCATTTCTCATGTTTTATTCAGCTTTTAACAGTTTCAACTTCATCCATCTGTCCTTCATTTTATTTCCGTTTCTTTTCTGTCTCTTGTAAAGCATAGCCTTCCTTGTTCTGAGAATGGCACAACGAAGCAAGGAATTTAGAAAGTAGTGGGATCAGCTACTGTTAGTTTTACTTTTTCCTTCTCTTTTTTCATGTTTTTCTTTTCTCCAAATTTTTGTTATCCCTTGCTTTCTTTTCCTCTCTCTTGCCTTTTATCATCTGTTTACATCTTTCTTATCCCTTCCCCTGTTGTGATATTCGTAGCACTTAGTGCCTTTACTCCTAGTTTGCTTTTGATTCTTTTTTTCTTACTCTTTACATTTGCTTTGATTACTGTTGTTTATCTTTACATAATTACTTTCTTAATTAGGCCTCAGCAGTCATGGATCACATTCTAGGAATTCAATCTTCCCAAGTAGTTTAGAACTTCAGAAGTCTGATAGGTTTCCATATAAATGTCTTGGTGGATAGTATGGAAACGATGTCATGGCACCACTGGTTATGACCACTCTTGATATAAGAGTTCACTGAATGTCGTTAATCATTTAATTTGTTGATCATTAAGGAGTAGGACGCTTTAAGGCCCTTTCTTAGTGACAGTCTGGTGGAGCTGGGCTTGACATGAGTTGGAAACATGGTCGCTGCTTCCCTTCCTGTGGTTTTTGCCTAGCTAGTCACTTGTTTACTAAATGGGAAGGAAATGTTTAATGTTGGTTGTAAGGTGTGATTTCATCTGTGTAGGTGAAGGGGCAGTTGCATTAAAACTCTTGCATATGAGGCATAGTATTTTGAAGTGAACTTGGGTTTTATTGGGGTGACAGCGAGTGACTGCAAAAATTGGGAAACCTATATAGATTGATCAAGGTTTGGTCATCGGCTTCATTTGTTCAATCCAGTGGTTTCTTCAGCCGTGACTTTTTGGTCTTTGTATAGCATGTTTATTTGCTATTATGTTGAGCCAAAGTACAAGCCAAAACTTAGTCTGGCTTGGACTTTCCAAATGTGCCAAGGACGTTTCAATGCGTATTTGGTCCAATGTAGAGAAAATGCTTGAAAGCATTTAGTTTTTCTGCTCCAGTTTGAGTAGACGTGGGAAGAAGCCTTTTTTGGAAGCACATATTGGATGGGTAATTCAGAGAAGGGGGTTGTGGTAGTAGGTGTGCAGTTGACTGCTCTATTGGCTTATTGAGTTTTGATTCTGTTCATCAGATCCTCAGTGGTATTGAGGTAATGGGGCTGTTCTAAAAGTAGTGGCTGAAGCTATAGACTGATGTACAATTGGCTGTCATCCAGGCAGGAGTGGAATATGGGTCTGTGGCCTGTTCGGCTTGTCATGTGTACTTGAAAGTATTCTAATGGATGACTGAGGGGAATCAATTAATTCTGCTCGACTGGCTTAGAGGGCCCGCTATTGATGTAGATTGAGCGTGCTTGTAGTGCAGTGTAGAGTAAGGTGCTTACCACTGGTATATGACATTATTCTGTCACTTTTTACATCGTAAGGACCAGTTTTGATGGCCTGCTGAGAGGTCCAGGATAGAGTTTAATGTCTTGATGTCAGGTTGAGCTCAGACCTCTTTCCAGGCGCTGAGGAATGTGGGCTCCCTGCGTAGGAAGGAAACTGGATTGGTACAGGGCAAATTGTTTGTCTCGAAGATTATAGTTGTCCCCACTTTTTTCTGGACTATAAAGACCAGCGAAGTAATTAGCTCGTTTGAGGGCTGCCAGGTTTTTTTTTTTTCTTCTTCTTAAGTTTGAGAGGAATGAGTGAGGAAGGATTGTCTTGGAAGCGGGCGGTTGATATCCTGGAGTACAAAAGGTGGAACCTCCGCTTTTAGTTAAGGTGGTTGGAATGGTTTTGTTGGGGGCAGGGTGTAGCCTCTGTAAAAAATACGGTTGTTTGTTCAGGAAGGGTGAAAGAATAGGAAGCACGAGCTCTTTGTGTTGGGGAGGGCACTGAGGGATCCGGCAGCATGTTAGATTTGTGTTGTGGTAAACAAAAGTGATCTAGTTTCTGGGCTGGATTGGGCAGAGCGAGATGCAGGGGCAAGAGCTAGAGTGGAAGATGATTTTGTGCCAGAGTTGGATTAGTGATAGTTTTAAGGCCTGCGAAATGGTATATAATTGGAAGTGATTATGTATACACCCTTATTCGAAATCTGCAGAAATGTATGGCGAGGAAGAGGAAGTGGAGGACAGATGACATTAAATCATTACATAGTGTCTCCCTTTGCTAGTTCTCCAGGTGCTGATTCACTTTCTTGGTCTCGTTTTATTTTTCAGGAATGCAAAGATAATAGACGGCAACGTGCTTTGGTATCCTTTTTGTTTTTTGCACGGTAATTGCAAAGCTGTACTAAATACATGTCAGTTCTCATATGCGCCTTAATGTGTACTGCTACGTTTTGGTATCATCATTCCCTATTTATAACAGCCCAAAGAACACTTCAACCTTGATATTTATGCTCAGTTACTCATTATTTTAAATGTACTGCAACCATTTACCTTCATTTTTTACGACTGAAAGCTATACTAAACTGGCTCAATAGGGCATAGCCTTATTCTGAGGTTGGCACAACAAAGCAAGGATTTCTAGAAAGTACTGGGGTCAGCTACTGTTAGTGTTATTTTTTGCATAATGTCAAGGACTTCAGGTTTCTTCCCACGAGATGATCCCTGCACTTTTTCATTAGCCATCATATCTACACTCTTGTTTTGTCATGTGCTCTCTATCAAATTGCACGGAGAGAAAATGTATCTATAAAGTCTTATGGCAAACGCAATTTTATAAAAATTGTCTTCAATTGTCATGTTCAGTCTTGCTCTTTATGAGTGCTTTATTCCATTTCGTGTTTAGCCAACACATGTTTTGTCGTAATAACGACTTCATCAGGGTTCAATATCTGAGCAGTCTGCATATGTCGATAGTACTGCAGATTTAAAGTCCCATAACGCAATATTCAGTCGGTCTGTTTAGGCACTGTCCCAGTGGGGTATGTACCTGTCTGTGAAATCGTCGAGTACACACCGCTGGAGACCACTTTTTGTGCATGGGAACGTTATGCAGTTGTAATCTGTACTTGAACGAAAGGTTCATACCGCAACTGTGCAGATTGCGCTAATATTGAGAGCTGATGAAGTAATGATTATGACAAAACATATGTTGGCTAAATGCAAACTGGAATAAGGCACTCATAAAGCGCAAGACTGAACACTGTGATTACGTGCGCCATGAGGCTGTACAGATGTTTATATAGAACCTTCCTTTGGGTTCTGCTTATGGATGTTGGGTGGTAAACCCCCCCCCCCCTCCTTTGTTGTGAGCCGCTTTATTGACCAATGTGTACTTATAAGTGTAATATTCAAGTGAGCCCTTGGGAACCAGACTCCCCTATTTGAGTTAATGAGAGAAATGTATATGATTGAAATAAAATCTTATGACTTTTTACAACTATATGTTCAAACTAATTAAGCTCTAGTCCTTGAAGCTGCAATTGTCTGTATGTGTTGCTTGCTTATTGACCGTTTTGCATTAAACCCATGTTAGACTTTATAGGCTATCCAGAGTGCTGCGTTTTCCGGCTATTACTGATGACACATGTCCTATCACTGCGCAGCTTTCAATGCACACATCCCTTCATACCTCCATGCTGCCTTCCATCGGTTTAGGGGCCGCATGTGGAGCTGTTGTCATTGTGAAGCTTTGTGCATGTACAGTGTAATTTTCATCCGCAACTGGCAACTCTTTTGTGGACAATTGCTCTTCTGTTGGGATGTAGACCAGTCACCTTTGGAGATGGGCATCATTTGATTGCGCATGCACACTAGTGTGTGGGAGGTGAGCTCTTGCTCTGCTTACATATGCAAACTATCCAGTTGCAGTATATCCCACTTGGTGCCAATTTGTTTGACTGCCTAACCATGATTTGGAAGAGGTCTTGCTCTCATAACCTGGGGAGGGGAGAAGATGAAGTTCTGCACTCTTGCTTTGCAGGTGTCTGATTGAAAATCCATTGATGCAATGATTGTTTTGCTGTCTTGTGCCCCTTCAGTGTATGTGTTGCAATAAGTAGCAGCTGCAGGTTGCCTGTAAACATGGGCATCCGCATGGCTGTTGCTGCACTGCTCTAGAGGTGAAGATGGTTGTGTGTTTGTGTGAGTGCTGTTAGATAGCAGGCATTTGCATTTATGCTCTACAAAATGTATTGCATACCTGTTTTCTTGGAATGGATGTTGTAATAGCTTGTGCATGTGCTTCTTCTGGTGTCGCTCGATCGTTTCCCGTGTGGTGGTGCGTTTAATCTTAACGCGTCCGCTTCATTCTGTTGTTCAGTTGATTATCCTTAACAGAGACACTATCAGGTATGGCAGTAGAAAGGTAAGCTTACTCTCCTTTTTGTGTTTTCTTGCATCCTCTTTCTTCCCCTCTGTGCTCTTCCGTCTTTCCATCCCTCCCTCTCATTCCTAGCCTCTCTCTCTCCCTTTCTCCACTATTCTCCCTCCCTCGCTCCACTTTTCTTCATCCCTCTCCTTCTTCCTCTCACATCTCCTTGCAGTTTGCCTCCTGCTCTCTTTGATAAAACCATTTAAAACAGAATCACTATTTAACATTTGATCTATCAAATTGTCAGAATGTTGTAAAAGCAACTTTCCATTTCAGATGTTCCTAATTTACACGTACGTGTGTGTGTGTGTGTGTGTAAATATAGTCCAATAACAATGGGCAAATTTAGCCGGGGATTTTCACTGTATTGTTGCTTTGAAGTAATGTAATTTATTAATGCGCTAAATTTATTGACGGCAAAGCAATGATTATATTTATTTATTTATATATATATATCTCCCTTCATGGCATCTACACAGATGTTAATGAATACTACACGGTACCTATACATGAGTCTTCAGCACCTTACAAAAAATATCTTTTTGCTCTTTGTGAAAATAAAGATAGGTATTATTGTACTTTGTAAATTCTTGTACGCTGTATTTCTGAAACTCGCAGGACTACAATTATGTAAACAGTCTGAAAGTTACTGTTCAACGTTGAACAGATCTAGAAACCCAATCGGTTGTTTCCTAAATATTTACAAATTGCTTTCTTTCCAAAGCATTAGAGGTAATCTGTTTAAGTTCTTAAGTTCCTGACCTCAAAAACCAAGGTCACTAATAAACCCGCCCCTCCCCCACATTTGACTTTTGGAATGTAAGTAAAAGATGGTTGCTTAGAGTTGAAATTCTCTTCGTTAGATTTGGGGGTCTCTAGTTGGCACAGGTAGGTACTTGTGACCAATAGGGACCCTCTCCTATAGTCAGGACAAGGGGATTACACTCCTAAAATAACCCCTGCTCACCCTCTAGGCTGCGTGGCGCAAGCAGTCAAGGCTTACTTCAGAGGTGTTGTAAGTTTAGCAATTGTGACCACATACAGTAACCCAGTGACAACACTGCAAATGGACACCACACAGGTTTTATATAAAAATAAGTAGTCTTTATATAGAGTTACTACAAGACCATAAACGACAAAAGTACACACTATGATTACTTTAAAATGAAAGATTTAATCTTAGTTCAGTTCAGTTCTTAGATGCAACAATGTACCTTAAGTTGCGTTGCGCTTCCATGACAGGCAATGTCGCAGCGATGTGAAATGCGGCATAGTCAGGTGCAATGAAATAAAGACGTGAAGATCTTCCAGATGCGGCACGCTTCTCGGGGATGCGAGAAGTCCTCGGTTCGATGCGTGGACTGCAACGGCGACACCGTTACGATGCAACGGCAACAGCTCCAGTGGCGACGCTCTTCACCACGATGCGTGAAGCTTCCGATCGATGCGACAACTACAGCGGCGACATCCAAGATGCAACGGCAGCAGCTCCGACGGCGGTGCGCTTCTCGGGGATGCAAGGGTCTCTTGATTGGTGCAATGCGACCGTTCCAGCGGCGACACCCTCCTGCTTTGGAGTTGCGACGGCAGGCACAGCGACACGCTTCTTCTCGTTGAGTCGCGCTTCCAGCTCCTTGTGACACGCAGTTCCTCATAAGGCCCAAAACAGCAGCAGGCACTTCCAAAAGAATTCTGAGGAGCTGTAGGGTGAAGTCTGTTGTCCCTGAGATTTCAGCAGGAGGCAAGCTCTTTTTTCCAAGCCCTTGGAGATCCTTCACAAGTTGAAAGCAAAGTACACAAAGTTCCTTTCTCCTTCCTTTGGCAGTAAGGAAACCACTGCAGGCCAATCCCCCCATGCAGCACTTCAGCTTGGGAATAGTCTCTCCTCAGTTTCTTCCGGTTCCTTTCCTCCGTACAGGTTTCTTCTTGTAGTTCAAAGTGATTTAATTTCATGGGATCAGGGTCCCAATATTTATGCCCCAAAATCCTTTGTTCTCTGAGGGGAGAGGGGCCTTTGCCCAGTCCAAACCAGTTCTGAAGCACTCTGTTTACCAGACATCTCCTTTCCTTTCACAGTGCATGGCATGCACATCAGGCGCCCCACAGGAGGTGGAGCCAGCATTGTGGAAGGCAAGTACAGTCCTGGAGCACTTTGTTTACAGGACTCCTTCTCTTCTTTCAGTGTGCAGGGCAGAGACATCATCCGCTCCCCAGGGGGTGGAGCCAGCATTGTGCAAGGCTGGCACAGCCCTGTTCAAGGTTCAAGTGCACCTCCTCCCTCCCATCTAGATGCAGATCTCTCTATTCACCACTGGGTGACTCAGCCTGTCTCCTGGAATTCCCCAGCCCTGTCACTATCAAAAACCAGACATGGGAATACCCAACCTAGCAGAGGCAGGTTTGAATGGTTAGACAAGCAAATAGCAACTTTCTATAAGTGGTATTTGCAAACACAGAATATTAAAATAAACTTTACTAAAAGATGTATTTTATTATTCTGAGTTCAGGCATGCTAAACTCTAATTTCTACCATGTTCTCTGAGACAGTTAGGATTATAAAATGTAATAATTCTAACAGCCCATTCAGGCCTATGGAGAACAGGTAGCCTTACGATAGTGAAAAACGAAAATGGCTGTAATTTACTATTAGGACATGCCACACACATCAGGGCTTGTCCTACCTTATACTTACAATGCACCCTGCCCTTGGGCCTACCATAGGGGTGACTGATATGAAGAAAAGGGAAGGTTTAGGGACTGGCAAGGGGGTGCACCTGCCCAGTCAGTATGACAGTACCAGACTGCACGCATGCTCTGCAATGGCAGACCTTAGACACATTTTACAAGGCTGCTTCTGTGGGTGGCACAACCAGTGCTGCAGGCCCACCAGCAACATTTGGATTACACGCCCTGGCACACTCAGTGCACTAGACTAGGGTCTGACAAGTAAACCAAAATAGCCAAACATGGAATCACTAATCCATACATCAATTTATAATAGGGAGAACTTGCACTGTGCCACTGGTTAGCAGTGGCACAGTGCCCAAAGCATACAAAAATACATGAGGCAACAGCAAAAATGGAAGGGAGACCCACGCCAATAGTGCCAGGTCTAACACTCAACAAGACGTCAAGAAGTGTTATTCAGGTCATTTGTGTAACTCACAGTTGAGCAAGATTCTTCTACATACTAGTAACTAGTGTAAAGAGTTCAGAACCAAAGCAACAAGATTTCTAGGGCCCAAAACAATTATTTAAGCAGTTGTATCGTGAACATGCTGTAAACAGGACAGTCCGCAGGTACATACTGTTTATAAGCTTGTCTTGTTTTGAGCTGAACCATTTGTCATAAAGCTTCAAATTACTGGAATGAATTGCAAAATTAATTCTAACGGTCTAATTGGAATAGCTTATCTTAGGTTGCATGACTGACCTTGGTGTCCAAATATCAATAATCATAATAATAATAATAATGAGTGTAGCGGGTAACTACTTCAAGTGAAGTGTCCCAGCTATAATAGCATACAGTAGAATGCCCAGATATATTGTTCAGATTATTAGGTCCTAAAAGTGTAGTCTTGTATGTTCAGTGGTGTGGTTTCTAGAGAGGCATATGTTTGCTTGGCAGCAGAACCGCCATTTTAGTAAGGGCTATTTTCAGAAAATATATCCAACACCTGATCTTTAAAAGTTTAACTTAAGAGATTTATTTTAAAACCTTATTCGTGGCCACGGCATGATATTATTTATGGTTATCAAAAATATCCAATCCTTTGGACACACGTTGTTGTACATTATTTAGGACATGGGGGAATCAAAACATGTCTCTTAGGTGGATTGTTTGGACTGCCTTAGATGTCTGTGAAACCTCTTGCTACCAATACTTTTTACAAGTGCCATCTGAACAGCACTAGTATAGAGCAAGTGGACTTTGGGTAAGCCTGCTTCCGCCCTTAGCTTTCATGTGTTTTTCATGGTTTGCCATTGCGTAGATTATCTGTCCATCAGAGCCATGGCACTTCATGAACTGTTGCTTTGTAATATTTGTGTTTCCATTGGTGACTGTAATCAAGAAGTCATTACAAAAATGGGGTTACCCAATTATGGTCATGGACCTGGGTTCAGTGCGATACAGAATACAATGGTGGTTACCCATTAATGTTAATCGACCTGGGTTGGTTACCCAATCATGGTCATGGACCTTGGTAATCAAGAAGTCATTTTGTTAGACTACAGAAGCAATATGTGTAGCTTGTAATTACTGTGGGGATGATTACGATGGCATGTTGTGGGAACGTTACCGGCTGACCGGTAGTTGGTGGACCTGCTTGCCATATTACGATCTGACCGCAGTGTAGGCGGCCCAAAACTTGCCTTTTGCCTTTGAGGCTTGTGCTGCGGCCCAGAAAAAGGCTCAGCACAAGCCCCAAGGGCAAAAAGCATGTTTACAAACATCCCTACACCTCGTGCCATGCTCCCCGTGGTGCCCTGCACAAAGGGCATGGATGTTTGGGCAAGCACCACAGGTGCCCCTTGGGCTTCATAGGGAATACCCAGGGGGACAGTAGGGGCCACTAAGTCCATTTCTGACTGCCTTTCTACGGCGATCGGCCCGCCTTTGAAAGGCTGTTGGAAATGGACATCATAATCCCTACAGCGGTGCCTGAGCAGGCACTGCTTCTATTGTAGGGACTGTGATCCTTCCAACTGGAAGCGTCAGGCAGTCTCTCCTACCAAGGCGGTCCGACCGACCGCATCGTAATCGTCGGACCGCTCAGCTGGATGGTGGTGGGAACGCCATTGACTGCCTGTCTGTGGCGGTCCCTCCGACATCCTTAGCAACCCCTGTATGCTCTCTAATGTATTTACCTTACTGACATGAATACCTTTTAATTGTTGATTTACCATTTTTGTTTAGGAAGTTCTACCTGTTTGTCATCATGTCATGCAAAAGCAGTTTACTAATCACTCTTGAAAGTATTCTGCAACCTTGTTGATGTTGGGCTTACAGCTTTCTCACATGCGCTTACTTACAGCTGTGCAGAAAATACTAACCTTTTTCAAATGGACTATGAAGGATTTTGCGGTTTGTGCCTTTTAAGATCACCACTTACAATGCAACTGACTTCTTACTAAAACTCTTCTGAGAGGGTACATCTTAACTCTGCTAGTGCCGTCTGTTCAGGAAAGGAGCTCTACTCACACCTTTCATACTGTCGGTGCCCAAGTGATTGCTTCATTATGCAATCTTCTTTTTATGACAACTTGGAATAGCACACAAAATAACAACCAAATACTTTCTCTATTGCTTCTCCATTGCATGTTTAAGAAAAGTGAGAGCTATTTGCTTTGCCAATGCTTGCCTTTTGAAGGAACCTGTGATAGACCGCTATTTTTGTATCTCATTTCTTTATTAGATGCATTGCCTAAGATATTTAGGTGTGTATTCTTGCTGAATCATGAAGAATGTGCACCGCCTTTACACCTTATTTCAAAAAGTATGTTGGGTTTAGACCCAACTGAAGTACAATGCATCCTATCTTCTTGTTATGGTCAATTGCGCAGAAGTCCACTTTTGAAGGTTACTGCTGCATTTTTTGTGAATTTCCGTGTGGTGTTTGATCTGGGTGGTTGGTGTACTTTGTGAAGCAAATTCAAGCACTGGTTATCTATCATTCGTCCTATTGTTGATTTAAATTACTTCCTTCTCGAACTAAGGTGCAGTTTGGGGAATACGTTTTTGCTTTTGTTCTTGCTCACTTAATATTTAAACTCTATCTTGGCTCACAGTTTTTCCTCCTAATTTGGTTACATATTAATGTACTTCTATCCCCTGACAATTTAGTAACGTTGATTGGACTGCATTGTCGGTTGTCTGCACTTAACTTATATTGTAGCAGAAATAAGACTGCCATTAACACTATGGAAGCGCCAATTGTAATTTTTGGGAAAAATGTATGAATGGAGGATGAAGGTTTTGAAAACTTCTGTGCATATCTATTATAAATATTGGAGTTTTTAGGATAATTTTAATTGTCCTGTGCTTGACGATGATGCAGGGCTCGAAAAATCTGAAAAATTGTACTAGTCCTTTAGGTCTAGTACTTTAAAAAAAAAAACTCCTCAACCTAACAGTAACCTACTTGACCTCCATCTATGAAAGCGAAGCAGATGTGACAAGATAACAAGATTTAAAGGCATCTTTATTGCTCATTTGCTTTGTGAGCTATAAAAAGGCCTTTAAATCTTGTTATCTTGTCACATTTGCTCCGTTTTCAAAGACTGAGAACAAAAGTTAGTATGTTTTTCCTACTCGCCAGAAAGGGCGAGTAGGACCTAAAAATAGCTCGACCTCATAAAATTTACCTCGCAAATGCGAGCGGTCGAGTGGATTTATCGAGCCCTGTGATGCCATAACTAATACTCTTAAAGCCATGAATGGCTTGACTCAATTTAACGTTAGGTTTTATAGGTATATCTGGTAAACCATTATCAAAGGCTTGTAGCCAAATGAATGCTCCAGGTTCGACCCTTTAATTGATGAAAGATGTAGAAAACTGGTATCGGCAAACGGAGCGATTCACAACTTTGCTCGTAGATTGGGGTGGTGGTCTCCAGTGCAAGTGATGAACTTGTATGTAGCGGTTAGCACTGCAAAAGCTTTATATGGAGCGGAGGTCTGGGGCTTCAACGATGCGAAGCTCTTACAACTGGAGGAGGATAAATTCTTGAGAAGAATTCTGAAAGTACCACAGGGCACCCCAGCAGGAATAACACACACAGAACTGGGGATACCTTACATCACTGATCTGGTAAAGATAAGGCCTGTAATGACATGGCTCAGGCTATGGGTAAATCCTGTAGCAGAATTAAGCAGGCAAATAATCAGCGATTGCCTGCTTAAAGTCAATCACCTCCATATTCCGTGGTTAAGGTACATTAAAGAGACCTTGGAAGCCATTAACCCCTTCCATGCTGATGACGAACCCCAGCCGTCATGCACTACAGTGCTCGTGTGCTGATGACGGCTGGGGTTCGTCATGGCCCGCCCGTGTTCGGCCGGCGGCCGCACACGGGAAAAATCGCGGCCGCATCGAAGGGGTTAACCACCCATCACTTTTTAGCGACCCGACTTCCATTACCCCTACATGCAAACATCAAATTAAAAGAGAACTATTAGATCAATTTGAAGCAGAAAGATTAAGCTCCGATTTATTAAAGAAATCAGTGGTGGCACATTGCCAAGTGAGAAATTGGGCGGGTATGGAACCTTATTTATTTTTAATGTTTAATCATCAGGCTAGATTTTTAATGTGTTGTTTTAGGCTTAACCTGTTACATCATATTTTAGCTTATCCCTCAGGTTTTACAGTGACAGTTGAGCAGAAGGGTGCCTGCGGCTGCGACGATAGGTCTCCGCAGGACACCCTTCATTTTGTACTTCTATGTTCCTTTTATCAAATGCCCCGTCGGAGATTTCTGGTTGATATTTTAAAGGAGGCTAAAATCCGCCAAGCCAAGACTGCCCTGAACTTTTTACAAATGGCTGCTGATACCCTTACTTTGTGCTCAATTATAAAATTTTTGAGAGTAACAGTAAGACTTAGGAAAACCCATGACTGAATAATGATAATTTTGAAATATTCTTTTTAACACTTTTAACAACCCCCCTGTGCAATATGTTTTTAAATCTTATGGTTCAGTCTCACAATGAATGTATATTTTTTGTATAATGCATCATTTGTATTATGTACTTTTTATGATGAACTTTTCATTGAAATAAAGATTTTACTGAACTGAACTGAATGCTCCAGGTGCCCTTTACATAGTAATGCCTGTAGTAGTCGAAAAATATTTAGCTCTTAAAATACTTCAATGTAAAAGTCTGAAAAATACAGCATATTCCACTTTCTGATAATATCGAAGCTCATGAATTAGGGCTTGAATTTTGGGATCTCGCTAGAGACCATTCCAGCTATGTGTTGGAAGGCAGCTTTGCATACAGTACTCCACAAGGCCAAATCTTACTCAAGATTGGATTGCTTTGGATTCCTCTCCGCCCCCTTGCACCTGCTTTCCTCCCTTTCTGTGTTTGACCCACCTACATGTTTTTTATGGTCGATCCTGCGAGCACATGCGCTCATTTGCAACACTGTTGTGTTCTGTAAAGGACTTGCAGCCCTCCCTTGCTTACCATCTATTGGTTCCAGCGTCAGTCTCCTTTTCTGCCTCCAAAATTAACCAGCGCAACCCAAACGTCTGTTCTGTTTGCCTTGATGGAGCAGGGACCAAGCACAGATTAATCAAACTTAATAAGTGACTGACTGCTGCTCCCGAAATGATTGAGGTGCTATTTCTCCAACACCCTTCCCACACACCACCCCTATCTTTTACCCTCCCCTTGTTTCCCAGCTGCTGTTATAAACTGATTGCAGTGTGTTCGTTTAAGAGGGTGTGTTTGGACAGGAGAATCAGGCAGTGCAATGCACATAAATATCACTCGAAATGTGCGTGAATTGGGATGAAAATGAGTGGCCCAAGTACTGTACTTCAGGGGCTGCCCACCATCCTCCGTCTCCCTCTGCCATCCCTGTGGCCACCTCTGACTTCCCAGTTTCCAGCAGCTGGTCTTGTCGGTTGGCAGGATTCCCACCTGGACAGGAATGTAACATTTCAACAATGGCATTTAATTGCAGTCATCGACAGTGGGCTGCCTGACTGTGTCTTATTCAAACAGGGCTATTACATTCTATCTTGTTTGAATTCTTTAATCTCTTAACACTCTGCAAAGGGATCTTAAGTGGATTTATTCAGGCACATTGCCGGTTAGATGATGTTTTCAGCTGATCATCCTCAGCACATGAAAGCACTGCAATGAACACGTAATCACAACTGCTGTGTGCCACTTTTCTAAAATCACATGCTCTCTTGCAAAGATTCTCTTTAGTAATTGTATTTCATTAGGGAAAGATGTGGCGTTACAGCCAAGGTGCCACCATGGTGCTGGGGAACCAGGTTCAAGTCTCTACGTCGGCTCAACATCCTGAGATTCTGGGATAGTCACTTCATATCCGAATGACTTCATATTAGTACTTTTGAGTTGATTTTGCTCTGTTTAAAACTGCACAAAACATTTTTGTGATGCAGAAACCCCGCTGAGGAAACAACAAAAGGCTTATAAACTTGCTCTAATGGCTTTCCTCAGAACCTCCCAGTGAAAACCAAAGAGAGCAAATCGCCTAAAAGGAAGTTCCACAAAGCCAATTGCAGCACATTTTTATTAAAAGCCATGGAAAGAACCAATAACAATAAATACACAGGGCATCCGCCGTGTTATATTTTTTGCGGTATAAACATTTATTAGTGAGCGTGGCTCGATTTTTGTTTTCCTCACACTGAGCTTGCTATTATTCAAGCAGTTCACCATTCACTCACCCCCTCCTCTGTTCCCACAGCCACGGAAAGCCTTTGCCCAGCTCCAGCCCACCTACGCTTCAATGGGCACTCGATCTCTGACGTATACACAGCTAAATAGAGAGGCTAATGATTCAATGCAGTCTGACTGTATTGGGGCTGCTTATAAATCCATCTAGCAGTAAACATCATCTGAAGCCAATTCAAGCTTTTGTCTTTTACATTTCTTGTATGTTTGTGTGAATCCTGATCATTCAGGGAATTGTGTAATTCAGAAATGGACCTCTTTCAGACATCATTTTGACTTTTTTTAAGGTTTTGCTTGAGATATACTCTACAATGACCAGCCGTACCATACAATGACAGCCTGTAACATACCATGCAATGACAGCCTATACCACCGAAGACAGGCCATACCATACCATATCATGCAATATTGTACTATACAATAACAGACCACATTCTACTTATCTCTACAATGGCAGAATATACCATACTATACAATGACCGGTCATACCATACCTTACTAAACTCTACCGTGACCAGCCATAACAAACATACCATACATTGACATGCCATACCATACTATGCTATACAGTGGCTGGCCATACCATACCATACCATACCATACCAAACTAAACTCTACAATGACAGACCTGACCATACTATAGAATGACAGGCCATACCACACCATAGTATACAGTGACCGGCCATACCATACGTCAAGTCAAAAAATAACTTTATTTGGTTTTTACAAACCATAAAGCATATACAACATATTTCATATAAAAAACTTTTTCAGTTCATAAAAATTCTACTTAGTTCCTTTGTGGCACCGAGCCATCAGTCTTTGCCCATTTTTATAAGTAAGCTTTCTACCCCTATCATAAATGTTATCCCCCCTACATATTAAAATGTTTGATGCGGCGCCCATCCAACTTGTCGCCGCCTGTCTGCAGGTGCGGATATTTAAATCATTAAAAACCCTTCTCAGCAGTTTCCTTCTTTCTGATTTCACAGATTCGCAGACACACAGCTGGTGGGTCAAAGTTTTAATGTGATAACCGCATAAACGGCATGCCTTTGTTTGATGCTTATTTTTCCAGGTGGGCGCCAAGTCTAATGAACAATGATCTCCAAATCTGTATGCCATGAATCTTTTTTCAAAGACATACATACCTCTTATGACAGGCCATACCAAATTAAACTCTATAATGACATACCATACCATGCTATACAATGACCTGCAATACCATAACGTGCCATACTATACTATGCAATGGCAGGCCATACCATACCACACTAAGCTGTTAAAGAACATACCATACCATTCTATACAATGACAGGCCAAATCATATCATAACATACTAAACTCTGACAGGCCATACCATACTATACAATGACTTATGATACCATGCTATGCAATGACCGGTCATACTATACCATCCCATTCAATGACTGCTGTAACATAACATACAAAGCCAGGCCACATCATACAATGTAAGGCCATACCATAACATACTTTACTTTATTCAACAACAAGGGAACGAGCAACTGGATGCTTATAAACTGCAGATCTGCAACCAAACACGCAACAGAGCTGGCAGAAACCATCCTGAACCATGACATTGATATCACGTTCATCACAAAAACTTGGTTGAATAAATCCTCCTACCGAATCATTGACATGCTATTGCCCCCGGGGTTCTCAATCCTCACGAAAGACAAAGAATCATCGTGGTGGGGGCATTGCAATCCTCCACAAGAACAGCATTCCCATCACTGAAACAGACACCCTCACCTATAACACATTTGAATATCTAACCGCCACCGTTATGGCAAAAGACAACAAAAAGCTATACTGTCATCTCCTCTACCATCCACCAGGCAACACACTCTGATTCGGAGAACACCTATCCGACCTGATAACACACTGCTCACTCTTGGACTCCAACAACATAATACTAGGTGACCTCAACCTTCATTGGATAGACTAAAACAATACTCTGACCCAATTCTTAAACAAACGTTTTCTCAATAATAATCTTATCCAGCGCTGCAAAGAGTAAGCTCATAACAGAGGCTCAATTCTTGATGCAATTATAGCTCATGAAGATACAGTTAATATCGACCACATCCTTCCTGTCGACTGGTCAGACCACCACATCATTCTATTTCACATTAACAAAACTCCTCCTCCCCTACCTTGTACACAGGAATTCCTTCATTGGGCGAGACATTTAAGACAGATTCCCCTTGCTGACCTGGAGGAAAGGGTGAGGACACCACTCCTCCCCCACCCCCCAACTGCAAATGACCTCTTTACAACCGAACGTAATACACACTGAAATGAAAAGAAGACCACCATACTAGACCAAGAAGCTCCTTTAAAACAAAAAAGAGTATGGAACTCCCAATCGAGATCCTGGTTCAATACAGCCCTAAACTCTTAAATAAGACAACTCCGAGCTGCTGAAAGACTTTGGCGGAATAACCCTTCCGTAACCCACCTGAACAGCTCAAACCAGAACTTAAGAAACCTAAAAAACATATCCGGAATGAAAAAGCTACCTACTTCCGCAGCGCATTAGACCATGCTAAAAACCATCCCAAAACACTTTTCAATATCATTAAACATCAAACATCCAAGTCACCCACAATAACCGTGCAGGCTTCCTAAGAACTATGTAACAACTTAGCCAATTTCTTTAATGAGAAAATCGCCAAGATTGAGCGCTCCCTTGACGACCACATCCTGCCACTCGTTGAAAGTCTGCCCTCGTGTAAGGAAGGAAACATCTCCCCCCCCCCCCACACACACACACTCCCCACAGGTGATAGAAGACATTAAACCCCATCTACGAAGCAGACATCACTTAAATGATTCTTGTTATTATCAAAGGCTCCTTGAACTCTAAGTGGTTCAATTCCTGGGACAGGGAAAAAACATATGCGATAAACATTTCCTAGGCAACTGCGAATCTTATAGACAACAATATGTGGAGGACTCAACAGAGACAGTAAACTAAAAGTCTATAAAACTTTTTTTTTATTCAATATTATGAATATTCATATTATTAAAAAAAGGGTTGTTTTTGTTCAGCGGAACAACAAATTATTACAATAAATCCATACATTCAAGATACATGTCATATGGTCAGCGTTACAAAACAATACATTGCAATTTCAAAGAACACTTTTATAAAAAAAAGAGTAGTAATTATCACTTAAATCATTAACGGGTCCAAACCCTCCTTCCATATAGCTGACCCTATTCCCGCTCACCTGGCAAAAAAGCTGAACCACGCCCTAGCCCCTCTCTGGTCCAAGATTATAAATAGCTCCCTGAGAACGGGAGTCATGCCAGACTGTCTTAAAAACGGCCAAGTAACGCCATTACTAAAAAAAAAAAAAAAAAAAAAAATGAGCACAGACCCAAACAACCCCAACAACTGTAGGCCCGTCTCCAACCTTCCCTTCTTAGCCAAAATACTTGTAAGATGTGTTCTCCTCCAACGCAACCAACACATGGACAGCAACAACCTTCTGGACACTCATCAATCGGGCTTCAGAAAAGGGTGCAGCACTGACACGGTGATCCTGAATGTTATAGATGTATACAAATCACTCGATGTAGACAGATGCTGCCTACTCATAATCTATGACCTATCGGCAACCTTTGACACGGTTGACCACAAACTTTTCATAAACGCACTCCAAGAAAGGATCGGAGCAGACGACGTAGTCCTTCCTACAAAACTGCTCTCAACAAATAAAAATGAACAATTCCACTTCTGACCAAGCCCCATAACCCGGGGTGTCCCACAAGGGTCAGTTCTCTCCCCATTACTGTTCAACATCTAAATGGAGCCCCTCACCGCCATACTCAAAAAAGCCAACATCCCCTTCAACTTCTGTGCGGACGATGCCCAGATCTACCTAGAAACATCCTGAATTGGAGACATACAGAGACTAAATGACAATCTAAGAGAAGTCCAGCACTGGCTATCACACAACCACCTAAAACTCAACTAAGATAAGACATAAATCCTTCTCATATCCAACAATGAGCAGACCCTTCCCCAAGTCTCAGAATGGCTAAAATCCATTGATGATCTTTATTGCAATCTTACCCTGGCTGACTCTGTAAAATCCCTGGGAATCACTCTGGACCCACCTTTAAACATGAGCAAACATATTAAGAGCACTGCGAAGAGCGCATTCTATAACCTAAAACTACTCTACAAAATCAAACCCTTCATCCCTCCTGTTAGAACTGGGGTTCTCTAGTTGGCAGAGGTAGGTACCACTGTCCAAATAGGGACCCTTGCTTCTAGTCCGGGTAAGGAGAATACACTTTTTGATAACCTCTGCTCACCCTCTGGTTAGCTTGGCACGAGAAGTCAAGGCTTATCGAAGGCAATGTGTAAAGTATTTGTACCAACACTCACAGTAACACAGTGAAAACACCACAAACTGACTCCACAACAGTTAAGACAAATAAAGGTATTTAATCTAAACTACACAAGACCAAAACAACAAAAATCCAACATACACAGTTTAAGAATATGGTTTCAACAAAGTTCTTACGGTTGCATTAAAATAATCCACAGTTGCGCCACGTTTTAGCCAACAGTACCTTTAGATGCGACAAAAGTTCCAAGTGAAAGCTGCAGCGTTGAAAAGAAAGCGATGCGTCACTCCTGAAACCCTGGGGAGGCGATGCGACAACCCCGCTGGATGCAGCGGGCGTGTTGTGGTGACTCCGGTCTGTATGGGGAGGGATGTGATACCTTGCGTTCATTCCGGTGCACAGGTTTCAGCGGGTACACAGGTTTCAGTGGGAGCGGCTCGCAAAAGGTACGATGCGACGATCTCCGCTGCGGCGACGATGTGCGGCTCAGCGTCAATCTTCTCCTCTCGCGGCCCCTTGATGCGGTCTCTCTGCGACGACTCTCGCAGTGACGTGATGCGGTCCGCAAGCAAGCGGTGCGACGATCTCACCCAGTGACGATAGGCTTTCCGACGATACTCGCAGCGATGGTAATCTTCCCGCACCAGACTGGTGCGTCCCGCAAGTGAAGGATGCGACGACTCTGGCAGCGGCAACAGGCGCTGCGACTATCTCGGCCTTCGCGGCGGCGGGAATTTCCTCTCACTGTGCTCCGCAAGCGAACGATGCGTTGAAACTTGCAGAAAGTCTTTAAAATCTTGGTTTCCAGCTTCCCAACACAGGTACAACTTCTAGAGGCACTACAACTGGCCCAAGCACTCTAGGAAGGACAGTACTCTCTCAGCAGAGTTAGTTCAGGGAAGCTGGGGGTAAAGTCCTTTTGTTCCTGGTACTTCTTAACAGAGAGCCAGCTCTTCTTCAGGCCCTTGGAAATTCCTACAAGCAAGGGGACACAGCACAAAGCAAAGTCCTTCCCCTCTCTTTGGCAGCACAGCAACTGCAGATCAGTCCAGCAAAGCAACAGCAGGACAGTCTTCCTTCTTCAGTCTTCCAGCTTTCTCCTTGGCAGAGGTTCCTTCTTGATTCCAGGATGATCTAAAGTTCAGTGGTCTGGGGTCCTGTACTTATACCCCAAAAAGTATTTGTTCCCTTTGTGCAGGAGGGCTCTGAGCCCAGTCTGAAGCAGTTAAGGGTGTTCCTTGAGCACTTTGTTTTCCTGGCCTCTCCTTTCCTTTCAGAGAGAGAGGCAGTGTCGTCGGCCACCCAGCAGGAGGTGGAGCCAGCATTGTGGAGGGAAAGCACAGCCCTGGAGCACCTTGTTGACATGATTCCGTCTCTCCATTCACAGTGCAGGGTAGAGACATCAGACACACCACAGGGGGTGGAGCCAGCACTATGGGGGCGGGCACAGTCCTATTCAGGTCCCAGGTGCAACTCCTCACTCCCATCTAGATGCAGATCTCTCTATTCACCACTAGGCGGACTCATTCTGTCTCCTGGAATCCCCCAGCCCTGTCACTCACAAACCAGACAGTCAATTCACAAAGAGCCAAAGCACACAGAAAGGTCAGACAAGAGAACAGCTACTTTCTAAAAGTGCTGTTCTCAAACACATGATTTAAAAACCACCTTTCCTAAAAGATGTGTGATTAAATTCTGAGCTCAGGGATACCAGACTTTTATGTCCTATCTTGCTCCTATGGGGAAATATGCTGGTAGCCACTGTAGCCAGCATTCCCTATGATAGCCTATGGGCAAGATAGCCTTACAATAGTGAAAAACTAAAATGGCTGTAATTCACTACCAGAGCATGTCACCTGCACCAGTACATGCTCTACCTTTCACATACACTGCACTCTGCCCAAGGGGTACCTTGGGCCTTCCATAGGGGTGACCAATGTGCACAGAAAGGGAAGGGTTAGGCCTGGTCAGTGGGGACACTGACCAGGAGGACATGGAAGATCTCAGACTGCACACAGGCACTGCAGTGGCAGGCCTGAGACACCATTTTAGGGCTACTCATGTGGGTGGCACAATCAGTGCTGCAGGCTCACTAGTAAATGTAAATGTAGTATACTTGTAAAGCGCACAGCGGCCCCAGCAACGGGGCATCCCGGTGCTGTATAACGCTGTGGAACCCTTCCTGGCTCTCCCTGTGAGATGCCCCTCCTGGGCACCCCCAAGGTGAAGCCAGGCATCCCAGCGTTGTAGGGGCCGTTGTGGAGATTAAGCAAGCTATTGTCCAGAGTTGCAGCTTGGGACCCATGATTAGAGTAGACGCCGAGGCGAGAGAATTATCGAGTCCGCAAACATTAAGCCCAAGACCCTGCCGCGTCGGGAATTGAACCCTGGTCCCGGGCCTGATCTCTGCTTCAGGGTCTGCCGCTTCTAACCAGTGAGCCACACTTCTCCACTAGTAGCATTCGTATCACCAGCCCTGGCACACTCCGTACACTTTACTAGGGACTTCTGGGGGATACAAATATGCCAATCATGGATAACCAATTACAATCACAATTTACACAGAGAGCATATGCACTTTAGCGCTGATCAGCAGTGGTAAAGTGCCCAGAGTCCTATTGCCAACAACCACAGGTCAGGAAAAACAAGGGAGGAAGAAGCAAAAAGTTTGGGGATAACCCTGTAAAAAGGGCCATTTCCAACACCTCCCAATGACTTTAAACAGGCCACACAATCTTTGGGTCTGTCCAGATTGGACTATGGGAATGCAACCCTCACAGGCACAGCTAAATCTCACTTAGCCACCCTCCGAACAACTGTAAATGCAGCTGCTAGGATGGTCACCGGAGTAAAGAAATACAACCACATCTCTCCCTCTCTAAGAGAACTAAAATGGCTCCCGATTGAAGTCCGCTCCAACTTCAGAAATGCATGTCTCACTCACAAAGCTCTTCACAACGGTAAACCTGCCTACCTGGCATCCAGACTCCAATAGGTAGGCCACAAACACACTACTTCTCATTCCTTCCAAAACTCGCAAACAAAAAACCTTCTCACGCTCCTTCTCTGGAAACCCTCCTAAAATTTGGAATTCCACCCCAGTCCATTTCAGGACCAACTCGTCCTTCATAAACTTCAAAGGACAACTCAAAGACCTCTTCCTCAACCAAACTCTGTTAGTTGAAACGTGTGTCCGTTTGAATCATGATAAATGTTGTAAAGTGCTCTGATACCTTTGGGTCTGGCCAGAGCTATATAAGACTAAATATATTGACAGGCCTTACCATCCCACACTAACCACTACAATGAAAGGCCATATTATGACCGGCCATACCATGCTATACTATACAATGATAGGCAATACCATACCATACTATATTTTACAATGAAAGGCCATACTGGTCTAAACTATACAATGACAAGCCATATCATACAGTGGTGGGCCATACCAAACTATACTATACAATGACAGGCCATACCATACAATACAATGACCGCCTGTACCATAACATACAAAGATATTTATTTATTTATGTATTCAAAGTTTTATATAGCGCGAACAAGATCTTTGCAGATATCAGAGCGTTTACAGAGACAGGGGTAGGGGCAACAGGAGGGTGATTAAATACACTATTGGGTACAATATGGTAGCATAGTAGAATAGGATAGCAATCAAGTACATATATGAAACCAGTAAACGACCAAGTAACTAATAATACAAAAACGGTGCAGAGTCTTAGATCCAGCAACAATAGAGATCAGGTGAACTTAGGCCAAACGGATGGCTTTTACCTCTTTCTTAAAGCTTGCAGGAACAAGGGGTAGGGGCAACAAGAAGGTAGTTGGAACCAACTATTAGGAACAATATAGTAGTTGGTTGTAAGTGAAATAGCATAATAGGATATCAGTCATGTACAAATATAATACCAATAGACGATCAGGTAACCAGTACTGCAGCAACGCTGCAGAAGTCTCTGTTCCAGCAGCAGAAGAGTTCAGGTGAACTTGGCCATAAGGATGGCTTTTACCTCTTTCTTAAAAAGTGCTGTGGAGGAGATAAGCCTGGTTTCACGAGGGAGTGCATTCCATATCCTGGGAGCCATTCCTGAGAAGGAGTGTTTGCATGTTTTTTCCTTCCGGAATCTACGAGGTTTCAGGAGTAGATTTTTTTGTACTTCTATTGGATCTTGAGCCTCCAGATATAGTCAACTTTTGGGTGAGGTAGCTGGGTGACTTGTGGTGAACGGCCGAGTGTGTCATAACGGCTATTTTCAGCTGTATTCTGGCCTCAAAGGGCAGCCAGTTCAGGGATTTTAAATCAGGGGATATATGCGAATGTTTCCTTGAACCAGTGATGAGTCTCGCGGCAGCGTTCAAGGAGGCTCTTAGGGGTGCGGTTGTTGAAAGGGGGAGTCCGCTAAGGGCCACAATTCCGTAGTCCATGCGAGGGATGACTAGGGCCTGTACAGCAGTTTGGAAGTCCTTAGCTGGGAGGAAGGGTTTAAGTTTCCTCAAAGTGTTGATTCGGAAGTTAGCTCCTTTAGTAGCTTTGCTAATGTGCTGCTGCATGTTGAGCTTGGCGTCAAGTGTAATGCCTAAGGATTTCGCAGATTCCACAATGGTGGGTTGGACATTGAGCGCAGTTAGGTGATTAAGCCAGGTTTGGGTGATGGCAATTTTCGTGGGAGGTGAGATCAGAAGGAACTCAGTTTTCAGAGCATTTAGTTTGAGGTGATTATCGGCCAACCATGATTGGGTGTTTCTGAGTGTGGAGTTCAGAAGCTTGATGTCTTCCGGGGATTGTAGCTTGAGGTAAAGTTGAGTGTCATCGGCGTACATATGGAAGTGTACATTAGATGCTTGAAGCAAGGTGGTGAGTGGTTCCATGACGAGGTTGAACAATGTGGGGGATAGGGAGGAGCCTTGTGGGACGCCTAAAGTTACAGGCACAGGTGAAGACAGCACGTTGTTGATCTTGAACTTCTGAGACCGGTTATGTAGGAAGGAAGTGAACCATTTGAGAACAGTCCTGGATAGACCCATTCTGGTATTTAGCAGCTCCAGTAGGTTCTCATGTTTGACAGTATCAAAATCTGAGGAGAGGTCAAGAAGGATGAGGAGGCAGGAATCGTTGCGATCAAGGATTTGGAGGGCGTCATCAATTATGTGCGTCATAGCCGTTTCCGTGCTGTGTTTCGCTCTGAAGCCTGATTGACGAGGGTTGAGGAGGTCAAACTGATCAATGTGTTTTGTCAGTTGGAGTTGTACACATTTTTCCAGTAGCTTGGCCAAGGTGGGGATATTGGTGACAGGGCGATAGTTGTTCAGGTCAGCTGTAGGTTTCTTGAGTATAGGTGTGACTTGCCCCACCTTGAGGGAGTCTGGGATGAGACCTTGTGAAGGGAGCTGTTAATGATTTTGGTCCAGAGTGGGAGGAGCAGGGGGTGAAGTCTTTCACAGCATTAGCAGGTAGGGGGTCTGTGAAGTGATTAGAGGGCTTCAAGGTGCCGAGCAGTTTGTGAATTGCTTCTTCAGTGTAGGTGTCGAATGACGTCCATGATGCGTTGTTTTTAGGGTGAGTGGTAGTCATGCTGATGGGGCTGGAGTATCTGCTTACATCATTGAGGAGGTCACTTCTTATGTTGTCGGTCTTTAGCTTAAAGAATGCAGAAAAGTCTTCACAGTGTGGAATATCGCTTGTTGCGCTGTTTGATTGTAAAGGTTGCATCTTGGTTTGAGTTTTGACTAGTTCGAACAGTTTTCTTGGTCGGTTCTTTGCTTGGTCCAGCTGGAGGCTAAAGAAGTCAGATATCGAATGCTTGATTTTCCTAAAGTAGGCATTTCTCTTGTTCTTCAGCGTTTTTAGTTGCAGTGCTGAGGGGTCAGATCTCCAGGTGCGCTCTGCCATTCGCATAGCACGTCTGTCTTCATTGAGTCTGCCATCATACCAAGGGTTCGAATTCTTGGTGGAGACTCTCTTCAGTTGTAGGGGGGCAGCTTCGTTGATTATTGAGTTCATAGAATCGAGGTAGAGGTCAGTCAGTGATTGAACATCAGGGGCGCCCGCAGGGGGAAGGAGGAGACTGCAAGTGTGAGAAGGCAGGGAGTTAGGGTTGAGATTCTCCATGTCCCTTTTCCAGATCTTGGATTTGGTGGGTTGAGCCGTGTTAGGTTTAACTTTTTCGTTGATGAAGAAAGTGATAATGTGGTGGGCTGACCAGTCACAGGGTTGGATCGACCCCAATTGGGTAGAGTCCTCTTTGGCGATGATAAGGTCGAGGATCGAGCCTTTGTCGTGTGTTGGGCTGTTGCAGATTTGGGTGAGGTCAAGCGCATTGAGGAAAGTTTTGAGACTATTCACCACTGCGTCTTTCTGATCGTTCCAATGGAGATTGAAGTCACCCAGGTAAATTTGAGTGATCTGCCGACCGGCATTGGATGAGATCGTGTCCATGAGTTGTTGGGTGAAGGTGAAGTTGTCCCCGGGCGGGTGGTAGATGACATGTAAAGAGCATACAGGTTTGCTCTCGCTGGAGATATCGAGGCAGAAGAGTTCACAGGAAGTGAGGGAGGGGGAGGTGACTTTGGTAACAGAGAGGTTGCGCCTAAAAATGCATGCAATTCCACCGCCCATCTTGCCGGTCCTGTCGAGCATAATGATGTGGTAGTTGGGGGGGACTAGTATGTCCATTATAGGTGTAGAAGTTTCAGTTAGCCACGTTTCAGTCAGAATGGCTAGGTCGAGGTCCATTGCTATGATAAGATCCGCGATGTCGGAGGAGTGTCTCGGGGCCGATCTACAGTTGAGTAAGATGCATTTGAGTCTGGGGGAGAGAAGGGTGATCGAGTGTCCTAGAGAGAGGGGGACTTTTCTGAGATTATTGGGGACGGAACTTCTGTTGCTTAGAGTGGGGGGCCTAAGGGGATTTGAGAGGATTGTGGGAATGGGGAGGTGTGTAGAGGTTGTGTGTTTTAAGGGACCAGGGCCAAATGAGCCAAGGAGGGTGTATAAGTCGTGGTCCGAAAGGGAGTTGAGGGCGCAACGGGGGCGGTGGGTGTGATTGTGAGCGGGGATAGAGGGCCAACGCGGGGAGTATGGCTTGAGAGGGTATGTGGGGTGGATGGGGGACTTGTTGGGTGAGGAGGCGGTGGTAGGTAGGGGTTGTCTGATGTGTGTGGTAAGAAGATCTTTGATGGTGTGGAGATCTTCTTTGACTTGTAAGAGGGTGGATATAATCATGTCCAGAGGTGGGTTGGGGATGGTGTAGGGGATGGGAGCCGTGGGCGAGTTGTTGATTAGGGAGCTGGAAAGGGGACTGGCTAGGGGGGTGGGGGGGATATGCTAGCGTTGGTGCAGGGCTCTGCGGTAATAGTGAGTGGGGTGTCATTCGATGGGTGAGAGAGATTGTGGGTGAGGGGTGTGGATAGGGAAGGGGGGAGGTTGGAGGCATAGGTGGGGGTGCTGGGGGGCGGCGCAGGTGAGTTCAGGGATGGGGGAGGCTGGAGACAGTAGGGGTGTGAGGAGGGTATTGGGGGCTGAGAATGGGGGGGGGGGCGAGGAGGAGGGGTTGAGGTAGGGGAGGTGGTGTGTTCTGCGAGCCTGGTTTGGAGAGTGGGGTAGTGGGGAGTAAGCATGGGAGGGAAGATAGGGTGGGAGATGGACCTGCCGCGGGGCGGGGGAGATAAGTTCCGTCCAATGGAGGGTTCTGCGAGACTCATAGGATGTGAGAGGTGGGGGGTAGGGAAGGAGGGGGTATGGAGGATGTATGAGGGGGAGAAATCTCCGCCATTGGGTGAGGGGTGTGGAGAGGTTATATCAGGTGGGTGACTGACTACAGTGCTGGGGGGATGGGAGAGGTGTGTGCCGTTCAGCTGTTGTGCTAGGTTAGGCAAGTTAGATTGAAGATTGGAAGTGGAAGTGGAGGGGGTTGTGTAGCTTGAGAAGTTAGGAAAGGAGGTGTGCCGGTTGGAGATGTGTTTGAGGAAGGTGGGGAACAGGTTGTCGAGCAGGTCCAGGTTCCTATCAGTGGATTGGAATAGGATGGTACCGTTGTTGTAGATGGTGATGGTGGCTCTACCTGGGAAAACTTGGGATGGTGTGATAGTAAGTGTTAGGCCAGGTGCGGATTTTCTGGTGGTGGAGATAGTGAGAATGGAGAGGAGGGCTTTCCTCCACTGTGCTCTACGTAGAGTGTAGAGAATGATATCGGTGCTCGTGGCACCATTGATTAGTGAAAAGTAGGTGTCCACAAACGGGGTTTCAAGGTGGGCCTTCAGGAAGTTGTGTTTGAAGCGTTTGGCTTTTTTTTTGATAACTCGGGTAGGTAGTTAATTTTGTATGTGTGCTTGCCCATGCGTTCCATGATAGAAGAGGAGTAGGTAGGTAGGTAGAAGAGGGGGGGGGGTGTGCGTAGTTGAGTGTGTGAGGTTATAGGCGTGTAGGCCTGAAAAGAAAAGAGAAATTGAAGATAGTCTTAGGTGTGGGCAGTTGATGAGGATGACTAGTCTAAGATGGCCACCAAAGTGGAGGACTAGTCAAAGATGGCCGCCAGAGTAGCATATACAGAGACAAGAGTCCTTTGTAGTAGTCCTTTGTCTGTTGTTGATGTGTTTTAGAGAGTTTAGTTTCCCTTTCTACTCTAGGGCAGGTCGAGTTAGTCCATCATCTATGTTGCTTGGTGGGGAGGAGAGTACAGCTTCTGTGTTGCATGGAGGTGAGGAGAGAGACTTATCTCTGTTTTGGTGACCCCTGAACGCATTGGTATGTAGCCTCATGGTCATCTGGTGGGCAGTGGAGGCGATTTATGGCTCCTGTTTAAGGCCCCCGCCATTTTAGACAATGGAAAGTGCAGGGACAGCTGTGTCCGCAAAAATAATTTTGCATGCAGCTACCACTATAGGAATCCGTCCAGATTGTTCAAAATAAAAATTTTGCATGCAGATACCTTCAGGAGCATCGTGATCATCATGGTCACCTGGCTGCACCAATGTTGTTCAAATCAGGCGCTTCAAGGCAGTGTTGCGTTGAAGCTGTCCGATCACCCAAGCAGAGCACACCGGGGACGCCCTGATTGCCCAGCTCGCCTGTGTAGAAGCGGGCAGTTGGGGGCAGACTCTATTCTCGCGGCTCCTTTATTGAGGGGGGGGGGCCGGGGGGGGGGGGGGGGGGCGGTGACGGAAAGGGCATCCGGCTGAAAAAAGACGTGAGCGAATGTTCCTCATTCCCACGAGAGTCTCCACGGGGGTGGGGTCGCCCTCGCTCGCCTGCGCTGGGTCAGTCCGCGCTGCCTCTCATCTGCTTGGATCCCGATCGTGGCTCCCCGATACCGCTAGGGGTGGGGTGGGGGGGGGGACGCCGAGCTCACCCTGGCAGCAGGGCGCCAGCTTCCTCTGGTGTCGCCGTGGTGCGCAGAACTCAGCCCCGGAGCGAACAGACAAGCACACAGCTCACCGGGCAGGACAGGGTGAACACTCCCAACGTGAGCGGGACACCGGGGTGGTCTCGGCGGTGATTGCAGGCGGGCAGGAACAACTCCGCAGTGGGGTTCCCGTCGTCCGTCCGGCACCAGCAGTGATCCAGGTCCGGGTCCACTTCCACGAAGTCCGGCGCTAGCGGCGGTGATTTCAGGCGGGTCGGACACCTCCGGTGGACCGCCACAGCTCGACTCGCAGGCAACCTCAACGTGCACCAGTCGTCCACAGCGGGCTCCAGGAAACAAGCTTCCGTGCCGTGCTCCGCATGTGGCCAGGGAGAGCCCAGGGTCCGAAGAAGAAGGTGGGGGTGACTCGGTCTTCTCCTGCGAAGCTCAGCCTCCGGGCAGGTCGGGGATCCTCAGAAGGTTTCGTCCTCCGCCAGGCAGGTAAGGAAGATATTGTTCAAATCCAGTTACTTGTTCAAATCCAGTTACTTGTTCAATCCAGTTACTTGCGTGTTGCTTTGCTCGAAACGGTGGAGATGCTGCTGGGTGCTAACAGGGATAAAATCCCAAAAATGGGATCCCCAGCACTTGGAGCTCTTACCAAGAGCTCCTACCCGGCGGCAGACATGACTAAGGGCAGTTTTATGTGTGACCATACTATAAAATGTCACACCACACCATACCCTAGTTCTAGGACACCCCCGCGCCGCACGGCCACCAGCTGCTGCGTGTGCCCCCTCTCCTTGTGCCTCGCTGCCCCGCCGCGTGACCACGCCCCCTGCCATCGAGCGGCGTGGTCTGTGCTAGCTTCCTGTGCTGTCTCTGTTTTTGTCAATTTGCTTTGTAAGTTTTTTCAGTTGTATTGTAATTTCGCCCCATTTGTGCCGTTTTTTGCCTTCCTTGTGCCGCCCTCGTCGCATCCCTCCCCGCTCCCCGCTTCCCGCCATCACCGCTAACCCCGCCCCTTTTCTTTCTGTACCCTCCCCGCTCCCGCCTCCCAGCTGCTCCGACCACCCGCGCACTTGGCCATATATGGCGACCGTGCGACGCAGGTGAGTGTGACCTAGTTCTAGGACACCCCCGCGCCGCACGGCCACCAGCTGCTGCGTGTGCCCCCTCTCCTTGTGCCTCGCTGCCCCGGCTCCGCCGCGTGACCACGCCCCCTGCCATCGAGCGGCGTGGTCTGTGCTAGCTTCCTGCCCTGTCTCTGTTTTTGTCAATTTGCTTTGTAAGTTTTTTCAGTTGTATTGTAATTTCGCCCCATTTGTGCCGTTTTTTGCCTTCCTTGTGACGCCCTCGTCGCATCCCTCCCCGCTTCCCGCCATCACCGCTAACCCCGCCCCTTCTCTTTCTGTACCCTCCCCGCTCCCGCCTCCCAGCTGCTCCGCCCACCCGCGCACTTCGCCATATATGGCGACCGTGCGAACGCGCAGCGGTCACGCGCAGCGGGCGCGCCGATTGTGCGCCGAAGGCGCGCCAAAGGTAAGCCTGTCTACGCCCGTCCGCGCCTGGACCGCGCCCGGTGCCAGGACCCCTGGCCCACGAGGACCCCGACCGACCCGCCTGACGTACACCGCCGCCACCCTCATCGCTCTCAACACCGGCCGAACCCCAGGATGCTACCGAGCCACCCCACGTCGCTCCCACGGACCCTTTAGCTGTCACGCCTGCAAGTTCACCTGCACCCGGACCTGCCCTGCACCAGCACCCGCCAAGCCGAACACCAGCAGCAACCACCTCAAGTGCATCCTGCTCAACACCCGCTCCGTCCACAGACACGCCATCGAACTCTGGAACCTCCTCGACACCACAGCCCCTGACGTCGCCTTCCTCACGGAGACCTGGATGAACGCCTCTTCAGCACCCGACATCGCCATCGCCATCCCAGAGGGCTACAAGATCACACGGAGGGACCGCACCGCCAACCAGGTGGGAGGAGGCATCGCCATCATCCACAGGAACACCATCCGTATCACGACCAGCACCGACAACACCCTAACCACCGCCGAACACCTGCATTTCCAGATCCACACCGACCCGAAGACCACCCTCAGAGGCACCCTGATCTACCGACCCCCGGGGCCACGCACTCAATTCAGCGAGGACATCGCCGAATTCATCAGCCCGCACGCCCTCCCCTCCGCTGACTACATCCTCCTGGGGGACCTCAACTTCCACCTGGAGAACAACAACGACCGCAACACCAGCACCCTGCTCGACAACCTCGACAACCTTGGACTCAAGCAACTGGTGAGCACCCCCACCCACCTCGCCGGACACACACTCGACGCCGTCTTCTCATCCAGCAAAGACATCGCCTTCAGCCACGCCACAGAACTCCACTGGACGGACCACAGCTGTGTCCACTTCACCTTCGAAAGAACGACGACCCACCACCACCACCAGCAACAGGTTGCCCGTAGAAGCTGGAACAAGATCACCGCCGACCAGCTCGCCGCCTCCCTGAGCCAGCACCCTCCGGCCAGCTCAGCGAACCCCAGCCAGGCCGCCGACAACCTCACGAAGTGGATCAGCAACTGCGCGGACTAACTCGCCCCACTGAGGACCCCGCCCAGCAGACCCGGCAGCAAGAAGGCCCCATGGTTCACCGACGAACTCAAGAGCTCCAAGAAGAATTGCAGAGCCCTCGAGAAAGTCTGGAGAAAGGAGCCCACACCGGACAACAGGACCACCCTCAAGCTCGCCACCCGGAAGCACCACCAACTGATCCGGGCCGCCAAGAAAACGGCTTTCAAGAACCGACTGGACAACAACGCACACAACTGCAAGGAACTCTTCAACATCGTGAAAGAGCTCTCCAACCCCTACGCCGGAAACAAAGACATCACCCCATCGCAAGACCTCTGCAACTCCCTCGTCTCCTACTTCCACAACAAGATCGCGGACATACACAACAGCTTCAGCACTCAACCGACCCACGCCACGACCACAGCAACGCCGCCCACCACCACCCTCCGAGCCTGGACTCCGATCAGCACAGAAGACACCGTCCGCATGATGAACTCCGTCCACTCCGGATCTCCGACCGACCCCTGCCCTCACCACGTCTTCAACAAAGCCGACGCCATCATCGCACCCCACCTGCGGGACATTATCAACACCTCCTTCGACACCGCCACCTTCCCCGAGAGCTGGAAGCACGCCGAACTCAGCGCTCTACTCAAGAAACCCACAGCAGACCCCACCGAACTCAAGAATTACCGCCCCATCTCGCTACTCCCGTTTCCAGCCAAAGTCATCGAGAAGACCGTCAACAAACAGCTGGCCGCCTTCCTCGAGACGAACGGATCCCTCGACCCCTCACAGTCCGGCTTCCGAGCCAACCACAGCACCGAGACCGCCCTCATCGCCGCCACCGACGACATCCGAGCCCTGATGGACAACGGAGAAACAGCGGCCCTCATCCTCCTAGACCTCTCCGCAGCTTTCGACACGGTCTGCCACCGCACCCTAGTGCAGCGCCTCAGCAACGTCGGAATCCAGGAGAAGGCACTGGAATGGATCGTCTCCTTCCTCGACGGAAGAACGCAGAGAGTCCGCCTACCACCGTACAAGTCAGAGGCCACCAAAGTCATCTGCGGCGTCCCTCAAGGATCCTCGCTGAGCCCTACCCTCTTCAACGTCTACATGAGCCCCCTCGCGGCCATCGCACGCCAACACAACCTCAACATAATCTCCTACGCCGACGACACCCAGCTGATCCTCTCCCTGACCAACGACCCCGCCGCCGCCAGAGCCAACCTGCACGAAGGGATGAAAGAAGTAGCCGAGTGGATGACGACCAGCCGCCTGAAACTGAACTCAGACAAGACGGAGGTCCTCATCCTGGGCTCCTCTCCCTCCGCCTGGGACGACTCCTGGTGGCCCCCCGCCCTGGGCACCGCACCCAAACCGATGAACCACGCACGCAACCTGGGCTTCATCCTGGACTCCTCCCTCTCCATGACCAGGCAAGTCAACGCCGTCTCCTCGTCGTGCTTCAACATCCTGCGCATGCTTCGGAAGATCTTCTGGTGGATCCCCACGGAGACCAGGAAGACCGTCACCCAGGCCCTTGTCACCAGCCGACTGGACTACGGCAACGCCCTCTACGCCGGAACCACCACCAAGCTCCAGAAGAGACTCCAGCGGATCCAGAACGCCTCAGCCAGACTCATCCTCGACATCCCACGAAACAGCCACATCTCCGGACACCTGAGACCTGCACTGGCTCCCCGTCAACAAAAGAATCACCTTCCGGCTCCTCACCCACGCACACAAAGCCCTACACGATCAAGGCCCGAGCTACCTCAACAACCGAATCAACTTCTACGCTCCCAAACGCCACCTCCGATCAGCCAGCCACGCCCTCGCCGCCGTCCCACGCATCCGTAGAGCGACAACAGGAGGAAGGTCCTTCTCCTACCTGGCCGCCAAGACCTTGAACTCCCTCCCAGCTGACCTGCGCCTGACCCAAGACCACCTCGCCTTCAGGAAGAAGCTCAAGGCCTGGCTGTTCGAGCAGTAACGGCACCCCCCCCCCCACCCCCCCCACCCCTTAGCGCCTTGAGACCCTACGGGTAGGTAGTGCGCTCTATAAATGTCTTTGATTGATTGATACCATGTAAATGTTGGACTGCTTGTATAGCGCCCGAATCACCCCACATGGGGTCTCTGGCGCTTGTACGAATACCGCTGTGGAACCCTTCCTGGCTTTTTCCCTGTGAGGCGCCCACTCCTGGGCACCCCCAAGGTGCAGCCAGGCATTTTAGTGCTGTTGGGGCCGTTGTGGAGATTAACCAAACTATTGCCCAGAGTTGCAGAGTGGGGCCCATGATTAGAATAGGCACTGAGGCGAGAATTATCCGGTCCGAGGAAATGGAGCCCAAGACCCGCCGAGGCGGGAATTGAACCCTGGTCCCGGGTCATACCTCTGCATCAGGGTCTGCCGCTCTAACCATTGAGCCACACTTCTCCATACTATACTATACTACTATATATTGACAGCCCATACTATACACGACCGGCCAAGCCATACCATACTATACAATAACAGGCCATACCATACAATGACAGCCTGTCCCATACCATACAAAGACATGCCATACTGCACCATACAATGACCGACCATGCCATACTATACTATCCAATATAATGACAGGCCTTAATATACCATAATAAACTCTACGACAGGCCATACCATACCATACTATAAAATGACTGGCCATACCACACCATGCTATACTATATATACAATGACATACCATACTGTACAACAGGCTATACCATAACATCCAATTCAACGACAAGCCATACCTTACTATATAATATCAGGTCATACCTGACTATCCAATAGCAGGGCACACCATTCCGTACCAGACAATACGATGACAGGCCATATCATACTACACAATAACCATCCATACCTTAGCATGCCATAATATGACAGGCCATACCAAACTGTGCAATGAGAAGCCATACCCTGTCATACCATACCATTAAATAACAGGCTATACTGTACCATACTACCGAATGACAGGCCATACCATACTATACTATAGAATAACCGGGCTTACCATACAACACTATGGAATGACTGGCCATTGCGTACCACAACAAAGCACACCACTAAAAAACACTCTCAAAGCCAGTATATCCCGCATAGGCGAGATCTATTGGCTTTGCCATTGCTTGTTTATTTCGCCATTCCTAGAGCCGTCATTCGTTGTGCTGCACTGCATCTCAGAGAGCCACGTTTGCTGCCTTTCAGTGCCACCTAGTGGTTACTGGAAAAACTACAGCAGAAATGTTTGTAAACTACAACTTCGATGGTGGCAGACATTGGAGACTTAACAAGCGTCGCCGATGTCACTCGTTCTTGCTTGGATATCAAGGGAAGCGATACCGATTAGCTTGCCGATACTTTTTGGGGGGGCGGGTGGGGGGTATTGTTTTTGGTCTGGAATCACGAACCTACAGTTTATTATTGTGCTGTCCATAGAAATGTCTCCCTTTTGTTTGATGGTCATTTTAAGCGTAAACTGCTTGTAAGCTGCTTGACTGCTCAAGAGTGAGGGGAAATGAGCGCATGTTCTTAAGTTTTCTTAGGGCCGATTTCTCAGAAATGTTTTGCTACTTTGAGAGCCAGATTGCCGCCCGTCTTCGCAAACTGAGCCCTTCATTATTTACCTTGGCAATTGATCCTTGATTCGCTAACCTGCTAACGCTGGTGGTAAATTACTGTCAATTGTTTGTATTTTAGTTTTTTTATGATAAAATTTTGAACGTTTTCTGCATGTTTGACAGTTTATATGGACTTCTCTGTCTTACTAAAGTTAAGTTTGGAAATTATATTACCTGGAAATCTCACGAACGTGGTATTAATAACGAAGTCCAGGCTAATTCAGCGCTTATCCTTGAAAGCTTGCTCTGGGTGACAGCTGCCTACCGCTTTGGCATCTTAGATGTCGGTCTTTGTGGTAGAAGTAAAACGCAGGGGGCCCTCCGTGTGCTGTTTGTTGTCTCTGCTTCTCAAAGTTGTGCAGGTGACTTACAATCCTTCTGCTCGCTCATCCCTAGTATCTGATGCTGCTGTATAGTCCCCATGGAAGGCAAGTTAGTAAACTCCATGTGCTGCTAGTTACTTGGGCACAAGGGCTAGTATTTCAATAAGCCAGTAACATAGGTGCTGTTAGTTTCTGCTGTAATGTTTGGTTCTGTATTTTATGCAGTAAGATGAGTCCTTGTAGTCCAAATGTTTTATATGTTGGTCAGTTAAATAAACATCGCTATTTGATCACGATTGCAATTGTATGACAAAGTTTGGTTTTTACAATGTTTTCTAAGCATGGTGTAAATGTGTGTGTGTGTGTGTGTGTGTGTGTGTGTGTGTGTGTGTGTGCGTGTTTTTGTGTATGTATGTATTATATATATATATATATATGCCCTACCCACACCACTCTGTGTTGCACAGGACACAATGGGCTATTAAGCACTACCGCAATTGTGCACTGCCCCTCCACCGCGCCCCTCTTGCTCTCCAGTGAGCTAGTGTTTGTATCCCGAGGGTTGCCTGCCACTGGGCTGCAACCATCTCACGCTTTGAATAGGGTGTACTTTGATTTTCACCATCCATAAAGCTATCATGATGCACTTTCTATATGTTATTGTTTAAATAACCATTATTTTTAAGTGTTGTTACCATGACATGCTTTTTAAATTGCTCACCAGATTTATCAAGAATGAATTGATAAAGTTTGGTGTGAGTGTTTTTTTCCTACAGACCACACAGAACAAGCAAACAGTAAATGCATATGTTTTCTAAGTCCATTGTATATACTGAAAATGCTCTAAAAAGACATGGCCTCCCTTTGGTCTTTGTATGACTTTTTGCCAAAGGCCGTGCTGTCGAAACGTGTCAAGTCAATAAATACATTCCTGCAACTAAGAAATCCTGTGTGCGACTTTCCTTGTGCCTCAGCAGTGCGAGACATTTGTGTGTGTGTGTGTGTGTATATGTATATATATGTGTGTGTGTCATTTCATTTGTCTGAATAAAATCTTGAACTTTGACAGTGAATAAAGTTGAATCTGTTGTCAGGATAAATAATCCTGTATGGAAATACAAGCTCTTATCTGTAGTCACAAGTCCAAGCCCTACCTTCCACCTCACATTATCTGGCCCTACTCTCGTCACAATGTACAATCACTTTTATACTAAACGCAGTATACCAGAAGACAACATTGTTAGTAGCATTCTCCAGAGCCTCGAGCCATAATCCCTTCAACACTTGGTTGAAACCAAACCACACCGTTCATGCAGAAGACATATTCTTACTGAAGTCATTACATCATAGGCATAAAAACAGGCATTGCCTCAGTGGGACAGAGGATTCACCATCCTACACTCGGCCTACGAACACACAAGATGTCATTGGGCCTTTAAGCGTCAAAGATATTACAAAGGAAACTTGCTGCTCCCGAATGCCAAAACCGCAGAATAAACATTTGGCTCTCATTCAGTGCTGCTTGCAGAATTTCTTTTTAAGGTCACATGACTAAGTTGGGTAGCTGATCTTCAGATTGCACGTGTGTTGTGGGTTCAATGCAAAATGTATGACAATTTGAAGAAAGTCATGGCCAGCCTGTAAAGTAGTAGTTATCAAGTAAGTGTTAAAGGCAACTGAACCCCGCTGCAGGTGGCTACAAATATGTCTTCCTTTCAGTTGCTTAATCGATCTTTTTATTTTTCTTTCTGCTTGGGGATTATTGGTGTAATTGCGGTCTTATCTCAAGTTACTTTCCTTGCTTTAAAATGTTTAATTTTGTTTCAGCCTTGCCTAAAACATTACATCATCTGGCTATATGGTTTAGGAGTTGGATGTGCGTCCAGTTTGCCTGTTTACCTTTCACTCTTGCCGTGCAGACACTGCTGCGGGATGTCTTTGTCCAAAATGTTTGCCTGTTACTGCATGGCATCCTCTCCTATATTATATCCTCATTGTATGGGAGAAAATAAGGATGATTTATTAACTTAGAGTAAGGAGTCAACTTCCCAAATTACATATAGCCGTAATACAGGGACCTCAGCTTCTCAAAATGTTGACATTTTATGAAAACCGCTTCGGTATTTGAGGACATGTCACTTTCATCTTTAAAAACACAAGGTGGCATGCTTAATCATTGGGCCACTCCTCGCGCACGAAAAAAGTTCTGGTTATTGAGCCTCGTCTAAATGTGCTCCAAAGTCCTGTGTGTCTCTGGAGTTCTTTTCTGTCCTTTTATCTAAGAGGACCTTGGTATTCATAAGGGCTATAAGCCCACGGCCAGCTTAGCAAATTCGATCTTCTGTCAAAGAAAAAGTACACATGAAATGAACAACATATAGTAATCTCTTTAAATTATGGTAGTGTCATTAAAAAGACAAGTTCATTCATTCTAACGGGAGGGGGGGCATTATTTAAAAAAAATTAGCATAATTGGAGAACAGGCTTTAGCGCGATTTCTGCTCTAATTATGTATACAAGCGATTTTTTTGAATTTATAACCCAAACACATAAGACTGTATCAAACACAATGGAGTGCCGGATCTGGGAGGTAAAGGGCATATCCTTCCACCTGACTCACTCCGTCACCTGGCACATTAGCAAGCTCAAATAACAACATGCAGTGTAGGAATATTCTAAATTCACCAGTCTTCCACTTCTAATTTAGACACTGGGTTGGGGGAAATGCAACTGCAGATTATGCTTTCAGTCGGCATGTCGCCGTATAGCAGTCAAAAGCATTCATACAATACATAAGTAACAGTATTGAAAGTTTTCAGTTATGCCTGTTCTTTTTTTTCTCCATTGAAATAGCTGGATAGGGCTGATTGCCTGCCACAAAACATATGTCCGCAATATCGATATGCATCCTTAACTCTGCAAGTTCCATATAGAAGCATGTTTATGAATTTGTTATGTTACCTTGTGGTTTCCCAGGCGCATGACCTCACATGTGCTTGTATGGCGTATGCAATATCACGTAAGGGTGTGTGACATGCAACAGTTGTCTGAAGGCTAAAGAAAGTGTGTCTGCATCATATGAACGTAGATTAAAGATAGGAAACTGTAGTATCCCCAGGTCACGTCATTATCTTCTCTGTACCTCGCTGCTCAGCCAGTGTGAGTGTTCCGGTTAGAATGTTAGTCTGAGTGGAATGCTTGGGTTCCTGGTGTGAGTGTGGTCAGTTGGGAGATGGGCTGAGCAGCTTGGAGGCTGCTCCTGGTGGGGCTTGCTGTAACTACTTCTAAGAACTCCATAAACGTCATCCACTTTTACCTGGCCACGTCTACAGCATCTGCCTGTGCCTCCTACACACGTGGGGCCAACCCACTACATTTTGGCGACTATCTTCATGGGATTTTTCTTCAACTCAACGTGCCAAATATCAAGAGTGTTAAGATAAAGCTGATGGGACCAAGAAGCAAGGACTTTGAAACCTGTAACAAGCAACTCCAGTATCAGAAACTGATCAAGCACGCCTGACTACCCCACCAGTGTCCACTCCACGGGATAGCCCAAGCCCAGGCGTGCTGTGTTTACATCCGTGTACTTTCATCACCTGGTAATAAGTTATCAAAGCTGCCTACGTCTTTGCCTCGTCTATAAAGCCACAACAAAAGCCTATGCTGCAACTACAAACATTTACAGTGCCTCAGAAAATATCTACAGTGCCTCATGAACTAGTAACCGCTGGCTATCTCAGTTTTTGCCTCCAGAGCGAAGTGCAGTCTTTCTGTTGTCAGTAAGGCTCATTTGTGACTGTGTTAAGGTGCAAGAGTTTGCCTTTCTAATGGATGGGATGTGTGACATTTTTAACACTTCTCCCTGCCAGTGCGGCACCAGTGTGTACCCATTCGTCCTGTTTTAATTTTCAACTACTGCTCTTTGGTGTTTTCGTCGGTTCTCCTTGCCTGCTGCAAGTGTGGAGACCTGCACGGTGCGCAAAGTGTATTTTCAACTTTGTTTTTTGTTAGTGTTTGTTGTCCCTACTACGAGGCCAGTAATAAATAACAGTTGTGCTTTCATTTAAAACTCAATCGGCTCGCGCACTCTACCTTGTCCTTTGTGCCACGCGGATCCGCTCCAAAGCCATTCATGACGTCTTCGTTCCCTGCTGACCAGAGTCCTCTGTGATGTCCAAATTCAGAGTTGCCTTTGGACGTTTTTCAGCAGGAGCATGCCTGGAGCCACTCGTCTCCTGTGCGTCACGCCATCTTGGAGTTGGCGTATACAATCATTTTATATTGCCTGTTATTGTCAGTGTGTAGGTGTTCTCAAGCAACCTGCCAATCATTGTTCATGTTTAATAACATTTCTTTCGGAGTTCATTTGGATCGTCTTCAGCATCGCAGTGTGTGGAGACAAGCTTTTCGTTATGAGGAGAAATGCAGCGGGACTAGCATCAACAGCACCGGACTGTTTGTACAGCACATGTTGATCTACAATATGCTCATGGAGGACGATATTGAGTGCGTGGTATCAGTTGCCCAAGACAAGGACTTCAATACAGGTGGGACAAGGACACTGTACTTTGCTGTCAGGCCGCGTGGCGAGTCCTAATTGTTAACGTGACTAGGTGTTCTTCACAAACTGAGCATCCCCTCTCTTCATCATTTTTAAGTTCTTACTCAAGTCTTGTGTGTTGTTTATTTGGACCGCCTGTCCCAGAAGATCGTGGTGACAGGCACACCATTGACATTGTTGAATAACAAATTTGTTGTCCATCTCTACAAGATCTAACGAATGAATGTTCTCAATTCACAGGCAATAAACATTCACGTATTTACAGTGATTTGTTTTGCTTTGTGCCAACATTGTGTTTTGCTTTTCACATGTTGATTTTTTTTCTGTAGGGGAGAGGTGTGGCGCGGCGGCCAGGGCGACTGGCGCTGGGGATCACTGTTCGATCCCCAGCTCTGGTAGCAGCAGGGCACAAGTCCTAAAAAAAGAAGTGGGGGGACTCTCCAAGGTAGACGTGGTCACAGGAAGTGACATCACGACAGGAAGTGACATCACGACAGGAAGTGACATCACGACAGGAAGTGACATCACGACAGGAAGTGACATCACATGTAAGGCAGATCTATCATTTGCATATAATGCAAGATTTAACAATTGAAGCTGCTTGGTACTTAAGCCTGTGACTTAAAGTCCCTGTATGGAGGAATTAGCAGCCCAAATGTGGATGAAGTTTGGCGAAGGTGACATCAACACATTTTCAAAACACTACAGGAAAGTTTGACTGCAAAATTTTGTACACATTACAGGTTCCCAGAGAGGCTGCTTCCCACACTCGACAATGACTATTACACACACACTAGGGCTCCATATTCACGTTATTCTATCGATGAGTGTTATATGTTATCTCCCCACCTATTGTAAACTAGCGACTCTGTATTACATAGTTTTGTCCCAGCTGCCTCTCTCTAGCTGTGGCTAGATTTATTTATTTTATTTATAAAGTTTTATATAGCGCGAACTTGATCCTGAAGGATATCAGAACGCTTTACAATTTGCAGCAAAGGTAACAAATCAGAACATTAGTCTAACATTGGGAATCTTGGTTGAAGACAATGGAGCTGCCGGGGCATTTACTTGGGTCAATGCCTAAATTTTAGATATATTAACTGGCCATTGTATTTATTTTAGCAGATTTATTTATTTCTATTTATTTTAGGAAATGTATTTAGTTTTGGTATATTTTAGTTTGACTTATTTGCCTTCATTTACTTCAGTGCAACAAAATATAAACATTGCTTTACTTTGTATTAATACTGTTTATTTTTGTGATAGTTCCTAAAAAAAGGGCCGATTATGACTCATGCATTGTAATGGTTGTTTCCCCCTTTACAGAGACTACTTACTATAAAATTGGGGTGGGCCTAGCTCATGATGTCATTTTGTGGGGACCTCTTGAAGAAAGCGGGCAGAACCTTTGCAAAACTTTGTGCCCCCCTATCCAGTAGTGCAATTATCCAAACACTGACAGGATTGAGCCTAAATTAAAAATATACTGACATACGTAATGCCAAGTCAGACGTCATCATGGAGTCATGTTTAAATGAACAATCCAGCGCCATCCTACACCTCCCCATTCCACAAAATTATACAATTCAGACCGACAACACAAACTAGAAGGGGGCGTTGCTGTCATCATTAAACATTCCATGTGGAAACAGCGACACACGGAAGAACACACAAGGGTACACCATCATACTACTTACATTTTGTAGCCTGGTGTCAATTGTTCAATGCAGGGCTTAATTTGTGCCAGTGCTTAGCGCCGGCACTTAATTGGCAGGGCCGGGTCTAGTGGTACTCTGATTCTACACGCACGAGGCGCACAGTGCATGTAAACTGTTTTAATTTAACTTACAGCACACTTGCTAGTACTAATACTTAATTAACTCCTCAAGTCTCGTGCAGCCGCATCGCATTGTGTTTAGTTTTTCACATCTCAGTTTACCCTTAATTGTTCACGATCACTTGAATAATGAAATATTCTGAGTGGGAGAGCTCTTTGGCAGCACTCTGCCAGGTTTCTCTCTCGTCACTCTCATGCTGCTGTGTTAAAGAGCCTCGGTTCTACCGCACAAAGAATTAGGGTGACCAACTGGCATTGGTGCAAATTCAGGACGGTGAGTGTAAAAATTCAGGACAAAGGTCAAAATTCAGGACACAAATTCAGGACAGGAGGTCAAAATTTAGGACAAAACTTCAGGACAATAGGTACGTTTTACAGACACATCAGAGGTCGCGCAATAGTATATAAGTAAGCCCAGCCATTTCCAAAAGTATTCAACCATTTGCAAACCTATCCATCATGTATCCTCCCATGTATCATTTCACTCATCCATCCCTTCATCCATCCCCTCATCCATCCTTTCACTCATCTCCATTATCCATCCATCTATCCACCCTTTCACCCTATCCATCTGTACACTTATCCATCCACTCTTCATCCCATCCATCCATTCACTCATCCATTCAGCCATTTACCCTTTCACCAATCCAGCCATCCTTTCACTTACTAATCCTTCCACCCATCCACTCTTTTAGTCATCCATCCATCCTCCCTTTCTCTCTCCATAGACCCTTTCACTTAGCCTTCCTTCCATCCATCCATCCACCCACCCATCCATCTACTCATCCACTCATGAATCCATCCATTGCCCCTATCACTCATCCATCTATCATTTCACTCCTTCACACATCTATTCATCCTTTTTTCCATCTACCCTCCCTTTCACTCACTCATCCATCCTTACACCCACCCTTTCACTCATATGTCCATTCATTCACCCTTGCACTTATCAATCCATCAATCCATCCATCATTTCACTCATCCACCTACCCCCCATCATCCACCCACCATCCACGCACCCACTCATCCATCCTTTCACCCACCCACCGTCCAATCCACTGATCCATCCTTTCACCCATCCACCATCCACCCACCCACTCATCCATCCATCCTTTCACCCACCGACTCATCATCCATCCATCCATCCTTTCACCCATCACTCATCATCCATCCATCCATCCTTTCACCCACTTATCCATCCATCCATCCCTTCACCCACTCTCCATCCATCCTTTCACCCACCTATCCATCCCTTCACCCACTCTCCATCCATCCATCCTTTCACCCACGCATCATCCATCCATCCATCCATCTGTCCTTCCCTTCATCATCCATCCATCCTTCCCCTCATCATCCGTCCATCCTTTTCCCTCATCATCCATCCACCCTTTTCCCTCATCATCCATCCATCCTTCCCCTCATCATCCATCCATCCTTTTCCCTCATCATCCATCCATCCATCTGTCCTTCCCCTCATCATCCATCTGTCCTTCCCCTCATCATCCATCCATCCTTCCCCTCATCATCCATCCATCCATCCTTCCCCTCATCATCCATCCATCCTTCCCCTCATCATCCATCCATCCATCCTTCCCCTCATCATCCATCCATCCATCCTTTCACCCACCCCCTCATCATCCATCCATTCCCTCATCATCCATCCATCCATCCCCTCATCATCCATCCATCCACCCTTCCCCTCATCATCCATCCTTTCCCGTCATCCATCCTTCCTTTCATCCATCCTTCCCCTCACCCATCCATCCCATCCATTTATCCTGCCCTTCATCCATCCATCCTTCCCCTCCATCCATCCATCCTTCTCCTCATCTATCATCCTTCCCCTCACCCATCCATCCATCCTGCCCCTCATCCATCCATCATCCTTCCCCTCATCCATCCTTCCTTTCATCCATCCTTCCCCTCACCCATCCATCCCATCCATTTATCCTGCCCTTCATCCATCCATCCTTCCCCTCCATCCATCCATCCTTCCCCTCATCCATTTATCCTTCCCCTCATCCATCCATCCTTTCCCTCCGTCCCTCATCCTTCCCCTCATCCATCTTTCCCCTCATCAATCATCCAGCTACCCTTCCACCCATACATCCAGCTATTTACATTTTCTCTCCATCCTTCCCCTCACTCATCAATCCATCTATCCTCTCTCATTATCCATTTATTCAATCTTTCATTCATCCATTCACCCTTTCACTAATTCATCCAGCCATTCACACATCCCTTCACTTACTTACTCGCCCACCTTTCCATATTAATTTTGAGCTGAGCCCTTTTGAGAAGAGGCCCATCAAGAACTTCACCCTCACTGCAGGGGCCGTTCCAGGACTGGGATAGAAGCCACCCAGGGCGGAGACAGGATCCACCACAGGGGGGGACAGGAGCCATCACAGGTGGGGGTGGACTGGAGCCACAACATGGGGGGACAGGTGCCATCACTGAGGGGAGGGCAGGAGCCATCACAGGAGAGGGAACACAGGGGTGGGCATGCAGTATTCTAGTATCATATTGGGCTCCTCTCCTGCACAAGACAACGAGAAGACAGGCTCTCTGTCCAAAATGCCATCCCCCACTGTGATGTACTGTATTTACAGGAGATACTCCGAGAGAACTGATTGAACTGATTGTCCTCCATACTTTGTTATTCAGTGTGGGTGCGATTGTGCCATTTCTTTATTGTATTACATTATGCATGTTTGAAGAACCGAGGTTTGCTTACAATTTAGTGACAGTAATTAAGCTATGTGAAGAGAACCACGTGGTGCCTGGGTGTAATCCGGGGTGTAATCTGGCCGAGTCTCGGATGTTTGGGGCCCTGGGTGGAAATGGAATGTGTGAGCCCCCCTCTAAATTGCAGATACAAGACGCTTTCAGGGTTGTTTGCATGTGAATGGATGCCTGCTGCTCCGAAGCTGCCGCCCTCCCTCTGTCACCTTCGAGCACCTTTTAACAGCTCATCAAGGGCTGGAGGTGTGAGGGTAGCCATCCCGCTGTGCCTCTACAGTGCTGCTGGGGGTCTGAGCTTCTAAACAGCATCGGAGTCAAGAAGGGAGGTGGGGGCAAGCTGTGGCCGTTTAAAATTACGGACAAATGCGGGAATGCTTTATTTACTTTGTGCGCGCCGCGCTCCCGTTTTTTAATGGTGGACGTGGTTTTTATTTAGCAGGGTGGACGGCGTCCACCCTGAACAACCCTCGGAAATAAGTGGGGGGATGCCGTCCACCCGCGTGGTACCCCGGCTCGTGCCCTGGGTAGCAGGGTCTGCCCAGCACCATGCGACTCCGGGCAATAGCTCGCTTAATCTTCCCAAAGGCCCTCAGTGCCAAGAGACCCCTTCAGGGGTGATTCGTGCGCTATACAAGTACTGGATTTTTATATTCTGAAATTGTATCTCTGTCTATGGGATGGGAGTGGGTCTTAGTCCCATGTCCTTACTTAACGTAAAGATCACGTATTTGAGTCTAACAGGCTTTGCCTTAAGGGCTGCATACCCTTGCTAAGTTTGGTATGGGTGTCGGCGCCATATTTATGTCATTAGTCTCTATAGGTTTGCTCTTAACCCTCTCGCTGTTTGGGTTATGGGGTGCTTTCCCCATTTACGTATGTTGGACAGTTCTTTGTTTTTTGGGTGTGTTTTGGGTGTCAGTCCCACCACATCGTTCTACGTCATGTTGTGTGTGTAAGTCGTCCTGCGCCTCACCTTGCTGTGTTCAGTGTGTAAGCCGCCCTGCGCCTCACTTTTCTTAGTCGTGAGTAATTCGTCCTGCGCCTCACTTTGTCTTGTGTGTGTAAGCCGCCTCACACATCACCTTGTATTCTTACATTGTCTTGTGTGTGTTAGTCACCCTGTGCTTCACCTTGACATTATGTGTGTGTGTGCCACACTGTGCTGCATCAGTATTCTCATGCTGCACAAGTCCTTGGGTGTTAGACCCATGCGACGTAACCTGTACATGTGGGTGTTCGTCCCATCCAATGTTTACCGTTTCACTTGGGTGTCAGTCCCATGCTGCATTACGTGATACGCTGCTTCTGTCATGGTCCGTGTCCCTCACTTGAAGACTGTTTACATCTCTAGCTCATTATTGTGTATAGTTATTTTCATTTTAGTTTGGTTCTTTTTATTTTTCAGTATAAAAGGGATAGGATATGTAGTATCCCCAGGTCATGTCATTATGTTCTCTGTACCTAGTTGCTCAGCCAGTGTGTGTTCCGGTTAGAATGTTAGTCTAAGTGGAATGCTTGGGTTCCTGGTGTGAGTGTTGTCAGTTGGGAGATGGGCTGAGCAGCTAGGAGGCTGCTCCTGGTGGGGCTTGCTGTAACTACTTCTAAGAACTTAATAAACTTCATCTACTTTTAAATGGCCACGTCTACAGCGTCTACCTGTGCACCCTACACACGTGGGGCCAGCCCACTACAGAAACTTAGTTTGTTAAATTTTCTTGCCAGATGTTTTATTTCAATGACTACAGCTCAGTGTATATGCTGTGTATCTTTAGTCAGTATTGACCTGGCCAAGCAGTCTAAATTGTGCCCCATTGTAAACCAGATGACTACTGAGAAATTACTTTTGGTCCCATTTATTAGGGCTTGTGGCATTGCCAAAAAGTATTGAAAATGTTTTGAGATCTTGTTTCGACTGACCCTAGCACCCGACTGACTGCTTTGTATTTGGAGCCTAGGTATAAAGCCCATTTCTGATATCGAGAGAGCAGTCTTAAAACAATGGGTATCACATGTCTCAACTACTCTTGTAGACATGGATCTCCGCCAGCTGTGGAATAATCCTGCTGCTTTTAGTTCCAAAACTGTCAATTTAATTCAGGAAGAATTTCAGCCCAGAAGCATAGGAAAACAGTTAACTAGGCCTGTTTGGCTCACGGTTTTCGAATTTTCTTAATAATGATCACATTGGTTAGAGCCATACTTCTATTAATTTTTTTCCAGCGGTATTCTACACCTTCTATTTAAAATCGGGTTGGATACTCTTCAAAATATTTTATAGAGCAAACCGGATTAAGGCCTTACTGAGTAATGATACTTATGACTGCAGTCTTGAAGCAAAGGTAAAGTTTTGCATCTTATGTCGTTTTTGCGTTAAGCTTAGTAAATTGCCCTTGCTATCATGTGTAACATTTCACTTTGCGTATACTCAGCAAGCTTAAACTTAAACTTTGTTACAAAATTGATTGTTCCTTAATTTTACTCTGTAGCATCTTGCATATTGCCAGGCTGGCGTACCAGGAGGAAGGTAGACCGTGAAGTATTGTACTTAAAGGGGTATGTTCTTTCTAAGGCATTATATGTTAGAATATTCATTTTTCTTTTAAATCTGGTCTCTTGATATCGTCAGTTGACACTCCCTGGATTGAGCCAGGTTCTTTTAGTCCTAGGTTTACTCTAACATTTATATTGTATACTTTAAAGGTGTTATTTTATATTTCTACTAGTCGGTAGATCAAATGGACCTACGGAAGTAAGCGGCTTGTGTAATTATTTTAAAGTGCGCGCCTGTAGCTGAGAACAATAAAAGTATGTTGCTGTAAAAGTCCAGAATATATGATGCTGGAGTTTTGTTTTTTTTTGTTGAAAAACAAATAATTGGCCCCTACACGTGGGGTGTTGGGGGTGGTTTCAGACAGAAAACAAATTCATCAGTCAGTCTTCTCTAAATAGGGTGGTCAGCCTGATGTCCATATTCCAACATCCGCTACAACATTGAAGTAAGCATTCTTATGGCGTAATCAGTGAAGGCATCACCATTGGAAAGGTGGTCAGCTCGACTCCTAAATGAGCGTGCAGACCATGGGTTAGATGGATAGTGTACTGTGCCACATTTGTGGAAGTGTACCCTGTCTATCATGCTCTAAATCTGGCCCTAAGTGGCAAAACTGAATTGGTGTGTACAAACGGAATGGGCAAAGTGGTTTTCAGATATTAGCCTAGGGTAACAACAATGTGAACTACTGCCGGTTGCAACCATTCATGTGCAGGCTATGCTGGTTTGAGACAGAGTGGACATGTGGTTTAGTGTGGTTTTACTTGTGTTGTACAACATCTGGGTGTGTAAACAATGATTGAGAGTACTGTACATATGTTGCTTATGACTGGGTCCTTATACAAACCTCTATTATTTGATCATACTGCATACTAGGGAAAAGCCAATTCATGTAAATGTCAAACATTGTAATCAGTCATTGAAGTATAATGAGCCTTGTAGAGCGCAAGCAATGGCCGTAGCTCAAGGCTGAGTACTTAAACCATAGGCCGAGTTCTATGATGAATGGTCCATGACGCTGTGACTCTGCGCGTTGATGGGATTTCTTCTGATTGGGATCTACCATGATCACCTTTGCTTACTGATGTAAGGACCCACAGTTTATATTCTTGTGTGGTGCAGTTTACCATAATATATTGGACTTCATATATGAAATTACGCTTTACGAAGTCTGCCGTGATTGACTTTAAGCCCAGGATAGAGATTATACCTCCAACTACAGGACTGTGGATTTGTTTAGTTCTGTGGCTTTTTTTTGCTTTTATTGTTGGAACAAAGGCCCTTTGAAGTTGGAGTTTCATTTTTGACCTATGAAGCTATATCCGTACTTTAGAAAGATGATTGTTCTATGATAAGATAGCTTGAAACATGATATTGGGCACAAGTTAATAAGAAATTGAAATAGAGAAATTGGGATTATTATGTCCTTGTTGAGCACTCTGGGACTATTCTAGGAACCCAGTTATTCATCAATTTTTGCCCTGAGGAAGTTCCTTGCATAGGTATGAAACGCGTTGGCTGTTGTCAAGTGTTTCTATCAAGAAGAATAAAAGAACTTGTTTCATAAAAAGTGACCAATTTGTGACTTCATCCCTTGTGCTGTCTCCACTTTTGCATTGCATCTTAAACCATAGGTGTGTAGGTGTGTACAGCGTCAACTGCTGCTCTTTGGTTTGTTGGTGCTAACTATTATGCTTAATACATCCATCCAATGAAGTCATTAAGGCCCTTCAAATGCATGGTCAGGATATCCAGTTCTGTTCCTTGGAATGTTTCAATGCGAAGGTTCTTTTTGCATTTTGTCCAAGTCAAATCATCTGGTAAATGAGGCATCATTTGGAAATGTTGTACCAGGTTGATCGTCAATCTTGAGCACCTAATGTGTTGTTTTCTGGTCCTAGGAATACTGTTCTGATTTAAGATCTTGTGTTCTGTGCTGTATTTTGTTTCTGGAGCTTCCATGGGTCCATCAGATGCTGAGTGTCCCCAATTATCCAGTCTTTACATCCTGAAGTTTGCAGCGTTTTACCCATGTATTTTGTAAATTGAATGTTACTATGTGTCCTGTTCAGAAATGTGCCAGGGAGGAGAGGCCATTCCAGACTGTTAGAGTAAAGGCTAACTGTGTATATATGTTCATCTTCTAAAGGTCTGGCTTGAATCAGAAATGTGTGCAATGGTAAAAACCTATTTCTTTCTACTGGGATACGTCTCCCTGCGTTCTGTATGGTTTCTGTTGGTCACCATTACCGATTGCTGCTATCCGCCCTGTACTTGAGTTTTTACTTTCAGTTTTGAACTGCAGGAATCTGCTGACAGCCATAAAGAGAAGAACATAATTATGGAAGAGATTTCTGAATTAAAGTCTAAGCTGCAGCATGATGAAATGAAACTAAAGCGGCAGCTGCCAGAGTTGACCGCAAGCTGTAAGTACATGCGACCATATGCAGTACCCCCAAGGACACAGTAACCCTAATTTACTTTAGGGATGCAAAATGTAAAGTAAAGGCAAGGATAAAACATGGGTAAACATGAGTGTCCTTGGTTATAAGTGTTTTTGCATTCTTTTACAGGCAGAATAGTAAAGGCTGGCATAGGGTCATATATAAATGTTACCATACAGTTTAATACAGTTCAGTATAAGCAGGGGAAGGAACCACATTTTTTGTGCTGGAACCATGCACAAAGCTCAGTATTGGTAAGGACAGAGACTTTTGTAGTAAATTGGAGACACAAAAATGCAATTTAACCGAGTATACCTCAAGTAGTACTGCAGGTTGAACTATTATTCTTTGTAAATTGGTGAAAAATTGGCATGGGTAGAAAGTGAGTTTTTATCTAAGACTTTGCCACGCATCATGGAGTAAGAATATGTTGGTTCAACAAATTAAATGCTTTTTGGTGGCATTTATTTGTGATCTTAAGGGCACAAGTGCAAATCTTGGCTGGGCACACGCAGCCTTTCTCCATTCTGAGATGGATTCAGTGCCATTTAATTGAGTTATAATAAGTTATTTTGAAAGCTAAGAAATGGCTAAAGTGTGGTATTAAGAACTATGCATATAATTAACTAACATCTCTTTCCTGACAAGTAGTGTCCACAATGGAATCCAATTATGAAAAGTTGAGAGATGTCCAGCGCAGAAGTCTGCTGCTTACGGCATACCTGCGGAAGAAAGAGCGGGAGCGGGCCAAAGTGGAAGAGACAAATAATCGTATAGAACGTCATATCTCTGCCTTTGAAGAGATCGAGAGGTGAGTTTCAAAGGAGGTTATAGTTTCAGCAGTTTCTTGTCCTACTTCTTTGAGATATTCTTGGGGAGGTTTATGGGGAATATATGTCTCTGATGTCGCATTGATCCTTCGGGAGATATACTGTTGAGGTTAATGGGGCCTTCATTCTCACCATGCACATAGATTGCTTCCATGAGTCTGAGGGTGCTCCCAGATCGGACTTGACTTGCACAGGTTGTGCTGTTGACGTTGTATGGGGTTTTCAGGATTAGCTTTCAAATGGTATGCTTCCATCTAATATTCATGGGGCTCTTTAAGATAGTCCTTCAGTTGAATTGCTACAGATGAGTCTCTAAGGATGTTTTAGGATCAGGCTGTACATCATCTGATTCCAGGAGTCCTTTAGGTAGGTGTCATGGTTAGGGTGTTTAAGGATCAGACTTCGGAAGGAAAGCTTCCGGAAGCCCTCCAGGTGTGGGTCATGGAGTGTAACAGCTTTCACAAGAGTTGCTTCACGGTGCCTTCAAGCTAAGGTTTATGGGCCCTTCAGGATCAGCCTTTTCAAGAATTGCTTACAGAAAATGTGAGTAAGAGTTCAGAGCCTTCTTTACATATGATTCCAGACACCCTCTAGATGTGGTCCATGGAGTGTTTAATAATTTGCCTTCTCTAGTAATGCTTCCAGGAGATTTACAGTTGGGTTTCATCTACCTTTCAGGAGTCTTCCAAAGGAATCTTTGAGTGTGAATCCACATAGGCCTTCACTTAAAATGCTTCCACAGGCAAATCACGGCATTCAGGCGGTTCGAGGGAGGGCTTCTTAAGCAAGGGTGACACCATATGCCTGCTTCCACTGAGACGGCACCACCCCATCAGTGAGAGATTGATTGCAAATCAAACGAAGCGTGGGGAGCAAAACTGCTCTAAATTCTTTCCAGATCTTACAAGGCAGTGGATCCAGGGGAGAGCCAGATGCAATACCATCAGCTAGCCTACACAAATCCTCAGGCTCCAAGGATGGAAACTCAGAAAGAGAGCCCAAGGTAGCCCCCTCCAGGTTGACATCGCCAGCCACAGTGTGACTGTCCTCCAAGTCAGGCAGTGACGCAGTCACCCCAGCCGGGGAATGGGGGACCCCGCCCAGATCCATGATAATGCCATTGACTTTACCATGGAAAAAACTAGCAAGATCATCACAAAGACTTTGGGAGAGAGAAATCAGGTTTTTGACGCAGTCTAGGTTGGTGAGGCTGTTAAGAATGTTAAAAATGCTTCTAGCGCTATTGGGGGCATTAAGTATCAAGGTGGCATAATGGTCGGCTTTAGACCTGTTAATTCTCTTCCTATATACTGCAATTTTTAATCTCCAGGACAGCTTGTCCACATCCTGGTAACCATGCCTCCATTTCCTCTCAGCCCGTTTACATTCATGTTTCATGGTTTTCAGCTCCTCGCTGAACCAAAGGGCAGAGGGTCTACCCCTGCTCCGAAGGTTCTTTAGGGGAGCACGAGAGTGGAGAGCCAGGGTAATTTTCCTGCAGAAGGCGGAATAGTTCTCTTCCACTTGAACTTCCGAGGAGAAACAATCCTCCACCTGAAACACCGGATTCTGGCCTCTTTTATTCAGGCAGGCAGCAGGCAGTCTCCCTCTCCTCTTTCCAATCTGGTTTTACTAGTGTCCCGCTTGGCGTGCCACAGGGTTCGGCCCTGTTTTGTTCAATATCTACTTAAAACTCTTGATGACTGTCATCAAGCGTCATAATATTGAGATTGTTAATGATGCGGATGACACGCAATGAATTCTCTCTTTGGAGGAAGCCCAGTCAACCTATCTTGATGAGTTTCACAGTTGCATGCGAGATACAACATTGTGGCTGAGAGATAACTTGCTGCAATTTAATGCGTCCAAGACGGAGCTGCTTTACTGCTCCCCGGAAAGGATTCCTCCCGGGTTGCCCAGTAATTTTTAGCCCTCTGATCCCTCCAAATTGGTTCAGCCTGTTAAGTCAGTCCGCAACCTGGGAGTGATAGCTCGGAGCACTGTAGTTAGCAGGGTTGATTACTGTAATGCCCTCCTCCTTGAGTCACCAAAGTTTCTACATGCTAGGATGCAGAGGCTGCAGTCAACTGCAGCTAAATTAGTACTAGGTTGGTCTAGAAGGTCCTCCACCTCTTTGGCTCTGGCGGAGCTGCACTGGCTTCCTGTGAAACAAAGAATCCAGTTCAAATCACTTTGCCTGGTATTTAAGGCCTTGCATGGAATGGGTCCCACCTCTTTTCAAAGTAAGTTTGAGTGGTATGTTCCTGCTTGAACATTACTCTCATCTGAGGCAAAACTGATAAAAATCCCTAGATTTAAAAAAGTTAGAGCAGGTGATAGATCCTTTGAGGTCGCTGCTGTAAAGCTCTGGAACACCCTGCCTTTTGAGCCGAGACTAATCTGTGATCTTCTGCTATTTAGAAGGAATTTAAAAAACATGGTTATTTCCTAAGATCTAGGGGTGAGCCTCAGTAGGTTCGAGGAGGTAGGCTATGTTAATTCACTATTAGCGCCAGGATGCCTGATAGGTGACAGTGTGCTCTAGAAATGCGATAAATAAATAAATAAATCCTACAGATGCTCAGCAGTAGTCTACTTTTTTTTGTTAATTCAGAATATACATGACTCATAGCTATAATTATGTGAAGTTCTTTTCATATATGGCAGATAACACTTCAGTCATAACTGTATCATGTCTTTCGCTAAATGGTTCTGCAATATGCAATGTCCAGTGCACATCTCTGACTGATTGTTCTGTTTCTTGCGGTTTTGCTTTCTTCTCTCATAAATGATCTTTTTTTGTAGGAAATCTAATGTGAAAATCAACTTAGATTTGTCCCAGTCTGAATCCATTCTAACTGGCGCATCCTTGCCTGCCCTCGAGCCTGCAGTGCTGGTACGTAGTGGTTCTTCCTCCTATCCACTCTCCACAGGTTTAAAGGAACAAGTGTTACCTCATTCTAATCTTGCCATAACTTACTTGGTGCATGGTTGGTTGGGGAGTTCATTGTTTTGTTTAATTCTGATAACCTATTTGACTTGTCTCCTCTTGACTAGTTTTAATTACCACATTGTTTTCAATTTGTGTCAATCGCTCCTCTCACACCAGGCTGCTGTTTTCTTTTGATCTTTGTGCTCAGCTCTTTTGCTCCTCAGCACACTATTGCTGTTTTTCCATGCACGAGTCAATCGCATTCCCCTCCTCTGTGCTTTGTCCAACCACTTACTCTACTATCCTTCCTTTTCGGCTCATTCTGTTATTTCGCCAAACCCCCCCAAGGAAAAGATGTGGGACAGTCTAACGAAAAAATTAAAGCGTCTTTTAAAGGTCCCTAAATGCCTGTTTAGGAGGTTGGGCCCGAGACACTTCACAGTGCAAGGGTGTGACCATGGTAAGAATTGGGATCGCAAACAGGCTTGATGTTTCAATTGTAAAGCCAATGGACACTGAACTGGGGACTCCTCCTGTCCCAACAAGGCTTCCACTAGTGCACTCCAGTTACTACTTGGGTGGAAACTCTTCAGATGGCATTCTTGGTGTGCCCTGACCAGGAGAGCACACTACATCTACGTTTATCTCGGATGGTGGGGTGGATGTACCTGCCCTGGTTGTCTGGCCCTGTCAATTGGAAAAATACAATCTCCACATATTAGGATGGGTAGAGTGGAAGCGCTGAGGGATACATGTGCAAGTGTCATTATTGTAACTGAAAAATGAATATCCTGGAGCTGTGTATGACTGGCAAAACCTATCCAGTCTTCAATACTGATAACCAGACTAAGGCTCATCCCATGGCATCATTAGAATGAAGAGTGGTTACTGGCCAAAAGAAGATGGTTGTCGCCTGCAATTCCCGTAGAGTGTCTACTAGGGAATGATCTGGAGTCCTCAGCATGGGCTGAGGTAGAGCTCAAATTCCATGCAGCCATACTGAGAGTGCCTGAATTAGTGCTTGTAAAAACCAGAGCGTAAAGCACAGGGTGAAAAAGATGATTTAGAGCCTAGAATAATGGCCCATCCCTCCAAGAGAAAAGGCAAGTCATATGGGAAACCAACTTCTAAACAGCCACCAGCTCAGGTCCCCTCTCCTCAGGGCGAAGACCTGTCCGCCCCAGAGGGAACTGAGTCCCAGGAACTTGGACCTTACACGACAGATCTCTTAGGGCCAGCGGGACCCCCTTAGGGAAGAGCTATGCCAAGGACAGAGGACCTGCCCCACTATTGAGAGCCTGAGACAGCAAGCTGCTGCACAGGAAAAGAAAGATATCAGTGGCTCCCACAGGATCTATTTGGAGGAAGGGCTCCTGTATACTGAAGCCTGGGATCCCAAACCTGGTGCCACCAGGAGAGTGGTAGTGCCTCAGCAGTAGAGATTTCTTACTCTCTAGCAGACAAAGACTTGAAGTAGGTTGGTCTCCTTCTTCTACTGGTCTGGTATGTCCCAGAAGGTAAAGGAGTTTTGCAACTCCTGTGTTACCTGCCAGTGGCAAGACTCTTAATCAAGGCCCTCTTAATTCCACTTCCAGTGTTTCGAAGGTTCCCTTTTGAAAGGGTAGGGATTGACATAGTCGGTCTGTTACCCTTTACCCTCCAACAGCATCAGGAAACCGATTTATGCTGGTTCTAGTGGTTTATTGCACCAGGTATACTGAGGCAATTTCTCTAAGGACTGTCGCTGTTCCAGCAGTTGGAAACACAAGGAGATTATGAAAAGAGTGCTGAAACTTTTCAGACATTCACCCCCCAGTCGCAGATCTGGGTTGAATCCATCATCTTTCTTTAACTCATTTCGCCACCCCCAGTTCAGACCCAGCCATATGCAAATCAGTCTTGACCCTGTTCCGGGAACATTCTAGCCCGAACTGCCTAGCCAGGTCTTCCCTGGACTAGAAACTAGCATCCTGGGACCGGTTTCTGGGTAAGACCCTCCTCATCATCCAGGCTAGCTTGAATCCAGTGGCAAAGTGAGCAAGGGACCCACGTCTGGGCATTCCCTGCCATCTTCGGGCGAACAAAGGAAACACTGATGCTTGTTCCGGTCCAAGGAAACCTGGCTTGGCTAAAGAACAATGATGGATTCAACCCAGATCTGTGACTGGGGGTGAGTGTCTGAAAAGTTTCAGCGCTCCGTCCATAATCTCCTTGTGTTTGATTTGTTCTCCCTATGTTTAAAGGGTGTGCCCAGACGTTGCCAAGGCCCTTATTATCTTTACTAGAGTGAGCTTTTCTAAGGAGGTGGGCTGAATGTGAGGTGACATACACCATATCGCCCACAAACCATTGGCCTGGTTGAGAGATTCAACAGCACAATGAAAGCTATGATTATGGGTCTTCCTGAAAAACTCAGAAAGAGATGGGTTGTCCTTTTACCATGCCTGCTTTTCACCTACAAAGAAGTGCCACAGAAGGCAGTGGGCTTTAGTACCTTTGAACTTCTGTTTGGTCATCCTGTAAGGGTACCACTATGCCCAGCGAAGGAAGGCTAGGAGAGACCTCTCAAAGAACCTAAGCAAGACATTGTGGACTATATGCTTGGTCTGTGTTCAAGGATTGCTGAATACTTTGGTAAATCAACCAAAAACCTTGAAGCAAGTCAAGAGCTTCTGTAGCTTTGGTATGACCAAAAGGCTGCACTGGTGAAGTACTTAGGGCCCTCCAGAACAAGTGAAGTGATCCCTACCCTTTCCTTGAGACGAAAGGAGAGGTCACCTACCTGGTTAACCTAGGCATTTGCAGGAGCCCTCAGCGTCATCCATTTAAGCCGCCTGTATCCTTCTTATGACAGGGCTGATGTGGCCATGCCGATGCTCACTGATAAGTATCAAGAAGCAGAGGGTGAACCTCTCCCTGACCACCTCTCCTACAGCCCAAAAGATGAGTCGGTGGAATGAGTTTTATTCAGACATCCTCTCTGCTGGCTTCTTTTCCATAACCCCTGGTCAGACACACAAGTGTACTTATGATGTGGACACTGAATACATCTCTCCTGTCAAGAACAAAATCTACAGACAGTCTGACCAAGTTTAGAAAATCAGGTCTAAAATCAGGAAGGTGCTGGAGTTGGGGATGATTGAGCCATTTGACAGTCCTTGGGTTAGCCCAGTGGTCTTAGTCCCCAAGCCTCTTTCCAAGTGTGGGAAATCAGAGCTGAGGTTTTGTGTGGACTATAGAGGTCTCAATGCTGTCACCAAGACTGATGCACACCCTATACCTAGAGCTGATGAGTTGATTGACTGGGGGCAGCCATATTTCTCAGTGCCTTTGATTTTGGATCAGATTCCTGGCAGATTGTTCTGACCCCAGGGCAAAAGAAAAGACCGCCTTCTCGACCCCAGAAGGACATTTCTTATTCACTGTTATTGCCATTTGGGTTAAAGAATGCCCTGCTACCTTCCAAAGGTTAGTGAATAAAGTCCTTTCTGGGTTGGAAATGGATGATATTGTTGTCTATAGTTCTACTTGGCAGGATCGCCTAATCTACTTTGGAAAAGTCCTTGCGGCTTTGCAAGCTGCAGGCCTTGCTGTTAAGGCAAGAAGTGCCAGATAGGGCAGGGCACAGTTGTATACTCGGGCCACCTTGTTAGATGGAGGCCAAGTTCAACTTTAACAGCCCAAGATCCAGACCATTCTGGACTGGGAAGCTTCAGCAATCCAGACAACTATAAGGGCATTCCTTGGCTTGACTGGGCACTACAATACAGGAGGTTTGTGAAGATGTATGTTACTGTTATGGCACCTCTCATAGAACTTACCTCCAAGCAGCAACCAAAGAAGGTAAACTGGACGGTGAGCTGTCAAAACGCTTTTGACTCGCTGAATGAGGCAATGTGCTCAGCACCTATTCTCAAAGCTCCAGGTGACTCCAAGCGGCTCATAGTGCAGACTGATGCCTCTGAACATGGGATAGGAGCGTTCCTATCCCATACCAACGATGATGGCCATGACCAGCCTGTTCCTTTCAGTAGCAGTAGGTTACGCCCCAGGGACAGCGTTGGAGTGCCATTGAGAAGGAAGCCTTTGCTGTGGTTTGGTCCCTGAAGAAGCGGAGATCATACTTGTTTGGTACTCACTTCCTTGTGCAAACTGACCACAGGTCTCTCGGATACGGATGCAAATGTAAGGTGAAACCCCCAAACTGTTGAGGTGCTCCATCTCCCTAGAGGGAATAACTTCACAATGGGGCACAGACCTGGGACTGAGCATGCCAGTGCAGAGGTCCTTTTCACGTTTTTCCACTTAGACAGTGAGGATTCTTTTGGGAAAGGTTCGTCTCATCCTCTTTCGTTGTGGAGCAGGGGGAGGCTGTGTAGGAAAGTTCCCCTTTTTGACATGTTCACCCCCCATTTTTTGTCTGGTATTTGATGCAACTTTGTCTGAAGTGCACTGAGTACCTTCTTACTAGGTCCCCAGTGTCCGTGTTCTTCCCCCAAAATCTAGGTAGTTATTTCCTTGTTTCACAATTGGTAAGACCTTAAGCGCCCCTGTAAGTCCCAAGTAAATGGTACCCCAGGTACTTAAGGCATGGGTCCTGAAGCCGGTCACTAAGGGCTGTAGCATGTATTTTGTAACCCTAAGGGACCCTCGACCAAACTCATGTAGACTCTTATAGCAGCCTACATGAAAGTTAAAACATGACATGGCGCACATGGTACCATCCCTACTGACACTGCATGCAATATTTGTTAGCCACCCATACAGCAGGCCTTACAGCTCTATGGCAGGGTGCATTGTATTGCATGTGAGGACATATCTGCTTAATCAGATATGCCCCTGTGCTGTGTAGCCCAATTGCTAGATAGTACAAGTAAACAGGGAAGCCATCTGGAGTACATGTACTGGGCTCTGGTCATTGCGACTTTCCCAGGTACATGATGGCTTTACTGAAACTTATGGTGTTTGGTATCAAACAACTTGTCTTAATAAATCTGTACTGATGCCAGTACTAGGTATATTTTGACAGGCACTCAGAGGTGCTCCATGAAAACCTACCAATCCCTAGTGTGCTGGCTGACTGGTCTTGACCAGCCCGTCACCACAGACTCTTTTCTGAACCCATGGTGGTAGAGCCCGTGCTCTCTGAGGACAGAAACAATGCCTGCTCTGGCCGGAGAGGCTGCCCACTCCTCCAAGCTGGATGGCTAGTAATCCGTGTCTTAAGGAAGGAGGCTTTGAAGGCCTCTGCCGCTCTTGATATGCAACCAGTCTTCCCACAAACAGGGGATTTGCCACCCCCACCCAGTGCCCATTTGGTACTAGTACAAGTGGGAAAATTAGCTAGTTGGGAGGCGTGTTCAATATCAGGCTAGTTACTCGCCTTAGGTGGGCTACCTGAAGTAAACACTAAAAGTAGAATTCCAGCATTTTGGATTTTGGTGAAATTAGATTCCCTGGGTCAGGGTTATGCCCACTCCCCACATGAAGTGGTCATAAAGGGGTGTAGGTACCCCAAAGGCAAATAGCCCATTGGCTACTACCTTACACTCCCCTTTGCCCTTCAAATTTGAGTATTTAGGTAACACCCCTGATACCAGGAACTCCGTTTTGACTGACTCAAGAAGAAGAGGACAAAGAGCAAAGAAGTGAGAACTGAGGACCTGCTGTGGACTTTTTGTGCCAAACCCTGCCTGCACCTGTCCCGACAGTTGTGACAAACCTACTCGTCCTGCCGCTGACAGTCTGCAGGGGTTCTTAGCAGATCCAAGAATCCCTGTAGACTGCCAGCACTTTGCATATTGCCAGCAATCTCTCTTGGAATAGGGGAGCTACTCTCTTGCAGGCACTAAAACAGAAAAGTTTGGTCCACCGTTCTGCCGCTCCCCCCAGCACCACTAATACATCAGTCACCCAGAAAAAGCTCTCCGTGCTCCAGAAGATCAGATCCCTCTCCCCACCGAGTGAGTAGACACCAGGACCAACCGGAGCTGCACAGCACCAATACCTGGGATTCCAGATCCTTGCAGCAACCAAAGCCTTTTTTAGTCCAATCCAGACTCCAAGACCTAGCAGCCTTTTTCAGGGATATCAGCACCGCAGAGACCCAATTCGAGAGTGGCCCGGCTGCCCTAATTTTGTCCCTTTGACCGACAACCGTGAGTCCCCATGATGCATAAGCCAGCAAACCTAAACACTCTGTACCCAAGCGCCCCAGCCCGTGTTCCCAAGAACAGACTGTGCTTGTAAATGTATAGGCATTTATATAGCGCACTACTTACCCGTAGGGTCCCAAGGCGCTTCGACCGCTGCGAAACCCTTCCTGGCTTCCCTGAGAGATGGTCCCTTAATGGGTATCTCCAGGGTGAGACCAGGCATCCCCGGCGGTCTGGTGGGGCCGTTAGTGAAGATGAGGCAAGCTAATGCCCAGAGTTGCCGAGTGTGATCGCTGATCAGAGTGGGCACCGAGGCGAGAGAATTATCGAGTCCGCTGACCCTGGTCCAGAAACCTGCCGCGCCGGGAATCGAACCCTGGTCCCGGGCCGTCCTCTGCTCTCGGGTCTGCCGCCTCTAACCAGTGAGCCTAACGACCCGAGCCCCCTCTTGGGAGCTACCAGACTTGTTTCCCACTGCGGCCCATTTCTAGGTCCTTTACCCTCCCCCACTACTTCGGTGTAGCTTGCAAATCAACCAACCCTACCAGCACCTCTGCACCCAGAAACTCCAGGTCCGGTAAAGACGAACTGCTTGCGATTCTTTAGACCTTTGCCCCCTACCACCTTAAGTCCTGAAGGGGAGCACTGGAAACCTATTGCAAGTAACTGTGTGTGGTATATTTCTTTTTTCCCCCAAATAATGATGTATTTAAGTGAATGTTAGAAATGGGATTTCTGGTTGTCTAGGGCTTCTGCCTAAGACCGGCAGAAACCACCACTCTAGTCAGGGCAAGGGAGTTACACGCTGAAGATAACCCCTGCTCTCCCCCTTGGTAGCTTGGCACGAGTAGTCCGGCTTATCCCAGAAGCAATGTGTAAGGCGTTTGTGCAACACACACACACACACACACACACGCAACACACACACACACGCAACACACGCAACACACGCAACACACGCAACACACGCAACACACGCAACACACGCAACACACGCAACACACGCAACACACGCAACACACGCAACACACACACGCAACACACGCACGCAACACACGCACCAGCAACACACTAGGCACACTACAAAAGAGACTCCACACAAGGTTATGCAAAAATAGCCTTTGTATTATCCAAAACACATTGGAATCGTTATCACACTTATACACTGTGCCAACTGGTACCAAGCAATAATTTACAGGGGATTATATACATGACCAGGCCAATCGGGCTACTGTCAGAACCATTAGAAAGCACAAGTAGTAAAAATAACACAACCAGTAACTACTGGTAAGATACTGTACTCTGGAAACACATTATGCATAAACATCATAGCATGACATTAGGCATCATCATGAGCATAAATCACATTTAGGAATGCACCATTGTAACACTCCCCAGGTACATAGATCACCTTTAGCATAACTGCATTATGCATTCCCTTAGGGCCTTGCGCCCTACCAGTACACACAGGTACTCCAAATGACCCCAGGCCAACTGGCCTTCTCAGGGGCTCAAATGCCCTCTGTCCCAAAAGTCTGGGTTCAATTATAGGACCCTCCACAGGCCCTCTGGCTGCCTTGGCAGCAAAAGCAATGTGTGGAGCGCACTGGGGCAGGGGGTGCAACCTACCCATTCCTCATCATCACCAAAATAAATGCAGCTGCCCGTAGTCATGGCAGCAGCAACACAATCAGCTTGGGCATCACTGTGCCACTTAAGTCCCACTCCGGGACTTCAATACAATGTGCCCCATTCACCTGGCTCTTCCAGTGCTACTTATGGCACCACAAATACTTTGGGGAACCCCTCTCACCGGGGCTCCTCTTGCCAATAGTTTCATGGCACCGGTCGGCCCAGACAGTGTTCCTCTCCCAGCCCTCACTCACCAGGGTTGTTCTTTGACTCCTCGCCGGGACAGCGGGACTCTGTCAGGGAGCCCACGAGGCTCCGGTCTCCTCTTCCTGGGGTCCGGTGAGCCCGCAGGGCTCCACTTCCATTTGCAGGCACACAGGGATCCCTCAGCACGCAGCGGAGTCTCAGTGAATCCCCTTCGATACGGCCACAGGCGGGGCTCCCACCAGCACACGGGGCCCCTCCCACCTCCAGGCTCACTCGGGCCTGACTTCGGATGGGAACTTCCTCTTCTGGGCCTGCCCACAACCAGGCAGCTTCCCTGACTTCAGAACCTCTGATCTCGACAGCGGCTTCACTTTAGGACTACCACAGTGCTGGGTGGGCTCTCTCTTCGTCCTAGGAAGCACCAAAATGCGGGGTAGACTCCTGCTCCCCCCCTGGAGGCACGGAATGCGGGGTAGGCTGCCGCTTACCTTGCAGGTAGCACAGGGGAATCCCACACGCTGGGATTCCCTCGGAGCACGTCGCAGCCTAGCGCTGCAGGACACATGGGCTCCTCTTTCCCTGGCATTAAGATATAGTTCTCATGAGGCGCTAGGACCGGAGTTCCACATTTATGGATTAGATCCCCGTATTCCTTCTCAGGAGTCAGTAGATAGCACCAGGACGCCCTTGGGTATAAGCACGCTTTATAAGCTCCTAAATAAATACATATAAATAAATAAAGCAAAGGTGTGCCCAGGCAGGCCAGCTCACGGGCCCTCCAGCATAGAGGCAGTCCCTCCTGGCGGTTCCTCCTGGGGCCCAGCAGGCACAAGTAGCACCCACAACAGCATAAGGAACCACACTTTTGTGTGGTCACAGCCCCAGTGTATATACACACTCCATTTTCCTTTCTTCTGCCCTGGCACAGGACTTGGGGAACCAGTCTCAACTGGTTCTGGGGGGTTGAAGCACTCTGATTACCAGGCGTCCACCCTCCTTGGTCCGGTGGGGGCTCGGTCCTCCGACACACCACAGGGGGGCGGAGCCAGCATTCACCTAGGCAGGCACAGACCACATCAGGGTCAGGGGACTACTCCTCCCACTACTCCAAATGCAGATATGATCATTCAGCCTAGTGCTGACTCGCCCTGCCCTACCTGGAGCCACACACCTCACCAGCCCTTGTCACTCCAGAGCCAGACATGCCATACACATCAGGCAGGCAGACACATTGCACGTGAAAATGCCAACTTCTAAAAGTGGCATTTCTAAAATAGTGAGAATACATCTGCGCACACCATCACACTGCATTTATTATCACTATTCGAAACATACCAAACTTGACCACGCTGCTGCTCTCATATCCGGAATTACCACTGAAAGACTTATCAAAGAATCCCCAATGCATTCCCATGAGAGGGCAGCCTCACAGCAGTGAGAAACAAAAATGGCTGTTTGTCACTACCAGTACATGTCACACACTTAAGGTACATGTCCTACCTTTTACCTACAATGCACCCTGCCCATAGGGCTAGCTAGGGCCTACCTTAGGGATGTCTGACATGCAGGAAAAGGGGTGTCACAGACGTGGCGCACAATTTAGGCACCACGTCACAGCGGCAGTAACACTGAGCGCACAGGCCCTGTCAATGGCAGAGGACTGAGACCGGTTTGAAAGGCTACTTTGGTGGATGGCGCAATCCGCGCTGCAAGCCCACCAGTAGCTTTTAATTTACTGGCCCGGGGTATTTGAGATACCACTTTACAAGGGACTGACAGGTAAATTAAAGATGCCAAACAGGTGTAGACCAATCTTGCCATGTTTACCACAGAGAGCGCACACACTGTACTCTGGACAGCGGTGCTAAAGTGCCCAGAGTCCTAAAACCTCCAACACAATGTCAGAAAAAAGTCTAGGAGGAAGGCAAAAAGTTCAGGGGTGACCCTGCAAAAAGGGCCAAGCCCAAGAGTGAACACTTTACTTACCTGTAAAAATCAACAAATTTCTTGGTGTTGAAATTTATTTAAAAACATGTTATTTTTCTAAATTGATCTTGGATTTATTCTGGAGTGTGTGTCTCATTGTCACCTCTGTGATGCTTACCATTTCCCTCTGATAAGCCTAAACTACTTGCTCACTCTACCACAAAAGATAACAATTGGTATTATTACTTGTGCCTCTGTAAACCAATAGGGGTTGCCTGGACTCTCTCTCAACAGTGTACCTTGTTTTGGTGCATTATATATAGAGCCAGCTTCCTACAGTAGCCTCTAGAACCTACCTCTGGTTCCTCTCCTTTGCCAGAGCTGACTTTGATTCTGGCACCAAAATCCAAGTTGGTCCCTGCGACTTCAACCCAACGCTCCAGTGCTGGAGCAGAATTCCGTTCCTATAGCCCCGTCTAACTTCAAAGTGAATCCATCTCAACCATGACCGGGGTCACATCTTGACGCCTTACCAATACTCTTGGTCGCAGTTCATTCCGACCTGAATAAAAAAATCTTTGTCAAGGAGCCTCACCCCAAGCGCTTCAACAATTTAATTTCAGACTCTGAACTAAGCCACCCAGCTTTTGAGAATGACGACCAAGATGAGGGGTGTTATTTTCCCCTATGATGAGGGCAATTTATTTGTGGACTTTCAGGTGGCCAGTGGGTTGGCCATTACCCCGGACACTGGGTTATGTTCTTACCCTGCAAGGGTGGGTGGGGTTTGGTTTAGATGGGAAGTTTTTATAATGTTCACGTTTACCTATAAAATGACAAGTCATTGTGTTGGCATTGTAACCGTACTGCACATATTTTACGATTGATTTGTCGGGTCTTCACTGCAATGTTTGGGTTTCCCTCCGACAAGATATACTGCCTTACGAGTATGTTGTGATTATGCCTATCATTTGTTTTTATATACGAGGAAGGGGTAAAATCGGAAAAGGCTGTGTGATTTATGTCTGTGGCGCTATCATTATCATTTCTGCAGTCGACAATAAAGTGTGTTTAAAAAAACATTTCTTACCCTGCACCACCAATGGAGTAGATTGCCTCCTTTGCCATGGCAAAGAGACATGAGTCAGTGGTGTTGGATTTGCAGTAATGTTTTTCACCTAGAACAAACTTCATCAAACCCCTTACTTACATTGAATGAAACCCTGACTGACACCCTTAAGGTGACATTATATATACCCTGATTGTGTCCACCAGTGAAAAGGCAGGTTGCCAGACACCAAAGGTCGGCATCAAGTTACCCTGCTTGCTTGACACAGCATCCTACACCAGAATGTTTGGTTGTTCAACCTCCCATCAGTAGGGTAAACTTCACTTATTTCCCAACAACTCTTCCTAACAAAGTAGATCACATTGCTGCTTTCTGTAAGCAGGTTTTCTCCCCTGATATTCTAGCCCTCCTGTCAGTCAATGCTAGTTGTTTGCTTGGGAGGTTTACCTATATTTTATGGAACATTGTTGGTGAGATCTTGCCGGCAGTTCTCTTGCAAATTGAGCTGAATTAATCCAGTACAGTTGAGAAGCTGCAAAGTAGATCACCCGCCCTGGACTGCACTAGACAGAGCAGTTGGCACTAGCGTGGTACTTCTGTGGCAAACTTTGATTAGCATGATCCTTTGGCTTTTCTACCACTACAAGACAGTATTGTAAACAGTTTTGTCCTCTTTGGGTCTATTTCAGGGGATTGGCGTGCCACCAACTTTTTAAGGCACACTAACCATACAACATGCACCCCAGCCCTTTCAGGGTTTGGGACCTAGCAGGCTACTTCCAGGCCACCCATGTCAACAAACTTCCACCCTACCCCCTACGGCAGCAATTTTCAAACTGCTTTAGTTTTCCTTTGGTGGGACATGACCACCCTCTTCGAGTTTCTTCTGATGATCATAACTTGGGTCATGTCGGTGTTCAGTTTGAGACATTTGGTTTCTATCCAAGTGGAAAATCTGGTCCAGATGTGAGGTATTTTTTCTGAGACGGAGAGTATTAGCTGCGTGTCGTCAGCATAATATAAGACGTTGATTATCTGTGCATGGATGATACTGGAAAGCGGGATCAAGTAGGCATTGAAGAGAGACATGCCAAGTGATGAGCTTTGCTGTACTCCGATATGGTTGCGGGCATCTGAGCAGAAGAGTACCACGCTTACCGACTGGGTTTGACCAGTCAGGAAGGAGCATGACAACTGGAGAGTGGGTCCATGGATGCTGGTTTTGTGTAGTAATTTGAGGATTGGGTGGTGTTTGGTGTAGAAGGCTACAGAGAGGTCCAGGAGGATGAGGGCAACAGTGTCTCATCTACCCGTCTCATCCCTTGATAGAAGAGGATAGGCTTCATCGTCGGTACCCTAAAAAGAGCTTTAAGCTTTTGCATCAATCGCACAAAAGATCGAGTGGAAGATCAGCTCCTTTTGTGAGTTTCTGGGGCAAGAAAACGTAAGTCAGTGCAGAAAATGAGTTTGTCGATGTGGATAGCCCTCTTCATCAAGATCTGCAATGCACTCCCCAGGAAGGCCTATTCCACCAGGGCCAAGACTTCTGACATTGTGCTGCAATGGGGGAGTAAATACACATGTTCACGCAGCACCACTGCCTTAACTGCAGAGTCTGAAGGGAATAGAGTTTTGCCTGTTAGATCCTGCAGCACTTTTTTGTATGAGCCATTCTACAGATCCACCAATGTGGGAGGTACTGCTATGTTCTAAAGGTGAGTAATCTGTGGCTAGAAAAATCCATCAGAAGAATAAGTTACTTATCTTCGGTTCTTTCTGGCGAATACGCTATCTAACCACAGCCTGCTCACTGTGTCCCTCCTTCCCGTTCTGTGGAATGGCCTCTATTTTCTCACCTAAATAGGTCCCAAAGTAGAGATCTGCATATTGTACCTCTGATTATTATTGGGCTCTGCTTCCTAAGGCGCAGGCAAAGTTCAGAAAGAACCAGATGTGTATGCACCGGGGTGGCACTTACATGCGGCGCCATCATCAGATCAGTGGCGGAACAAAGTGCGTAGCTTCATGGCACCACCTACAAGCTCTCATTAGCAATGCGGTTACATTTTCCAGATCCAGTCTGGTGTCGGGAAATTCTAAAAGTGTGAAATCTGGGGTTAGAGCATCCACGAGAAAGCGTTCTAGATGGTAGGTAACTTGTTCCTGAGAAACTAATTCTAGGGTTTACCACCAGCCTAACTGAGAGCAGTAAGCCATAGGGCCTGCTTAGCTTGTTCTCCTACATCATGTACTCTCACCCAAATATCTTCTGTACATCAGTTTCCCCTCCCATAACGTCATAGTTCTCCTTTCTGTTACCTGTCCCATTGTATTCCTCTTAATCTCTTACTGCTTTTGCTACCCTTATCTCCTTTACACTCTCTTCACATTCAGTGTAACATTTCGATCTCATTGCCTGTCCTTTCCATTTTTGTTTTCTACCTAGCGGGATGTGAAAAAAGCCACTCTCATGCGCTACGAGTTCCTGAAATCCCTTGCCCATGATAGCATCTCTGACTCGGTCAGGTTAGTGTGTAAATTTCCCCCTTTTTGCCAGCTTTTTGGAGACTATTTCTATGGTCTTAACACATCTGCTTTAATTGTTACAGAGCTGCAGATAAGGAGGAGCAGCGTCAAGCGTCACACCAACACTGGTTGAGTATGGTGGAGGTAAAATTATCTTGGAATCTTGTCTGTCTCTATTGGTAATATCAGCTTTAAAGGATTTAGCTTGATCTTGTAATCCTTGTGTTTAGCGTAATGTCGCACTGTGTGCAGGTGAGAATAAAAAAAATATATTATGAAGAAGCAACACAAACTTACTAATCTGGTGTTAACCCTTTAGTGGTGGTATGTGATACTTTGTGCATATCGATGAAGGGGTATAGAAACGCAATGTGCCTGCACTGGCATTGGCCTATTTGGTGCTTTTAAGCCTGCCGTCGACCCTGTCCTCTTGTACAACTTCACTGATGTGGACAAGTTTGGAAGCAAGAGAATTGAGTGAGAGTTGGGATAATTTCGTCCTCTCAATGATTTATCCTGAGTGGAGAAAAATCAGAAAGAAATTTAAATTCTGGGGTCCACAAATCTCTTATGCCTGCACCCATAATTTTTTAAGGAGAATGTAGGCAACCGTTTTTGGGGTAACTAGATCCTTCAAACCTTCTCCATTGGATCTCCGAAGAGAATTGCAGAGTGATAGTGTTTTACCTTATGTGCTTGTGCTGTCTTCTACTACAGCTTGTGTATTATGATTGTTGGTCTCCCTCTCTTGTTCCACTCTCTACCTATAAGAATATACGTGATGTGAGCTAATTAAGCGGTTTATGACCTTCAGTTTCGTGATCTGTGAGGTGCTGCGTAGTGGGACAGTGGAGTGTGTGACCCTCCTATGGTTGGCGTAGTGCAGACCACTGAAGTGACACATCTGTCCTGTCCAGCCCCTCCCAAGGTCAATGTGATGCTGGAGAGTGAGGTCCCGTATGTGTGTCTCTCACCTTCATGCCTTCTGAAGGTCTTTGTAGTGTGGTCCAGTGCAACACGACTGGGCCTCACTTGATTTTTATGAGGGCCTCCTTGAAACAGACTTACATGAGGTATAAGTGTACTTGTTACTTAATACTTTCTTGTCTCTTGAAACTTATGTTATGTGTACAGTGAGAGAGCATGAGCAGGGATGTCTTCATTGTTCTTGGAGATATATATACCAAAGTTTGTGGGCATATTTCTCACCCTTGTACCCTAAAACGGCTCCTGATGCTGTGAATCAAGATGTTTGGTTGCATTTCATTCAGTCGCATGGGGGCGTTGGCACAATTTGCCTATCGGAGACCGATCACACTGTTTTTGAGTCTTTTGGTGTGGCTGTGTTTGTGTGTAGTGATGACCACTGAGGCCCGTTTGGTTCGGAAAGGGAGCAGTTAGTCATGAAGTAGAAACTGACTTAGTGATGGGCTACTTGGATTCTTAGAACCCAGCTACACCTCAAATTACTCGTTGAGCGAAACTTGGCTTTTGAGTTTGTACCGCATTCTTCTGCCGTTTGGCTAGGTTTGTGTATTCGAAATTACACCTGAATACATAAATACATTCTTGAACTCAGTTTGTGTGATATGGAATGTGTGAGATTTTACCTTTTGACAGAAATGCATCTTCTAATTGGTTTAGGATTTATAAATGAGCCCTAGCAGATTGTTTCATGGTGCTCTTGGTGTTTTTCATGTAGAATGTGCTGACCTCCCACCCTGCCAATCACATCTTGTCTGCCCTTGAACATCTGGCCCAGCAGAATACCCAGAACCTGAAACAACTTACTGCCAGCACAGACATCCACAATGAGATTGAAGGCCTCAAGTAGGTGCCTACACAGGCTGCAATAGGTGGGGTGTATAGGGTGCTCTGGACGGGAAGGGTTCGATTTTGAGGATTCACTGATAGTCTAAGTGCCTATAAGGAGTCGGTTGTACCCATTTTCTCTTTTAATAAGGTTTCGTTTTGGGAAGTCACACCTGGAAGATGTGTCTGAGGCAAAAAACATGCTTCCCTCCGTCCAGGTTCTGATGCAGGTCTGTTTAATAGATGCATATCTCTCTCCTTTGTCTGACTCTTGCTGTCATTCACATTCACTATTTTCCTCTCTTTTGTTAATTTTCCTCTCCATCTTTCCCTCTGTCTTGAAGCTTTTTCTCACTGTTCCCAAAATCTTTAATTGACTCCCAACTGTTTCCTCCAACTCCAGTTATCCCCTTTTCCTGTTTCTTCTCATCTCCCTTTCACCTTTCTGTTCCCTCCTGTTGCTTTTTCTCGCTTTATTTTTATTCCACTCTACAACTTTTGTCCTGGCTTTTTTTCCATCTCCCTATTTTTGTCCCCTTTCCCTTGCTCTCTGTTACCTTCTACTTCATTCTGACTCACTCTATTAACCTGTTGTTCCTCATGCTCTTGCTCCACCTCCTCCTCCTCTCTTTCTCCTTCATACATATCTTATTTAACAATATTCCTGCCTGTCTAGCCATCTTCATACTATGCAATTTAAACTGAACTCTCTGGTACTTTGGCAGGAAGGTTGGGGAGAGTGTGAGGAACTGTGGGTGCAGCAGATTCCCTTGCGTGCACGAGTGAAACATCGCTTTGATCGTCTAACATCATTTGTGAAGGAGTTTTTCCAGCAGCTCTCTGAAAACAGTGATTTGTCTAAAGAAAAATGTCAGCTTGACAGGTACAGTCCTCAATTTTTTCACACTAAAGTGAGACTAATCCTGAAGTTTTGAATTATGAATTTCTCCTGTGATCTTGGCTGAACGATAACTTCCTGCTACTTGAGTACTTTTTAGGTAACTTCTGAGATTTAATATTTAATACCTTTAGGCCTCCGTTGTATGCATCCTTTTTCCCAGGTTTCATACGTTGTATTTAAAAAAAAATTTTTTTAAATCAAGGTGAAAACTTCCCACTTTTTCAAATTGAAGTATTAGTATTTGACTCAAGGCATTTTAGATTATTTACCAATATTAAATAAGTCCTTCTAGACATGGCTTTTGTTGAAAATTACTGGGCAGCCTATTGTAAAGTTTTCCTACTTAAAATCTCTTTATTTGTCTTTAATCCGGCTATTCCAAAGCATTTGTTGTCTTTATTAGTTATAGATTCCTTACCTTAGATTTACTCCCAGGCGTCAGACTGGATTCGGAGAATTTTCTTCAGCAGTACACCTGCACGTCGGTAGGTGGCGTCGGTCTACTCCGCATTCGTCGTTGGCATTGTGATCACTGGAATGACATTGCGGTATCTATTTAGACGCCGCCTCTACGCGCTGACATCTGTTCTTTCTTTTTCCGCACCAGCCAGCACAGATCCCGAGAGAGCGGTCACTTTTTGACTAAAGTTTTTTTTAACTTTTGTCGACCTCTTTTCGGAGTCATTTGACTCCCGGTGCATGTAGGGATGTCCCATCGACGTACCGGCTTTAAACCTTGTGACTCCTGTCACAAATTTATGTCAGTGACGGACTCACACCTCATGTGCCTCTGGTGTCTGGAGCACGACCACAACACGAAATCGTGCTCCGACTGCCTGGCCATGAACCCGAAGTCTTTGCAAGAGCGGTCCCGAAAGCTTCTAGAGGCCCGGCACTCCGCTCCGCACCGCTCGAGATCTTTGTCATGAGGGAGGTCACGGGACTGGTCGCCGAGTCCCCACCACCACTCATCGTCGAAGTCTTCATCTTCGTGTAATCAAAGCACAAGAAGAAGGCGAAGAAGCACGGTTGCTCTTCGCCTTCTCCCCTTCCGTCGGCTGACGCAATGCAGGACGCGGAAGGTAGTCATCCTTCGGCTCCACCCGCGGAGCCAACTGGGGCGGCTCCTACCTTCCCGAGAGCGCCCCCTGCCCAGCTTCCTGTATTTTACGAAGCTCTCCACTCCATCTTTGGGCAGCCCAACTCTGCCGGCGTGCCTTCAGGCCCCGCGAACTAGACTTTAACGGGTAGAGGCTACCTTCGCGACTAGCACCTCTGCACCCAGACACCTCGAGGCAGACAGCATTGTACTGCTTATAGTTTCTTGGACCTTGGCCCCTACTTCCCTTAAGTCCAGAAGAACAGCCCTATAAGTTGCTTGTAAGTTACCCTATGCAGGGAATGTTTCTCCCATAGGATAACATTACTATGTTTGAAGCTCATGCCTCCAATCTGACAGCTGTCATTTTCTACTGTTTCTACTGTAAAATTTGATAATGTCTAAAGTACTTACCGAAATATGAAGATCTTGGTATTTAAAATTCTATTAAAAATTATTTTTCTAAATTGGTCTTATGTATGTCTATGTGTACAACAAATGCTTAAAGCTACCCTCTGATGAGCCTAAACTGCTCACCCACACTACCACAAAAGAGCATCAGAGAATATTAATTTAAGCAGTTCAGCGTTGTCTGGACTTTCTACATAGTGTACCTTATTTTGCTACACTACATAAAAAGCGGTACAAAAGGGGGTGGTGATGGACGGAGCATCTGAACCAATCAAACACTCACACCCAGTCAACAGATCTGGGTTTAATCCATCACCGTTCTTTAGCCCACTCTGCCACCCCAGTTCAGACATGGCCATATGCAAATCAGTCTGACCCTGTGCCTCATGGGAACAGTCCAGGATGCTTGATTCCGGTCCAGGAAAGACATGGCTTGGCAGTTCGGGCTGGACTGTTCCCATGAGGCACAGGGTCAAGGCTGATTTGCATATGGCCATGTCTGAACTGGGGTGGTGTGGAGTGCAAAAAAAGATGGATTTAGGCCCAGATCTCTGTACTGGGGTGAATGTATGACATTGTTCTGCATTCTGTCCATAAACTGTTGTTTTTACACTACATAAAAAGCCAGCTTCCTACAGTTTTAATCTTGGCCTAGAAAAAATGAAAAAAATCACAATGGTCTAGGATGTCAATGGGTAGTGGACACCTAGCTATTGTATGACACTGCACAAAAACAAGTCCTTATTTCGTGGCTGATCGCCAATGTTAGAAATTGAATTTCTGGTTGGCTGCCTGTCCAAGCAGGAACCACAATCCTAGTCACGTTATGTCACAACACAATCTGAATTATCCTGTGGTCACTCTCTGGTAGCTTGGCACCCAGCAGTCAGGCTTAACTTAAGAGGCAAGTTAAGCAACTCTTCTTACAACAACACAGTGAAAACACCACTAAAAGACTCAAATCAGGTTCGAAAAATAGATAATGATTTCATAAATAAAACAAGACCAAAATGTCAAAAATCCATCCAGTAGAAGTCGAGAGATTAATTTTTAAACATTAAATGCAAAATATAGTGCTTTGAAGCCACCAGTCCCTAAAGAGTTAATTGGTTATGCTGGACCAGGACAAAGTCAAGAGTTCAGGCTGACCATGATGGTGCTCGGGCCGAATACATGACCACAGCCGTCCCCGGAGCAAAAGGACCTTGATCCTGGTCGTAACAGTTAAATGCGTAGGTGATCTCCACTCAGGTGAGTTGTTGCACTGAATTTCTCAAAGCAACTGCGGTGAGCGTATCGTCTGTTTCGAAGTGCGGCGGTTCTGAAGTCGAAGCACCGAGTTTCTTCACGCTGTTGGGGCAATGAGTCTATGTTCTTATGTTCTCTGTGCAGTGGCAGTGATGCGTCTGTTCCGAAACGATGTTTCTGAGTGCAGTGAGGCGGTTCAGAGTAGAGAGTGGCGGTTCTGAGTGTTAGACATTTTGGTACCCCCAGCAGCGGTGGTGTGTGTATTCTGTTTTTGCAGTAGAGAATGCATTAGTTCGACTGGAGCAAACCCCTAGGTCCACTTCCAAGGGCCTGAGATAGGGGTGGGACCCCTTGGCAGGGCAGACTCACAAGCAGCTGAGCCCAGTTGTTGGAACAGGAAGTCTTGTGTCCCTAAAACTAAGGCAACAGAGGCAAGGCTTTGGAGTCACTCTGGGCTCAAGTGATGCAGGTCCTGTCCTTCTCACCCAGGGGAGAGAGGGAGAGGAGGAGAAGGGAGGGAGGGGGGGAGAGGGAGAGGGAGAGGGAGAGGGGAAAGAAAGAAAAACGCAGGGCATCACAGCAAGGCAAGAGTTTGGCAAACAGCAGTTTCAGCAGAGTGGCAGCCCTGAACAGCACAGCAGATCCTCTTCTTCCTGGCAGAGTGGTCACAGGTCCAGAAGTGTACTGATTTGATAGTGTCATAGGTCCTGTACTTGTATTCACTGATGCCTTTGAAGTGGGGTAGACTTCAGAGAAGGCTTTGAAATGCACACAGGCTCTCCTTTTCCGCCCTGGCTCCAGACTCACTGCAGGGGGGTAATCAATGCTTTGTGTGTGGACAGGACACAGCCCTTTCAGGTGTAAGTGTCAGCTCTTTTTTCCCATTCTGCTCGAGATGGGCCTTCTGCATGCAAATGACCACTCATTCACACCTACCCTTCCTTTGTGTGTGACTGTCTGAAGGGAATGCAGGAATACAGCTGTTACCCACCCCAGACGTGTATTCCAGAGACCAGCAGAAGGCACCAAATGGCTAAAGCAAATGCCAACTTTCTAAAAGTCGTATTTGCTGAACTGCAATTTGTAATCCAACTTCACCTTAAGTTGTGATTTTAAAATTTTAGTTCAGTGACACTAAACTTGAAAAATTGATCTATTCACACTTGGGAGTTACACTTAAAGATGTAATAAGGTAATCCCAATGTTATCCTATCGGAGAGATAGGCCTTACAATATTGAAAAACAAAATTGGGAGTTTTTCACTACTTAGACATGTACAGTTTAAAGTACAGGTCCTGCCTTTAAAATACCCTGCCCTGTCAGTTATACAGGGCCTACTTTAGGGTTGACTTATATGTATATAAAGGGAATGTTTAGGCTTGGCAAGAGGGTGTCCTTGCCAGGTCGATATGGCAGTGTGAAACTGCATGCACAGGCTCTGCAGGGACATGGTGAAGGGGCTACTTATGTGGGTGGCACAATCAGTGCTGCAGGCCTACTAGTAGCATTTAATCTATAGGCTCTAGGCACATGTATTGCAATTTCTAGGGACTTCTAAGTAAATTAAATATGGCAATGAGGATAAGCCAATGTTACCATGTTTAGTGGAGAGAGCACAAGCACCTTAGCACTGGTCAGAAAGTGTGCAGAGTCCTAAAACCAGAAGTGAGTTCAGAAGAATGGAGGGAGGCAAGCAAACAGCTTGACAGAAGACCACCCTAGGGCTGTCAGGTCTAACAAACATGAAAGTTCAGGTTGTTGAGCTCCACACAACCCCACTGAACACTCTAGTTGATGTGATGTGTGTGATTTCTAATTTACCAATGTTCACGTTTAAGGTTTCAGGGGTGAAAAGGTAATTCAAACCCAATTGTGATATTTAGAATATCAAACAAGTACTCCGTTAAGAAAAAGACACTTTGTGGTTAAAGTATTTTTTTCAAACCTTCTAATTCTGTTGCCTAGCAGATTTGAAATAACTGCACCGAGATTGATTGATCGAGTAGTGATTCATGTACCCAACAATGAAAACAATATGAACAATTCTAACACAGTGAGGAAGTAAGTCATTGAACAACCTAATACCGTAAAACCTATTTCTGTAGTAGGGGATCTCTGTGTATAGGCATAATCTTGTGAATAGTCCTGCCCATGTGCGTGGACCCCGGAGCAATCAAAATAGTCTCTTAAGTCGTCTTCTTCTGCAGTCCTGCATAGACACGTAAGAGAAAATCAGACATATAATGCAGCCTAAAACTACAAGGCTACATTGGCCAGCACTTCATCTTGAAGTGAACAATGATAGCCAAATAATACTAAATATTTACACATTTTGCTAAGTTTCACACTTAGAGAAACTCCCCTTCACAAAAATCCTTGTCATGATAGAGAGGAAGGGTTGGACAGACAAGCCCCCATAGGCTGCCATTATGTGTCTGGAAAAAAATTACCGTGCCTTTAAGGAACTCTCCAGAGACCCTCGGTATCCCAGGATGCACAGCCAAAGGCCTATTACTTTCAGTTCTTTTTTCCGGCTCCTGCCAGCAGGACCCCGGAGCATTGAGCTCTACCTTTTTGGGTATTTCTTCAATTTTTGGAGCTTTTCCAGTGATTTTAGAGTTTCACTCGACGTCTGGGGTCTTCCTCTTCCAGTTGCTGCCCTTTTTGTCTAGTTTTGCCACCTCTATATTGTCGAAATGCCAGCTTTATTCGACAAGTGCCCTGAGTATGGTAGGAAGAAGGCTAAGTCTGACCCCCACAGAGTGTGCATACTCTGTCTCCCTTCTACCCATGTCCCTGACTCCTGTGAGATTTGCCACTCTTTCTCCAGGAGGACCCTGTGTGACGGGGGGAAAATTTGTCTCCAAGTCCTGGAGCATAGGAGACATCAAGAACAAGGTGGGACTTCTGGCCATGGAGGGACTCTTTCATCGTCCTCTGCCCATGCATCCGCCTCTGGGGGGCTCCCCAGTCAAGAACAGGCCCGGAAACGGCACCGGTCCCGTTCGACGTCGATGAGGTATGTTCCCCGTAGACCCAGGGCTCTGGGTCGAAGCGACGTCGACGTTCGGCGTCCAGGGGCAGGACGTCGAGACCTCAGACGAGGTCGGCGTCGAGGACTTCACCGGCGTCGACACACCATCGACGTCGTGCTGAGTCCCGAAGAGGCAGGCTCTCGCCATCGAGGCGACACCACCGTGCACCGTCGACGCGACGGTCGACGACTAAAAAGTCGATGTTGAAGAGGAAGTCGACGCCCAGAACGGTGTCTAGTGCCTCTGTGGTTAGCCTCTCCTCATCATCCGCGAGTCCCCGGTCACGGCGGCGGCGGCGCTCGTCCTCAGAACGGTCTACCTCTAGAGCATCCTCTCCGAGGCATGCTCGTAAGAAGAAGAGAGTTGTTAGGTCTTTGGACTCTGAATATTCCTGGACCTACTTGCCCTCAAGACCTAGGACGCCTACGCCTCCTGCCCTTCCACAACTACCTCTGCCTCCTCCACCGCCTCCTCCTCGTCCTCGTCCTCTTCCTCCTCCACCTCCTCCTCTTCCTCCTCCACCTCCTCCTCCGCCTCCTTCTCCTCATCGGCCGCCACAACCGAGGCCTTTGGTTCCGGCTCAGCCTCCTTCTCGTCCGCAGCCTCCTGTGCCGGTGGTTCCGGCGAGGCCCAGAAAGTCAAGGTCCAGATCACAGGGGAGGCATCGCTCTCGCAGTGAGCGTAGATCTCAACCAGATCATGTCATTGTCAAAGGAGGGAATGATTGCGGTCCAGGCAATACACGGACTCCTCCAGTGACAGGAGGTATTCTCCTACTTTGTCAGACTCTCCTCCTACTAGAGTGTCGACAGTGGATGACATTGTGATGTTTCAGGATGTGCTGCTCAGGGGAGCAGCGAAGTTGGGGATCACACGGACGGTGCCCACCCCTTCTACCTCTGTCATATTCGAAACGTTGCAGCATAAGCACCTCTCTCGCCCTTTGCTACCTTTGGTGCCAGGGGTGTAGGAACCGGTCATGGAGCTGTTTATGACGCCGGCCTCGGTGAAGTCTGCTCCATCCTGACTTCAGAAGAAGTACGGGCCCCTTGATCCGGATCCAGCGTTCTTAAGATCAGATCCGGTCCCGGATACTGTCATTGTGACAGCGGCCAAGAAGCAGCATTCTACTGCTCCTTCGTCTACTGTCCGTCCAGACAAGGAGAGCCGTCACATGGATTTGGCAGGGCCTCTATGAAAGCTGCAAGTTCAACAGGGCTTTTGGGTCGGTATGATCGCTCCTTCTGGGAGTCCCTGCAGCAATTCATTAAGCTCCTCCCGAGGGACAGGAGGGAAGATTTTCAGGAAATATTGAATGAGGGCATGATGGTCTCCAACCAAGTCATCAGTTCGGTGGCGGACGCCTCTCTCCTGGCAGCTCACGAGTACTCATATATCATAAACAAACCGTTGAGAGGTGGTCAAAGGGATTCAAAGTTTAAAGACCCATACCTGGTTAATATCCCCAGCTACACTACATATACAACACAAGAACACAGGGAGTCTGTTAGCCAAATAATCTGGCTAGGCCGCCAGTCCGAACTAATAAAGTCTCTGGGTGCTCACGAGTACTGCCATGGCATAAACTTGAGACGCCACTCCTGGTTGCGCCTTACCTCTCTTAAGCCGGAAGCGCAGCAGCGCATTGCCAACTTACCCTTTTCGGGCTCTACCCTTTTCAGGACGCATGCGGATGAGGATCATGAAAGCAGAAGTAGAAACTCTGAAAGCTGTAGGGTTGGAGAAACCGAAGGACCAGGCGGAAGTCGTTCCGTCCCTTTCAGAGGCGTTACTCCTCCCAGAGGTTCCAGAGAGGGCAAGGTTCCAGAAGTGTCAGAGGGGCAGAGGCGGCCAGCAGCCCTCTTTGGGGAATAAGGGCCCGGCCGGGTCTAAGCTCTGAGGGATTACTTCCCCCTCGTTCATTACCCACTCCGGTGGGGGGAAGCATACAGAATTACTTGGCAGAATGGAGAGAAATTATTCGGGACAAGTGGGTGCTGAATATTGTTTGCAATGGATACAGTCTTTGTTTTGTCAGCCCTCCTCCAGCTATTCCACTGGTTCGTTCGCAATACCAGCTGCACAAACTTCAAGCGGAGGCCGATACCCTGTTAAGAAAAAAGGGCGATAGAAGACATCCCTCTGTCTCAAAGGGGAAAGGGTCTATACTCAAGGTTCTTTCTGGTACGCAAAAAGGACAAAAACAAGTTAAGGCCCATTCTGGATTTGCGACAAGCAAACAAATGGATTCGCAGGGAGAAATTTCGCATGCTTCATTGCACCAGATCTACCCTCAGTTGCATCGAGGAGACTGGCTTTGCGCGATAGAGCTGCAGGATGCGTACTTCCATGTGCTCATTGCACAGAAGCATCGGAAGTTCTTGCGCTTCCTAGTAGGCACCAATCACTATCCGTACACTGTACTCTCGTTTGGACTGAAGTCTGCTCCCAGGACTTTCTCAAAATGCATGGCAGTGGTGGCAGCGCACCTGAGGAAGAACAAGGTATTCGTATACCCGTACCTGGACGACTGGTTGATCAAAGCCTCCACCTTCCAGGAATCGCAATTGCATTTCAACAGGACGGCTGTTCTGTTGAGCCAGCTGGGTTTGCACATCAACATGTCCAAGTCCGTTCCAACTCCTGTTCAGTGTCTGCAGTACTTGGGAGCCTCCATCAATACTCTCAGAGCAAGCATGTGTCCTTTGGAGGAGCGACACTTATCGATCCTTCGGAAGGCTCAAGCATTCATGTCCGTTCCATCAACGAATGTGAGGACGGGGTCTTCTCTTCTGGGGTTGATGGTCTCTTGCATCTTCCTCATACCACATGCGCGACTCCACATTAGACCACTGCAGGAATGTCTGGAGGACAGCGGCAAGACGCCTCGGCATAAGAGCGCTTTATAAGTACCTTCAGTCAGTCAGTCAGAGGATCAATGGGACTAGAAACGAGGGAGCTGGGAAGACAGGATCCAGCTGTCTCTACATGCTCAGCAGTCCCGGAAATGGTGGTGTTCAGCAGAGAATCTCCTCAAGGGAGTTCCGTTCCACAAGGACATTCCCGTACATACCATTGTGACGGATGCTTCTCTCTTGGGCGGGGGAGCACATTCAGACCATCTACAGATCCAAGGAACGTGGTCCCAGGCGGAATCCACATATCACATCAATTTTCTGGAACTCAGAGCTGTTCATTTGACGCTGAAAGCCTTTCATTCGCCCTTACGGACCGACTCCCTGCTTGTACAGACAGACAATATGACTACAATGTATTACCTCAACAAGCAGGGGGGCTCGAGATCGCGCACACTGTGAGAAGTTGGCCTGATATATGATGCTCACTAGTTCTAGTGATCACCTTGTATCAGTCCAAACAACCCTTATGGTGATTGGTTGTAAGTCAACCTTATAGATCAGCTATCCTAATGGTAGCACGGACAGAGCAGTCTTAGGCTAAACTCTTTTGGCATATGAAGCCAGCTGTTTTACCACATATAACCCCTTGAATACCAGATGAAAGGACACCACACAGGTTGTTATGAAAATAAACAATATATTTATTACTAACAAACACCTCTGAACTCTTTATGAGATCAGAGGGGTAAGCACATAACAATACTCTTAAGAAAAATACAGAAAGTCGCACAATTACAATGGTGCCCTAGGGGCACGATAAACCATATACTAAGTAAATGGGTTAAATTGAACAATAGAAGAAATGAGTATGCCCAGAGGCTGTAGAATCGCTGGGGCTACACTAACCTAACCTTAGGTAAGGAGCAGGAGGCCCACGGGACGCGTGTGCAGTGCTAGAGCACACACGCGGGTTTCAATGCAAAGTCAATGAGCATGAACAATTTACAAAATATGGAAGTAAGGACAGTTCTGACTGGTTGAGACTAAAACTACAGGATACCTGGACACTAGGAGAGTCAATCAACCTATGAGCACCGAAATGCTCTTGTTACCTCACCCACGGGCTGCGGGTGCGGATGCATAGGTGTGAAAGTGTGTCGGGTTTCCTCGTTTAAGTCAATGGAGGCTGGGAGAAAAGATGCTGCAGACGACCAGTAGGAAGGTGTCCGGAGTGATCCAAGGGAGGATCGAAGAAGATGGAGACCTGAAAGCAGAGGGGACAGTGTTCAAAGTCACTAGCCAGTGACCGGAGTGGAACCAGGAAGGAGCCAGATGATGTCGTTGCGATCAGGTGAAGAGGTGACGCTTGACTCTGCAGCCATGTGAACCAGGAGGCGTTGTCTACTACCAGGATGGAGGCACGAGCTGTCCTGCGCAGGCTCTAGCTGTCGGCGGTGTCGGTTCCAGTGTCGGAGTCAACAGGCCTTGGCAAATGCAACCCACGCGGCGAGTAAAGATGGCGTCTAGTGCGGACCAGGAGGGTCCGGGGTACTCCTCCTTTGTAGGGAAACAAGGGCCAGTCTGGAGCAACCAGACCAGCAGCGTAGTTTCAAGATTTCGTCGTCTAAGAGGCCACTAGCCAGCCGGCAAGTGACCAGACAACGCGTCGAGTAGCAACCAAGCAAAAGGGCCCCAGGCAGATCTTGTGGATGCTGGAGGGCTGGTCTTCGGTGCAGGAGCTACTCTGGGCTAGGGCTTCTCAATCCCCAAAGCACTCTCGAGGGTGCCTCAGAGGTCGTTCTGGAAGCGAAGTGCAGTTTCTTCAAGATGGCCGGTCCCACGTGTCTCGTCGCACCCACGGATCTCAGCTGTGCTGCAGATGTGGGATGTCGGAGAGGTCTGGAAGTCCGGGTCTCGTCGGGCTCTGAAGTCTGGTTCTGCCAGGAAGGACGACAAAGTGAACCGCTAGGACGCTTGATGGTGCCTGCGGTTGCAGGGTGGTCACTCCTTGGCCACAAGGTAGATTTCTTCAGTCTTCTGTGGAGCAGAATGTCGAAGTCCAGAGTTTCTTCTTTGTAGAGTTGTTCAGGATAATCTAATTTGGAATGGGACCAGCTCCTACCTTTATCCTGCTAAAGGGGGCTGTACTAGCGACTAGGTCCCTCCCATGGGTGGGGCCAGGAAGGGGGGCAGTTACACCCCCTATCCTTTGTCAGGTTTCGCGCCAGAGCTGGGGCTGGAGTGCCCCAGCAACTGGTTTGAACCGGGGTATGCACAGGGACACCTTGTGTGCCCCAGGCATGTCTGATTCCTTTCAGTGTTTCCTATCTGGATACACAAAGTCCTGTCTGGGGTGGTGCTGGCACCTCCCCAGGCAGTAAACCCTTTGTCCAGGCCTCCCTTGCTGGAAGGACTCCCAGCAGCAGTAGGTCAGACTTGTCTGTGGCAGCAGCATTCATTTTGTGATGCTGAGGCTCTGGTTAACTTTAACCGGGGTTCTAGTTCTGTACATGTCGTGTCCCTCTAAAAGGGTGGAATGCTACCCCCCGTCGCCAGAACTGGCAAAGGGGGTTGTATTCCAAATCGTATGACACCTTACTCGTCATGTTTTGATAATGCCAAACCAAAGTTAGCAATAACCGCGAGGATTATAATGCACTTAAGAGTATATGGTATGGCACCATCATGGAAACAGCTAAAGGACATGGTTCCGAAAGCTGCAGACAGGCTCAGCTCATGCTAGAGCACCATCTCACATATTTCCAAGCACTCTACCTTCAGGATTGATAAGGCCTGCCATAGGAGTGACTTATAGGAATATATGTGTCCATTTTGGGTTAGATATAGGTATACTATATTTACAGCAAAGGGTGATTACACCACCTTGTCCCAGCTGTGTTACCAGCCAGTTGTATCTGTTTAGATGGCCAGCCAGGGGTGGCATAAGATATGCTGCAGCCCCTGGTAGGCCTTGGATGCACCTATGCCCTGGGTACATATAGTACACTGTACTGGGGCTGATAAGGTGACCCAATATCCAATTGGAGAAGTACCTAAGGTACATGGAGTCCATTTTACAGAGAGAGCAGATAGCCTGGGGCCCTGATTAGCAGGGCCCCATGCCAACTAAGTCGAAAACCAGCTAAACACTAGGCAAAAAATCTGGGGTAACCATAGTCAGGTATCCACCTTCCTACACACACTCTCTCCGGAAGCGCAAGCATTCTGGCACTGGCTCCTAGCCAGAGGACTGACCATTACGGCTACCCATCTACCAGGTGTGCAGAATGCTCAAGTGGACGCACTCAGCAGGCGCGTCCAGGAAAACCACGAGTGGGTCCTAAACGACGAGGAGCTAGAAAACATCTTCGAAAGATGGGGCACTCCAGAAATAGATCTGTTCGCCACCGCCGAAAACAGAAAATGCAGAGACTTCACCACCAGGTTTTACCAACCGGGGACTCTGGGGAATGCGCTATGGATCAGCTGGTCGAACAGCTTTCTGTACGCTTTTCCACCCATTCCCCTGATTCGGGAAGTGCTCATCAAGCTGTCTCAATCCTGAGCGCGAATGATCCTCATTGCTTCTGAGTGGCCTCAACAGTGGTGGTTCACAGACCTGCTCCAACGGTCTCTCCAACCCCATCTGCGACTTCCATGTCGGCCGGACCTTCTAACGAAGTACGGGTGGTAGATGGTGCACCCCAACCTCTCATCGTTGAGTTTGGCGACTTGGCTCCTGAAATAGTACAGTATGGACACTTGAACCTACCTGACAACTGCAAGGAAATACTTAAGGAGGCTAAAAGGCCATCCACCAGGACTTCCTATGCCTACAAGTGGAAAAGGTTCTGCATCTGGCGCGCATCCAAGAACGCTGACCCTACCTCCTGTAAGGAAGATGTCATCCTTCCATACCTCTTGCATTTGGCTCAATCTGTCCTTAATTTCCACTCTATTAAGGTTCACCTCGCAGCTTTAACTGCATTTAGGAAATGCCCTTCACAAACATCCTTTTTTCAGATTCCTGTAAATAAAGATTTTTTGGAAGGATTGAAGAAGGTATTTCCCCCTGTTAGGCGTCCTTCGCCTTCATGGGAGCTGAATGTGGTGCTGTCAAGGTTGATGAAGGAGCCTTTTGAGCCTATTCATAAGGCTTCTGTACAGCATTTATCTTGGAAGGCGGCCTTCCTTGTGACTATAACATCGGCCCGCAGGGTGAGTGAGATCCAGGCTTTGTGTTGCCAAGAGCCGTATACTGTATTTCATGCATCTAAGATTGTCATGAGGACTCACCCTAAGTTCCTTCCGAAAGTAATTTCTGATTTCCATGTTAATCAGACGATAAGTTTACCTACGTTTTTCCAACATCCTTCCTCTACGGCGGTGAGGTCTCTTCATTCCCTGGATGTAAGAAGGGTGTTGAAATTCTATTTGGATAAGACAAAGAACATTCGTAGGTCAGACCAATTGTTTGTCAATTACGGTTCGGTCAGGACTGGTCTTGCCACTTCTAAACAGTCCATTTCTAGGTGGATTGTGTTCTGTATCCAGCTATGTTACCAGAAGGGTAACAAGACCTTAGAGGGTAAGACTAAGGCTCATTCCACCAGCGGCAAAGCGGCTACAACAACTTTGCTCCGTATTGTTCCCATTGCAGATATCTATAGATTTGCCACTTGGAAGTCGGTCCATACCTTTGCCAAACACTACTGCCTGGATTCTGATGCCAGGGCAGAGGCTCAGGTTGGGCAGGCTTCATTGAGAAATCGGTTTGCACAGTAGTGGTTTTGTCTGTTTCCTCCACTGCTGGTTGGTTTGTTAGGATGGGATTTGCCATTCTATTCACAAGATGACTATACAGAGATCCCCTACTACTTTCTTACCTGTAACTCCAGTTGTGTAGTAGGGGTATCTCTGTGATAGTCATAAGCGACCCGCCCTCCTCCCCAGTGGACGAAACAATAATATACTGAATGCTACAGGCCTGGCTTTATACACCTTCAAAAAGAACTGAAAGTAAAAGGCCTTTGGCTGTGCATCCTGGGATACCAAGGCTCTCTGGAGAGTTCCTTAAAGGCACGGTATCCCTTTTCCAGACACATATTAGCAGCCTATGGGGGCTTGTCTGTCCAACAATTCCTCTCTATCATGACAAGGATTTTTGTGAAGGGGAGTTTCTCTATGTGTGAAACTTAGTAACATTTGTAAATTTTTGGTATTATTTGGCTATCCTTGTTCACTTCAAGATGAAGTGCTGGCCAATGTAGCCTTGTAGTTTTAGGCTGCATTATTTGTCTTTGATTTTCTCTTAAGTGTCTATGCAGGACTGCAGAAGAAGACAACTTAAGAGAGTTTTTCGATTGCTCCGGGGTCCAAGCACATGGGTGGGACTATTCACAAGATTGACTATCACAGAGATACCCCTACTACAGAACTGGAGTTACAGGTAAGAAACTACTCATTCTTTGCACTTTACTTTGAGAACATGGATTAGGTTAAATTGCATCAGGAGTTTCTTGGGGTATGACGGACAGCATACCTATTTACAGTAAACACTAGTAATCAGGAGGGACAGGAAAGTGTGTTCTTTAAACAGAACACACCCCAGCTGGGCTCAGCTCCTCTCCTCTCTGGATCGACTCATTATCAGTGTTCAGTTTGGGACTGGAGGCTGCAGCAGTACGCCGGTCTGGCAGTCTTCGGTCAGGATCTTGTGAGGCGGAGGGAGGATGGGAGGTTATGGGGTGGTATCTGTTGTGAAGATCACTTCAAGTTGATAGAGATTTTACTAGGATTTTATAGTATTATCTACCCATCTTCTCTCTCTCTCAAGGAATGTCTTGACATAATCGTATACATCAGATATTAGTCCTAAAATGCACTAATGCGTCAATACAGACTATATTATTGGTTGTTATTTGACTTTGAAAAATGGCACCTACACTAGACTGATGTCGCACTAGGTGTTTTTGTTTAGGTCATTGACGGGAGGATGTGACACCTTCATATGTCAGTGTCAAGACGAACTTACACATTAATAGGTACCTAGGATGACAGGGGCTGTCATTTTCTACACAGGCCTATGACTAGGCAAAGTGCACAAAATGTAGTCTGTACAAAAAATTAAGATGACCTATAGAGTTCATATGACCATATCATAGGTGCTAAAGGGAACGCGCAGCCGGACGCCGTGTCTTGCCGGAGTCTTGCCGGAGTCTTGCCGGAGTCTTGCCGGAGTCTTGCCGGAGTCTTGCCGGAGTCTTGCCAGAGTCTTGCCAGAGTCTTGCCAGAGTCTTGCCAGAGTCTTGCCAGAGTCTTGCCAGAGTCTTGCCAGAGTCTTGCCAGAGTCTTGCCAGAGTCTTGCCAGAGTCTTGCCAGTCCGCGCAAGGGAGACGCAGGACGCGGCAGGACGCTATCGTGCTGCAAATATGATTTATCAGTATTCCAGTCAGGCTCTTCATTTGATCAGACGATGTCTGCCCTCTTGTTCGCACTCGGCTCAGCATCCCCTGTGCAGCCCTCATACTTGCCCATGCGGATGGTGGAAACTATTGGCACCGACGATGGCCCCTAGCCAGGTACTGCCGCATCGTAAGAAGGAACCTTCACCCTCTAGTGCCGTTAAACTTTGGCACCATAATGTCAGATCTCTGTCGAAACATCATCGAGATATTTATGAACTGATCTCCTTAGAAGGTCCTGATGTCTTCTTCATGACGGAGACCTGGCTAGGTGATGAGGATACGGCCATTATTAATCTGGCCCTCCCTCCGGGCTACGCAATTCATACACTAAATCGCAAGGGGAGAGGCGGAGGCATAGCCGTGGCTTTTAAAACTTGCTTCACTTGCACCTGGAAGCCTATGGACTTGGCTGGCGCAGAGTGTGCCCATTTTTCCATCAGCATTAGTCAGCATCAAACATTGTCAGGTCTTCTGATTTACCGTTCTCCAGGGAGTGACAGTGCTTTCAGGAAAGCCCTTCCTGGGCTGGTAAGCTCTCTCTCTCTGCTCTCCTCCAACATTACCATCATCGGCGATCTTAATATACACTTCGATGCCATGGAGATACCAGCGGTTAGAGGTCTGCTGGACGACCTTGAAGCAGTACAGCTACTCCAACTGGTCCGTCATCCGACCCATGAGGGAGGTCATATCCTCGATCCGGTCTTTACTAACCTTCAACTGGCCGAGGTCTCACCCCCTAAACCCATGGGATGGAGTGATCATTACCTCATTGAGCTTTCTGTCACAATGGTGACACAATCTATTGGGAAGCCTGATAAAACATCTTTCAGGCGGCCCTGGAAAAAGCTAAAATTGGAGGACTTCCATCGTCTCCTGATCACCACACCTCTGGCTCACACGGATGACGTTGCAACTGGGTATACGATCTTTTGCGCTTGGATTGTTAAAGTCCTTGACGCATTAATCCCAGCCGGCTGGAGTAGGAATCGACATTCTCCGCCTAATCCCTGGTACACGGAGGCACTCGGGTGTATTAAAGCTAGCTGCCGACAAGCCGAAAGAGCATGGAGGAAGAATTATGATAAAGACCTGAAAGTATGCTACCTGGCCAAGGTAAAGACATACCACAGAGCTGTCTGCCGGGCCCGAGCTGACTACTATGCACAGGAGTTCCAGGCGAGCTCTAATCCGTCCAAACTGGTTTTCAAAGTCTTGAAGGAGCTCACAGTGAACAGACTCCCTACTACGGAGATCTGTTCCCTTGCCCACTGTGAGTCGTTAGCCAGCCTCTTTGTGGAAAAGGTAAATGCCATCTACCGCTTTTTTCCCAAAGCTGACCCTGACAGTACGACCTTGACATTGCGTACTTCTCAGTGCTTGGCCTCTCTCTCTATACCATCGGAGCAGGAGTTTAATCTCTTAGCGGCCAAGGTCAAGTCTGGCTCACCGGATGACCCTTTGAGACCTGCCCAGTTTATGGACTCGGCGTCCTTTTGCCTTCCTCCTATCCGCCATCTGGTGGAGCAATCCCTTACCATCGGTTCAGTTCCGCCTAGTTGGAAGGCTGCCTGCGTCATGCCCATCATAAAGAAGCCTGGATTGGATCCGTTGAAGCCGGAGAGTTATCGACCCATCTCCCTCCTTCCCTGGGTGGCAAAAATTACAGAGGCCCATGTGAATAACATCTTAAACAAACCATCTGGAATCTGCACATCTTCTAGATCCTACACAGAATGGTTTTAGATCTGGACATAGTACAGAGACGGCACTTCTATTCATGGTTGAACATCTCCGCTCTGTACTAGATGCAGGTCAAACGGCGGCACTGGTCCTCTTGGACCTCAGTGCCTCCTTTGACACTGTATCTCACACCATTCTTATTCGAAGGCTTGGTGAGGCTGGTATTTCAGGCAGGGCGTTGGATTGGTTTCAATCGTTCCTTTCGGAACGATCCTTTCAGGTTTTAGTGCCACCGTTCAGATCTAAGCCCCACGCCATCACTCAAGGAGTCCCGCAGGGCTCGGCGTTGAGCCCCACTCTCTTCAACCTCTACGTTCAACCTTTGGCGGAGGTTGCGAAGAGTTGGGGTCTCACTATGGTATCATACGCCGATGATGCCCAGTTGGCGGTGGCTCTTAACGGGGACTCTGACCAACTGGCATCGAACTTTGCGGATGGTTTGAGGGCCGTTGCTAGTTGGCTTACGTCCAATTGTTTACAACTCAACACCCTCAAAACTGAGGTGATGGTGCTTGGGAAACATCCTGATCTGTGGGGTGCTAGCTGGTGGCCTAAGGAGCTGGGACCTCCCCCTAAACCTGTCTCCGAACTCAAAAATCTTGGCGTCTGGTTGGATTCCAAACTAACCTTCTCGTTCCACACTAAGAAGGTGGCATCCATGTGCTTCGGCATTTTGCGTGGCTTGAGGCCTATCCTCAAATTTTTTGATGCCCCCACCCGCCAGATGGTGATCCAAGCTAGCGTACTATCGAGGCTCGATTACGCGAGCTCACTGCTCTTGGGCGCCAACCAGGCTGAAGTCTTGCGACTTCAACGGGTGCAGAATGCGGCAGCTAGGGCCCTGGTGGGCCTGCCACACTCCTGCTCAGCCCGTAGCACAATTTTCAATCTGCACTGGCTGCCAGTAATCAGGCGGATAGAGTTCAAGGCCCTCTGCTTTGCGTTCAAAATTCTTAAATTTAACACCCCTATCATCCTTCAGCACCTTTTGTCCTCGTACACCCCTTCGCGCAGCCTTCGCTCTGCTGGCCAAAATCTGGCACTTGTCCCCCGATTTCAAAAATGTAGATTGGGTGGCCGATCGTTTACGGTCGTGGCCTCTAAACTATGGAACGCACTTCCTGCCTACATTCGCTCTTTGGATGACCTTCTTGCTTTCAGGAAAGCTGTCAAAACCTATTTCTTTCCTCTGTCTTATTAATCACTCCCTACTTTTTCTGTGTTATTAGTTATGTTACTTTTTCCAGTTACAGCGCCGGGACGCCCCTTAGCTGGGGCAGCTGTGCGCTTAAAAAATCCAAATAACATAACATAACATAACACTTGGGCACCAAGAAGCAGCACTAACACAGAGATCCTAATAAGCTGCCATCGGTTGAGACCGGATGCAATAGCACTGCAAATTGGTGATCTGCACAGTTCCTCGCTAACTATCCACTGGATCTCAGGCACTGTGAAGAAGTTCATATGTGGAATTTTGGTTTGTAATATGGATTTGGAATTTTCTCCATTTAGACTTCAGAAGATCCTAGGTCTGTGGTGCAATGTTGGGTCAGTTTGTGTCCATTATGCTATAGACTACATACAACCACAAGTGGCAGTTGTCATAATTGCACTGCTTCTATAGCATGGGAATCTTTACAGAACAGAGCTCCCTCATGCCTTCTGTACTTGACTCCCTCAAGCACAGTAAAGAGATTTTAACTCTAACTATGACTAAGTCTGCAACTTCCTAGATCCTCAAGAAGTGTAGCTCAAACGCCAGGCCAGCAGCCAAGGGTGAAGAGTTACCAGTCTGAATGTTGTTATAGCCATCCGTCAAGGAAATCAAGAAGCTAGATGTTGGGAAGGAAGACATGTGAAGCATGTGCCAGAAGAATAAAGATGTTAAGCTTCATTGCCTTGCTGGGTTGCTATGAGCAGTCTCTGTCAAAGCGAAATTAGGGGCCTTCATGTTAGGGCTAAGAGGCAGGACTTCATGGAGGTAGTGCACACAGTCCTATTGGTGTCCATGATTTCACCGAGCCACAGGGGATGTTAAAGAATTATCACCTGTGATCCTGGCCATAATTTCAGTGCACAGATCCTTGTGTCTGAGACTAACAGAAAGCAATTGGTATTTTTGGCTCGCATGTCAACAATGAGGTTACATAGTGTAGCTGTTGGCTGGTATTGTAAGCTGCATAGACAGAGACAAAGAAAAAATAATAATAATTCAGTTTGCAATATATGCTCATTGGAAGAAGGGGCTACCACCATGTATGTGTTCATCAGCATTCTGGCTGCAATCTTAGTGTTAAATCACCAAAGTACCATCAAAGATGAGCATAGGGAGGAAGAGGAGGCCAAGAACAATGAAGCTGGATCCAGAGGTAAGAAAGCCTCTTGCTGCAGTGAAATGATAATTTTTGACCCCCTGCTAGGGAGTGTAATCTGAATGCATGGATGAAAGGGGAAAAATAGAAAGTTGCATGAAGTGTTATCTAATTAGAGGAGTGGCTATTCAGAGTTTCAAATTTCCTTATCCATCAAGGTCCAAACAATTTCTGCTTTGAAACCTCTAATTGACTGTTCATGTTTAGTGGACAAAGGCTTTGGTTTGATGTTAGAGATCAGCAAATCTTAATCCCCTCTGTTCAGAAAGGCCTTTTTTCTCTGGATTTACCAAATTATAGATTCCGGTCAAGGAAAGCACTTTCCTATTGTTGGGCGTTTAGTTATCTAGTAGTTGGAATCGGCATGTGGCTGGCTGTCATTGTCAACTCTCTGATGTTTACTTGGCCATTAGCTAGAATCCTCAGTGTGCTCTTTCTTCTGAACAGGGAGGCATTTGACCTGGAGCTGAAACATGTGCTTCTGAAGGCCTTTCTAGACACCCTCCTGAAGCAGTGCCGTGCTTTGGAAGATGAAAACTCCACGAAGACCAAGCAGAAATGTGCATTGAAAGAGAAGCAGCTCCAGATCAAGCAGTTTCGGAAGCTGGTGGCAAGTCCATTTTATGTTAAATAATGTTGTTGGGACCCGTTGAACATGTTGTTCTTCATGCCAGAATGCAGGTGTTGGAAAGGGGCCTTGTTGTTCACCGCTTATAGGTTGATTGCAGTTGTACCTCTTCCAGAGTCACAATTTTGTTAGCCCTTCGCAGAAAGTGTGCGTTGCTGCATTAACAACCCAGTCCTGCGTGCATTTGAAGTGTATGTTTTTGGAGACTTTGATATTGAGATTTCACTGTGATGTGATGAATAGGAGCATAATATTTTGTGTATCTGCCCGTTCATTCATAATTTTAACTTGTGGTATGTTATAGTTCCAGATCTGCATTCCTTGTGCAGCAATGAAAACTTTAGACACCGCTACAGCCAAAACATCTGAATGGAGTTACATAAAATGTGTCACAAAGCTAGAACTCTATCCAGAAAGCATACTTTTTGTGATTTGATGCAAATCTTTTCAGTAGTTTTTAAGGTTCAAAATGTACAGCTATTTCAGTCCACGTTATTACTGTGTGACCGACCGATTAAAAATAAGATCTGATTGGCTACCGTCAACATCTGCAAAGTTGCTTGGCACCCATTTTAGGACTCTGGGTTTGCATCCCTGTGTCATAGGAAGACCAGAGAAAAAGATTATTGAGGGAAGACATGAAATACCCTGTCCGCCTATGTCAAAAAATGAACAAATACATTACTGCAGTAGTTCTGCAGTACAATAAAAAAAGGTAGTTCCCTTTTAAGAAAAAGTGAAAACCATGCACTGAGCTCCCCACACACCACTGAGGTGTGTGTACCAGCCACCTCCTGTAACCACCTAATGTCCCTGGTGAACACACCCCCTGGAGCCCTATGATTTCTTTATTTATTTGGGAAGGGCGCGTGGGGCCCCCCTCTCCCTAAGCTTTGTAATGTCCTCTTGGATCCCCATCTCCAGGGGCATGTTGCAGATCTGTTTACAAGGGATATGGAGCACTGCTTCTCAAGCCTCATAAAGCCTGCTCTCTTGGGCAGGAAACATTGGTTTGTTACTGGCTGGTGGGAGAAAGAACAAAAGCTGCTCCTGCTGGACAGGATCAACCCAGTGCAGCACGTTCCAGACGGCACCCATCTTGAGTGCAGCCCGTGAAATTGGCTGGGCATGGGGGGCATGGGCCTCTCCCCTACTGACCTTAACTACTGCCAATGTTGTGGATCCCTCAGGTGGGACTGGGGTTCCCTTGTTTAAAAAAAGATTGCCTTTACCCAGGAAGGGTGCTGACTGGGAAGTAGGCAAGGCCTAGGGGGGCATCGGCCTTACCCCGCAGCCTCCAACATTGGTAATAGTTGTTGGGTGCTCCGGGTAGGACCGGGGCACCCAAAGTAAAAAAAAATAAAAGGTTGGCATGCACCTTCTGTAGTAGGGGATCTCTGTGTATAGTCATAATCTAGTGAATAGTCCCGCCCATGTGCGTGGACCCCGGTAATCAAAAATAATCTCTTAAGTTGTCAAAATAATGCAGAAACTGCAAAGACACTTAAGAGAGAATTTAAAGACAAATAATGCAGCCTATATCCACAGGCTACACTGTCCAGTACTTCAACTAGAAATTCCACCAAAAATCACCACACACAGCCCAGCCTGCTAGTTTCTACCATAGAGAAACCTGCCTCCCCCAGTCAAAGACTCAGGAATGATAGAGAGGAAGGTAGGGACAGACAAGCCCCATAGGCTGCCATTATGTGGCTTAAATAGGATACTGTGCCTTTAAGAGAACTTTCCAGACTTCTCCCAGTATCCCAGAATGCATAGCAGGTCCAACTTACTTTCAGTTCTTTTTTCCGGCTCCTGCTTACAGGACCCTGGCATTGAGCTCTCCCTTTTTCAAGGGTTTATTGAATTCGTTTTTGCACTTTTGACTTTTAAAAGTGTTGCAGTTACTGCTTGGTGTTCTCTTCTCACTTTTGTGCTGTTTTTTAGGCGTTTTGGGGCTCCGAAATGCCTGGCCTTTTTGTTAAGTGCCCAGCATGTGAGAGGAAGAAGGCCAAAAGCGACCCCCATGATGTCTGCATCGTGTGCCTTCCAGAAGATCATGGCCCTGAGGAGTGTGTTATCTGCCAGCAACTTTCTGCTAGGACCCTCAGGGACAGATTGAAGATCAGGCTGGCTGGCCTGGAGGATAGGCGTCAACGTGCTGCAGGTGGGTCTGGGCAGCCTGGGAGGGATCCCTCTGCCTCTGCTGAGGCCCCTGGGGGGCTCCCCGGGGGCAGGAAGTCCAGCCAACGATCCCATTCTCCGTCGACGTCTAGGGCTTCGACGACGGCGTCGAGAGGGATGACGACGGCGTGCTCCCCGTCTCCCCGGGGCTCCGGGTCGAGACGGCGTGACGGCTGGACGGCGAAGGAGAAGCCAACGTCGAAGCCGCCGTCGACGTCATCGTCTTCGTCGACGTCGAGGTCTTCATACCGACGCCGAAGGCGCAGGGACGTGTATCGACCTCGTGTGTCGAGGCGACACCGTCGGTCGTCGTCGAGGCGACACCGTCGATCGTCGTCGAGGCGACACACGAGGTCGAGACACCGCCATAGGAGGCGCGAATCTCGCTCTCGCACGAGATCATCTGGGACCAGGGACTATTCACCTACACTATCGGGGTCGCCGGACACCAGAGTGTCCCCGATAGATGACCTGGTTGCCTTTCAGGACGTCCTGTTGAGGGGCGCGGCGAAGCTAGGCATTACACTGACAGTGCCTACTCCGAAGACGTCCGTCATTTTCGAGACTCTACATCAGAGGCACATGTCTCGTCCCCTCCTGCCCTTGGTGCCGGGCCTGGAAGAACCGGCTATGGCGCTGTTTCTCACCCCGGCGGTGACGAGAGCGGCCACGTCCAGATTACTAAAGAAATACCGGGCTCCCGACTCGGATCCGGCCTTTTTGAGAGCGGAGCCTCCGCCTGACTCCGTCATCGTCACGGCGGCCCGCAAGCAGCATGCCACCACTCCGACCTCCACGGTTCCCCCGGACAAGGAGTCTAGGTGGATGGACTCGGCGGGGCGAAAAATCTGTGGGACTTCCGCGACATCTATGAAAGCGGCGAGTGCCACGGCTCTGTTGGGGCGTTACGACCGCGCCCTCTGGGACTCCCTCGAGCGCTTTGCGGAGCATTTACCTCTGGAGCAGCGTGAAGACTTCATGGAAGTCCTGAGTTAGGGGATGCTGGTGGCCAACCAGATAATCAGCGCGGCTGCGGACTCTTCCCTGTTGGCTGCTCACGGGTTCTGCCACGGGATCAACCAACGGCGCCACGCATGGCTCCGGCTGACGTCCCTGAAACCGGACGCACAGCAGAGGGTGGCCAATCTGCCGTTTTCCGGGGAGACCCTCTTCGGGAAGCACGCAGATGATGAAATGGCCCGCATGAAGGCGGAGGCCGAAACGCTGACGGCTGTGGGCCTGGAAAAGCCCAAGGAGACCAAGAAGCAGTACCGCCCTTTCCAACGGCAGTTCGGAGGACAAGGCCGAGGACGGGGACAGGCTTCGGGGCACTCGCAACAGCAGCAGCCGTTCCGTAAGCCGTTCCAGAAGCGGCAGAAGGGCAGAGGAGGCCAGCAGTCGGCTCCGGCGCCCAAGGGCCAGGCGGGGTCTGGGCCCTAGGAACTTACTTCCCCCGGATCCGTTACCCACTCCGGTAGGGGGAAGCATCCAACTTTTTCTGGCAGAGTGGAGAAAAATTACTCAGGACAAGTGGGTGCTGAATATTGTTTGCAATGGATACAGTCTTCGGTTCACCAGCCCTCCTCCAGCGATTCCCCCGGTCAGCTCGCAGTTTCAGCTGCGCGAGCTTCAGGCGGAAGCAGATATCCTGTTAAGGAAAAGGGTGATAGAAGACGTACCTCTGTCTCAGAGAGGAAGAGGTCTGTACTCCCGGTTCTTTCTGGTTCGCAAGAAGGACAAGAACGAGTTCAGGCCCATTCTGGATTTGCGACAGGCAAACAAGTGGATTCGCAGAGAAAAGTTCCGCATGCTGTCGTTGCACCAGATCTACCCTCAGTTGCAACGGGGAGACTGGCTTTGCGCTATAGACCTACAGGATGCTTACTTCCATGTGCCCATTGCACACAAACACAGGAAGTTCCTGAGGTTCCAAGTCGGCACCAATCACTATCAATACACAGTACTCCCATTCGGACTGAAGTCTGCGCCAAGGACATTCTCGAAGTGCATGGCGGTGGTAGCGGCACACCTGAGGAGGAACAAGGTGTTCGTCTACCCTTACTTGGACGATTGGCTGATCAAGGCATCCTCCTTCTCGGAAGCGCGAGCACACTTCCAGAAGACGTGCGTTCTCTTGAACAAACTGGGGTTGCACATCAACATGGCCAAGTCTGTCCCGACTCCGGTCCAATGCATACAGTACTTGGGAGCCTCCATCAATACGCTGTCAGCAAGCGTGTCTCCTTCGGAAGAGCGACGATTATCACTCCTTCGGAAGGCTCAGGCTCTTATGACGACTCCATCTACAACAGTGAGGACGGTGTCTTCTCTACTGGGATCGATGGCCTCTTGTATCTTCCTGACGCCACACGCACGGCTGCACATGAGACCGTTGCAGGAGTGCTTGGAGGACCAGTGGGATCAGAGGAAAGGATCTTGGGACGACAAGATTCGCCTATCGCTGCATGCTCTTCAGTCCCTGAAGTGGTGGTGTTCGGCGGAGAATCTCCTCAGAGGGGTTCCCTTTCACAAGGACATTCCCACGCAGACTGTCGTGACGGATGCGTCTCTTCTGGGATGGGGAGCGCACTCCGGGACTCTGCAGATTCAAGGCACGTGGTCACCGATGGAGGCCACGTATCACATCAATTTCCTGGAACTCAGAGCTGTTCGCTTGGCGCTGAAGGCCTTTCTTCCGTCCTTCCGGACCAACTCTCTGCTTGTACAGACGGACAATACCACCACGATGTATTACCTCAACAAGCAGGGGGGGTCTAGATCGCGCACTCTGTCACAGGAGGCGCAGACGATCTGGCACTGGCTCCTGGCCAGAGGACTGACGATAACGGCCACCCATCTACCAGGTGTGCAGAATGTTCAGGCAGACGCACTGAGCAGACTGCTTCAGGAAAACCACGAATGGGTCATAAACGACGAAGTAGTAGGAGAAGTCTTCGCAAGGTGGGGAACTCCAGACGTAGATTTGTTCGCCACCGCCGAAAACAGCAAGTGCAGAGACTTCGCCTCCAGGTACTTCCAGCAAGGGACGCTGGGGAATGCGTTATGGATCGACTGGACGAACAACTTTCTGTACGCCTTTCCTCCCATTCCCCTGATTCCGGCGGTGCTCATCAAGCTGGCCCGGTCCAGGGCTCGGATGATACTCATCGCCCCGGAGTGGCCCAGGCAGTGGTGGTTCACGGACCTACTTCACCGGTCTCTCCTTCCTCACATTCGGTTGCCGTGCAGGCCGGACCTTCTCACGAAGTTCGGGGGACGGATGTTACACCCCAACCTCTCGTCTTTGAGTTTGGCGGTATGGCTCCTGAGATAGTGCAGTATGGCCATCTTAATCTGCCCTATGATTGCATGGACATTCTGAAGGAGTCCAAGAGACCTTCCACTAGGACTTCATATGCTTACAAGTGGAAGAGGTTTTGTATCTGGTGCCAGTCTAAGAACCATGATCCTACGACCTGTAAGGAGGATGTCATCCTTCCTTACCTTTTACATTTGGCGCAGTCTGGCCTTAATGTGCATTCCATTAAGGTTCATCTGGCTGCATTGACTGCCTACAGGAAATGCCCTTCACAGACTTCCTTTTTCCAGATCCCCGTGATCAAAGATTTTCTGGAAGGATTGAAGAAAGTATTCCCTCCTGTCAGGCTTCCCTCGCCTTCATGGGAATTGAATGTGGTGCTGTCCAGATTGATGAAGGAACCTTTTGAACCTATTCATAAGGCTTCGTTGCAGCACCTGTCCTGGAAGGCGGCGTTCCTCGTGGCCATTACATCGGCCCGCAGGGTGAGTGAAATTCAGGCGTTGTGTTGTAATGAACCTTATACTGTATTTCATGCTGCTAAGGTTGTTATGCGTACTCACCCTAAATTTCTTCCCAAGGTTATTTCTGACTTTCATGTCAACCAGACTATAACTTTACCTACGTTCTTTCAGAACCCTTCATCCCCAGCGGAGAGGTCTCTCCATTCTCTGGATGTTAGGAGGGTGTTCAAATTTTATCTGGATAAAACCAAAGATATTCGTAGGTCTGACCAGTTGTTTATCAATTATGGATCGGTCAGGACAGGTCTTGCGACCTCTAAGCAGTCCATCTCTAGGTGGATTGTGTCCTGCATACAATTGTGTTATCAGAAGGCTAATAAGACCTTAGGAGGTAAGCCTAAGGCTCATTCCACCAGGGGCAAAGCTGCCACGACGGCTCTGCTCCGTAACGTGCCGATTGCTGAAATCTGCAAGGCAGCCACTTGGAAGTCGGTTCATACCTTTGCTAAGCATTACTGCCTGGACACTGACGCCAGGGCAGATGCTCAGGTTGGACAGGCTTCGCTGCGGAATTTGTTCGCACAATAGTGGCATTATGTAATTACTCTCCACCGCCGCTTAGTTGTGGGGATGGGCTTGCCATTCTATTCACTAGATTATGACTATACACAGAGATCCCCTACTACAGAAGGAGTAGTTTCTGTCCTGTAACTCCAGTTCTGTAGTAGGGGTATCTCTGTTATAGTCATAAGCGCCCTCCCTCCTCCCCGGTGGAGAATTCTTCATGTAAACAATGCTGCAGGTCTGGCGTTGTATACGCCTTCAAAAAGAACTGAAAGTAAGTTGGACCTGCTATGCATTCTGGGATACTGGGAGAAGTCTGGAAAGTTCTCTTAAAGGCACAGTATCCTATTTAAGCCACATAATGGCAGCCTATGGGGCTTGTCTGTCCCTACCTTCCTCTCTATCATTCCTGAGTCTTTGACTGGGGGAGGCAGGTTTCTCTATGGTAGAAACTAGCAGGCTGGGCTGTGTGTGGTGATTTTTGGTGGAATTTCTAGTTGAAGTACTGGACAGTGTAGCCTGTGGATATAGGCTGCATTATTTGTCTTTAAATTCTCTCTTAAGTGTCTTTGCAGTTTCTGCATTATTTTGACAACTTAAGAGATTATTTTTGATTACCGGGGTCCACGCACATGGGCGGGACTATTCACTAGATTATGACTATAACAGAGATACCCCTACTACAGAACTGGAGTTACAGGACAGAAACTACTCCTTATCGCACACGTCTGCAGCCAGATGGGCTACAGGCGGCAGGACTCCCCTTCCCCCTCCTCCCCTTCCACCCCCAAAGTTTGAAATAATTGTTGGGTGAACCGGGTGGGACCAGGGCACACAAACGAGAAAATAAACAGACAACAATATGAAATGAGTGGAGTAGCAGCTCATTCCATATTTATTTCTCCCTACAGGGAGTGCCTCACAATGCCCTACAAGGGTTCCCAAACTTTTCCAACCTGCGGCTCCCTTTATCTATCGACTGTTGGCCGCGGCTCCCCATTACGATACCTTTTGTGGTGGGTGGTGAATGTAAGCCCATTCTCTGGAGTACTTTCATGTTTTTCCCTAAAAATAATTGGGATGAAGCTGAAGGTATTATAAAAAACAGATGTAATCCTATCCTAGCCACTGCAGAGCCCCATGCTGTATCAACAACTGATTGGACTAATTGGAGGGACGTAGTGTTCTCAGAGAAGTGAACTGTAAATGCACGTCAGTGTGCATGCCTGAAACACATTGGCGTGTGCACTGCAGACTGTTTGACACACTGTGAGTTTCATCAGACGAAACCCTGACAAGATTTATTCACCTCAAATCAGGGCATGCCATGTTTCTTAGCCATTTACAAATTCTGAAAAAGACAGCGGGTGAGGGATTCACAAAGAATTACCAACACGTTATGAGAAACAAAATAAGCCATAGCTTGCGTAACTAAATATTCACTTTTGCAAACAAATATACATTGGATGATACTATTAATAGTGACCGCTGTTCTCTGGCTGTTTATTCCAATTTTCTTTTAAATATAATGTGCAAACGAGGACAATGGAAAAAAAGAATTGAAACAAACATGATCTAGACACATTCAAACACAATCAAGGTTTGGAGTAAGTCTGCAGCAATGTTTGGCAAACAGAAAAGGCAAACAAAAAACATTAGATTGGGCACTGGCATTGCACGTGGTTTTCCTGCAATTTAATATTCTCATTTGATTTGATGGTCACAGGTGATTCTGTTTGCTAGGCTCCTGGGTTCTAGATTCAGGAAAGAGAATAAGAAAGGCAGAAAAGGGAGCTAAAGCGGAGGCGTGATTACAAATTGTTTACTTACAATAATATGTCAGACTGTAAAGGCGTACACCTGAAACTTATTTTCTAAAGTGAATAAGCAGATTTTTAGACCTAAAAATAAATAAAACCTAAAGCAGCCTTGGAATTTACACACATGGATTTTAACCCTGGCTTCTATCAGGTCAAAAATCCTGCAATTGTGGACAAACTTCTGTGTTTTTATGCTCCCTAAATTGTAAATATTTGTGATTTTTTTAAAAAAGCAGTGTAAAAACAAATATTATATTGTGGTGTTCGCTACTGTCCCGTTAACCCTAAAGGCTACTACTGGCATTTGCACTTGTGACCTGCAGATCTGTTGCTTGCATATGACTGCAGCAGACTCTCACCCCTCTGAATTATGTTACTGAGATTGGAGCCTGGTTTTTGTATACTGTAAGTCGCACTGTTTCATATCCCCTGCTCCCCAACCCTCACCCCCACCTTTTTCCGAATAAGTTTGTAAATAATACATATCCCTCCTTGCAAAGAAATACTTTCTCTTACCGCCTATCTCTGACTAAGGCCTCAGCAGCCGCTTTAACATTTTGAAAGACCTCAAAACCCAGACCTCAAAAGTCTGGGTTGAGCTATTCTGCAATTCCGGCCAAAGACCCTCTAGAGTAGAACAGAAAAAGGAGAAAAACAGCGTGCCATTATGTAAAAGGGAGAGACAGTCCGCCGCCTTTGCTGCCTGCTGCGAACTCAGCAAGAAACTAGTGCAGGACCGAATTTGTGGGCAATTTAACTCGGTGGAACTCTTGGAATGCGGACAAGCACGTTTTTACCACTACCATTTTGGTAAAGGGAGCTTGAACTTCTTTTTCAGCCTGTCGACTGCAGCTCAATGAAGACAGCTGACGCCCACTCTATGTACATGCATTACTTGGTGCAAAAAGACCCACAGGCTGTCTGATGTGGTCAGGTCAGACAGCGGACTTCACCTGACCGGACAGCATGAAAGCAAATACATTGAAACATCCTCGCTTCCCTCCTGTTCTGATAGTAGATGCCATGAAAGTGAGATTACACTGCCCTCTCATGGCCCAGGGCAACCACTGCAGGCCTGACCACACGGAGCAGTGTTGAATTTAGATGCACATACGTGAAACATACTATTTATTAGTGATTCCCAAACTGTGTGAGCATCTGTTCGTGGCGCCCTTGGCTAGTTTTCATGGCACACCGGAGCGCTGCGGCGCACTGATTGGGAACCACTGGGCTAAATAATTGATATTTTTGGGTCTTCATGGTGCTCCTACCAGGGGCACAACTAAGCTTTAAAACAATGGTTTAGGGGCTGCAGGGAGCGCTCTTTTTTGGGTAACTTTTTGTCGATGTCTTTTTCGAGTCATAGACTCCATGTGAGTCGTACGTCCCAGCGAAGGACCGGCTTCAAGCCCTACAGTTCCTGTCACCGGATCAGGTCTGTGACCGATCCGCACCTTGTGTGCCCCTGGTGTCTTCAGGGCAACCACAACCCGAAGTCGTGCTCTGAGTGCCGGGCCATGAACCTCAAAGGCTTTGCAGGAAAGTTCCGAAAGCTGGCGGAGGCCCGCCGCTTGCCTCTGCGTCGCTCTCGTTCTAGGGGAAGGTCTCGATTGGTCGCGGAGCCCACACTCCTCGCACTCGAAGTCCCTAGGGAGATCTTTGAGTAAGTCAGGGCAGGGAAGCACAAGAAGATGTCGAAGCACAGACGTTCTTGAACTTCTTCCATCGGTTGCTGACGTGACGCAACGATAGATCCTGAGCGTCGTTGATCAATAGCTCCTTCTCTGGACCCTACTTCTGGGACTGCTCCTCACCTTTCTCCCTTTCCGGGAGCCAGAGCACCTCCTACCCAGATTCAGAAGTTCTATGCGGCCTTGTACCTCATCTTTGGGAAGCCCGGCTCTTCTTGGCTCCCTGGGGTCGGTCGGGGGCTCTGGGACTTTGACGCACTGCGGCTTCTGCCCCTGATACGGAGGGTCCCCGTGGATCCAGACCTTGGTCCGGATTGACACTGGTTGATCTCACTCGACCACCCAGATGCCGATCCAGACTCAGACGTTCCCGTCGTCGACTGTGCCCCGGGTCGGCGCCGACCCAATCTTCATCACCGAAGTGGACGCCGAGCCGGACCGACGTCTATTCTGATGCCGGAAGGGACTTTAGTTCCTGTGTTTATTTCTGGTGCTTCTTTTGGGCCAGAAGGTAAGGAGGAGGACTGGGAGGGGCCGCTGGACTCTTTAACTGACCAGCTTGAGGAACCGGACTGGCAAATGGACCTGAGTGATGCCAATGTTCTCCAGTATTAGGGGTGTCTTTCATAGATTCACATGCTTGAATAATTCCCCGTCATCGAAGTGGGAGTCCCACGGTACATAACATAGTAGTAAGAAGCATATATACATATATATATATATACATAATATATACATATATACACATAAAATAATATTCCATAATATTATAATATTATATTCTTTAGAAAAAATAAAGTCTTGAAGTACCATAGAACAAAATAGGCCCATAGAAAGCATTGAGGGAGAGCTCACTTTAGTAACAGCTCAAGCCCTCAGATTTACGTGGCGAGCAAGATCCTGCCCACCCTTCCTGAGGAGTTTGATCACACTTTGGCACAGGTGATGCAAGATGGTCAGAGTGCGGCCACATACATCTTACTCGCCTTTGTCTACATTGCTGTCTGCATTGGCTGTGCCGAGGACACCCGTATTGTTGTCTGCCTTGCTTGGATGCGTGCCACTGGCTTCTTCAAGACTTTCACGCGTCCTTGATGGACATGACGTTTGAAGGGCTCATTCAACAGAAAGCAGACTCAATCCTGGAGTGCTCCGTCCATCATCTCCTTGATATTTTGATATTTGATATTTGAGGGGGTATTTCTAAAGCGCAGCGGTCTCTCCGAAGGGAGCATCATGGCGCTGAAAAATCCTGAAGGCCTAGTCATGTTAGCGGAAGGAGGGCTAGATGGCAGCTTTAGTCCAGTCGTCGAGGAGGTTAAAGATCCAGGTCTTGAGAAGTTTCCTGAAAGGTTTCTCAAGGACCTGTTGTCTCAAGTGTTTGGGCATGTTGTTCCAGGCTTTGATGGCCAGGGAATTTAAAGTTTTTCCACCTTTAGTCTTCAAGTTGTAACTGGCGGGAGACATGAGATTGTCTTGGGCAGAACGGAGGGAACGACTCGGTTTGTAGTGGGGGAAGCGTTTGGTAAGGTATTTAGGACCAGTCTTGTTGAACGCCCGAAAGGCGATGGTAAGTATTTTGAAAGAATTCTTTTATGGAGGGGGAGCCAATGCAGGGATTTTAGGGCTGCAGAGACAGAAGATTTGCGGGGTAATTTCAGGACCAGTCGGGTAGCCGTGTGAAGGACGCTTTGGAGTTTGGTTTGTGTGGACTTTTTTGTCCCTACCAAGAGGCCGTTACAGTAATCAAGGCGTGAAATTATGAGGGCCACTGTTACTGTTTTTCTGGCCTCAAGGGGGAGAAAGTAAAAAAACTTTCTGAGTGATTTTATTATGCCGAAGCATCTGCCGGCAACATTCTTGGCGTGCTGGTCGAATGATGGGTCCGATTCAAATGTTACACCGAGGTTTCTAGCTGTTGTTACTGTCTGCGGAGGGGCAACAGAGTTGTCTGGCCACCAGAGGGCTGGGCAGAAGGAGGTGTTCTTTCCGATGGGGAGAATCTCTGTTTTGCTGGAGTTACATCTGAGATGGTTATGTCCATCCAGTGGAAGACCGCAGTTAAACAGTTTTTGAGATTGAGCTCAGCTTTGGTTGAGTTATCCTCAAGGGGTACAATCAACTGCATATCATCGGCATACGAGGTTACTGGTATGCCGTATGATTCAATCAGGGAAAGGAGTGGGATAAGGTAAATATTAAAAAGGAGGGGACTTAGGATGGACCCTTGGGGTACTCCGGAGGAGACCTTTTTTTCTTTGGACTGAAAAGGACCAAGAGCGACAGTTTGGAATCTGTCGCTGAGGAATGATTTTATCCATAATAGGGCCGTATCAGAAATCCCTATGTCCATCAGTCGGTTGATAAGGATAGAGTGGGAAATGGTGTCGAACGCTGCTGTGAGGTCGAGAAGTATGAGAATAGCCTTCTTCCTCTGGTCTTGCAGCGTTTTTATGGTATCTGACAGTTCGATCAGAGCGGTCTCGGTTGAGTGTTTGGGACGGAAACCAGACTGTTGGGGGTGAAGTATGTTGTGGGCTTCCAAGTGGATCTTAAGTTCTTTGTAGACCAGCTGTTCTGTTATTTTACCCAAGGCAGGGAGAAGGGTGATCGGGCGGAGATTGGTCAGGTCCTCCGGAGATTTGTTAGCTTTCTTCATGAGCGGTTTGACTATGCCCCTTTTCCATATGCGAGGGACAGATCCGGTGCTAAGTGACGAGTTGACTATGTCATTGATGACAGGGTTAGCAATGTCAATGAGTTGGTGAAGAATCTTGGGAGGGCATGGGTCAGAGGGGGAGCCGGACTTACAAGATAGAATGACTTCTCTGGTTTGGGCTAGAGTGACAGGGGTGAAATGTTTGAGACTCCCAACTGGGGGTTCTGATTTGTCAGGGATAGGGGGCCCTTGATGGGTTTGTGGAGGGGGGAAGTTCATTTGGATGGAGGCGATTTTTTTCGTCAAAATAGTCTGAAATTTTATCGCAGAGATCTTGGGATGGGGGGATTTCGGGTTGGAGTGCTTTGGGCTGGGTAAACTTGTATTTGCTTTGTTCGCCCTAAGTTGGCAGGGTAGGCCCGGACGTGGGTCCCTTGCTCACTTTGCCACTGGATTCAAGCTTTCTTGGCAGATAAAGGGTGTTACCCAGAAACCGGTCCCAGGATGCTTGTTTCCTGTTCAGGGAAGACATAGCTTCGCAGTTCGGGCTGGACTGTTCCCATGAGACACAGGGTCAAGACTAATTTGCATATAGCGGAGTCTGAACCGAGGTGGCGAAGTGAGCTAAAGAATGATGATGGATTCAACCCAGATCTCTGACTGGGGGTGAGTGGCTGAAAAGTTTCTTTTCTCCGTCCATCATCTCGTTGTGTATGCTTTTAGGACAGCTGGGCCAGTGCCTTCACCTGCCCTCCAATTTCACTACCAGTATTGTATTGTCCAGGGTTTTTCTCGGGGCTTACTGCCTACTGACAGAGATATACCTCCCAGCCTCCTCAACAGGCTTCCCAACTTTTTTGCTGCTCCAAAATTAGAGGCAGAGATCATGCCAGAGGAAGTTAAAACCAGCCGATGCAGTAGTCGTCCTCTTCACCTGCTGTGACCGCCGTCAAGCAGCTTCAGTTCTCCTGAGCACTTGAAGCCAGTAGGGGCAGGATTATTTTTTGTCTGCCTGGAGGGCACGCACTTATAGTAGATCAATGGGTCTCTCCGTTTTTCATTTGGTTATACCCTCCTCAGGTCCTTCCAGGTTGTGACCATGTTGCATTGACAAAGAAGCTGAGACACTTAAGGGGGACAGTTGCTGACGAGTCGGAGACTGATCTTGATCCTCAGAAAGGACAAGTTTAAGATGATGACTTTGGCCCTTATCTTGTCTGCTTTGGACCCAGCTATTGGACCTGCAGGACACCTGCTTACATGTACTTGTCCCAAGGGGGTTTTCTCTGGTTTATTGCAGGGTTCAGTCACTAGTAATTAACAGTCCTGCCCTTCAGTGTCACCTTACCCCCCCCCCCCCCCCCCCCCCCCCCCCAAATGTTCATGATCGGTTTCAGTCCATCACTGCAGGTCAGAGATGCATGTGTTCAGCGCCTCAACGATTCACTGCTGAAAGCAGATTCACCTTGGTTAGTTGCAGACCATCTACAGATGGCTGCTTTGGTGCTGTCAACCCTGTGGTACTTAATCAACCAACTGAAATCCCATCTTTGGCCCATTTAGGATTCAATTTTTGGACTGTACTCAACACCGTGGTATGAAAACCTTTCTGCCCTTTCAATGAGCCCTGGATAGTCTGTCTGTGATCCTGCTATGGTCACATGCTGGCTCTGCTGTGCAAACTGCGCCTTTAGCGGGTTGAACACAGGGGGTGCCTCTTGGACAACAACTCTGACAAGACTGCCAGGACTTTCAGAGGTGGAGAAGTGTGGCTCAGGGGTTAGAGGAGGCAGACCCGGAAGCTGAGATCGGTCCTGGACCAGGGTTCAATTCCCCGCCTCGGCGGGTCTTGGGCTCAAAAATTCCACGGACTCGATAATTCTCGTTCCGGTGCCTACTCGACTCACGGGTTCACACTCTGCGACTCTGGGCAATAGCTTGCTTAATCTCCACTACGGCCCCTCGCGGCGGGATGCCTGGCTTTCACCTTGTGGATACCCTGCCGGGGTTATCTCACAGTGGAATACCAGGACGGGTTCCCAAGGCAAGCGCCTTGATGCCTTCGGGTGATACGCGCGCTATATAAATCGCAATACATTTACATTTACATTTACAATGACATATACCAGTTTAACTTGCGACAGATCGATTTCCTTGCTCCATCCAGAGGTGATGGTCTGGGGCTACATCTCTGGGCTGGGGGAGGAAAAATGGAAGAGGTGGGAATCTCAGAACTCTCGTTGCAGCTGAAACAATAAATCACTCTCCTGGAGCTGCATGCCATTCTGCTGGCCCTCAAAGCCTGCCTACCTTCCATTATGGGCAGGTCTTTTCAAGTTCTGAAAGACAAACCAACCACCATGCAGTTCTGTAACAAACTGGGCAGCATTACGACTCATGTTTTGTGTCTGGAGGCCTTGAGACTCTGGCAGTAGCTAGAACGTCATGGGATAGCCTCGACGGTGAATCACTTGGTTGGCTCTCTCAGTATTAGAGCAAATGAGCTCAGCTTGCATCCTCTTGCTGACTGCAATCGGCGTCTGCACCTTGAAGTGGTTCAACACATCTTGTCACACTGTTCTACGAATTTACTAGGACTGTGGTTTGGATCAACAAAACTTCATTATACAGGGCCTGTTTCTTCTCTTATCAGTACATGTTGGTCCGGCTTGCTCACAGTTCCACATCTAAACTCCTAAACCTCCAAAGTTATAAATGCTATTGTCGGCATCAAACCTGACCATCCTTTTTCCTAAGGAATGTGTGAAAACATATCTAACCCTTTTGTATGTCACTTTTGCATTCCCAGGGTTTCACAAAGAGAAGAAACAATAGCAAATTTCTAAATGTTTATTGAAAAGATCTAATCCTTGTAATTAAAACATGAACTGCGATTATTAGACAGAAGAGGCACATAATGGTTATAAGCACAGTTCCCTCTAGGGCGCGCCCGCACCTCCCCTGATGTCAGCACGCACCACCTCGCGTGGAGCGCGCACACAGGACGTCGCTAGAGAGAGTTGCGCCGCCGGCCGCTTTAAAGAAGCGAGCGGCGCGAACATGAGACGCATGAGGAGTGCAGGTATGGAGGTGGTGGGGCTAGTGGGGATTGTGGGGCTTCTGGCTATGTGGGAGCGCGGGGCAGACTGTGGCCTTTTGTTTAAGTATTGCTGTCAATCAGAAGCCTCTTCAAGGGCTCCGATTAACAGCAATACTTAAACAAAAGGCCACAGTCTGCCCTGCGCTTTACTAACAAAAGTGTAATCCGTTTCCAAACACAGCGCGTACTTTAGCACACGCTGTGTTTGGAAACTGTCTCTACGCTTTTTGGCACAAAAAAACGAGTGGAACAGAGGGCACAAAAAACGAGGGGAAAAACGAGTGGAACAGAGGGCAGAAAGGCACAAAAAACTAGTTGAACAGAGGGCAGAAAGGCAAAAAAACTAGTGGAACAGAGGGCAGAAAGGCACAAAAAACGAGTGGAAGAGAGTAGAAGGGCACTAAAAACAAGAGGAAACCGAAGTGGAACAGAGGTCAGAAAGGCTCAAAAAAATGAGTAGAACTTTAAGGATGAAAGGCACAAAAAACGAGTGGAACTGAGGGCAGAAAGGCACAAAAAACGAGGGGAACGGAGGGCAGAAGGGCACAAAAAACGAGGGAAAAACGAGTGGAACACAGGACAGAAAGGCACAAACAACAAGTGGAACAGAGGGCCGAAGGGCACAAAAAACGAGGGACAAACGAGTGGAACCGAGGGCAGAAAGGCAAAAACACGAGTGCAACAGGGCAGAAGGGCACAAAAAACGAGGGAAAAACGAGTGGAACAGAGGGCAGAAAGGCAAAAACACGAGTGCAACAGGGCAGAAGGGCACAAAAAACGAGGGAAAAACGAGTGGAACAGAGGTCAGAAAGGCACAAACAGGGTAAAACGAAAGGAACAGAAGGCAAAAGGGGCACAAAAACGAGTGGCACAGAGGGCAGACTGGCACACAAAACTAATGGCACAGAGGCAAAATACAGAAATATAGGGACAGCAAAGAACAGAGGGCAGAGGGGCACGGGGGCAGCGAGGGGAAAAGAAGGGAAAACTGGGCAGAGACACTGGCAGCGAGGGGTACAGAAGGAAAGACCGGGCAGAGAGCGCGGGGACAGCGAGGGGTACAGAGGGAAGAAAAAGGGGCACGGACCACGTACAGGCAGCGGGGAAGACAGACAACAGCAGTCAGACACAACAATGAAAATACAGGCAATACAATACATTTGCTCTGAAGACCCTTATTGTGGCTCTGTATGTGTGAAAATACACCATCTTTTCACTTTTTAAAGTAAACATTTTGAGTGCCATTTGGCGCCGCAGACACAAGCTGTTTTGTTCCTGGCGCACATAGCCATGGTTGCAGCGCACAGAGACCCTCCACTGCCGCACACAGAGGAAAAAAATTAGAGGGAACATTGATTATAAGCATTATTAAAATGGTGGATAATACAAATAATGCAACCATGTTGATTATTCTTAAAACTACTACTGTCTATCACTAATACCCCTACACTAGTGAGAGTGTAGTGGGAGTACCCGTCAGCCAGACCCAGTTGGAATGAGCTAACCCCCATACCTTGGTGTAATGTCTCAGGAAGCCGGCCTCAGTGCCTTGACAGAGCCCACACACCTCTGCCCACACAGATATCTTCCTTTCTCATAATGTATGTTTGGGCTTTGGGATCTTCATCTCATTTACAGCTCTCTGCAACATCCATGATAACTCCGGTGTGAAGTGCCTCTCGCCTGAATTCTAAAGGGATGGTGTTTAAGTAATAAAATACCAGCCTTCTCTCATTGTGCAAGAGACACAAGACAACAGCTATACTAAGTCTGAGGAAAAGAGTCCTCTAATTTCACAAAATGAAGCAAGGACATTGCGTTTTAAGATGTGTCCCTGAAACTAACAGTGCAGACAACAGAATAACTGTGTCTAACTTTAATACATTTGTGCATGGCATGCTGTTGTGTTATTGAAAAACATGTTCAAGCCACCAGTTCAAAAAGGTGCTAAGTTAGAAGGGAAAACTAAAATGGAGGCAAAATCTAATCCATATAACATTGTTTACCCATCAGAGGATCCGGTGTCCTAGCAATATAGAAGAGGTAGGCATTGGAACCTCCACACACTATTCCTCTGTGTCGGGATTGAGCAGAACCAACATGATTTTGGTTTGGCCTGCGGTCAGAAATGGTAGATGTGACTGACTGCTGGGCCCATTTATTCTAGCTGTGTGGCTAAGTTTGTTCCCTGGTGTGGTGACAAGACGCATTGACTCAATTTCGACTTTGTTTTCTGATGTGCTTTTTGTTTTGCCCTTATCACAGTAAGGTTTTCCTGTGGGCGCTATTAAAGGTTACCTGTCTGCCCTGTTGACATTTCTACATTTGCCTTCAGCCATCTGTATTCAAGTCAAATGCGTGGGGTTTTTTCCATTTCATTTTCAGTGCTCAAGCGTATATTTATGCCTGTACTTTTCATTGTGCTTCAATGTGACCTTCATTTGATTCTTACCTTTTTGATGCACATGCCTCAGCACATACATAGTTTTACCATGAAATTAATCTTAAAACTGCCTTCTTTGTTGTAATCACTTAGGCACATTGCGTCTGAGAACTGCAAAGTGGTGCTTAGGGCTAAGATATTCTTCTTCCTAAAGATAGTGTTTCCCTTCTATGTCAATTATGCTTAATGTGTTTTTTTTCTTACCATATTACCTCTAACGATTAGTAAAGGCCTCACTAGTTAGATTCTATTCCAGTCCTTAGTTTCTACATTGATATGAGCACAAGCGCCACATGGATTACCAACTCTTGTTGAACTTGCTGGCGCCAGGAAGGTATTGTTCTGTATGTCACACCTTGGCCAGGAAAAAGCTGTCTTGCCTAGGCACCTTCCTGAGTTGATGATATAGAAAGTCATCAATCTGCATCTGCCCATACTTTCACCAGGTACTGTCTGGATTCTCAAGTCTGAAAAGAGGGTCATTTGGGCGTTGGGTCCTGCAGAAAGCCCACTCCCCAGACTCGCATCTTGGTGTGGGTAGTGTCTTTTTACTGATTCAAAAGGAATCCATTGTTAGGAGTATACATCAGAACAAGTAGAGTATTTATGGTGAATATACCCTGTCTGGTACTCTATTTGTCAATCTATCAGCAAGTGAGAGCCCAGCAGTTGCTTGTGAAACTGACATTAGCATATAGGTATTGAACCTTAATGTGACTCTGCATAATCACTTCTGGAGGTGGGACTGCGCCTCCTTCAAACACTCAGCTGTTGAATGAAAAATGTCTGGATCAAGTGGAGGTCTGAGTGATTCAAAAGGTGAAGAGTCTGCAGTAAGATAGAGTATCCAAGAAAAAAAGTATTACTGAAAGTATGTAACTAGTTCATTTTGAAATACCCCTTGCAGTGAGTGGTGTTAGATTAATGACGGTAGCAGTAAATCGCAGTGAGTCTGGTTCTTTTGTTGTGGGTTTGGCACATAGTGTTCTTGGATTGTATTTGGGTTGGAAGTTTGGAAGGTTGATTTGTAGTGGGTGTTTACAATAGTCAGTGGCTGGGATTGTGCTTGCTTTAAAACTAGTTTATTTGTTTGCTTTTTATGTCCCAGGCTAGAAAACAGGAGCAGATTCAGATCCTTATTGCAGGAAACTCTTGCAGCAAAGCGGAACTCAAGAAGAGCCAAGTAGAGGTGAGGTTTTTTTATTTCACATTGTAATTGACGTGTGTAGAAAAGTAGGATCTGCTTTTATCGTTACCCCACCTATTGCCTGGTGTTATGCTGTTTCTGACTAGTTTGGCTGGGATCCTCCTAACCAGGACCCCAGCCTCTCTGCTTTCTCCCCTAAATTGGACAAGGTGAGTACTTGGGTGCACTCCAGATTGGCTTCTGGTATACCCTTCTGTTAGAAATTAGATTTATGGTTGGCTAGGGCATGTGCCTAAGCCAAGCAGAAACCACCACTCTAGTCAGGGCAAGAGAGTTACACACTGAAGATGACCCCTGCTCACCCCCTTGGTAGCTTGGCACAAGCAGTCAGGCTTATCCCAGAGGCAATGTGTAAAGTGTTTGTGCAACGCACACAGCAGCAACACACTAGGCCCACCACAAAAGAAACTCCACACAAGGTGGTTCAACACCTGGCAGGCTCTCTGAATGCCAGGGCGGACGAACTCAGCCGTCGGTACATGATGGATAACTAATGGCATCTGAACTCGGACGTGGCGCAAGGCCTCTTTCAGCAATGGGGAGAGCCTTGGTTAGATCTATTCGCCACAGAAGAGAACGCGCAATGTCATCAGTTCTGTGCGTTGGAATTTCCAAGGCGGCACTCGCTCGGAGACGCTTTTCGTCGCGAGTGGAGTTGCGGTCTATTGAACGCCTTTCCGCCTATACCACTTCTGCCCAGAGTGCTGAAGAAGATAAGGCGCGACCGGGCCCAGGTTATCCTTGTGGCTCCGGTCTGGGCACGAAGATACTTGTATCCCGAGCTACTCAGCATGTCAGTCGATCCCCCGATTCGTCTGCCTCTTCGGGAGGACCTTCTGTCGCAGCAGCAGGGGACGGTCCTGCACCCGAACCTGTCCAGTCTCCACCTACAAGCTTGGAGATTGAGCGGCGGCAGTTGAGGCCATTCGACTTGCCTCCCGAAGTCTGTGATATCATTCTGGCAGCCAGGCGTCCCTCCACAAAGTCGGTATACGCCTGCAGGTGGAACAGATTTGTGGCATGGTGCACAAGGCTGTGGACCCTCTCTCTGCACCCCTTTCTGAAGTTCTACTCTTCCTTCTTTCCCTTACCGAGCAGGGCTCTGCTCTGGGCACTCTTAAGGGGTACCTTTCTGCTCTTTCCGCCTTCTTACGGCTACCTGATCAGCCTTCCTTATTCAAGTCCCCCATTGTAAATAGATTTCTGAAGGGCATTACACACATGTTCCCTCCTGTTCCCTTCGTGATGCCCCAGTGGGACTTGAATCTTGTACTCACTTATCTAATGTGTGCTCCCTTTGAGCCACTACATAACTGTCCTCTCCGTCTTCTCACCCTGAAGACTGCTTTCCTGGTTGCCATCACCTCTGCCAGGAGAGTGAGTGAGTTCCAGGCTCTTTCTTCTACTCCACCTTTCCTCTCTGTTCATCCGGGCAAGGTGGTGTTGCGTACACGACCTTCCTTTCTGCCCAAGGTTGTCACGGCCTTCCACATCGGGCAGTCCATTACCTTGCCCACCTTCTTTCCGCCTCCGCATCCCTCGAAGGAGGAAGAGAGGCTCCACCGTCTGGACCCAAAACGTGCTCTCATATTACCTAGATCGCACACGCCAGTTCCGGGTGGATGACCAACTCTTTGTTGGTTACGTGGGCGCGAAGAAGGGAAAGGCGGCACACAAGAGGACCATTTCGCTGTGGATCATCTTGTGTATTCAGGCATGCTACTCCATGGCCAAAAAGGAGCCCCCTGCTGGATTGCGGGCTCATTCCACTCGAGCCACGGCAACAACTACTGCCTTGGGCCGAGGAGTCCCCTTACAGGACATTTGCCAGGCAGCTACGTGGGCCTCGCTGCACACATTCGCAAGACACTGCTGCCTGGACAGTCAATTCCGGAGGGATGGCTTCTTTGGCCGTTCCGTCCTCTAGGACTTTCTGGTGTGATATTGGTGCGCAGACCCACCACCGGGGTTGGTATTGCTGGGGTATCTATTCTAAGGTAAGGAATCTATCACTAACTTGTCTCTTTCAGATGCACAAGTTACTACTTGTGTAACGATATATCTGTAAGAGACATTAGTTAGTGATAGATTCCTTACCGACCCACCCATCCTCCCCGTTCTGCGGACCGATATCTAGGGTTAAGGTCATCCCCTTTCAGGGCCCTAGTTTCATGGCACCAGTGTTGGTTCTATCATGGCTCTGCGTATCTGGCGCGGAAAAGCTGTGTATCAGAACTGACGTCCACGCGCATGGGCGGCGTCTAAGTACTCCGGCGCTAACGACGCCGACGACGGACGCGGAGCCGCAGACGACGCCTACCGACACGCAGGGGTATTGCTACGCAAAAATTTCCGGATCCAGTCCGAATCCTGGGGATATTCTAAGATAAGGAATCTATCACTAACTAATGTCTCTTACAGATATATCGTTACACAAGTAGTAACTTGTGCGTCCTGGCCAATAAGGTCAGAGTGCCCACGAGGCGCTGGATTTCCAAAAGGTCCAAGCCCTCAAGGCATTTCCTCCTGGGCCCCCAGCAGCAGTAAGCCCCCCCGGTAAGCACAGGAACAGTACTAAAAAACATGGGGTCACAGCCCCTACATTTACACTACATATTTACTTTGTCTGCCCTGGCACAGGGCTTGGGGGAACCAGCCAAAACTGGTTCAGGGGGGAATTGGAGCACTTTGTTTATAAGGCTCCTCTTTCTCTTTGTCAGGTGGGGGCTCGTCCTCAGACACACCACAGGGGTGCGGAGCCAGCATTCACAAGGGCAGGCACAATCCTATTCCTATTCATGGTCAGGGGACTACTACTCCAAATGCAGATGGCCTATTCAGCCTTGTGCTGACTCACCCTACCCCTCACGGACGGACGGACGGACGGACGGACGGACGGACGGACGGACGGACGGACGGACGGACGGACGGACGGACGGACGGACGGACGGACGGACGCACGCACGCACGCACGCACACACACACACACACACACACACACACACACACACACACACACACACACACACACACACACACACACACACACACACACACACACACACACACACACACACACACACACACACACACACACACACACACACACACACTGCACATCAAGCAGGCAGATACATAGCACACACACACACACATGCCAGACATGCACTGCACATCAAGCAGGCAGATACATAGCACACACACACACACATGCCAGACATGCACTGCACATCAAGCAGGCAGATACATAGCACACACACACACACACACACACACACACACACACACACACACACACACACACTGCACATCAAGCAGGCAGATACATAGCACACACACACACACATGCCAGACATGCACTGCACATCAAGCAGGCAGATACATAGCACACACACACACACATGCCAGACATGCACTGCACATCAAGCAGGCAGATACATAGCACACACACACACACACACACACACACCCACCCCTCACTAGCCCATGCCACTCAAATGCCAGACATGCACTGCACATCAAGCAGGCAGATACATAGCACACACACACACACACACACACACACCCACCCCTCACTAGCCCATGCCACTCAAATGCCAGACATGCACTGCACATCAAGCAGGCAGATACATAGCACACACACACACACACACACACACACACCCACCCCTCACTAGCCCATGCCACTCAAATGCCAGACATGCACTGCACATCAAGCAGGCAGATACATAGCACACACACACACACACACACACACCCACCCCTCACTAGCCCATGCCACTCAAATGCCAGACATGCACTGCACATCAAGCAGGCAGATACATAGCACACACACACACACACACACACACACACCCACCCCTCACTAGCCCATGCCACTCAAATGCCAGACATGCACTGCACATCAAGCAGGCAGATACATAGCACACACACACACACACACACACACACACCCACCCCTCACTAGCCCATGCCACTCAAATGCCAGACATGCACTGCACATCAAGCAGGCAGATACATAGCACACAGAAATGGTAACTTCTAAAAGTGGCATTTCTAAAATAGTTATAATAAATCTGCGCCACCATTGTTTAGCATTTATTATCACTATTCCAAATATACCAAACGTGACCACGCAGCTCCTCTCATATCCGGAATTACCACTGAAACTCTTATCCGGGAATCCCCAATGCATTCATATGGGAGGGCAGCCTCACAGTAGTGAGAAACCAAAATGGTGGATTGTGACTACCCGGACATGTCACACACTTAAGGTACATGTCCTACCTTTTACTTACAATGCACCCTACCCATAGGGCTAGCAAGGGCCTTCCTTAGGGGTGACTGACGGGTAGTAAAAGGGGGGTCACACACATGGCACTCACTTTAGGTGCAACGTGACAGTGGCAGTAACACTGCGTGGACAGCCCCTGCAATTGCAGAGGCCTGTGATAGGTTTGAAAGGCTACTTTGATGGGTGACTCAATCAGCGCTGCAAGCCCAGCAGTAGCATTTCATTCACCAGCCCTGGGTATATGAGATACCACTTTACAAGGGACTGACCGGTAAATTAAATAGGCCAAACAGGTGTTGTCCAATCTTACCAGAAGTAACACAGAGAGCATACGCACTTTACACTGAACAGCAGTGCTAAAGTGCCCAGAGTCCGAGAACCACCAACACCATGTCAGAAAAAAGGCTAGGAGAAAGGCAAAAAGTTTAGGGATGACCCTGCAAAAAGGGCCAAGTCCAACACCTTCTAAGTCCCTAGTATATGGTTCCCAGGTTTCAGGGCATAGGTACACCAGGTGTCTCCCATGGGCTGAATCATGTATTATACCAACCATGAGAGGCCACTTACAAATTATGACTACAGGCCTGCCATAGCAGCCTGTGTGAACTGGTGCTAGCACCACTTAAAACAGATATAGGTATCCTTATATCTGAGGTCACTGCACTTAAAACCTATGTCACCCCTAAGGCAGACCTTTCAATCCTGAAGGCAAGGTGCTCGGTTCTAAGTGTGAGGGTGTCGCTGCATGAGCGTGGCACCCCAACAGCCTTCGGAGTCCATTCTCCCAGGTTGTAAGTGCATTAGCCATCACAACATATAGAGTGGTCATGGGTCATTACGCGATGCCCATCTCTAAACTGGTTGTAATGAACCCGTAAACGGTGTGGGAGGTATGATTCCATGCACTGTAAAGGTCCTCCGGGAGAACCTTAATGCTCCTGGCAAGCTAGGGTTGTTGCCGACCAGATACCCGATTCTGCCCTGCTGCTGCTGAGCCTAACTCGGGCAGGGGAAGGCAGAAGAATAGGTATCCTTTCACAGAGAGGAGTGACCAGACAGGATTTAGTGTATTGGGACAGGGTGGGGGCGTGTGCCAGCGCCACTGAGACTGCTTGAGAGGCACATTTGCTGCCCTCCTTGCAAACTCCAGTTAAAACCAGATATGGGAGACGTTGACTCCAGCTCTGGTGCGAAACTGCACACAGGGCATGGGAGTATCTTCTCCACTCTCAAGCCCCTCCTCTTAGAGGGACCCCTGAGTGTGGCTCAATGGTTAGAGCGGCAGACCCTGATGCAGAGGTCTAGCCCGGGACCAGGGTTCAATTCCCCGCCTCGGCGGGTCTTGGGCTCAAAATTCCACGGACCTGATAATTCTCGCCTCAGTGCCTATTCCAATCATGGAGTCCCACTCTGCAACTCTGGGCAATAGCTTGCTTAATCTCCACAACGACCCCCACAACGCTAAGGATGACTGGCCTCCACCTTGGGGGTGCCCAGGAGTGGACGCCTCACAGAGAAACGTCACAAGAAACGTCATAAGTGGGTGGAGGTATAGAGAAAGTTTGCAGGGTCAGCAGAAACCTATGACCTGGATGCGCGCGCAGCTAGCATGACGTGTAACTGGGGAGAGCTGGGGGCTTTGACTTTAGTTCTAGTGGAAGAGTCTCGATGTCTGGGATGTCAGGACGACCTATACCTATAACCTATCTGATATCTCATGTTTGGGGGATGTCGTGTCTGGAGTGAAAGGGGCCATACATTACTGAATGTTAGGGAGTGCATACATGTCTTGGTACAAGGCGCGGGGCCATGGGCCTACCATGGTAACGGGTGCTGTAAATTACTTGCATGGAGACAGGAAGGCAGGGCTTTGGGCGTACGCTGTAATGCTATTTCTCTGAGTGTCAATCGCTTTACTTGAGGCGGGGTGACAGGCTGACCTCCTACGGCGCCTCCTGAAGCAGAAGCGTAACCTCAACTAGATGTGTTGATACTACGGGTGTCATAGCATGAAAAGTAGGTGCAGGTAATGTAGGCAGACCCTGAGTTGCATGTGTAGAAAAAGGATTAGTAGAAGCAATAGCAGGAGGAACAGTAGCAGTAGTAGTGACAGTAGTGACAGGATGGGAAGCGGCAACGGGGGGGGGGGGGGAGTCGGGCCTTGAGGAAGTGGTAACGTATCTTGAACAGGTTGATGTACGTTCTGAATAGGCTGCTGTACATTATTAGCGGGTGGTACGCGTACAGTGGTATATGCTGGAGCTACATCATCTAAATAAGAAGAAAGGAAAATATCCGCTGCGGTCTGTTTGTGACGGAGTTTAGTCGGGACCAATGGTGGCGGTAAATTACAAGATACTTCCGGGGTCGCCCTGGGCAGGCCCTCGGCAAGAACAGGATACATGCCTGTAATGAGTGCATTTCTTTGTCGTCTAATCGTTCTAATCTGACTCGTTCTCCTTCTTCTAGTAACTCTTTTTCCCTGGCTTTTTCAGATTCCTCTCTACTCTTTTCCGCTTTTCTGATTTCTTTCTCTGTTCTCCTATGCGCTTCTTTATGCCATAATTCTATGGCATCTTTCTGGGATTGTCTGGCTTTCTTTTTCCATAGTGCTTCTTCTACTCTCATGATGCAATCAGCATCCCATGTCCCTGAGACAGGCCATCTATACTTTTCTTCCAGATCCTTTGTATAGTCCACCCACAAATCTAGGTACAGTATGGCATCTAAGCCATGTTTATGGTACATAAAATGTCCGGTAGTGTCCCTAGGCGGGACGGGAACTGCTTCTTCGAGTATCCCTTTTCTAGTTCCTATCTGACGTAACTTTGAGAACAGCGGCATTTTTGAATTGACTTGAACGCGAACACAATGAACCCAGTAATGAATAGCAAACAATCATTCATACCACGACATTAAACACATTTAAAACATTTCAGACTGATATTACCTGGAACATAGAAAACACAAAATCTCGAGAAACAATACTGGAATACTGGAGTACTAGATTACTAGATGCACTGCTAAAACAGTACAGACCGGTCCCATTAAGAGACACGTCATACCGCGCTCACCTAAGTGAACACGTCCGGACCAGGTCTGTGTACCCAGACCTGTCTTGACCGGGCACAAATTAATGAACCCGTCTAGATGCGTTCCCAGCAACGGTACTCACCGGGAAGCAGAAACTGAAGGCCTCGGAAACTGGACTGGACTGGACCACGTCAGACTGCGATTTCCTACGCATGCGCTTCGGAACAGGTGGGCCTCTGGATACCTCGGACCTTGCTCTCTCGACTTGGGGCTCTGGTCGGGATCCTCCGCATTCCTCACCGCCTCGTCTGGATGCCGGACCACAGTCTCCGTCTCCTCCGTGGGCCCGAGGGAGATAGCAGGAAATCCTGCGGATGCGCGCAGTGTCCGTCGCGGCTGTAGAAGGGGTCAAGGCCTGCGTAACATCGCCGGCGAGTGGGGAAGGGGGGGGTCCCTATTCGGGCGCCAGATTATGTGGTAAATAAAATTTACCGGACCATGTTTCATGCATTAAATAAACAAGAAGGATAGCTCAATCAAATGAGAGGCAGAGTCCGTGGTATCTGAGTCATACAGGCTTTAATGGGATGCCTCGAGGCAGGGGACATCGGGTTCCATCACCACTAAGGTTCAGGAAGGGACAGTCTCATAGTTTATTAACATCACACAATATATATAGTAAAACAGTATTGCATTGAATACAGTAGGCGTGACAAGTGAAAAGTAAGAGATAAGAACACGTGCGTAGCAGGGGGCGTGTAAGAAGGCGTACACGTGAGCGTGCACTTAACTTGTCAGAGAAACGTCACGAGAAACGTCAGCAGAAACCTATGACCTGGATGCGCGCGCAGCTAGCATGACGTGTAACTGGGGAGAGCTGGGGGCTTTGACTTTAGTTCTAGTGGAAGAGTCTCGATGTCTGGGATGTCAGGACGACCTATACCTATAACCTATCTGATATCTCATGTTTGGAGGATGTAGTGTCTGGAGTGAAAGGTCTCTCGAGCAGGGGCCATACATTACTGAATGTTAGGGAGTGCATACATGTCTTGGTACAAGGCGCGGGGCCATGGGCCTACCATGTTAACGGGTGCTGTAAATTACTTGCATGGAGACAGGAAGGCAGGGCCCTTTACTCTGCAGCCGGGAATATGTTTACCTACTTCACTAGACTGGAATGTGTTTTCGAGGAGGCTGAGCAGATAACTTGTAGGCAAAATACGATCTTGGCAGGCAGGCAGGCCAGGCCAGGCCGGGCACCGCTTCGCTGGGCAGGAAGTGAGGCAGAGGTCAGGGATGCATACCAGAACGGCAGCTTTCAGAAACAGAAGAGACTTCGGAGCCTCAATTCAGGGCCTAACTCGGCAGAGCCAGGAAAACATGGCTTCGCGGTAAAAGTGCACCATGTAAAGACGTTGGCAACATAGGTTTAGAAACCAGATTAATGTTGCTTTCTTGGAGAACTTGGTAGATAACATGTTAACGTTGGACGCAAATGTATTCGCGTCTTCATTTTCGGCCATGGAGGGAAAATGCACGGAGGTCATGCATGTACTTGGGACGTTGGGGTACACGATAGGGGACATACCTGGTCATATAAAATTCGATTTACCTCACAAGGTCGGGCATCTTCGCCGAAATGACGAAAACAAACACATTGAGAAAAAAAAACGAAACAAACTCCGCGATGACTATCGGAGAGGGAAGAAATCGCGGGAACGCCCACGAATCCTTGACGGACAGATCCGGCTTCCAATGGCTAGCCTCCATTTATGGAGCTAGCCAATGGGAGCCGGGGGACGTTCCTATATCCCATATTGTAAACATTAGATTTCGTCTGCGCGAACTGCTTGCGCAGTAACGCCAGGCGAAACCTAAAAATGACCTTACTCGGATCGCTAATATTATGGCTACACCAGTCTGCGTTAGCAGCTTACCTCCAAGTGAGCTCTAAGACTGTTATTTGCCAGAAATGGCACCAATTGCAGATGAAAAAAGACTAAACAGAAAGATAGGAAAAGGAGGAAGGACTGTTGGTCATATGTCCAGACTCGTGTGGACTCAGGAGGGTGACAGTGGCTCAACATGAGACACTTACATATGAATGTATCAGGGAGTTCCCGGCTAATCAGGAATTGTGGGTCTTGCAGGCATCGTTTTAAGGTGATCTGCAACAGCAGGTACTTCTTATCTTAAATCCCCCTTGAGGTTCCAACAGACACTTTCACCTTCTTTGTCAGCGGCTTCTTTATGAATTCCTCCATAGGGTTCGATGGCAGTTTCTGATGTCGCTTCGCACCTATGCACCTGGCTTCCCTGGTGTAAGTATCCTGCTTCCTAAGAGTGGGGTGACCCTCCAACCTTCTATCTTCCACAGGGTTTCCTCAGTGTCTACTGGGAAGGGTCCTTCTTTAAAATTGCAACTGCGACTTACCCATCGACTTAAATTGAGTACGCGGTCGTGTTCTCACTCTGCACTTGACCTCCGTGGGGTTCCTAGATACTCACCTTCGGTGGTTCCTTGGGTCCCCGGCTCTTCTACACCTTCTGGGTCAACTCTAGTCTTGAGTCGTGGTTTGCATTTCACTATTGTAATATATGGTTTGGTTTCCCCCTGTAAACCATTGTGTATTTGTGCTGCTTATCTGTTTTATTTGCGAAGTATCATGTGCATTGTGTAATATCTCAGTGTAGGAGATATTGGTATGTGTTAGTGAGTGTCTTAAAATAAATACCTATTTTTATAAATACTCTGTGGTTCTTTTTCACTTAACCTATGCCAATAAGATTAAGTTCTGGTGAAACGAGCTGCTTTACACTCCTTCTGGACTAAGCCTGGCGGCTGCTCTCCACAGCTACCACTTAGAGAGCTTTCTAAGGTTGTCTAAGACCTATAAAATCACCATAAGGGTTGTCTGTATTAGTGCATGGTGCGACACTTCTATAATTGAGCACCATATACTAAGCCACCCTCCTACAACGTGCATGGCATTATTTGTGATCACTTAAGACGATACAAGGGTTGTGGATTGACTGCTGAGGGGAAATGGCACACTTGTAAACATATAAAATCCTGATAAAAGTAAGGGCCATGCTTGTAGGGAGACACCTTTTAATGGAATTAGGAGGCAGGATGATACCTACAGTTGAGGAGGTGAGGATGTCGATGGGTACTATGATGAGAGTATTTATATAAAGATGTGCTCTCATTAGGTCGGGTGGAGTTCTGTGCTGGTTTAAGATGGATGTTGGGGAAGATTCTTCTTAGTCGGTGGGTAGGAAGGAATGACAAGTCATTAGGTGGGTGTGTAGACTGTTGACTGGGGCGCAAAGGAGGTGTGGTTGGTGCGGTTTACAAAAAGTGAATCCATAGTCTGTTTCTGAAAAGCATTTTCTTTTAGTGATTTCCTTCACTTCTGCTTAAATATCACTCATATCCACTCCCAAACGTCAGGTCCAACAATTTGTACAGATGAAGGTGGTGCTGCCAGTGAATGAAATGAAGCCCAAGGTTTCTATCCTGTATGAAGCAGTGGATCAAGAAGTACAGCAATTTAGAAATATAAATCTTCCCTCTCTCCAACGCGTGACGCTGGATGAGTAAGTTCCATTTTATCCTGTTCCTGCTGTCTGAGAATTCCTTGAGTTTGCATGCTGAATCCATTACATGGTTGAGGACATGAAGTGATGTCAGTGTCCCAGTGTTTATTTGGTTGGAAGGTCACTGCTTCAGGTGATGTAATAGTTGTGTGTGTGTGTGAATGAAGCTTGCACTACTGCTGCCCATGATCTGTGGAATGTGTGACATTTGGCGTGTGCGTGCTATACTTGTTCTGTGTTCTTGGGTGCCAGACCTGCTGATGCCTATGCTATAAATTACTGTATCTTTTTCTGTATGCAGGAGCGGATTGCATTTTATTGGAGTAGGCATTCGCACAGTATATTGCACAAACGTTTGTCCATCTGAAATGCCTTGTGACCTGTCTGATGTGTTTCTTGCTGGGGTGTGTGCGCATAGTTTGTGTGTGACCTTTGTGGGAATCGTTAGGTGATGAGCACTCCTTGGGTTAGCAGACACTGGTCTTGTCACCATGGTGCTGAACCTGTGCATAGATTCACTTATAATCTTAGAGGAGTGTAATAGTTAATAAAGTGCCCTTTAATAGTACCCATCTCAATCCAGCTGTCCTTGGGTAGCAATACTTTTTGTTCCCTTCCTACTTTTCAGTGTGCCAAAAAGCTGTGATTCTTCTAATATTTGTATGCTGAACCTGGCAAGCATCTGATTGGTAGTTGTGGCATGCTATTGGTCCTATGTCAGGGGAAAGCGGGACAGGAACAATTACTATAGCTTTCATGAATTAAAGGTAACTTGGAGTTTTTCAGATCAGGAGGGTGGGCCAGACCTTGGCAATCTATACCAAAAAAGAGAATTGGTAACACATTAAGTCTTGGAAATGATATATTCATGCAGATTTAACTTGACGATTCTGTCCTAAAGGCTGTAGAATGCTTTACAGAAACAAGCATTAGTAATGTCAGTAGGTTTTACCCTTTTAATGCAAGTGCCAAGATTTCCTGCTTTGCCAATGCTTGCATTGTTGAAAATGTAAAATAAAAAAAATACTGGGGGCAAAATATACATATCTTAAGGTATTTCAAAACATTACATTGTATTCAAATGTTTCAGTCTTTAGAAATGGCCTGCTTTACTTTACAAATATCTTTTACTCTAAACCTGATTTAAAAACAAAAAGCAAGTGTCCGAGTTTAAGGGAAAATGCTTGCCAATGCCTAACTTACTATAGTCCTCAGAGGTGAAACGTGCACCAGCCATTTGCTCCTCTATAGTAGCTAAGTGAGCAGATTTATGGGCCCCAGGGAGAAGACCGCTCAATCTCAGTCATTCTAGCTACACCTTCCTTCAGTCTCAAATACCAGCAGAGTTTGGGGTTCCGAAGAACTCCAGGACACCAGAAGCGAAAGACCCCAGTTGTTAGATTTAGGGCCCAATAACTTCTGATTGCCCTGAGGCTATCTGACCCGGATTACTCGCATGGCCATTGTGCTGTTATCTTGTAATTGACCTGCCAAAGCTGACTGAATGAGTCATTTCAACCAGTAACTTTACTGTGCATTAAAGCATCTGCTTTTGGAGACAGCTAATGCTTTGATATGTTGAGTTATAAGAGATCAAAACTTTCCACTTTTCCTCAGAGCATTAATGTTTGTTGAGTTGGAGATGACTGGTGTGTGTGGGAGGAATCAGTGAGATTTTGAGAGAATCCTAGTTGCATCAAAGACATTTTGGATGCCCTAGACTGATGCTGCTGGTCCATGTTGCAGTTTCCTGGTTGTTGGCACTATGTTTTCTATTCCTTATGTTTTTTGTGCAGGCTGCATCGTGTCCCAATACAAGAGCTGTCCATTTACAGATTTGGCAGCCGTCCAGCCCCAGGAGTCTATGACCTACAGGAGGTCTGTCAGATAGTTCAATTTCCTCCATATAAGGTTAGTATGTGAGATGCTTCATCCAGCTGTGAGTATCGTCCTTTTACTTGGTAATTAAGTCCTATCTAATGTTTCTCAGCAGTGTTTACGTATTAGGGAGAATGCATTACGAGTCCATCATATACTAGAAAATGTCAGAAAATTTCATAGGCTCCTTACCAAAGTTAGCCTCTAAGAATGTTATTCTCTCCCCATTTCTCAGCTTAGTCCTAGGGCGATTCTTATACAGTTAGTTCCCTTCCTTTGATTAGTATTTGAGGGCATCAGTTGGGGATGGCACTCTTCATGTAGTGGTACATTGTCTGGGCATACACTTTGTGCGCATTTGTCTGTTTTAGGGGCTGTCTGTTTTGGCAGTCCTCCTTTTCTGCAAGGGCTCCACATGAAATGTTGCAGTCACAACATATCTTCAGTCATGTGGTCCCTTTGATGGCTTTTTGTTAGGACCCACTCTGTGGTTTGAGTTGATTTTACAGGGCAGCTCAATCTCATATTAGTGTATCATCTACCTTTTTGTTATTTTGTGTTGTCCCATGAATATAAACTAGACAACTGGGTGCTTCCATCAGAAGCTTATTTTTTTATGAGACGCTCTCCGTTTAAATCCTTTCCAATTATTTATTTGGATCACTCCTTGTATCCTGCGAGATTACTTGCTTTAACCCTCTGTGCAAACTAGTCATTAGACGTTTTCATACTTTAATTGCTCCATAATAATCGGTTTTCATGAAAATTTGAAGTTTAAATAATTTTTTTAACAGAAAGGACTTGTAGTTATAACTTCCAGTTTGTAGATTGTGTACAATATGCTGCGTTGTTCCTACGAAAGGTGGGCGAGGTGTAGAACTTTGATTTTAAAGGCTGTCGACCTCTTGTGAGATTTGAATATCACAGGACATTAAATGGTTCCAGCATGGCGCTTAATGTGATCATATCTCTGCAACAAGATAAGTGTTGATATTCTGAATTAGCACTTATGGCATTCCTAAAGTATAGGCCACTTTTGCGGGTGCATTGGGTAGGTTTCCTAGTCTACTCTGGTACTATGAGAGGTTTATAAGCTCTCACACCACATGTACAACTAGTGTTTTACTTTTTCCTGCGATTAGAAAATCACAGGATATTTACATCTCCAAGATGACACTTGGATACATCCGAACTCCAGAACAGGAAAGACCAATACATTCTGAACCTGTTATTCCTGGTGTTTTATAGCAAACACAAAGCTGAGAGGCCATGCAGGTGTTGAGATTAGCAGTGTATTCATCTATAGTAGGTAAGCGCTAAAATAATGCATGGTACACAAGGGCATTCAACATTTTATTCTCTAATGTCCTATGCAAGACTGTCAGACTCTTTAGGCTGCATTGGATTTCTTATGCTATTCAAGCATTGCCCTTGCGACATCTTATGTTCACAAGCATGTGGTCATTAGTCACAGCATGCATTTTAACCACATATTTTTGATGACTTACCACATGTTTATGATTAGGTGATATGAGTTTATGGTTTGAGGATTACCATTGCACACAGACTCTGTAGCATTCCCACAGCACCTAGTGGCACATGAACTATTTCTAAGATAATAGAAGGAAGGGCGGCTATCCATTTCTTATAAATATGAATGTTTACATTAAATTGAATGTATCTGGAGTTGTATTTGTTTAGATTAACATTCAATATGTGAAGCTAGGAGTTCACCCAGTGTCCTAATCATAGTTTATTTTTCATTTCCATTTCAATTTTGTTTGCAAATTAAGGCAGTACTCGGTGAGATTTGTAGTATACATTTATTTTTGTTTCAGGCGATTTACTTTAAATTCCCTGACGAAGGGCTCTTTCTGCCCCAAAATGCATTTGGGGAAACAGAAATTCACATTTGTTCAAGGAACACAATTGTTTAGAAGCCTTATTGAATTAGTACACTTTTAACAAATTCATATGTGAAAAAGAAATATGGCATCCAAAGAAATAAATATGTAGTTGAAGGTTTTGTGGATATCAACATGGTATGGAGCAAGAATACATGTTACATGAACATGAGTGCAGTTCACCAAAAGGGGAAACTAACCAGCAATTGGGATGTGCTCTTGGTATTGAGGTTTGGGACTACACGACCAGAGTGGTTCACCCTTGGATGCACAGCATAACTAAATAACATGCTTAATTTCAGATAGAACTCATGAGTACTGACATTTAAAAAGAATCGTTCAAGGGATCATTCTACATGCATACAGATTGATCTCCCACCCTTGCCTCTGCACCCACAACACAATATTGCATGTTTTCACGCTGTTGCTTGCAAACGTTTTCAGTTTTGTCATTGTCACAGAGACTTACTGCTTCCTTTGACTTTTGGGAGCTGGCAAGAATTGCTGTAAAATCCATTCCAATCAAAGATCCTATTTGGGAATAAGGGCTAAAAACTATACAGGCACTCATTAGACTAACAGAGAGTATGATCATTCCTGAGGCGGAAGCCAGGAATGCAACATAGCGCTACCATCATTTTAATTTTTTTTATCTTTTATCTTGCTTTACTCTGCACTGACCTGCATTTTTAAACCCACTTGCACTGATAGTATGCTCCTCGCCCCCACCGCAGCCGATTAGGTGCTGTCCGGGGGTCTCCTCAGCCACCATCTTAGGTGAGGAATAGTGCTACCGGACCAGTTGCTCGGCCCTCCCGCCCTCATTGGCATAAAATGGCCCCACCCTCTCAGGTGCGCAGCGGGCGCGCCAAAGGCAAGCCCGTCTGCGCCCCTCCACGCCTGGATGGGCCCTTGGCCCTATCTCCCTGCCCAAATGATCACGTATTCCTCGGAGGACTTATGAACATTATACCAGGCCACACTTCCACTCTGACCTATCATTTCGGACTACCTGAATCAGCTCGATATCCTTCGCGACTCTACCAATATACTCGTGCCTTTGCCTGTTATCTCCCGTCAAAGCCATAGTTCCATTTCAACCACGGTTCCCAACCTAGAACTTAATATTTTGTATCTTAACACCCGCTCCTTGGTTAAACACCAGTTGGACATTTTTTTGCTTCTCCTCGATGATAAACCTGACATATTTTTCATCAGGGAAACTTGGCTTAGCAGCGACTCCCCCGGGCATCCTGGCAGCCCTTCCAGATTCATATTACATCTTACATGTTGATCGGGCTCCAGGAAAGACGGCTGGGGGAGTAGCTGCAATTATCAAAAAAGAGCATGTCTTTACTTCTTTGTCCGCCCTAATTCTTCCGGGAGTAGATAATTTAATCATTATCTAATCTAAGTCTGGCCCACTCATCTGTGTTCTAGTTTACAGACCCCCTCAATATATGGCCTCTCTACCCTTGTCCCTGTGTGAACAATTGGCTACCGTGGTCACAGACTACACTAAAATACTCCTGCTTGGAGATTTTAACTACTGGTGTAATGATGAGCTAGGTTGCCCTCAGGCATCCAAACTCATGGAACTTCTCTCTGGTCTTAATTTCTGCCATCACATCACATCTGCCACGCATTTTAAGGGCCATACTCTCGATCGGGTGTGGAGTAATAATCTTACCATCTCCACTCCCACCATAAGCCCCTACGTATGGTCAGACCACTCTTTGATAAAATTTACCATTTTCATTGTAATGGACAGTAAACCCCCTGCAATGGCAGGAGGTCTCATCGGAAATGGAGCACTCTTAATAAACCAGCCTTTTTAGACAGCTTAGCGAGCACCATCCCAGCCGATAATTTGGATCTTGAGCAGGCTGAAATAAACATCTCTCACTGGCTGTTAGCAGCAAGCAACGTACATGCCCCATTGAAGAAATTTAAAACCAGTCGCCGTCCGGACTCCCAGAAGTGGTTTTTTGAGGACTTGAGGGCAAAAAAACTCGACATCCGCCAAAAGGAACGTAAATGGAGGAGCAACTATGATCCCCATGTAAAAACTATTTACATAGCTGCCCGTACTGCCTACAAGCAAGCTATTATCCAAACCAAGGCATTATATTTTTCTGACATAACTCATTCGGGAAATAAGTCCAAGGACATCTTTGCCATTGTCAATAAATTATCAAATATGGAGAGAGCTCTCCCAAAACCTACTGTGACTCAAGATCTATGCAACTCCCTTAATTTATTCTTCCGGGATAAAATCTCTGCAATAAAAGCCAGCATTTCAGCTACTGCCCCTAAACCGAATGCTATTCCCCTGATCCCTAGTGATCACATTTTTGACCACTTCCCATCCCTCCTTACGTACCTTAACTACAAGGGTAAAATCTGGCTCCCCTAGGGATTGCTGTCCTCCGTATATTCTAAAAGAAATTCTTTCAGCCAATCCCGCCCCTTTTTTGACCCTTCTCAATGCCTCCCTCTCACAGGGCGTGGTCCCCAAAGCCTTCAAAGAGGCAGCGAGTGTACCCCTTTTAAAAAAACAAGTGCAGACTCCACAGTCCTCTCTAATTTTAGGCCAATTTCTCTTCTTCCTTATCTGGCCAAAATTCTTGAAGCTCATGTTACCAGCCACCTCTCCAACTTTATTGAACACTCTAACCATCTGGATCCCCATCAGGCTGGGTTCCGGCCTGCTCATTCCTCCGAGACTGTCATTACTGCTGTCATGGACTCTCTCCACGCCAATGCAGACAAAGCAATACCTCAGGCTTTGGTCTTATTAGACCTGTCTGCCGTGTTTGACACGGTCGATCATGCCATCCTGCTCGACCGTGTCGAACAAGCTTGCATTCGGAGTTCAGCTTACAGTTGGATCAGCTCTTTTCTCAGTGACCGCACTCAAGCGGTCCGCCTGGGCCCTTTTACTGCCCCTAAACTCCCGATCACCTGCGGGGTTCCTCAGGGCTCTTCACTGTTCCCTCTTCTGTTTAATCTATATCTAGTCCCTTTGATCCAATCTCTGAGAAAGTTTAAGGCCGCCACATTGAACTATACGGACGACCTTCAGCTTATTTTCACTATAGACAGCTCTCCCGAGTCTATCAGGGAATTTCAAGAGATCATGCTACATATCTGTCGCTGGATGGACTCGAATCATTTAACACTGAATCCGGGCAAGACAGAAATTATCCTTAACAGAAAAAGCCAAATATTCTGGGGCCCATATTACTGGCCCCCTGAATTAGGTCTCCCGCCCACTCCCTCTGCATCGGTTAAGAGCCTGGGAGTGATCGACAGTGATCTGTCATTGAAGGCCCAGGTGGGCTCGGTGGTATCCTCCTGCTTTTACCAGCTCCGCAGTATAAGGAAAATCAGTCAGATGTTGACCCAGTCGGCCTTGATCCAGGTGGTGATAGCACTTGTACTGTCCCATCTGGATTATGCAAATTCCATCTACCTGGGCCTCCCTCTTTACCTGGGCAAACGTCTTCAACTGGCTCAGAACCAGGCTGCCAGACTGATTCACTGGCAGCCCCGCTGGCAGTCAGCTAGGCCCCTGCTAAAACAACTCCACTGGCTTCCTCTTGCTCAGCGAGTAAAATTCAAAACAGCCTGTATGGTCTTCAAATCTCTCCATGTCCGTAGCCCTCAATTTATCCAGTATTTGGGTGTCTTTCATAGATTCACATGCCTGAATCATTCCCCGTCGTCGAGACGGGAGCCTCCGGTACATAAAAAAGTAATGTCCTAAGACATACATAAAGAGGATAGGTCCAAGGGTCTAACCTTAGTAACCTATCTAGGTCCTTATGCAGGAAGGACCAAACAGAGCAGGCTCCAGGGTCCCACCTTGGTAGCCTATCTGTGTCCTTTTGTAAAAAAGGACCAAAACAAAAGGAACAACCAATCAGCTACTACCTCCCTCTAGAACCTTCCTGTGAGGAGCCTCAGTCTCTCAGATTTTCTACCGCACGTTGTGCTAGGGAGTCTCCACCTGAGTTCTCCTCAGGAATATCGAATTTTCTCCAAACTTCACAGCTTTTTCGACTTTCTACTATGGCTGACGTCAAGAAAAGAGCACTTTTCCGTCCCTGTGCCTCCTGTGGTAAACTAAGGCTCCACGTGGACGACGAACATGAGGAATGCCTGTATTGCCTCTACCCTCACCACAAGACCATAGACTGCAAGATTTGCCGTAAGTTCTCCGTCAAAACCCAGAAAGACCGGGAAGGGAGACTTCTTATCTGGCTGAACAGGCTCAAAGACAAACCGACCGACCTCATTTCCGAGGGTGGGAGCATGTCGGTCGCCTCACAACTTTCCCTGAAGAGGCCTAGGGCTTCCTCGCCTGGCCACTCAGCGACCCCTCCTAAGAAGTCTAAAAAGTCTTCAGAGGGCAAGCCTGCCGTATCTAGCAAGGACCTTCCTGTCCCCAGGAAGCAACCACTGCTTACGGTGACGACGGCGCAATCGGCGACCACCTCATCGCCTAAAACCGTCTCAACATCGACGACGACAGTATCGACGACGATGGCATCGTCGGCGTCCTCCTCATCGACGACTCTAACTTACTCGTCGTCAGCAGGACGACCGATTTCATCCTCCGCACCGTCGACGACAAGACCGTCGACGAGGACATCGACGACGGCACCGTCGACGAAGACGTCGACGACGACACCGTCGACGAAAGTCACACCGTCGACGAAGCCGTCGACGAGGGACACTCCGTCGACGAAGGGCGCTCCGTCGACGACGGCGCCGACGACGAAGCAGTCGACGAAGGAAACGCTGCATAAGGCATCGTCGACGAGAGGGTCGTCGACGGATGCACCGTCGACGAAGACTATACCGACGGCTGCTGGTACCTGGAAAGAATCCGAGCTCCTGTCACACGCAATGGACGCTCAGACTTCCCACGTCTCCATTAGGATCACCAAAAGACAGATCACTCCGGAGATGACCTCGCCTAGCAAGGTCCAACAGCTGACGCCATCCTGCTTCTTACAGGACCAGGAGCCGGAGGAGGAGGAGGAGGAGTTTACCCAAGCCACTAGTCCTTCAGACCTAATTGTCAAGTGCCAGAGTACGGACGAAGAGCAGGAGGTTGAGGAATCGACTCCTCCAGTAGTGTCTACCCAAGTCCACACCCAGGTGACCCCAATGGTGTGCTTGCCGGCCTCATTGGTTGCAGACTTGAGCTTTCTCGTTCAAGACTACAAACTGCGGTTTCCGCAGAAAGCCACCCCTACTGTCCCACCAACCCCGCAGCCATCTGTGACCGTTCCTGCGCAAGGGACAAGACCCAGGCCCCCTCCACTGGTCCTTCCTAGGACACAGGACCCTGCTCAAGACCCTATCTCGTCCGAGGAAGAGGACAGAGAACATGAAGAAGGGGAAGTCCGAGATGATGATACGGACGTGGATGCAGACCAGGACTATGTCACTCACTCTCCAGCCTCTCCGGAGCCGCAATCCTCTGAGTCTCCACCTGCTGATATTGGAGGTTTCCATAACCTCATGGAAAGGGCTGCCAAAAGGTTCCATATGTCAATGGAATCTCAGGAAACTGAATGTTTCCTCTATGACTTTAAAGAACCAACTAAGAAAACTACTAGATCGATTCCGATCATTGATTATCTACTCAAACAGGGCAAGCAGCTCATGCAATCTCCAGCTTCCCTACAGGTAATCGTACCCAAACTGGATAAAAAGTACAGAGCTACGTCGTCAGCTCCAGCATGCCTCACGGGTCATCCCAAGGCGGACTCTGTGGTCACCCAGGCGGCGCAGAAGAACTCGCGTAACCCTGCATCACCTTTATCGACACCACCAGATAAAGAAGGCAGGAAGTTAGATGCAGTTGGGAAACGCTTTTCCACTACCTCTGCGACAACGGTGAAAATTGCCAATTCCATCGCCCTTCTTGGGCGTTACAACCGCCAACTCTGGGCGGATATCGCGCCCTACATTGCCGACCTGCCAGAAGATGCTAAAGCGGAGGCACACTCGCTCCTCCTTGAGGGCCAAACATCGGCCTCAGAACTGATAGACTGCGCCATCGACGTGGCCATGACTGGATTCAGACAGCTGGCGGGAGCCGCTGTCCTACGACGCCAAGGCTGGCTTAAGGCCACCTCCTTCAGACAGGAGGTCCAGACCAAAATCTTAGATATGCCCTATGATGGCGATCATCTATTCGGCGAGAAGATTGATGAAGCCCTCACTGCAATTAAAAAGGACACTGACACAGCCAGAGCCCTGGGCACTCTGCAATCTCGCACTCAGTCCTTTCGTGCCAACAGGGGGAGGGGACAATCCTCCTATAGAGGATCTTATCAAAACAAGTCCTCTTACTCTTACTCTCAGGGTAAGACGCAATTTCAACAGCGTCAAAACCAGTCGGGACGTCAGTCCTCCTTCAATAAATCGTCCTACAGAGGAAAAGGACAGAAGAGACCAGCAGGCAATCGCCAATGACTTTTCCAATTGGCCAGCCCCTCCACCATCGCTTCCCTTGCGACTTGGAGGGAAGCTTTCCTTTTACCTTCAAAACTGGCGGCAAATAACGACAGACCGGTGGGTTCTACAACTCCTTCAATTCGGCCACTCTCTAGAATTCCTCTCAAACCCTCCTCAGACACCACCTGTCAAGCGTCCTCACAGACACCTACGGCTGCTTCGGCAAGAACTAACATCCATGCTCCAGAAAGGCGCAATAGAAAAAGTTCCACACGCCCAGATTGGGGAGGGCTTCTATTCCCACTTCTTCCTCATCCACAAGAAGGGGAAGAAATGGCGTCCAATTCTCGACTTAAGAGCCCTCAACGTGTTTCTAAAGAAGCAGTCGTTTCGAATGGTCACGCTACAGGAGATCCTGGGACTCCTGGAAAAAGGCGATTACATGACATCACTCGACCTACAGGACGCCTATTATCACATCCCTATCCTCAAGGGACACAGAAAGTTCCTAAGGTTTGCAGTCGCAGGGATACACTACCAATTCCGCGTACTCCCCTTCGGCCTCAAATCTGCTCCAAGGATCTTTACGAAATGCCTTTCTCCCGTCGCAGCCTATCTCCGCCAGCAGGGACACCAGGTCTTCCCTTACCTGGACGACTGGCTGGTAAAAGCTCCGTCGAGAGCAGCCGCAGCTGCATCTTCCAGCGCCTGTCTGCATCTTTTCCGCCGCCTCGGCCTGACCCTCAACAGGGAAAAGTCATCCCTGACACCAGCCCGAGTCATCACCTTCCTAGGAGCGACCCTGGACACGGATTGCACGAAGGCCTTTCCATCACAGGAGAGAAAGTCGAAACTCATCTCCTTAACCAAGTCAGTGGCATCCAAGAAGACTGACCGTCCGCCTCTTCAAATCGCTCCTTGGCATGATGTCGTCATGTATCCTACTCATCCCTCACTGCCGCCTAAAAATGCGCCCCCTTCAGGAAGAACTGTCAAAACAGTGGACACAAGCGAAGGGATCCTTCGAGGACCGCTTACGAGTCACTCAACCTCTAATCAACAGTCTACAATGGTGGACATCAGACAAACACCTGTCGCAAGGACTACCGTTCCTGCTTCCGGCGCAACCACATATCATCACCACGGATGCATCCTTGGAGGGCTGGGGTGCAGTCCTACAAGAACTGCAGACCAACGGAAAATGGTCGCCACAGGAGTCCAAACTCCACATCAACATTCTAGAGCTACGGGCGGTCTTCCTGGCGCTCCAATCGATCCTCCCGCGCATCAGAAACTCCCCAGTGCTAGTCAGGACGGACAACACCACGACTATGCACTACCTGAACAAACAGGGTGGGACGCGCTCGCTATCTCTCTCTCGAATCTCAGAGGGTTTGGAACTGGCTTCTACAACATGGCATCACCCTCAAAGCCGAATACGTTCCAGGCAAGGACAACGTCCTGGCGGACGCCCTCAGCAGAGAACAGTCCCTATCCCACGAATGGGAGTTAGACGAGAGTGCATTGAACCACATCTTCACGAAGTGGGGGACACCACAGATAGACCTCTTCGCCACCAGGGAGAACGCCAGATGCCCAAGCTTCGCAAGCAGGCTTCCCCAACCAGGAACTCTAGGGAATGCATTTTCAATAGCTTGGCAGAACGTGTTTGCTTACGCCTTTCCGCCATTCCCACTGATACCCAGGGTAATCAGGAAAATGAAATCGGAGCCCTGCACTCTAATCCTCATCGCCCCATCCTGGCCGAGGCAGCACTGGTACACGGAGCTCCACCGTCTATCCGTCCACCCACCTCTTCGTCTTCACAGTCACCCAACCCTACTCACGATGTCTCACGGGCAGGTTCTCCACCCGAACCTGGGCCCTCTGAAATTGTCAGCCTGGCTCCTGACTACCGTGAGTTCAGCCATCTAAACATCCCACAAGAGTGCAAAGATGTCCTGTCAAACGCCAGAGCTAACAGCACAAAAAAGACTTATACTCTCAAGTGGAAACGCTTCTGCATCTGGTGCGAAAAGGAGGGTCTACACCCCTTCCGGGTCACTCCCCAACAACTCCTGCCATACCTTCTACACCTGGCGCACTCAGGCCTGGCCCATGCGTCCATCAAGGTCCACTTGGCAGCGATTTCTAGGTTCACTCGAACTTCTAGGGGCCCCTCTCTGTGGGCGGACAGACTCATTAAGCAATTTCTGAAAGGCCTCTTTAGGTCCTTCCCTAGACCAAAACCTGTCCCTCCAACGTGGCAGCTCAACATAGTTCTTCACCAGCTGATGAAACATCCCTTCGAGCCTATCCACAAGTCTGACATAAAATTCCTGTCGTGGAAGACAGCCCTCCTACTCGCTCTGACCTCGGCCAGAAGAGTAGGCGAGCTACAGGCCCTTTCCATCCAGGACCCATTCCTTCAATTCAAGGAGGACAGAGTCATCCTGCGTACCAACCCACGATTCATACCCAAAGTCCCTTCGGACTTCCATCTTAATGAGCCCGTGGTTCTTAAATCACTCTTTCCGAACCCATCTACCCCGGCTGAGAGATCACTGCACTCTTTAGACCTTCAAAGATGCCTAAAATTCTATCTTGATAGAACGAGACAATTCAGGAAGTCATCCCAACTCTTTGTCGCATTCAGCAGGCCTAGGAAAGGCATGCCCTTAACTAAACAGAGCATATCAAGATGGATCTCCTCAGCCATAACTCTCTGCCACGAGAAGGCAGGACGACCTCTGGACTCACGGGCCAAAGCCCACTCCACCAGAGCCATGTCTACGTCTGCGGCTCTATTTGCTGGAGTGCCACTCCTAGACATCTGTAGAGCGGCGACCTGGAAGTCCCCGCATACCTTCACCAGGCACTACTGCTTGGACGCTGAGCTGACGAAAGACGCAGCAGTGGGCAGAGCAGTGCTTCGCCATCTATTCCAGTGAGGTGAGCCCTCCTGCTTCCCACCATCCTTGACTGGTATGCACATTTCTTTGTTTCTAGATTCTGCATGACATTGTATGCTGTTGTTTTTTGCCTACAGTCACAAATGTTCATTTCTTGCAGTTGTATACTTTCTGTATCCCCACAGAATGTGCATATTGTATTGCTTGCTACTCTGATTCAGGCATGTGAATCTATGAAAGACACCCAAATACTGGATAAGAAATGCGTTACTTACCTGTAACTGCAGTTATCCAGTATTAGTGTCTTTCATAGATTCACATGCACCCTCCCGCCTCCCCTGGAAGGACTCACCTCTCTCTACAGGTTACACCTATCCAACTTGGTGCGTACGAAAATCTGAGAGACTGAGGCTCCTCACAGGAAGGTTCTAGAGGGAGGTAGTAGCTGATTGGTTGTTCCTTTTGTTTTGGTCCTTTTTTACAAAAGGACACAGATAGGCTACCAAGGTGGGACCCTGGAGCCTGCTCTGTTTGGTCCTTCCTGCATAAGGACCTAGATAGGTTACTAAGGTTAGACCCTTGGACCTATCCTCTTTATGTATGTCTTAGGACATTACTTTTTTATGTACCGGAGGCTCCCGTCTCGACGACGGGGAATGATTCAGGCATGTGAATCTATGAAAGACACTAATACTGGATAACTGCAGTTACAGGTAAGTAACGCATTTCTTATCAACATCCTCCTGCCCAAGTATATTCCTTCCCGTAATCTTCGGTCTGCTAATTTCCATCTTCTGGTCACACCAACATTCAAACTGCAACATCAGGGTGGGCGCAGGTTCGCCACTCTTGCATCCGGACTTTGGAATTCCCTCCCTCTGGGGATGCGTTCCTGCACTGACCTCCTAGCATTTAGGAAACAGCTTAAGACCTGGCTCTTTTCATCGGCTTAGGCACTCTCCCCTTTCCATCTGGACTCTGTCAGTTAGCGCCATGAAGCCCCTGGGTGTACGTGCGCTTTATAAAAAACTATTAACATAACATTTAGCACCAAGATTTGAGAAGTATAAGACACCAAGCTGGGTTGTGTAGTAGGCCACACCAGAGCATACTTGGTCATTCAAGTGGCCCGGGAAAGATGACATAATCCAACATCTCTATACACTTCATCACTGGACAGCAAAGAGGGAAAAATTGGTAATTTTAGGCAAATGTGTATGCTCCCTGGTGGATATGTCCATTACAGCAGCAAATACATTTGCCTTTATCAGCTTCTATGACAGACAGACAGGGTCGCACAACATACCGAATATTTATCTTATTCCGGGTGACAAGAGGCGAAGGCAATTCTGATTAAGGGGGGAGAGAGAGACACCTCAACTGTGGTAGATGCCGCTATTGGACATTGTAACTACAAGCTTCTCCCAGGAGTCCTCTGGTGTCGTGGATGGTTAAGGTGTGCATTCTTCTGGACAGGAATACATGCAATAAGGTTAAAAATGGTAGCCTTTCAGAGTGAGCAACAATGCACAAGATGTTAACAGCTTGAAGACCTGACTACTTCAAACCAATTCTCCATCTCACAGGGTCCATTTAGCGATGGCAGTACGCACTGTTTTCCATTATGGCAGTTTCTATTAGTAGCCTGGTTGTGTCGTGGATGTGTTTTGTTGGCCACTCATTGGAATGAATCTAAAAACCTCCACAGTGCTCGCCAAAAAGTATGGTGCATCAGCTTATTTTCCTCTTACTGTCAGAAATACTACCTGTGGAGAAAAAGTAGGTCTTCGAGTCTCACCCAGATCCCAATGCAATAAAATAATTCTACCTCAATTTGTTACCTGTTCAGCAAGAAATTTGGATAATGAATGCATTTTCAGGCAACTGAACGAGTTCCTTCCCAAGCAGTTATTTCGGGTAAGCATGTTGCAGGCAATTCTGTTTCTGATTAAGGCAGGAGAATTTCTGGTGTCTACAACTCTCCAAGGTGCAGACCTCCCCATCTTTTCCAGCCCCAGTGCCGCAAATCACCTTCAGTTCAAGGAGCTGGATGCCACTATCCAGGCTAAAAGTGGCACCATTAATTTTCATCTAGCGCATGACTGCAGGTGCAGCCTCCTTATAGTGACCGGCTCCAGGTATTTCTGTAACTGAAAAACTGGTTGATCAAAGGCAACTCTTATTTAACGTTCGTGAAATCCACCAAACACCTGCCTTAGCCCATTTCACAAACTGGGATGTTCTCTAAATTAAAGTTGAGTGATTATTTCAGTGGATATTGATTTCTATTAGTTATTGTTGGTTATTGAAATTAGTTGTATGCTCTCAAGGAACTATTTCATGCATTTACTCCAGTTTCCTTTTTTGGTAGATTAAATTATTAAGTCCCAGATGTGACCATTAGTGTGAGTTCATGCACATGATTGGTGGGATGAATAGATGAGATTAGTTATTGTTAGTTTGCAGGGATACAGTTTCAAAGGAGAATTTGTGATTTATGAGTTGAGGGCAATTTGAAGTAATTCATTGATAGAGCATAACGGAAATAGGTAGTAGACTACACTCCGATTGGAGCAGTAAGGCATGCCGAGGGTGGAGGCTAAGGAGAGAGACATTCTATAGAAAGGAATGACCGAGGACACCTGTTTCGTGTAAGTCTCCAGGCCAGCTTACCCAAAGTTACGCTGCTCATGGTTGTAGGAAACTGGGCTTTTGTTGCAGTTGTCCCCCCACTTTTTGAACCTTTTTTAGCTACTTGCTAGATGTTTTTTTTTCTTTACTGACCGTGCACTAAGACCTGCTAACCAGACCTCCGTGCCAGTACTCCTTTAAAACAAGGTAAAGTCTAATAGTGCTAAAATTGGCTAAAGGCTTTAGCTTCACTGTAGGTCCCTAGTAAATGGTATGGTACCCCATGCACCTAGGGTGTGGGTGTTAAAGAGGGTCCCTAAGGGCTGCAGCATATCTTATGCCGCCTTAAGGGACCCCCATACAAATTCCACACAGACTTCAATTGTAGTGTGCGTGACATGGTGAAACCATTAGTGAAAACATGACCTGAGACACTCCTGTGTGTCATACCAAAGTCACTGCATCTAATATATGTAAGTTACTCCTACAGCAGGCCTTTGGGCCCTAAAGTGGGGTGCATTATATTTTATGTGATTACATATCTGCATGAGCAGATATGCTCCTCTGATTTCTAGTTCTATTACTAGATACTGTAAGTGAGCTGGTCTGAACTTGGCACTGGTCAAAACGAGTTACCCCGCTACATAATGGCTTCACTGAAACCTATTGTGTTTGCTATCAAACACCCCATATTAATAAACCACATTGATTCAAATGATTGATGTATTCATACATGCACCCAGAGGGGACCTTAGAGTTACCCCTTAACCCTAGTCCTCTAGTGTGCATGCTGACTGGTCCGGTCCAGCCTGCCACCACAGACTAGTTTCTGACCCCCCAAGGAGGTGAGAGCCCCACTCTCTGAGGACAGAGACAATGCCTTCTCTGGCAGGAGGTGTTTACACCTCCTCCAAGCAGGATAGCCAGTGATCTGCATATCAAGGCAAGAATCTTCAAAGGGCTCTGCTGCTTTTGATAAGCAGCCCAAGGCTTTCCCAGATGGGGGAAATGCCTTCCCCTGTCCTTGGCCCATCTGGCATCAGGAGAGGTGGAAAATGTAGGTACACAGGAGGCGTTTTGCACTGCCAGGCTGGACACACCTTTGGGTTGAACAGCCTGAAGTGAACAGGACGTTAGAAATTCCACCATCTTGTCTGTGGTTAAATTAGGAATCCTGGGACATGGCGATGCCCACTTCTTCCCAAAGAAAGTGGTCATCTAGGGGGTGTAGTGACCCCAGGGGTAAGTAGCCCATTGACTACTATCCCTCACTCACCTTAACACCCCTAAATTGAGTCTTTAGAGGGGACCCTGATACTAGGACTTCAGATTTGACGGACCAAAAGAAGTGGACTGAAACGTTTGCTGACCTGAGAACAGAGGAGCGTAACTGACTTGGCGCCAACCCTGCCTGCCTGCCTGCTACACTGACCCTCGTGGAGAAACCACCTCGTCCTGCCACTGTGCAGACTTCAAGAACCCAAGGGTTGCCAGTGCTTCACCAATTGCCAAAGAAACTCCTGTGGAGTAGAGTAAAACTGCTCCACTGCAGCTGCAGTCACCAAAGAAGCAAGGTCTGACTTACCGTCCTGCCACCTACCGATAGACGCAGCTGCCCAGGAAGAGGTCACTAGGCTCCTAGAGGTCAGATTCGTCCTCTCTCCCAAATGTGGGGATGCCAGGACCTAACAGAGCTTCATAGTACCAACACTTGAAGTACCGGACCCCTTGCAGCAACCAAGGCTTGCTGTGTCCAGTGCGGACACCAACTCTGGGGAAAACCAACCTGCAACAAAGAAGTGAGCCTCCAACTGCTGCCAGTCAACACCTTAAAGTGCCTCTGTATCTGAGTCCGAGAGAGGTGACGCACGGTGTCCTGAGACCCACTGTCTGCAGCCTTTTTCTGCAGGCCACCTCCAACTGCGAGAGACTCCAGCACTGAACCAGACGCCAAAACACACCACTGCACCTGATCCCCACAGCCTGAGGAGAAGTGGACCACTGATGTCCCTATGTGCCCGACCATCTCTGGAGTCTAAGCCCCCCTCTGTGGGTTCCCCTGGGCTGGGGCCCCAGTCCCAGCTTGCAGGTTCTTTCTGACCTGAGTGTTCCTCATTGAAGTGAACGGGACCCCAATGCCGCACCACACCTCTGCACCTGGACACCCAAGAGGCTCCGAGGTGACCTGTTGGTATGGCCTTGGACCTTGCCCCATACTCTTCTTAAGTACAGAAGAACAGTCCAGTAAGTCACTGTTAAGTGACTGAATGCCGTACATGTTTTCCCCCCACAGATTGACATAACCGCTTCCAAACATTGCACTGCTAACTTATAAAAAAAAACTGTACAAATTCATAACTTTGGAAAGTACTTACTGATTCAAATTATCTTGGTATCTAAATTCATATAAAAGCGTGTGCTATTTTTATAACTTGGTGTCTCGAATATGCCTAACTGCTGTGTGTTTCTCGGATATGCCTAACTGCTTGCCCACACTACCACAAAAGAGAACATTTGGCATGTCATTTGTGCCTCTGTTAACCAGCTAGGGTGTGATTGGACTCATTTTGGTCCCCTGTATAGAGAGCTAGCTTTCTACAACGGCAAACCCTGAGTCCTTGAACCAAGATCCAGTGTGCTTTAGCATGTGCTAGTGGAGTAGTGTGTGGTACATGGGTGTATGAGTGAGCCATAGTAGCACAGACCTGTGGGTTCCATTTTGGAAGCCATTGGTCTGTTCATGGGCACAAGATGAAGGTGAGGTTACTTTCCCAGGCAGTGAAAGTGTATTGCTGACACTCCTGAAACTGGACAGAGAGAACCCAGACACTGAAATGAGGACGGAGGAGACAGGCGTCCCCATAGAAATTGGATTTGAGCCATCCTGGTATGCAAGGCTGCCGATTAGTCTTCCTGGAACTTCCATTTGGTTGGTGGGAGGACGATATTGCACTATCTGTTGTCATGGTGTGAAGGGTCCTTAGGCCCTGATCACTGTTAGAGGTGGCTGTTGATAGTTAAGGTGCAGACTCCTCACCTCTTTCAGCCTTTTTTGTGGGTGTTCCAGCTCGGACATAACTCTGTTGTGATGAGCATCACTCAAGGAAAAGACTGAGTCTCGAAGGCAGCCTATGAAGGACATATAAAAAAGTACCAACTTGCTTAGTTCTGAAAAGGCAGGCAGGGAATCCACATCACCTGTCCTCTGTGTAAAAGTGGACTTGTTCTAGATTGAACTTCTCTTCAACCAAGAAGGATTACTCCTCCGAATAGTCGGAGGACCAATGCATAACCAAGGGCTGATGTGTGACAGACAGGCACTTCCCCAGGGGTGAGGGGACACCACCCGGAATCAAATTTTAAGTAACAGTTGCTCAATTGTATTGAGATCCAAGGAGCCATGCCTCAGTGAGAGCAAAGCAAAGCCCCAACCCAGCAGGAGGGGTAGACTGTTTATAGTGAATGTAGCAGTTTACCCTGTTGCAGAAGTCTATCCAACAGAGTGTTATAACCTTAGAAGTACTGATTAACATGAGCAGCTATGTCTGTGGAATCACATTACTGCCAAAGTTTGTCAGGCGGTCTCCGTGTACGCTCCCCGTCAAGGTGATGGTGCTTGTTTGTCCAATTGTCTGGCATGACTAAATCAGGAATTGGTATCCGCCTGTGGCACCTGTTGTATGACTGTGACAGGGGGGCGGTGTGACCGTAGTACACCAGTCCTGACCACTCGAAGGAAGTAGACTGCAATTCAGAGGTGCCCACCCAGTATACCCCTCTGACTAGGGAACCTAGCACTGGAGCAAGCCCTATTCCGAAGGTCAGAGGCTGTTGCCTTGTGGCAGTGTGTGCTGAAGGTAGCTCCTTCCAGGCATGAAGCTTTAGATGTCCACGCCCTATTGGGCTACTGCTGCTATGACCCAGGACTTTGCCAGGATGTGTGTTGCCAGTGCCCACTGCATGTGAAGAGGACTGCCAATTGCCTTCATCCAGTGAGGACTCCACATGACTAACCAAAGACTCACTGGAATGACCGGACCTAAAGGTTCCTTGAGGCCCTCCTGGACTGAATGATATTTGGAGCCCAGCTGCTCACCTCCAATGGGACTGTCCCGTGCAAAAAGGCCCTGCCCACCACTGCTACTCCTCCAAGCGCTGCTAGGTTGAAGGCGATTCCCCATGCAGTACCACCACTGATGTGTGAAATTTAAATGAGCCTAGATCCCTGTGTGCTGAGAGAAGTGAAGGGAGAGTGCTGCATCCACACTGCAGATTTCTCATAAGCCCAGAGACAAATGGAAGAGTGGGAGAGTGTCTGGAGGCGATGAAGTCCACTTTGAAGTCCTGTAACTCAGATATTTTAGCATTATTGTAGTGTGTAGTTTCTAATGGATACCTCTGCCTGGAGATTCCTCACCTGAGAATATTTACCAGGTGCCAGATCTGGATCCAGAGTGTTTAGTTGCAGTGCTTCCTTGCACAGCTTGGTAGAGTTGAACGTTCTTGTGCTTTCTCCATACCACCCAAGAAGTGACAGAGCTGAGCCCCATATAAGCACCCCCTCTGCTCACTGATATCGGTTTCTTTCTAGCCATGTCTTCTGAACACTGACCTGGAGCATGGCATCCACTGTGGTGTAGTTCCTACTAATCTGCAGGATCTGCACGTTTGTTGGACAACATAAACTAGGGGATTGGTGCCTAGACTGATTCCAGACACCTCTGCAGGATATGTTTGCCTAGAGATCAGCTATCTCACAGTGCCACAGTAAGCCCCCCTAACCTTACTAGGGAGCGAATGGTTCCTGGCAACCACTGAACAAGACAACCCTGACCCCTCAGGGGTCGTGGAAACTGTACAGAACCTTTCTCTCAGAGTATACACAATAGGACGTTTTCAATATATTTCTTGAACCAACGTTATTCTTGTATAAAGTGTGTGCTGCAACAATTAATAGACAGAAGCAGATAAAAGTGATTACGAGCACCAAAATGTTAAATAGTTGATATAGCTTCACTATGGTGCTAAAACAGTGTAAATGTGAAGGCATATTAAGCAAGGTAGTAATCGAGGGTGCTCCTACTATACGAACCCTACTCTACATGTACCTAGAGTGTGTGTACAAGTGGATCCCCCCTATGAACGACCCAACCCCATTACCTGATGGGAGAGAATGAAGGACCCAGTCTTGGTCATGAACTGGACACCCCTCACGAGATGTCAGACCACTGCTTAGTGAAGTCTCAGCATGCAAGGACCCTTGATGTAAGCGGAGTGCCTTCTCTACTAATCTATCGTGATGCTAATCTTTTATTCGGGAAGCAACTAAAAACATGGCTCTTCTAGAACCTGCCGTGAGATTGTAGTCCTCTAGTTGTTGCTACCAGCGCTGGGATTCCTAAGGGTAGCCATACTCTATATCAAGAATGAATTAATAATAACAGAAAGCAGCCTTGCGATATGCAGACAAAATAGTGATGTTATGGATATGTAGATAGCCTTGTCGCCCCGTGTATGAAGATAGAGATAACATTTGTACATAGTGCGAAGAGACCTTGCACATGATGTTCAGGGCATTGTGATAATGTTGTACAAAGCTAGATGTATATTCAAGTTTACTTTCAGAGAAACTAATCCAACATTGTTGGGCACGCAAATATTTGCAAAGGTTCACGGCTGAAATGTTATTGTCAAGTCAATATGAAAGTCAGCTGCCTCACCACAAGGGGCCTAACCCGGGAATATAACACCACCTTGTCAGCCTTCCGATGACTCCTAATTGACTGTCAAATTGCTTGGGAATGATGTGCCCGCCATAAGTGACCGGATTTAAGCTGTGCCTTGACTGCAGGAAGCATATGTTGGTCACAAATCTGCACAAGACCTTTCTCTTGTGTCTGGGCTCCTAGCACATTTCTAAGTTATTAGTTAATCTGTCCTCATGCACCTGAAGGTTATTCAAGACCGGGAGGCAAAGTTGTATGTCACTGAGCACAAGAAGTGATTGCTGTCTTCACGCTGGTCCCACTCCTGCTGCAAGTCATAGGCCTGGGTCTCAAGACCGTTCCCATGACTACCCTACTTTGTGTTCAATGTCTTTGAGTAATTCAAAATCCAATAATAAGAATAAGAAAGGAAAGCAGAACTCAAACCCTTACATCCACTCTGACTCCTAAGAGAAGATGTCACCAGCCATGAACCCAATTCTTTGTGGTCCCACCGCGCCTGACGTTCCTGAGCTGTTGTCAGCCCTGCAGCAGAACAAGTATTCAGAGAGACCAAGCAGCACATCTTTAGAGAGTGGCTAACTTCCTCTTGTGTGATTTCTTGAGCCTCCTGTGGATTACCACCAGTGAGTCCTACCCCTGAACCATCTATCCCATTGGAAACGTGTTATTGGGCCCCATACTGACTCTGGTACAAGATCCATGCTGGTCCCTATCATCCAAATTCAGAGTGATGTTCTCGTATCGGACCTTGAACCGATGTCTGATGAAGCTCGACCAACGTTGCGCTATAGAATTACAAAAGCTCGACCAGTTATGATACAGCCTTATTTTGCGATTTACGTTCACCAAAAAATCATCCTAAATTTGCCACAAATTAAAGTCTTCGTTCTCCATAGAGCCTATTGAACATCTTGTAGACTACATTATCAGAATATTAAAGAGGATAACAAATACTGGAGTTGCCAGTCAAATACTGGTGATCTAGCTCATATGTTTTTCGAGTGCCTATTGAAAACCTTTTGGGAAACATTTTTTTAAACCATTACATATTTTTGATTGCCATCCTCCAAAGAGTTTTCCATATATGGTACTAAGTCCCTTTTCATGGTATCTGTCATCCAGAATGATCAAGTCAGTTACACTATTAGACCTAGTGCTCACAAAATGATCCTCAACAATTGGTAAGTCCTAGCAAGGCTTCTAGCAATGCGGGTAGGAATGGCTAAGGTTCTTTAGAGGTGCACAAAACAATATGGCACAATACTACCCTTGGATCTCATTGTTCTGAACAATGCGGGACAAATTAGTTGAGAATTAAACCTCCTTTAAAAAATTGCACATCATTAGGTACCCACTGCACTCATATTGTATTCCTCCTCTTATGCATAAACCTTTTAATTGGTTCCCAAAGTCGATGATGCTGCAGAGCATGGCAGCACACACACCTTGTGCTAGTCTCTTCTTAGATTGTTTCTTTTATCACCCTCTTCTCACAAAACCTGATTGATCTCTGTTTATGCTATCCCCTGATGCTACTGTATCTAACTCAAATTGTGCTCAAAGTCCGAATTCAAAGTTTAAATTTAATTTAACCATGATTCTTAGCACAACAATATAGGACGCTGGCTCTCTATATAATGCACTAAAACTTAGTACACTCTGTAGAGAGTCCAGCCAACCGTAGAGAGTCCAGCCAACCCTTATTGGTTTACAGGGCTTTCTTCAAAAATCACAAGTGCTCTGTTTTGTGGTAGTGTGGTCAAGCAGCTCAGGCTAGTCGGAGGGGAGTGTTAAGCATTTGTTGTACACACACAGTTAATAAATGGGACACACCCTCAATAAAGAAATCCGACATCAATTTCTAAAAATTCCCCAGGGTTTTATATTATTTTAGGCACCAAGGGCCAGATGTGGGACTCCAAATACCGGTCCTTACCGACCGGTATTTAGTGTTTGATATGTAGGGGGCCTAAAATTTACAGAATATGTCAATTTACCGATTCAGTAAATTTACTGATTCAGTAAAATGCTGAATCTGTAAATTTACCGAATCGGTAAATCTAGATGTATGTGGCACTGAAAACCGTGCCACAGGCCCTTATGAATTCGTTATTTACCACGAAATAATATTTCGTGGTAAATAACGAATTCCAGTGTACATGCTCATCTGTGCATGTACACCTGTGCCATGTGGCACACATACATGCCCTAAGGGCACACAAGCCAGAATCAGGGGTGCAACTGGGTGTCAAAGTGACACCCTGTCTCCCTTGACCGAATCATACCGATTCGGTAAAAATTACAGAATTATTTCCTACATCTCATTTACCAAATCTAGAATACCGAATTGGTAAAATTCGGTATTCTAGAGTCTGTAAATGAGATTTACCTACATCAGGCCCCAAATTCTTACTGATACAGTAAGTACTTTTTAAGATAGGTTTCAGCATGTAAATAGACAATACTGTATTTGCGGTGATGTTAATCTATGGGGAAAAAATACACTACATAGAACCATTTGTCAATGGCTTAACAGGACTGTACTTCAGGACTTAAGGTAAGGAGGGGCCATGGTCCAGGACAGCACCAACAAGTCACCTCGGTCAGCTCTGGGGCGTCCGGGTACAGAGGTGCTTTTTGGTGTCAGGCAGCCCATGGAAGTCAATAGAAATAGATACCTGTAAAAAGTAGCTGGGAGTGGGGGGGGCCAGTCAGTTCGATCTCAAAGGGGAGCTCGGGTCTTTAGGTTCTCTGAAGCCAGAATGAACTGTGATCTGCACTATGGGTTTGGGCGTGGGGCTTGTGCGTGGTGGTCTTTGGTCCGGTGGATCGCAGCAGTCTGAGGTACTCTGTTTAAGTGAGCCCGCAGAAAGAGGCTACATACAGGGGCTGGGGACCAGTCCGGTAGGACTCAAAGGTGAGATCAGATCTTGAGGGGGTCTTTGGGTGCTAGAGACACTGTTGATTTATTCGGACTCAGGTTGTGGAGCTCAGGTGCAGACATGCTTTGAGGTATCTAGTTGCGATTGAAGCCTTTGCTTCAGGTGATGGCCTGGAGATGGGGACACAATAGGACAACTGGGCCATTGTGGTTGATGGCTTCTGCGATGCTGATGTCCCTCGTCGGCTGGTCTATCTCTGTGGGGTTGGTGTCCGGATTGGACCACCAACAAATCTTGGCAGCTGCAAGGGGTCTGGTACCATGGTTATTGGTGCTAGAGGTTTGCTGCAGGGTTTAGCATCTCGTTACTCACTGGGGAGATGGGGCTGACCTGTTTGAGAACGGAACACCTCCCCCTGAGTGGCTACTCAGTCTCTGAGGCATGAGTCAGCAGTTCTGTAAACCATTGCTTGTGTTTCGGTGCCTGCAGGATGAAGCGAAGTAGGTCTGCTACTCCATAAGAGATGCTGTCTTTTTTGCGAAGCGCTGACAGCCCTCCCAGGCTTTTGGAGGCTAAACAGCTGTAGTGCGGGTAGTCTTTGTCGTAATTGTCAGAGACGGTCGCTAAGCTGGCCGGGTTTGCGCCAAGTCAATTGCTGCTCCTTCGTTCTTGCGGCTCTTCGCTGTTCTTTTTCTTCTTGAGTGAGTCGATTCTAATTTCCTGGTACCAGGGGCTCCCCTAAATAGTAGATTTAGCGGCGTTAAGGGGAATGAAGGATAGTAGCCAATGTGCTACCTAACCCTTGGGGGTCACTACATCCCCTATATGACCACTTCCTGTGAGGAGTGGGTATAACCCTATCCCAGTGTTCATGATTCCACCAATATCAAGATGGTGGAATCCTCCTTTCATGGGTCACATCGGGCAGCCCACCTTAGGGGTGCAACTGGCCTGGTATTGCACCACACCTTTCTACATATCTAATTTTCCACCCTGTCCTGGTGCCAAATGGGCCTCAAGGCAGGAGTTGGCATCTCCCATGTCTCTGGAAGCAGGGGTCGCATATCAAAGACGGCAGGGACTTGAAGTCCCTAGCCATCCTGCTGGAGGAGGTGTGGACACCTTCCTCCAGAGTAAGCATTGTTTCTGGCCTCAGAGAGCGTGGGCTCTCACCTTCAGGGGTCAGAAACAAGTCTGTGGTGGCATGCTGGACTATACCAGAGGCTATTAGGTGCCCCCTGGGTGCATTTCATAATAAATCCAATACTGCAATCAGTATGGATGTATTAAGAAAAGGTGTTAGATACCAAACATCATAGTTTTCAATAAAGCCATTTTGTAGCTTCGTAACATCTAATGACCAGTGCCCATTACATACCTTAACATGGCTTCCTTGTTCACTTACAATATCTAGTAATCTGGACTAGACATCACAGGGCATAAAATATAATGCTGTAAGGCTACTTTAGGGGTGACTTGCATATATTTTATGCAGTGACTTGAGCGTGGCACACACGGGTGTGTGCCAAGTCATGTTTTGTCCATGGTTTGCACCATGTCACGCATTCTACAATGGCAGTCTGCATGCAGTTAGTATGTGTGTCCTTTACCATGGCAAAAGACATACTGTAGCCCTTAGGGACCCATGCCCTAGGTACCATTTACTAGGGACTTAGGGGGTGCTACAGTGTATGCCAATTGTATCACAATTATATATTTTACCTTGTTTAGGGAAAGATAATTGGCACTGGTGCCTGGTTGAGAGGCTTCCAGTCGAAAACCTCAGTATTGGTGACCAAAATGTAGGGGTGACCATCACAAAGCGGGGTACTTTCCTACAATAAAGATATTAAAATGTTGAAATTATACTCCATGCTTAATCATTACAATGGGTATCTGTACCACAGGGTTATTTGCTTGATAGTCAGTCTGTTAGTACTGGCTCTCTTCTATTATGTTTTTATTTCTTTGTTCTTATATGATTATAAAACAATGAACATCTGTGAAATCTTTGATAGAGCTTACTCAGTCCAATATATAGAACGTTTAGGCACCCAAATCAAAAGGGGACTTATTGGTTAGATCTCCAAATGATTTGTGCATAAGCTACTAGATCTACCTCATTTGGCAAGATGGTTAGAAAAGATGACCAGATCTATTACAATGGAGATTATCAAGACCATTTCATTAAAACATTGTGCAACTATTGTTTCATTATAAACAAAAACGCACAAGATTGTGAGATAATAGAGTTTATTTACCCCACAAAGATTACATTCATGGAATCTCCAAGTTGATTCAAAGTGTTTTCAATGTCTAAACCAGAAACTGGTAAATTGCAAATATAGAGGCTATTGGACACACTTTTTTTCAGGAATTGGGCTGAAGTGTTCATCATCTAATACAAGTGTCTGAGAAACAAGTACTGCTTTGGTATTTTTCCTAACTAAATATGAAACCTATTTTTGGCAGTAGAAATAATGCGGAAAAAAAGACTTCATGTGCATGACCCTCGTAAGGACTGTCTCTATTGCCTGTACACTCAGCACAAGGTCAATTAATGTAAAGTTTGCCTCACTTTTTCGTCAACAAGCAAGAAACAGGGAGGGGAGGCTTCTTCCGTGGCTTCAGAAAGCCAAGACACAGAAACCTCCATCTTCAGAGGAAGACAGTGATAACTTTGCGAGGTCTCACAAAAGAGAAAGGACCCATGACCAAGGGACCTCTGCGGTAAGCAGGAAGTCCCTTAAAACGTCCCACCATAGGTCGGCCAAGGAAGCTTTGAAAAAAAGACAAATCTCGTCAGAGGCTGCTTCATCTGAGCCCAGCATAGCAGCTAACAGGGCTGGGGATGGCACATAACTCATCTTAGAGCACCATTGCGGTCGACAGAATTATAGTCAACAACAATGGTTATTATTGTCTTGACGATGACATCTTCCACGTTCACTGCAATGATTCCCTCGACGAGAATTAAATTGTCAAGGAAGACTGCAGTAGACCATGACGACCCCACCGATGAGGGATGTAACGAAACCAAAAACCTCAAGGCAGCCACAGACTTTCATGCCTACGACCATCACCTCTACAGCGCCAACAATTACAAAAATGTCCTTGCGGCCTGAACTAACTTCCCCTTTGCAAGGTCTCTTCTCTTACCCCACTTAATCTGCTGGACCTGGAGGAGTCCACGATAAGGGCTCTTTTGGAGCAGCACACAGCCCTTCAGAGCTCCAAGTTAAATATCAGGACGATGAGGAAGAGAATCATTATAGACATTACTATAATCCACATGCAAAACACACATTTTGATCTACATTATCAGTACTTTACTGACCCACCTTCTAGACCGAGTGATATTCAAGTGCCTATGTCACATTTCGAGATATGCAGGCCATGCTACAAGACTATTGTAAAAGGTTTCCGGAACCTCCAGAGGAGTCGCCAGTGTTTCCATCGCAGCCTACTGTTCTACAACTCCCAGGCTTATCCCTCTACTTAAAGCACCTAGTGCTTCCAACAAAGCAGCGCCCCTAAGAGAAGACCCATTGTCATCAGATGCGTAGTTCTGGACCCTCCACAAATCAAGGCCCGCGACAAAAAGACCCACCCAGAGTCGAGACACTGCCACAAACAGTGACTTCACTCAGGTGCTGGCTATCTCCACTTCTTCCCTTCCTGTGGGTGCGAACGTTACCAACTATCTCCATCAATGGTGGTAAATAACTTCAGAAAGATGGGTATTGGATCTCAACACCTATGGCCAAACCCTATAGTTTATCAAGAGACCACCAAACAATCTACCAAGGGTCACGCACTCCCTCGTCTTCATTTACTGAAAAAAGGAGCCCTCATTATTCTTGCCAAGGAAGCAATTGAAAAGTTCCTTTTTTTCCCAGAAGGGCATGGCTTTCTACTCCTGTTTTTTTTCCTCATCAAAAAGAAATCTGGGAATGGAGACCAATCCTAGACCTCAGGAAGTTAAACACATTTTTGCCTGAGCAATCCTTACACATGGTCACTCTTGCCGACATACAGCAATTTCAAAACCATACGAACTATATGACCAGTTTGGACTTACAGAATACATATTTCCACATCCCCATACATCCCAAACACTACAAATCTTCTCTTAACTGTAGCCAGCACCAATTACTAGTTCACAGGCCTCTCATTCGGCCTCAAGTCAGCTGCCTGCATCTTCACCAAATGTCTTGTCCCGGGAGCAGCCACTCTCTGGAAGGAAGACATTCGGTATTCCCATACCTGGATAACTGGCTGCTAAATGCGCCAACAGCATTGCAAGCACCCAAAGCTACAAAGGCTTTCCTCACATTGTTGCGTAAACTGGGTCTCACCATGATTCTTCAGAAGTCACCACCAGTTCCAGCGCAGAGAATGTTTCTAGTTTCCAACCTGGATACTATCCAAAACAAAGCCTTTCTCTCCCAGGACAGACAACAAAGGCAAAAAAATCTAGCTATCAAACTCTTCAGAAAAAAGTTAGTTTCACTGCAACTGTGCAAGTCAATGCTGGGCATGATGTCCTCTGCAATCAACCTAGTCCCTCTTGCACGCCTGAAAATTAGACCATTACAAGAGGAGCTTCAAAGATGATAGGCGTCCGAGAGAAGAGTCATTCAAGGACCTGATGAGCATCACCCCAAGGATGGTGAAAACACTAGAGTGGTGGTCTCAGATCTCCCATCTTTCGAAGGGTCTCCCATTTTTCCCTCTAATACTTGACTTCGTCATAACTCTGGTCCCTAGAGGGCTGGGGCATCCTTCTGCAGGACCTGGAAATTTTATGGCAGTGTTCTATGCTTCTGAAGCCCATGCATATCAACCGCCTGGAGCTCAAAGCCATCTTTCTTACCCTACATGCTTTTCTAAACAAGTAAACAAACAAGATCGCTAATGTTCTCCCAAAAAGCCCAAGAGCTTTAGAGCTGGCTTCCAACTCACAAGATCTCTCTGATGGACGAACATGTATCCAGAACACTTAAAATGTGGAGGGACAAGTGCAACAAAATTCCAGTTTCGTACAGTCTGCACCTACACTGAAGGCTTTCTTCCTCTATGTAGTGAACGCCATAGTCTGTATCTCAGTAGTACGAATACTTTTTTTAGGTATCATATAACATTTTAGTGTGCTGAAAGTGCTTCTCTTAAAAGCACTGTGCTAGACAATCTGTTTATTACACCTATTGTTTGATAGGTTGAGCTTTGAGTCTCTACCTCCAACATTACCTTCCAGAGACACCTTGGACTACTTGCCCTTGCTGCCTTGAGAGTCAAACGCAGTAGGGGTGTTCTTGATCCAGTTTGCAGTGCCATATTAGGACAGAGCCCAGAATTCAATTGACATATTGCCTAAACCATCATGGGTGAGTCTCTGCTTCAACTGTGGCCTCCTCAAACAAGTTCGGGCAGCTTCCTCATTTAAATACCTCTGTCTTTTGGAGCTAACACTTCTACAGAAGAATGAACAAAGAACTGGGTAAGGACGGTGTGCATTTCAAAGGGACCTTCTGTCATTTTTCCACTACACCCTAAAGTGTAGTCACTACAAAGTGCCTCAGAAATCATTTGGATAAGTGTTCTATTCTTATGACTCTTCTCACGCTCCTCCATCTTAGAATCCACTTGTTTGCTTGATTTCAAAATGGATTCTTGGGTCCCACAGTCATGTAGAGCACATATCCTACACACGTCCTGTTGCACATAATAACAGTAACTAAAGCAGCTCCATCCATGTGCCTCATGGATTGACCAAAGGACTCGGTTGTAGTGGACAGACCAGTTAAAAACTGGAGTAGCCAGTAGGCAAATCTCCTTGCCAGGTGACATGTGAAAAAGGCTCTTCTTTCACTAGAATTGGTTACGTATGTGTCTGTTCCACACATCCTAGTGAAATGGCGGTAGTTTCACTCAGAAAAGAAGTGCACATGAAGTTCCTATGCAGGCCACACAGCTAAACTCAGGCTGCATTACGTGTAATGCAAGAAAAGAGCACAGGTATACATAATTAATGTATGCAGGATATTTTAACTGCTGATGCACAAGTGTAGCGCTCAGGGATCATGTCACACTGAACCATTGCCTGGCATCAAAATCCCACCAACCGCAAAGTGCTAGCATTTACCTAACTTAAACCCGCCCCGCCTCCCAGCTGAGCCGCCCTCCCACAGACTACTTCCAGCGCTCCAATTCCACTAAGCGCTGTGACTCGCTCTCAGCTCTCGAGCCGAGTGGTCGCTCCCCTGTGACTGGTATCGTTGTGCAGCGCTTCCTCGCTTTCATTGCCTGCAATCTGCCTCGCTTGCCGCTTTTCACATTGCTGCATTTAAACGCGCCGCTTTTGCTCTGTTTTGATTTGCATAATATTGTGCCAGTGTAACTTTGTCTGTGTTAGCGCGTTATCCCCCAGCGCTCCGCTGCCATTTTGTTTGTTGTTGTGCTGCTCATTGTAAACCCGCCCCGCCTCCCAGCTGAGCCGCCCTCGCCCCACCCCCTCCACTTTCCATATATGACAGCTGTTCCCGCGCGCAGCGTTTACGCGCAGCGTTCGTGCCCAATTCGCGCCAAAGGTAAGCCCGTCTACGCCCGACCGCGCCCAGCGCCAGATCCCCTGGCCCTTGCATTTCCCAGCCCTCCCGCATTACCTACGATGCCACCACCCTCCTAGCCCTTAACCCCGGCCCCTCTCCCAACTGCGTCCAAGCCGCTCCTGGACACACCCATGGACCTTTCTCATGCTACTCCTGCAAATTCATCGGCACCGACAACAACTCCGCTACGATCACACCTCAGATTCCCGACACCAACCACCTACAATGCATCTTGCTCAACACCCGCTCGGTCCATAGGCACGCCATTGACCTATGGAATCTACTAGACACCATCTCTCCGGACGTCGCCTTCCTAACAGAAACATGGATGAACGCCTCCTCAGCCCCAGACATCACCATTGCCATCCCAGAAGATTATAAGATCATACGCAAGGACCGTACCGGCCACACAGGAGGAGGAATCGCTATCGTCCATAAGAAATCCATCCATATCTCAACCAGCTCTGACGTCAACCTCGCCAACTCTGAACACCTTCACTTCCAGATCCACATCGACCCCAAGACCACACTCAGAGGCACCCTCCTCTACAGGCCCCCAGGACCCCGCGCACAATTTAGTGAGGACATCACGGACTTCATCACTCCACACGCGCTCCCCTCCAAAGATTACATCCTTCTAGGAGACCTCAACTTTCACCTTGAAAAGAACAACGACCGCAACTCCACCACCCTGCTGGACAACCTCGCCAACCTCGGACTTAAACAACTGGTCACTTCCCCCACCCACATCGCAGGTCACACCCTCGACCCTATCTTCACCTCCAGCAATCATGTCTCCTTCAGCCACACCACAAAGCTCCTTTGGACTGACCACAGCTGCGTTCACTTCACCAACAACAAGCCCAAACCCAACAACCACCCCCAAATAACTCTGCAAAGAAACTGGAACAAAATCACCATCGACCAGATCTCCTCATCGCTTCTGCTAAACCCCCCGCCCATTCATCTAACCCCGACCAAGCCGCCACCAACCTCACCCTTTGGCTATCCAACAGCGCCGACATCCTAGCACCACTGAAAAAACGACAAAGCAAACTTGGCAGCAAGAAGGCCTCATGGTTCAACGATGATCTTAAGAAATCCAAGAAACTCTGCCGCTCCCTTGAGAAGGCCTGGAAAAAAGACCCAACCACCAGCACCAAGGACGACTTCAAAAACGCCACCCGCATACACCATCAACTGATCCGAAAGGCCAAGAAAACCGCCTTCAAGGAACGACTAGATAACAACGCCCACAACAGCAAGGAACTTTTCAACATCGTCAAGGAATTCACCAATCCCTCGGCCAACTCCAACGACATCACCCCCTCTCAAGCCCTCTGCGACTCCCTAGCCTCATTCTTCCACAACAAAATTGCAGACATCCACAACAGCTTCGACAACCAACCCGGAGACCAACCCACCCAACCATCTGCTGGACCTTCACCACCCTCGAACATCCTTAATGACTGGAACCCAATCTCCACTGAGGACACTATCCGCCTGATGAACTCCATCCACTCAGGATCCCCCACAGACCCATGCCCTCACCACATCTTCAACAAAGCAGACTCCATCATAGCACCACACCTCCGAGACGTCATCAACTGCTCCCTCAACTCCGCCACCTTCCCGGAGAGCTGGAAACACGCTGAACTCAGCGCCCTTCTGAAAAAACCCACAGCGGACCCCACCGAACTCAAAAACTACCGTCCCATTTCGCTCCTTCCATTCCCGGCCAAAGTCATCGAGAAAGCTGTCAACAACCAGCTCGCCGCCTTCCTCGAAGCCAACAACTCCCTCGACTCCTCACAGTCCGGCTTCCGAGCCAAACACAGCACTGAAACCGCCCTCATCGCAGCAACAGACGACATTCGAACTCTACTGGACAATGGAGACACAGTCGCCCTCATCCTCCTCGACCTCTCCGCAGCCTTCGACACAGTCTGCCATAACACCCTCCTACAGCGCCTCAGAAACATTGGAATCCAAGGAAAAGCACTAGAATGGATCACCTCGTTCCTCACCGGAAGAACCCAGAGAGTCCGCCGTCCACCATTCAAGTCAGAGGCCACTGAAGTCATCTGCGGCGTACCACAAGGATCTTCACTCAGCCCCACCCTTTTCAACGTATACATGAGCCCCCTCGCGGCCATCGCCCGCCAACACAACCTAAACATCATCTCCTACGCGGATGACACTCAACTGATCCTATCACTCACCAATGACCCTAGCACCGCCAAAACCAACCTACATGAAGGAATGAAAGAAGTAGCCGAATGGATGAAACACAGCCGTCTGAAACTGAACTCTGATAAAACAGAAGTCCTCATCTTAGGTTCCTCCCCCTCCGCTTGGGACGACTCTTGGTGGCCAGAAGCCCTTGGTAAAGCACCCATCCCAACAGACCACGCACGGAACCTAGGCGTCATCCTGGATTCCTCACTTTCAATGAACAGACAAGTCAACGCCGTCTCCTCATCCTGCTTCAACGTTCTTCGCATGCTCAAAAAAACATTTCGTTGGATCCCCACCGAAACTAGAAAAACGGTCACCCACGCACTGGTCACGAGCCGCCTGGACTACGGAAACACCCTATACGCCGGGACTACCGCTAAACTCCAGAAAAAACTCCAACGAATCCAAAACGCCTCTGCCAGGCTCATATTAGACATCCCGCGTAAAGAACATATCTCTGGCCACCTGAAAAACCTCCACTGGCTTCCCGTCAATAAGAGGATCACTTTCCGGCTCCTAACCCACGCACACAAAGCACTCTACGAAATCGGACCAGAATGCCTCAACTCACGGCTGTCCTTCTACACCTCCTCCCGCCAACTTCGTTCTTCCACCCAAGCCCTTGCCACTGTTCCTCGCATCAACAAGACCACCATGGGAGGTAGATCCTTCTCCTACCTGGCAGCTAAAACCTGGAACTCTCTTCCCACTTACCTTCGCCTTACCCAGAACCACCTAGCATTCAGAAAGCAACTTAAAACGTGGATATTTGACAAGTAACTCCCCACCCCTTCTTAAGCGCCTTGAGACCCTCTGGGTATGTAGTGCGCTATATAAATTCTTTGACTTGACTTGACTTAGGAGGACATGCAGCATGTAGTAAATCTTAAACAGTTGATAGAAAACAATTCCTGTGCCTTCAATCCAAACAGACATATTAGATAAAATAAAGAAGATATGTACATAGTTCCTAGCTTAATAGACAATAACTACAGAACCAAATACATTCTGTGCAAAAACGTGCAATACCCATATTATCAACAACCAATATCCAGATCTTAAAAATGTCTCAAAGTACTATAAACATGCAGTTGCTTAGGATGTAAAGTGCTTTAAGTGTGCAGCTATCTGATTACATAAGCCTTCCAGCCATATTATAAGGGGACTCCATAAGGTATTAGACCACTAGCCTGCTGACAGTACTGTAATTTATCCAATCTGAAAGGGCCTCCCAGATGTTCTTACCCTTCTGCCTGGCTTTCCTTCTTTACGCTCCTAGAGCGCAGACTCAAGATAAAACCATGCAGACACAACATACTGCCATACCAATGAAAGTAAAGATTTTTCACCTCTCCCCACCCTTCCAAAAGAGTCAGTTGAACCTTGCAACCCTAAAAGCATTATTTGAGGGGTCAATAGCAAATTATGTTTAGAGCATCTCCCTAAAATTTGGAGATCTCTGGCATAAGTGAGTCTAGCCATGGGCATATACAAAACATGTAGATCAAATCCTCTTCAAGGGCTCAACAGCGTGGACAATGTATCCAATCTGTCCTGCCATTTAGGAATTTTCACAGGAGTAAAATATATATCAAAAATAGTTTTGTAGTGCTGAGCCTGTAGTTTTGACAAGCAGAGTACTGTGTGGCTCGATGGTTAGAGCGACAGACCCTGATGCAGAGGTCTAGCCCGGGACCAGGGTTCAATTCCCCGCCTCGTTGGGTCTTGGGCTCAAAATTCCACGGACCTGATAATTCTCGCCTCGGTGCCTATTATAATCATAGAGTCCCACTCTGCAACTCTGGGCAATAGCTTGCTTAATCTCCAAAACGGCCCACACAACGCTAAGGATGCCTGGCCTTCACTCTGGGGGTGCCCAGGAGTGGACGTCTCACAGGGAAAGCCAGGACGGGTTCCACAGCGGTATTCGTACAAGCGCCTTGAGACCCTTGCGGGCGAGTAGTGCGCTATACAAGTATCAATTTACAATTTACAGGGACTGGTCAAATCTGATGTCACTGGAGTCCAGTTTCTGCTGCCACTTGCTGGTATGTTTATCAGGTCATCCAATATAGGAGTGCACAAGATTATGCCAATCGAACTGATCTACAGTACTTAGAACCTAATAAACTATCCAGGAGCGATACCTTAGAAAATCCAACAAGACCTCCTGGTTTTCTTTTGTATACAATCATGAATTTGCAAAAAAAATTAAAAATTCCCTGCGACCCGGGTCAAATCCAACTTAGAACCCCTTGAATGACTCGGCCCTTGGAGAAAATCCCCAAATTTTAAAAGCCCCTGCCTCTCCTTTCTCAGCAAGTAGGTATCCTGAAATAAGTCTGTCAGTAGCTGATTCCTCTGTACTGGACTATACCAGTTCGATCTCGGTAGTCCTGCCTTCTTCCGGAAGGCATACACAAGGAGATGATGGACGGAGCGCAGATTCTTTTCAGACATTCACCCCCACTCACAGATCTGGGTTGAATCCATCATCATTCTTTAGCTCACTCCTCCACCTCAGTTCAGACCCAGCTATATGCAAATCCGTCTTGACCCTGTGCCTCATGGCAACAGTCCAGCCTGAACTGCCAAGCCAGGTCTTCCCTGAACTGAAAACAATTGTCCTGGGACCGGCTTCTGGGTAACACCCTTTATCAGCCAGGCTAGCTTAAATCTGCTGTTTCATCCCCTCTGTCGGCGAAATCACCGCCAAGAACATCGGGGCATTGATCGTCGTCGAAATCTTCACATCTACATCCTGCTTCAATGTCGAATCCTCTGTTGCCACCATTCTCCGTTAGTGCCAACTCCTCTCCCAACGTCAAGACATCACTCTCAGCCGTCGCTCCGGCATTAGACATCAAACAAAGTCCTCTGTTGCCGTCAACAAGGCAGCGGTCTGTGTCGTGGCCTCGATCAACCAAGACTGCGTCCAGAAGAGGGTCGACCTGAAGAAGATGCTCCCCATCCCCTTCTTCCCACGCTGTTGAGGCTTTTGTCTCCGTTGGCCAGTCTACTCCCGACATCAAAGCACCAGTCTCTGTCGGCGGGGCATCGATTGGCCGAAGTCTCTCTCAATGTCAGCACTTCAGTCTCCGATGGCGACTCACCTCCCGACGTCGAAAACTAAAGTTCCTTCAGTGGCGTCTCAAGTCTTGGTACCGCATAGCTGCTCGCCGTCGAGACACTCCCATCTGTCAACATCGAAGCACCGCTCGCCATTAGTGAGGCAACGCTCCACGTCAGGGGCTATCAGAGACTTCAGTTTCGTAGGCAGGTTCTCCTCAAATACCGCTCTCCTCGTCGAGAAGCTCTGCTTCTCCGTCTCCTGAGTGGCAAGCAAAGAAGAGCACTCTGCAGGCTACTGCTCCTCCTGTGCAACTGGAAGGACGAAAATCTTCTTCCTTTCATCTATTTCCCAGATGGCTCCTTCCAGTACACCACTGGCAAAAATCTACCTCTGCGCAGATCCAACAGCCTCTGAACTGTCCTAGCCCTCTCCACAGATCTCCTCTGGCTTGTTTGGTGCAGGGAGTGGATCGTTCCCCTACCACTCCTTCCAGGGGTCGACAACGGGACCAGACTACATCTCCATCAGGTCAGAGGTCCACTTCACATAGCCACCTGTCAGAAGTACCTGAGTCTCCACGGAAGCAGGATGGACGCTAATTTTCTAACGCCCTTTCACCAGTGCCGTCACGAAGTTATAATGGTAACGCCCACCAGCAAGGGGGAAAGAGGAGTGGGATAGAGAAGAGACAGCTTCAGGATGGTGAAAACCCTCTGGATAATTGGAACCTTCACTGGGGAACTTCTTCTTATGCAGCTACCAGTATAGATCCCAGGAAGAGGAATCACCTAATGCACAAAGGAGAAAGAATACAATAAACAAACTACTTACGGACTTCTAGCATAGATGCAGTCCAAACTCCAGTCACAGCTCGATGGAGGAGAGTGTACAAACTCTAAAAGGGATGGCTAAATTCATGGAAACACTTCCGGTCAAGCGAGGATAAACTAGAGACTGCTAAGTCAGCGGTTTGCTGAGCCAGAAGTACTGAGGTGCAGGAATTCACCAATACATTGACGGAACTCCACTCAATGCCGCCCGGAATAATGAGGGCAAAGGAAGAAAGGAATTTATCCCTTGACTAAGGGTTACTCCACAATTAGTCTGCCTCCCACTCAGAAGAGGAGTGGACAGAAAAACAAACTTCTCACACTGAATTCTAAATTGAAGTGCGCAGTGAAGAGCGCGTGCACTCCTTTTGAGCCGAACACTTCAGTACATGTAAAAACTCTGGTAAATCCAGCGACCATCTTGAAATATCTCAATTCGTGTAAGTCTACAGATCACTTCAAAGATTGATCATTTGGTAGGGTGACCAGATGTCCCGGTTTTCACCATACGGTCCCGGTTTTTGGGGCAGAGTCCTGGTGTCCCGACATTTTGCTCCAAATTAAAGAAATGTCCCGGTTTTTGCGTAGTGCTCGGGTTAAACAGATAAATGTCCCGTTTTTTAAATAGCATTGACAAAGCCAATAGTCCAGGATTGTTCTAGGTGTGATGTTACTTTTTATATTATTTATGTGGATACAGTGACGAATGCAGCACGTTTTTCAGGTGGGACGCTATGCTAAGTACAGATTTTTTTACCTTATGTGTTTTAAGCCAGTCCTAAATTACATCGACCACGGCCCCTGAGAGACTCCCTCCCCCCTGTTTTTCCATCCCACTTAAAGCCATGTGTACTTCTGTCAGTCCTACTTCTATATCCGACACCTGTCCCGGTCTTTTGTTTTGAGAATCTGGTTACCCTATCATATGGGGCGTTACCAGGATTCTTCTTTTCAGCCTCCTCAACTCTCCCTGGATTATCGACGCAACATTTGCCTGATTCCTGACACCACCATAGGAGGCCTAAATCACCTTCTTGGTCGTACTCCTCTACACACTCTTCCAATCTCCAACACTAACTGACCGTACCCCCTTCAGAATAACGCCAGTGGATGACATTAATACTTTTCATGATGTACTGGCGAAATGTCTGGCCCTCAGGAATCGACTTCAGTCATCTTTGAGACTCTTAACCAAAGATCAGTATCAAGACCTCTACTGTGTTTGGTTCCGGCCCTTCTACCGCCGGTCATGGATACTTTTGTCACCCCAGTATCGCTAAAATCTGCTCCCACAAGGATCGTAAAGAAGTACGCACCATCTGAGCAGGATCCTCTCTTCCTCAGGGCAGATCCTTTGCGGACTCTGTAATCATTGCTGCTGCGAAGAATACTCACGCAGTAGCCCCTTCTTCAACTGTTCCTCCAGGCAAGGAGAACAGAGTACAGGATGTATGGGGAAGTGGGCTTGTGGCTCTGTAGCTGCATTCTTGAAGAAAGCTAGTGCTGCAGAGCTATTGGGGCATTGCAACAGGGCATTGTGGAATTCATTTGAGCACTTCAAGGATGAATTGCCCAAGAAAGACTGCCAGGGTTTCGGAGAGTCCTCCAGGAGGGAGCTGTGGTGGCCAACCAGATGATCAGTGCGGCAGCAGACTGAGCATCCCTGGCTGCAAACTCTTCCATGACCTCTGTGTCAGAAGATCCTCTGGGTTGTGTCTTACAGCCCTGAAACTGGAAGCCAGGCGGAGCATTTTTAACCTTCCGTTTTCAGGAGATTCCCTTTTTGGCTCCCATACAGATAAGGAGATGACCAGAATGAAATGAAACGGGACACTGTAAAGGCATTGGGGCTAGAGAGGAAGAAGGCATTCTGGTGCCAGTACAGGCCTTAGTGGGTTCAAACCCCTCAGTGGTCTCAGAAGTAGTATCACCAGACCAAAACCAACTACCAAGGGAGTCGGCCATCCCGTGGTAGAGGTACCCTCCTCCACCACCAAGAACACTGCCAAGCAATAAGCAATTGCTTTCACTGCAGTGGGGAGATACGTGCTATGTTTCCGCCTTCCACTGTAACCCACTCCTCTGGTAAAAACGAGTGGTCTACAAAGGTCTGTTACAATAAGAGGTTTCCACTCCCTTACAAAAAGCTGCCATAGAAGAAGTACCTCCCTCACAACTCCAGATACTTCCTAGTACGCAAGAAAGGCCACAAAGCACAATTCAGACCTATACTGGATCTTCGCATCCTCAACAAAACCATCCAAAGAGAACATTTGTATGCTGGCACGCCATCAAATATACCTTCATCTCCAACTAGAAGAATAGATGTGCTTGATATACCTTCAGGGGGAGTACTTCCCATATTTCAATCACCTTGTGCCACCGGAACTTCCTACGCTTCATGGTAGAGACTAAACTCTACCAGTACAAGGCCCTTCCTTTTGAACTGAAGTCAGCCGGAATGTTCACCAAGTACATGGCCATAGTAGCAGATGCTCAATCCTGTCAAGGACTGTTTATCTATCCGTACCTTGGCGATTGTCTCATATAGAGCTCATCCCCTCAGAGTGTGAAAGACCACTATCATATCTGTCTAGATTTGCTAAACCGGCTGGGTCTTCAGGTCAATCTAGAGAAATCAGTTCATCAGCCCACTCAAAAGAATACAGTACCTAGGTGCTACTCCAGAGTCCAGCACAGTAAGAGTGTATCCTTCGAACGAGAGACTATTATCAATCACGCAGAAATGCCATTGTCTGCTTCAGGCTCACCAGCCCTCAGTTCGGCAGGTTGCATCTCTCCTGGGGTCTATGGCATCTTGTATTTTCCTGGTCCTCAGCGCCAGGCTGAGGATGAGGCCGCTTCAGCAGGACCTACAAGACAAATAGGATCAGAAAACCACTCGATGGGACAACAAGATTCTACTTTCCCATTCTGTGAGATCATCCATCCTATGGTGGACTCATTGGAAAAAAACTTCTGGTGGGAATCCCCTTCTACCAAATTCCGCCAACACAATCTCGGATTACAGAAGCATCCCTTCAGTGTTTGGGAGCACACATTGGCCCTCTACAAACTTGGGCCAGAGGTCGAACAGGGAACAAGCAAATCACATCAACATGGTTGTGCTACGGGCAGTGCATTCAGCCCTCAAAGCCTTCTATCCGTCCATACAGGCCCAGTCCATATTGGTACAAACGGGCAATATGACCACAATGTACTACCTAAATAAGAAGGGAGGGACCCGCTCTTGCCCCTTGTCCCTGTAGTCTCAAGCGATCTGGCATTGCCTCCTGGCCAGGCAGCTTTCAATCATAGCAGTCCATCTGCCAGGAGAGCAAAACATTCAAGTGATCTAAGTTGTCACTTCGAAGATCAGCAAGACTGGGTTCTGCATGACGAAGTGGTGGCAGACGTTTTTCAACAATGGGATCAGCCAAGCATAAATTTCTTTGCAGACGACGCAAACAAAAAATGCCACAACTTCGCGTCACGTTTTTACCGTCCAAAGTCGAAAGGGAATGCCCTTTTGATCAACTGGTCAGAAGACTTTGTGTATGCTTTTCCTTCTCTTCCTCTCATCCCGAAAGTCATATCCCAGTCCAGAGCGAGGATGATACTGATGTTATGTTATGTTATGTTACATTTTCTTGCATAGCGCGGCGGCTGCCCCAGCGAAGGGGCGTCCCGGAGCTGGACTAGACAGGAGAAGGCACAACATACAAATAGGCTAACAGGTCGACTCAGCAGAACAGGTGGGTTTTCAGTGCCTTTCTAAAGGCCAGAAGATCATTTATATTTCGGATCCACAGAGGTAGTGCGTTCCATAATTTGGCAGCCATGTATTGAAAGGAACGTCCTTCAGTGCAGGCGAGTCTGACACGAGGAATCGTGACCAGATTTTTTCCTTCTGATCCAAGGGCTCTATTTGGAGTGTACTGTGTTATCAAATGGCATAGCATGGGGGGAGAAGATTTTTTCAGAATCTTAAAGGCCAAACACAGGGCCTTGAAGCTAATTATCTTTTCCACCGGTAACCAGTGCAGTTTCACCAGGGTCTTGGTTACAGACTCGAACCGGGGAAGTCCTGTTAGGGCCCGTGCTGCTGCATTTTGGACATGCTGTAGACGTTTTTTTTCTGCTTGATTGGCTCCCAGAAGGAGGGAGTTAGCATAGTCTAAGCGGGAAAGGATTGTGGCTTGGATAATTACCTGACGTGTGGAGGGGTCAAAGAATTTTAGTATAGGTCGTAAGTTACGTAGGATACCAAAGCTTGTGGCAGCTACTTTTTTTGTGTGGTCAACAAAACTCAAGGTTGAGTCGAACCACACCCCCAAGTTTTTTACCTCTGCTTTGGGGTCGGGGGGGCCAAGAATATTGGGCCACCAGTCTTTCCCCCACGCTTCGTGATAGCACCAGACTGGCCACAGCAGTGGTGGTACCCGGACCTTCTACATCTCTCGGGGTATCCATACAGGAGGCTTCCATGCAGACCAGACCTGCTGTCATGAACGGGAACATCCATCACCCCAATCTTCCCTTGCTAAGCTTAATAGCATGGCTCCTGAGGTCCTCCAGTGTGGACACCTAGGTATTTTTCAGGACAGCATGAACATCTTGAGTCTTGAAGGCCTTCCACAAATGCTTTTAAATGGAAACGGTTCCATGTCCCATGGGTACAAAGTGGTTTCTGACCAACCAAAGAGCAAGAGGAGGTAATTTTACCGTAGGTCCTACAATTGGCTAAGTTGGATTTTAAATTTGCTTCCATAAAGGTGCACCTTGCCGCCATTACGGCATACAGAAAGTCTACTACTCAACATTCTTTCTTTCAGCTTCAAGTGGTTAAGGATTTCGCACAGGGGTTAAAGAGTTTTTTCCCCAGTCCGTCCTCCTTCGCCTCCCTGGGAGCAAAACCAGGTCCTTTCCAAGCTCATGGGTCCCCCACCTTTGAGCTAATTCATAAAGCTATCCTTCATCACCTTACATGGAAAGCCGCTTTTTAGTGGTAGTCCCTTCAACTCGTAGGGTCAGCGAGATTCTGGCGCTCTGTTCTAAGGAACCTTATACTGTTTTTCACCTTAACAGTGGTCCTGAGAACCCATCCCTCCCTCCCTCCTTCCTTCCTCCTGAAGGTGATGTCAGATTTTCATGTTAATCAAATCATCTCACTGTCTACTTTCTTTCCCAATCCCTCTGCACCAGTTGAGAGGTCTCTCCATTCCTTAGATCCAAAAAGAGTTTGAAGATTCTATTTAGACCTGTCAAGGCTTTCAGAAAGTCAGATTACTTGTTTGCAAACTATGATTCCATTAGGACATGGTTCCCAGCCTCAAAGTGTTCAATCTCCAGATGGATAGTGTCCTGTATCAAGCTGGTTTACCAATTGGCAAATAAATCCCCTTTGTCTTCTCTGACGGCTCATTCCACTAGGGGAAAGCCAGCTATGTCCGCTTTCTTCCAGGATGTACTGATTGCTGCGATCTGCAAAGCTGCCACTTGGAAGTCGCTACATACGTTCACGAGACATTGTCTCGACTCTGATACTAGAGCAGACACTCAAATAGGCCAGGCCTCCTTGAGTTTATTTAAATGCTTATTATTTGATGTTATTTTCAATGCTAATCATTTGCGATTGTGATTTGCCCGCAGAAGTAGAGGATGGGCTTGCTATTTGATTCAGTGCTTGACTATTGATGAGGATCCCCAGGAAGAGAGGGATAAGTTACTTACCTGTAATCCTTGTTCTCTTCCAGGGTTATCCTCATCAAAGTCATGAGAATCCCACCCACCTCCCAGGGCAAATGAGCCAATATTACTATTATTATGTCCTCTTTGTGCCCTGACCTTTGGTTCTCAGCAAAGAAAAGCTGACCAAACTGTTACCCCCGAGGCATGATGGGAAGCTGGGGGTCATGGCTGCCTTAAAGGCACAGTGCCAGTTTATGCTTGCTATTGCTTTCATTTTCTATGCTGCTGAGTTTTCAATGCAGCCAATGGGTTAACCATGCTTTCTGTTTTGCACGGCAGCTCTCTACTGTTCATCAGAGTTGACAGATGTATCCTTGTCCTCTTTTCTTTCTATCTTCGGTGCAAAAGTGGAATTCAAGTGCATTGGTTAGCTTTTGATTTTTTTTATCATTGGGCTGCATTGTTTATAATATTATATACTAGCGGCATCCACGTGTGAACGCGCACAGACAGGACCACGGACACGAATAATGCTGTTGCCAATGTTAGGTGCTTTATTTAATCAATAACGAAGGTGCAGTCTCCAGACGCGTTTCGGACACAGACTGTGTCCTTGTTCACTTGAAGACACATTGCAAAACCGGGAAATTTAAAGAACAAAGCACTTCCAGTTCACGTGATCAGCATACGGATAGACATGGAAAAGTTACTCCACATAGTAAGTATCCACTCAGAGGAAATCTCTGTATATACATTACTCAGCTAAAAATTAATAGTAAAAATACTGGATGCACATTATAGATAATAAATGTTCAAATACACTACAAAACAGCCCATTGAGAATTTTCAATCTAAAAATCTTGTCATGTCGATTTTGTAATAAAAACACATAGGCATAACTAGAAACCTGCGATTAAATATTCCTGTACTCAATGGTATACCATCGATCTAAAATGTACAAATACGCTATTATACATAATACAGGTAAAAACAATTATATATGCCTGAATAAACTGTGGTAATAATATACGAATGTGCAGAACTGGTGGCAGCGTTCTAGCTGGGGGAGAGAGGACACAGCATAAAATTAGCATGCCTGCAACAGCGCGCAGCGGTCGCGCATGGCGGGCGCGCCTTAGGCGCGCCGAAGGTAAGCCAAAGGTCAGCCCGTCTGCGCCCGTTCGCGCCTCGGACGTGGCCGACGCAGGGCAGGCTGTCATGCAGGCGCACACCTTGATTACAACTAAGATTAGATACACGCGGTCGATTTGATGGCCTTACGCCCATCATTAGATAAAGGATTAAAATGTGTTGATATTGACCCTGTAAGGCTCAACTCTTGCTCTGCCTGCGGCTTTGCATGCTGTACCAACAATATCACTCCATCAAATTTTATCTGTGACTTAGTTTCTATTTCAGCGGCTTTAATAAATGTTTAATATTTCACCCATTTACACTATGGAGAGTTTTATTCCACCTTCAGTTGATGATACCTTGGTGGCAATTAAATCGTTAAAATCCGGTGCCCCTGGTGATACCTGCCCGGCCAGGGTGTTGGCTAAAGTGGCAGAAGTAGTGGCACCTGAGGTTTCTCAAATAATGGGCTTATCTTTTACAACAGCTAGGGTTCCTAACGAATGGAAACAGGCTAAGCTGCTTCCCCTGTTGAAGACAGGTGCAGATCCAACTGTGCCTAGTAACTACAGACCCATATCTCTACTCCCAGCTATGGCAAAAATTGGCGAGAAACTTGCATTTGCTCAGTTGAATGCCTTTGTAGAATCCTCGGAGGTTTTACATCCTGCTCAGTCTGGCTTCCGAGCAGCTTATAGCACGGAGTCGGCTTTGGTGGAGATTACTGAGGCAATCCGGGAGTGCCTGGACAGTGGCGGCAGAGCAGCTCTGATTTTATTGGACCTCTCTGCCGCCTTTGACACTGTCCCGCACTCACTCCTCCTGACTCGTTTGGCTGAGATTGGTGTACTGGTTTCAGCATTGGAATGGGTGAAGTCTTTTCTATCGGATAGGTCTCAGCAGGTTTGGATCCCACCTTTCTCTTCCTCAATTAGGCCCCTTACTACCGGGGTTCCTCAGGGATCTACATTGAGCCCCCTGCTTTTTAATATATACCTTACCCCTCTTATTGTGCTGGCCGAACAAATGGGAGCTAAAATCATAGCGTATGCAGACGATACGCAGCTTTTATTTACTTGGCAGGATGCAGCAACTAACACAGAGGTTGTCCGTTCGTACCTTTCCGCTGTGTTTAACTGGCTAGCAGTGGCACAGCTGAAGTGCAACAAAGACAAAACTGAAATTTTGTTGTACGGCCAATTTCCGCCCAATTTTAGAGAACTCTTGTGGCCGTCTGATTTTCCCCAACCAGGCTCAGTTACTATCTCTGCAAAGAATTTGGGAGTTTGGTTTGGAGAGGATCTGAGATTCGAGGCACACATAAAAAACTCACAGGGGTGTGCTTCGGATGCCTTAAAGCCATGAGAAAGTTCTTTCCTTATTTGCCATCTTCAGCTAGAGTCGGTTGCAAGGGCTTTAATTTTATCTCTGCTCGACTACGCCAACTCTCTTTTTAGCGGAACTCCGGCCTTTTTAGTTGCTCGACTGCAGATTATCCAAAATGCGACGGCACGTTTGTTGTGCAAAGTCCCAAGTAGAGAAAGTGTGCGAATACATATGAAGGAACTACATTGGCTGCCGATTGCGCAAAGGATAATTTTTAAAATCCTTACTTTGGCATTCAAGGCAGTCAATGACCTTGGGCCTTCTTACCTGAGGAAGAGATTTAGCCGCTATGTCCCCACTCGGTCTCTACGCTCATCTAACTGTAATTTCTTGAGAGTACCCCGCTTTCAGCGAGTACGTCTGGGAGGCCAGTCGCTTGCTGTTGTCGCAGCTCGGACTTGGAACACCTTACCTCTACCCTTGAGATCGATTGAAAATTTCGTTCCTTTTAAGAAGGCACTCAAAACTTATCTTTTCAGGATTGCCTATTAGCTATTATAATTCTTTTCCGATGGCCACTTGCTTGTTTTCTTTTTCGCGCCAGGATACTCTGGTAGTAATAGAGCGCGCTATAAAACAGCTAAATAAATAATAAACAAATACGTTAATGTAAACATTCCCAGGGGATGATGGAACATGTCAGGTCATGTGCAAATAAGCTACACAGTACAACAATGTGTACCAGATATAGATACGCTGTTACTGAAATACATCAATATGTGACAATAAAAAACACTTAATACTGGAGTCCTTAAAATCTATGTGTAGTTCAACTGTTAGCAACAACACATCCTATTTTCTCCTGTCAACAGGTCCAGATGGTATATGACTAGAGTATCGTAGTAAATGTGCAAATACGCAAAATTCAAATTGATTAGCCCGAGGAAAACTAAGCTATCCTGCCATCACGTTATCAAGAAAGTGCTTTACGTGCTAAGGGTGTGAATAATAATATATGTGCAAAACAGTGCCTGAAAGTAAAAAAGCAAACCCAAAGGTGGGTTGGGCAGCAGATGTCATTGTGAACTGGAGTCTGTCAAAAAACATGCAATCTCAAATATTATAGTAGAAATACTGAATATAGATATGCATAAAAAGTGTGGCTCCAGTAAAATTCATTGCCATCTTGCATATATATGTATGTTTTTTTATATATTTTTTAATATATTCTGGGGTCCACGCACATGGGCGGAAATGTTCAGTGCTTATGACTTTGATGAGGATACCCCTATAAGAGCATTAGGATTACAGGAAAGTAACTTATCCTTTCTAGCTATCGCTTGTTAGCTGTATCAATTTGTGCTTTTTGGAGACACTAAATATCTTCCCTCAGGACTCTCAACTCCTCAGTTTCCCTTCTTCTTTTACTCCCATCGTGAAGGCAACAAATGTTTACAGTAGCAATACGTAAATAAGACATACTTGTTCCAGAACAGCCTACCGCTGAACTGCCCCATAGTAATCAATCCTGCCTCATATGCCCTAGTAAATAGCACATACAATCGAGCTATCTTTCTCAACAATCTTCTGTGTGTCAATTCATCTTCTCTGTCATGCTTGTTTGTTCTCTCCTTTGTTTTCACCGTTACTATGCCCTTACCCACCTTCTCTGCCATTCCACCTCCTGTGACCTACCCAGACCCCCTTGACCCATCCCTAGTCCCTCACCACAACCCCTTCTCGACCCACACACTCCCAACCCTCTGCCAACTACCACAATGGGCAATCAGGCCACCCATAGCCTGAGTGGTAGCCTCCGTTTCCACCTCTGCAGGCCCTCCTCCCCTAACCCCCCTGCCCCTCTCAGGGTATAAATCCAAACATATCTTTCGGGCAAGAACGAGTAACGCTGTTGCAGGCCGTCTCCTCAATGAGCTCCATACGGATGGTAGTTCGAGAGGCGGGCTGTGGCTCTCCTGTTGTTTGGAGTCATGTGAGGGAGCTCCTGCTTTCTCTCCGGCAACAAGATTATTCAACTGGCATGGCTCGAACTGGCGATCCAGACTGTGTGTTTACCTGATATGGCTGCTCTTTGGGTGAGTAACGTTCCCGCCCAGTCTGTGATGTTGGAGCCTGCTGCTAACAGCCTGGTGGAAGATTGGAAAACCTGTGGTTCAGGCTTTGAGGGGAGTTTTGCTAACATAGATCCTGTAACAGGACAAGCTGCAGGCAGGAGCGGCTGAGTATATGAGCTATCTTTAAGCATGGGGGGTTCTAACACTCTGAGTCTTTAAAGCAAAGAGGATTAAGCTCTATTAATTGGTGAAGGTACTATTGCGCTAACTCAGGATAAGTTGGACAAGGGAGACTTGTTCGCCCACAGAGAGAAGGGCACACATCTTTCAGGACTGCAGAGTTAAGGTGATAATGATCCCAGAGGGTACAATTCAAGAAATAACCAGAACCTGGACCTTTCTACAGGCCTCAGCCCCAGATTGAGCAAATATGAAGTCTGTTCCTCTGTCTGATTCTTGTGAAAGCAGCTTCTCCATGGCACCGGGGGTGGGTGGGGTGGGGGGGGAGGGGCACAGTGAAACATTGGAAATAGCAGAAAAGCAAGAACCCTTGCCGAGCGCCTGAGAGCCTGGCTTGCTATTAAACAATCGCAAGGCACGCTAAAGTTGGTGTCTAAATATTGTGCGGGGATTGGGGAAAACTCAACCCCATAGAGGAAAGAGCAATGCTAGTAGAAACTGATGTGGGGTTCCTTAAGGGACAGATTGAAACTCTGCAAGGACAGATCTGATATTCTGTGAAAGATCGAAGACTTGAGGATTGTCAAGAACGATTCCTATCTGAGAGCTTCCTATTATGAGGAGAAGCTGAAGATAATGGCGCGTAGAGAGCCGCGTCTGGATAATGGGAAAACTCGGAACATAGGTCCGTCTTTCGGTATCTTTAGGCAGGTTAGATACACCCAGGGGGATCTCAAAGGGCGTCAAAAGGACTCGTATCCAGAACGCGGGAATACATCGTCTGGGATTCCGTTCAGGAAAGCGGAGAACCCGGGACCGGGAAGCTCTCAGATCGTAACTCCTCCTTGACCGACCGTGAATGTCTGATGTGGACCACCTGCCTGCCGTCTCACCAGCGTGATTCCTGTATTCCCTGAACCTCGGATTTACGCTGACAAAATCCCTGACTTTCCAGAAGGACTTTGCCTTCCAGACCCACGGCCCCTGCTAATCACAGCTAGTGTGTTCCCCTCCCCCCTCATCTCTGCCAGCCCTGACGAAGGTGCCTCACACCGAAACGCGCGTTGGCGTTACTACGGCGTTACTACCAAGAACGGCAACAGTATTTCACCTACTTGCCCTCCCCAAGTTGCACCCACGTCCATGCAACCCTAATTCCATCTTCTTTGTTGCAGGCAAAACGAGATTTACCCTTGTGAAGTGATTGAACATGTTAGAGTATGAATGACCCCTGTTAGATATGAGTGTCTGTTGAGCCCCCTGTAAATCCTCCGGAGTCAGTGGAACACCTAATTTCCCCAAGAATACTCTTCCCCCTATGAAATGACGAACAGTATTGATGGTTTTATTAATTTTTGAACCTGTTATCCTTTGATTTTTTTCTACTTGCAATCTTCTGAAACTACAGTGGCAACAACCACAATGAACACTAGAGGAGGTATCCACAGGCAAGGAATAACTGCAAACAAGAAACGTGTGTTCCACACTGAACAACTACGACATCATCAAAGAAGAAATAAGTCTTTCTCACGAAACCAAAGAAGACAACAAGAAACAAGTAAGGATGAAGCCCTACGCCTTTCAGCCCCACCAGTGTCCACTCCACCGGACAGCCCTGCCCAGGCGTGTTGTGCTTGTCTACACTTCATACTTTTCACCGTGATTTTATAACAAGCGGTGAGAAGATGCTGTTACTTAACAGTAAGCCTTCCTACTACATTGAGCTGTGTGATCCTGAGCACCTGCTGCCTACGCTATGTGACCTTGTGCTCATCTACATGACTTACTTTGAACATTCTCTGGATAAACCGTTTCTGTAGGAGTCATCAAGCCCACCTATTTACTCCTGTAAAGTCATTTGGGTTATTGGGCATGAATCAATTCTACATGGTTGAAATTACACGAGCGAGAAATTTGACACGCTTCGCCTATGCGTTTCCTCAAGATATGGTCTTTCTTGTCACGTTTGCATCGTGCTGTCTTCGTTTGTGGCTGTCACCATGGGCATCTGTTTGTCTGGCCTTTTTCCTGACTAAGCAGCAAAGTTTGTTGGGTTTTTTCCATCGACTGCTGTGGGGCACATGACACATTTATGGCAGCGTGTTTTTTATCCAGGCTACATGGCATTTTAGGATCTAAATTTGATATGACCACTGTGCCTTTAACTAGGCCGGGTCACCCCGCCTGCTGCCAACACCTTCCTGCCTGCTGCCGCTGAGCCGAGCGACCCAGCCGATTTCCCGCCGCTGCCTCCCTGCGGCCCGCCCACCACCAGCCCATTGGCCGCCCGCTCCCGCCTCCCAGCTGACCCGCCCTCCCGGCTCCAGATATATGACGCCCCCAGAGCGACCGCGCAGCGGACGCGCGCAGCGGGAGCACCGATTGAGCGCCGAAGGTGCGCCAAAGGTAAGCCTGTCTGCGCCTGGACCGCGCCCAGTGCCAGGACCCCTGGCCCCCACAGACCCCAGCCCACCCGCCGGACGTACGACGCCGCCACCCTCAACGCACTGAACGCCGGCCGATTCCCGGGCTGCTACCGAGCCACCCCGAGACGCACCCACGGACCCTTCTGCTGCAACTCCTGCAAGTTCACCTGCATCCGGACCTGCACTACTCCAGCACCAACCAAGACGAGCAACAGCAGCAGCCATCTGAAATGCATCCTGCTCAACACCCGCTCCGTCCACAGGCACGCCATCGAGATCTGGAACCTGCTCGACACCAAAGCCCCAGACGTCGCTTTCTTCACGGAAACCTGGATGAACGCCTCTTCAGCGCCCGACATCGCCATCGCCATCCCAGGAGGCTACAATATCATCCGAAGGGACCGCATCAACCACACCGGAAGAGGCATTGCCATCATCCACAGGAACACCATCCGCATCACGACCAACACCGACGACACCCTCGCACCCGCCGAGCACCTGCACTTCCAGGTCCACATCAACCCCAAGACCACCCTCAGAGGCACCCTCATCTACACACCCCCGGGACCACGCACACAATTCAGCTAATACATCGCCGACTTCATCAGCCCGCATGCCCTCTGCTCTGCTGATTACATCCTCCTCGGGGACCTCAACTTCCACCTGGAGAACAACAACGACCGCAACATCACCACCCTGCTGGACAACCTCGCTAACCTCGCTAGCAGCTGGTCACCACCCCCACCCACTACGCCGGACACACACTCGACCCCGTCTTCTCATCCAGCAAGGACATCGCCTTCAGCCACGCCACCGGACTCCACTGGACGGACCACAGCTGTGTCTACTTCAGCTTCGGAAGGACCACGATCCACCAGCAACAGGTTGCATGCAGAAGCTGGAACAAGATCACAGCCGACCAGCTTGCGACCTCCCTGAGCATGAACCCTCCCACCAGCACAACGAACCCAAGCCAGGCGGCCACCAACCTCACGAAGTAGATCAGCGACTGCGCAGACGACCTCGCCCCCCTGAGGACCCCGCCTAGCAGACCCGGTAGCAAGAAAGCCCCATGGTTCACCGACGAACTCAAGAGCTCCAAGAAGAACTGCCGAGCCCTCGAGAGAACCTGGCGCAGAGACCCAACTCCGGACAACATGGCTGCCCTCAAGCTCGCCACCCGAAAGCACCACCAACTCATCCACGCCACCAAAAAAAACGCATTCAAGGAACGACTGGACAACAACGCACACAACAGCAAGTCGTCAAAGAGCTCTCCAACCCCAACGCCGGAAACAACGACATCACCCCTTCGCAAGACCTCTGCAACTCCCTCGCCTCCTACTTCCACAACAAGATCGCGGACATACACAACAGCTTCAGCACTCAACCGACGCACGCCACGACCGAACCTCCGCCCCCACCACCACCTTCCGCGCCTGGACTCCGATCAGCACCGAAGACACCGTCCGTACGATGAACTCCATCCACTCCGGATCTCCGACCTACCCCTGCCCTCACCATGTCTTCAACAAGGCCGACGCTGTCATCGCATCCCACCTGCGGGACATCATCAACACCTCCTTCGACACCGCTACCTTCCCGGAGAGCTGGAAGCACGCCGAACTCAGCGCCCTGCTCAAGAAGCCATCAGCCGACTTCACAAATGGATCCCTCAACCCCTCGCAGTCTGGCTTCCGGGCCAACCACAGCACCGAGACCGCCCTGATCGCAGCCACCGATGACATCCGAGCTCTGCTCGACAACGGAGAAACAGCGGCCCTCATCCTCCTAGACCTCTCCGCGGCCTTCAACACTGTCTGCCACCGTACCCTAGTACAGCGCCTCAGCAACGTCTGAGTCCAGGAGAAGGCACTGGAGTGGATCATCTCCTTCCTCGCCGGAAGGACACAGAGTCCGCCTCCCTCCGTTCAGATCTGAAGCCACCGAAGTCATCTGCGGTGTTCCTCAAGGCTCCTCGCTCAGTCCAACCCTCTTCAACGTCTACATGAGCCCCCTCGCAGACATCGCACGCCAGCACAACCTCAACATCATCTCCTACGCCGAAGACACCCAGCTGATCCTCTCCCTCACCAACGACCCCGCCAGAGCCAGCCTACATGAAGGGATGAAAGAGGTAGCCGAATGGATGAAGAACAGCCGCCTGAAACTGAACTCGGACAAGACTGAAGTCCTCATCCTGGGATCCTCACCCTCCGCCTGGGACGACTCCTGGTGGGCCCCCGCCCTAGGCAGCGCACCCAAACCAACAGACCACGCACGCAACCTGGGCTTCATCCTGGACTCCTCCCTCTCCATGACCAGACAAGTCAACGCCGTCTCCTCGTCGTGCTTCAACATCCTGCGCATGCTACGTAAGATCTTCCGGTGGATCCCCACCGAGACCAGGAAGACGGTCACCAAGGCCCTCGTCACCACCCGTCTGGACTACGGCAACTCCCTCTACGCCGGAACCACCGCCAAACTCCAGAAGAGACTCCAGCGGATCCAGAACGCCTCAGCACGACTCATCCTGGACATCCCCCGTCGCAGCCACATCTCCGGACACCTGAGAGACCTGCACTGGCTCCCGGTCAACAAGAGAATCACCTTCCGACTCCTCACCCACGCACACAAAGCCCTACACAACCAAGGCCCAGGATACCTCAACAGCCGCCTCAACTTCTACGCTCCCAAACGCCAGCTTCGATCGACCGGCCACGCCCTCGCCGCCGTCCCTCGCATCCGAAGAGCCACCACAGGGGGACGGTCCTTTTCCTACCTCGCCGCCAAGACATGGAACTCCCTCCCGACCCACCTCCGCCTGACCCAGGAGCACCTCGCCTTCAGGAAGCTACTCAAGACCTGGCTGTTCGAGCAGTAGCGGACCCCCTCCCCTAGCGCCTTGAGACCCTCTGGGTGAGTAGTGCGCTATATAAATGCTTTGATTGATTGATTGACCGGGAAATGTATGACGCTTGTATACATATGGACCGTCTCAATCTGTGGTGATGTACTCTACATTTTGGTAGTTCCGTCATCTCCTTCTGCTGGTATGCTTAAACTGTGGACGTTAAACTGTCATTCTTAGACTGTTCAATGCACGTGTGCAGCTTACCTCTTTTGTTGCGCCCGTAATTAGAGGATCCTTTGTGACGTCGTGGGCTCCCTTTAGTCACACTCCTGTGTGTCTCTGTTTGGCGCACCGCCATCCGGCGTTGCGCATCCTACGTGCCGCCATGTTGTGATTGAATCCAGCGCTCAAGCGTTTGGTTTACTCTGACAAATTGTGTGCCATCCACGTTCATTTTAAGCCTACACAGGATGTCCCTAGTTCCAAGTGCTCTGCTTCACAGTATTTCATTTCGGACACTTCAATAATTGGTTTTGGTAATCCAACTGCTCCCGGCGATTTTCTTATCAAAATTAAGAGTTTGACTTTGTTTGTCTTTCTGTTTTGGGCAACGCATGTAGCTCTTGAACTCTGGTATACCCGAGGAACATCTTCAAGCTTGTGTTACATTACGCTTTACTGGGTGCATCCGCCACATGTTAATCAACTTGTGTCTTCTCATAACAGCTTACAGTCATACATCTTATTATGGTCAGTAAGGTATTTAATGTTTACATATGTCAGTACATCCTGAGGGTATCTCTTTGTATTGTGGTTTGTCATTTTACCCACTGTCTTTTGGTGCACACCTCCAGGGATTAACTTTTTCTCTATTTTGTTTTACTATGTTTCTCTACATTGTGATGGCAATGGGTTCTAGCCCCATTAGCTCACACACATTTGCCTACTTGCTATGTGTTTATTACACTTCCCTTCACAGGAATGGCAATGGGTTCTATCTAGCCCCATTAGCCCACACACATTTGCCTACTTGCTATGTGTTTATTACACTTCCCTTCACAGGAATGGCAATGGGTTCTATCTAGCCCCATTTGCCTACTTTCACCTGCCTACATAACGTTTTCACCCTTACACAGGGCACAGTTTCATAGGTCTTAGTCCCATTCACAGTGCTCCTAACACTCCTGCCTAGGGTAGAGGACGGTCAAGGGTTTTAGTCCCATCAGCTGATTTTGTCTTTCTACATTGTCACATTGCTGTTTTTACAACGCAATGTTACTCTCGTAATTGATTTGTATTGCCTTTTTGAGGTCCACACAGGTAGGCTGTAATTAAAGATGATTTATTCAGGTAGTTAACAAGTAGTATAGTTCTAGACGGAAAGTAGTTAAGTTGTGAAGGAAAGCCCCACCAGGAGCAGCCTGTAAGCTGCTCAGCCCATATCCAATTGTCTCTTCACCTCTGTGTCCCAACTCTCAGAGACTCAAGACTTCAACATTCTATTGGGCACAGAGCACAGGCACTGGCTGATTAGGAGGTGTAGAATGCATTTCATTACAAATGCAGGCTACTACAAACTTTTCTTCACTTCCCTTAAAGTGCTCCTCTCAGCCACAGTGGGCATACACTAGGGGCCATATGGGGAGAAGCTTCTTCAGTACACCAGTCTTCAAAAGATTCCAAGAGGAATCAAAGTGAGGATGTGTCCTAACGGCTAGAGCAGTCGACCGCGAAGCTGGGGAACCGGGTTCGAATCTCGGCAGGGACGCTCAACATCCTGTGATTCTGGACAAATCACTTAATCTCCCCGTGCCTACCAGAAAAATGAATGTCAGTCAGTGACATAACTGGTGCTCATTTAAAGTGCTCGGATACTTTTATGTTGAGTTTGCGCTATATAAACCCGCCCTCCCCCCAAAAGGTCCGCGTCCCTGCGCTTCTGGAATTTAAATGTTATACTAATAACACTAAAAAAATATCCCTATCCTTAGATGTAGCTCAAATACTAGATGGTCTTCTTGATAGTCAATGCGAATTAGTAAATTAAAGGTAATCATAACAGAGGAACCCTGCCTGCAGATTGCCTGCAATTAAGACAAACCCATACTTCCTCCCAAAGATCTTCTCACACTTCCACATCAATCAAGCCTTTCAATTTTCTGAGTTTTTTTCTTAATCTCCCTCATTATCTCTCCAGTCACCATTTTGCCTTCCCACATGCACTCCAGTCTCAGGTCAGAGTTATACTATTACTCATTGAATAATCTTTTTTTCTTTTTCTTTCCAGGCGGCAGACAAGATGTTGATGCATATATCTGATCTGAAGGCAGAGCAGATGAGGTTGCAGCAGCAAGTTATGTACTGTACTGAGAAAGTGAACAATCTAAAGCAGCAGATATTGTCCCAGCAGCCAGAGGCACAGGGTAAGGACCCTATGACTAACAACTGTGCAAACAGCTTTTTCCAGGAGCTGTGATGCAGTCAAGTGTGTTATCTATAGTGCACTCACTAGCAAGTTTTTCCATTCTCCCCAGCATACATGGTAATGGGTTTTCAAGCTAAGGATGCTCTTTAACTTACACTTTCCATCAGTCTAAAACCCACAAAAGTCCTTCCACTAACACAAACTGCCATATAATTACAGCATGAGACTGCCTTCCTCTAACACACAGTCAAGCAGCTATAATGATGAGTGAGCAAGATACTAGCAGTCTCCTGCTAGCACTTTAAGATACAAATTCTTAACCTTAAGTAGAGAGTCTAGAAATTATTTGTTTCTGTGTGAAAATAACCTCTTTAGACACACTAGCGCAACGGAAATCAAAAACAGATTAAATTGCACTCTAGTGCTCAAAAGACTTTCATGGAAGTAAATTCCATGTTAAATAATGAGTGACACGATTGAGGCAAACACACTTGCATGACTCTTTCACACTTATACAGTAAGGAAGAAAAACATAAAATCAACCAAAAATGTTGAATTACTCTATTTGCAAAAGCAAACTAAACTGCTTGTAAGAGATCACAAACTCAATTTTACAGCTAAGAATTGAGTAACCCATTCCTCTACGATCAACTTGTGTTTTATCAAAAAACCTTGCAATATTTTTGTTTTGCCACCCCAAGGCCAGGTCTTTACTGTGTGTGTGTGTGTGTGTGCCACCTGGTCTCTCCTGTGACTCCCACAAAGTGTCAACGTGCATCCAGGGTAACCGAATGCCCACCACCCTGGCCATCATCCCAGCAACACCTGCGAAATATCTTTGAATCTAAGGACATGCCCAGATTATGTGAAAAAAGGTGCCTGTCTCCCCACACCCCATGGCCCAAAGGTCTGTGTCAGATCTGTCTATTCTATGTTTGAGTGATCTGGCAGTGAATATCTTGAATCTTGCCGTTATGGCTACCTCCCTAGGACTCTGGATTGCTTCCTGCCAATCATCCTCTTCCAGCAGTCCCATGTCCGATTCCAAGGCTTCTCTTAGTTTGCCCATGGAGTCTGGCAGATTGTTCATTAACTTCCGGTATGTGAGGGAAACTGTTCTGTCAGTCATGGGGTCCAGTAGTAACCGATCTTCCAGTGGGGAGTAGTCTGGCATTGAATTCCCCCCTCAGGGACATGGCATCGTAGGGCATGCCTCAATTGTATATATAGAAACTGCCATTTGATACTCTGTCAGGAGATCCGCAAATGTGACCATGGCCCCGTTCCGTCATATAGCCCCCAGGGTGTCAATGCCAATAAGGCTCCTTCCACGGAATCCCTGTAAGCATCCCACCTTGTCCAGTGCATCACTTACCCATCGTGGCGTTTGTTGTGTCAATTTAGAGTCCCACCTCACTAGCTTAGTGGCTACGTGCCATGCTTCGACGACCATTTGAGTATGCCAGTTCAGCATAAGGTGCGAAAGCCCAACCATTCACGTTAATTAGCTGGGCCGCCAGGTAGTAGCTACAAATGTCTGCGACCGCCAATCCACCCTCATAGACTCCCCGTTGAAGTTTGCGTAAGGCCACACATGACTTGCCTCCCTCCCACAGGAGGTTGCGCTGTTCCCCTCTGTTAGACCTGGCATCATTGGCTTGAGTCTCTCCTCCATTTTTTCTGTTTGCCTCCACTGTTTTACGATGCTTTTGCTGGTATAATGCTTTGGGCACTGTGCCACTGCTGATCAGTGCCACAGTGCAAGTGCTCCCTATGTAAAATTGCTGTATTGATTGAATTCCATGATTGGCTTATTTGGTTTACTGTCAGTCCCTAGTCTAGTGCACCAGGAGTGCCAGGGCTTGTAAATACAAATGCTGCTCGTGGGCCTGCAGCACATGTTGTGCCACCCACAAGAGCGGCCTAGTAAAATTATGACTACAGGTCTGCCATTGCTAGACCTACGTGCAGTCTAGTACTGTCACGCTGACTGCGCAAGTACACCTACTTGCCAGTCCCTAAACCTTCCCTTAACTTCATGTTATTCACCCCTATGGTAGGCCCACGGGCAGGGTGCATTGTAAGTATAAGGTAGGACATGCCTGACCAAGTTGGCATGTCCTAATAGAGAATTACAGCCATATTCGTTTTTCACTATTGCGAGGTAACCTGCTCTCCATTAGTTAGAATGGGCTGCCAGGATTATTAATGCTATAATCCTAGCTGGCTCGGGGAGCATGGTGCAATGTCGAGTTTGGTATCCCTGAACTCGGGGTTTAATCACGCATCCATTGGTGTGGATGGTTTTTGGACTCTGGGTTTGAAAATAGCACTTTTAGAAAGTAGCTATTTTCTTGTCTAACTATTTCTGGTTTCTGCTGGTTTGGTGTGTGTGTGACAGGAGCTGGGTGGCTCCAGAGGTCTGAATGAGTCAGTGTGGGATGAGTGGGACATTTGCGTTGAGAGTAGGGGGAGAGTAGTTGCTCATAGCCTGCCCTGCCTGATACAATGCTGGCTCCACCTCCTGCCAGGCGACTGATGGCTCTGTGCCTGCCATGGACGATCCTGGCCCCACCTCCTGCCAGGAGGCCGATAGCTCTGCTCCTGCCAGTGACAATGCTGGCTCCACCTCCTGCTGGGCGTCTGAAGACCCAGCCCTGCTCAGTGAATAGGCCAGGTGCCTCTGCCTGGCTACACCCACAACAGACACAGGATGTTGGGAAATTCCCCTGCATGGACAAAGGGATCAAAGTCAAAAAGGGGTATAAGAGAAGGACCCCTGAACCAAGAATTTAGATCACTTCTGACAAGGAACCCTGAAACCAAGGACAAGAAGCCTGCTGATCCAAGGACGTGCCTACCCCTTCTGCCAGTGTGCTGTTTGCTGGGGGGAATCCTGCATTGCTTCTTTATTTTTGCCAAGGAACCAGGAGAGAGGAACTGTGTGTGTACTATCAAACTTTGCTAAGAAAATCTCCAAGGGCTGGAAGAGTGCCAGCCTCCTGTTGAAGTCACAGGGCTAAAGGACTTCATCTGCTTAAAGTGCTGTTTGCTGGAACTTGTGAATCCAGCACCTCTGAAAGAACCCAGCAATCTCGACGCCGACGGACGCCGCCGAATCCAGCTCGACATTGTGAGTAACGGCTCCAGTGTCCCGCTTCCTCGACGCCGGCCGCCGGGCCCGATCGACGCCAGCAGCAACGCCAGTGAGTAGTGAGTTCGGCTCCAGCTCCAAGGGACCTCGTGTCTGCACCGATGCTGATCGCATTGACTTCGTGCCCTCTCGACGCCGTGGGCGCTGCTCACTCTTGCAACTTCATCATCGACGACGACGCCGTATTCTGCTTCACCTCGTGAGCGCTGCTCCTGCCTGACATCTGTCGACGCCGCTGCAGGTCGCCCAGACTCCGAGGCCGGATCGACGCCGCTGATCATCGGGTGCTTCGCTTTTCCAAGGTACTGTGTTGTGGGGGTCTGTGCGACTCCGGGCTCGACGTAGCGCTCCTCGCGGTCGACGCCGAACCCTTTGGATTAACTTTGCCTCAACGTCGTATGACTCCCGTGTGGGTTACATTGTTGCCAAGAACTGTGTTTTAAAGAAGAAGAGTTGCTTTTGATACTAAAGACTTTGTGCTAAGAAGAAACTACACTTGAACTATTATTTTTCCTTCCAAGAGTATTTATTAAGATTGTGGTATATTTTTGTCGTTATTTGGTCTTGTGCTAAGCCTTATATAAATATCCTTATTTGTATAATACTACTGTGTCGTGTCCATTTGTAGTGTATTCACTTTATTACTGTATGTGGTCATAAATGCTTAACACACAGCCTCTGAGATAAGCCTGTCTGCTCTGCCAAGCTACCATGGGGGTGAGCAGGGGTTATCAAATGGTGTGATCCCCTTGCCCTAACTAGAAAAGGTGTGTCCCTATTTGTCAGAAGTGCATACCTCTGCCAACTAGAGACAGCCGGTTCTAACATTGGACGCAGCAGTGAGGATTTGAACCCTGCATTTATGACCCATGTGCAGTGATTAGTGTGCGCTACGTAGTGAAAGCAGACCATAGCGTAGCCACAATCTACTTGGTAGGATTCCATTTTTGTTCTCCGCTTTTCTGAAACTTGATTTTTTGAACACTGCCAGTTTTGACCATGAGTGACACCAGAGTCACTGCCCCTGTTGTTGTTGTGGAGGAATTTGACAGAGCAAAGATAAACGACTACGGCTTAAAGGAGCTGAAATCCTTTTGCAAGCAGTTGAAAGTTCCTACCAAGGGCTGCAAAAACAAAACGGAATATCTCAAAGCATTGCAGGCCTGGTTAGAGTCCAGAGATTCCACTGATCCGGTGGTGGTACCGCCAGTGGAAGGGGCTGAGGAGGTGCCAGTGAATGGAACCGTGTCCTCTCCCGGTAGCAGTGTTTCCTCCAAAGGTCTTTCCCCTGAAGAAAGAGAAGAAAGGGCGAAGGAGCGTGCATACAACATGGAAATGGCAAGGCTAAATATAAATGGGCAGTTGGAATTAGAAAATGCAAGAGGTAGGAGAGAAGCTGATTTGGAGACCAAAAGGTTGGATTTTGAAAGAGAGAAGTTAGCTTTGGAGCATGATACCAAGTTGAGGGAATTGGACATCCAAGCTAAGAAGTTAGAATTGAATCCCTCTGGTGGCAGCATCCCATCTGTGCCTGCAGAAAGCAGGTTTTATTTTCCCAAAGATGTGATCAAAGATTATCATAGGAATGAAGATATTGGTCAGTGGTTTAAAGCGTATGAGTTAGCATTGTTGGCCCACCGGGTCCCTGAGAAAGATTGAGGAGCGGAGTTGTGGGGTCGCTTTGTGAATGAGGGAAGAGATACCCTGTTAGACATGCCTGTTGAGTATAGGATGTTGTATGCTCATATGAAAGATGCTTTAATGTTGAGGTATGGCCTAACCCCAGAAAAGTACAGACAAGCTTTTAGAGAATGCAAGAAGTTGCCTGGTACGAAGTGGGTTGAATATGTGTCTTTTTTTTTTTTGCAGAGCCATGGATGGTTGGGTAAAGGGCAGCAACGTGGAAAGTTATGAAGCTCTTTATGATTTGTTTGCTTGGGAGCATTTGTCTAATAACTGTTTTCGCGAGCTGCGCCAGCACCTTATTGATAGCAAGATATCTAACCCTAGAAAACTTGCTGAGGAGGCGGACCGCTGGGTCAGTACCAGGGTCCACAAGAGTCCAGTGGGAGACTCAGCCAAAGGTGGGCAGGGTCCCCAGCAGAAGAGTGGGGGGGACAAGGGTAAACAGAAGGAGTCCCCGAAAGGGCCCCCAAAGTAATCCCCAAGGGAACCAAGGGAAAGGTTCCCAGCCTCCCCCTGAGAAGAAGCCCGGGGCCCGACAGGTAAACCTGTTCATAGGGGCCCCCTGACCTGCTACGTTTGTGGGCAGGTGGGACACCGGTATTATGACCCCCAGTGTCCCATGAAGAATTTGAATGCACCGCCGCGTGCACCCCCCGTCAGTTGGCGAGTGTAGCCCTGGGAGGGGAGGAGATGGTTGTCCCTGGTGGGAGGGGTCCCGCAGAAATGTCCCTGGTCTCGCTGGGAGACATAGAAATGGTCCCTCCACCCCCTCTGCCTAGTAACATTAGTAAATATAGGCAGTGGGTGACCATTAATGGCCATAGAGTGGAAGCTCTCAGAGACACCGGAGCGAGTGTGACAGCTGTCAAGTGTCACTTGGTGTCCAGAGAGCAGGTGGTTCCCCACGCATTCTACCCCGTGATAGCTGCTGACAACTCCCAGAAAGAGTGTGAGGTAGCTCAAGTTTCCTTTGAATGGGGGGGAGTTTCGGGTACTCTTCAGGTTCCTGTGAGGCCCGCCATGCCTGTTGATTGTCTCCTGGGCAATGATTTAGAAGACTCCCCTTGGGCTAAGGTGGAGAGGGAGACACATTTGAAAATGTTGGGTGTGCCAGAGTGGGTGTGTGCAACCACTCGATCCATGACAGCGAGTAAGGGTGTTGATGGGGTCCCGGAGCCTGAAAGTATGGCCCAGGACCCAGCTGTGAAGAGAAGAGGCAGGAGGCGCGGGAAACCGGTTCCCGTGGTCCAGGAGGAGGTAGACCCTGAGGGGGATGCCCTGGAGCCCACAGGGGAACAAATTGCTGAACTGGGAGACCTGCCCGAGCTGACCCATTGGCAGCAGGATGGTGGTCCCTCCAGAATTTTGTGCCGAACAAAAAGTGTGCCCTTCTCTTGTAGATATGAGGCAGCAGGCCTCAGACCAAACCTCAGGTGATCAGTCCGGGTCGCATTTTGTTTACTGGGAGAACGACCTCCTGTATAGCAAGCCTAAGGCTGCTGAGCCTGATTCAGCCCGTGTGCTGGTGGTACCCCAGCGCTTCAGAGCCTTCCTACTGGGTTTGGCTCATGACGTTCCTTTAGCTGGACATCTGGGGCAGGACAAGACCTATGACAGGGTTGTCACCCATTTTTATTGGCCCCAGATGCGAAGGGATGTAGACATCCATTGTAAGACTTGTCACACTTGCCAGGCAAGTGGGAAAAGCGGAAGGAAGCAGAAGGCTCCCCTCCAACCTTTTCCAGTGGTCAGTACCCCCTTTGACCGGGTGGGGATTGACATTGTTGGGCCCCTGGACCCCAAGACCGCCCTGGGCAACAGGTTTATCCTGGTCTTGGTGGACCATGCCACACGGTACCCGGAAGCCATCCCTCTCCGAACAGTGACGGCCCCCGTGGTGGGACGGGCACTGATGGGTGTTTTCTCCCGCATGGGGTTCCCCAGAGAGGTGGTGTCCGACCGGGGCACCAACTTCATTTCCAACTATATGAAGTCTCATTGGAAGGAGTGTGGGGTAACCTACAAGTTCACCACTCCTTACCACCCTCAAGGAAATGGGCTGGTTGAGAGATTCAACCGGACCCTTAAAGGCATGATCATGGGTCTTGAAGAACCAATGAGGCGGAAATGGGACGTCCTCTTGCCATGCCTGTTGTTTGCTTACCGAGAGGTGCCGCAGAAGTCTCTAGGGTTCAGCCCCTTTGAGCTTTTGTATGGTCACCCGGTAAGAGGACCTTTGAGTCTGGTCAAAGAAGGCTGGGAGCAATCTCCCAGGAAACCTCCCCAGGATGGATACAGTTACATGCTGGCCTTTAGGAACTAGACTCAGCGCTTCAGAGATCTTGCTCAGGCAAATCTGGAGGCCAGCCAGGAGGAGATGAAGCGTTGGTACGACCGGAATGCCACTCTGGTAGAGCTTCAGCCTGGTCAAGAAGTTTGGGTCATGTCCCCTGTGGATCCTTGTGCGCTCAAGGACAGGTGGACTGGACCGTTTAAGGTTGTGGAGAAGAGCGATGTCACCTACTTGGTGGACTTGAAATCTCCCAGGAACCCCTTGAGGGTCCTGCATGTCAACCGTTTGAAGCGCCACTTAGAAAGGTCCGAAGTGGGCATGCTCCTAGCTTCAGATGCTGGAATGGAGGAGGAGAGTGAGCCTCTTCCTGACCTCCTGTGTGCTAAAGAGCAAGATGGGTCAGTGGATGGTGTTGTCCTCTCTGACACACTGACCCTTGAGCAGAAGCAGGATTGTCGCCAACTGTTGGGACAATTCCCTTATCTGTTTTCCTTGGTTCCGGGTGTCACTCATTGGTGTGTCCATGATGTTGACACCGGAGACAGCCCTCCTGTGAAGCACAAGGCTTACAGGGTGACTGACAAGGTCAGAGCATACATTAAGGAGGAGGTCTCCAAAATGTTTGACTTAGGGGTGGTTGAGTCCTCTAGCAGTCCTTGGGCCAGCCCAGTGGTCTTGGTCCTGAAGGCTGCAGCGCCTGGTGCTTCACCAGAACTTCGGTTCTGTGTGGATTACCGAGGACTCAATTCAGTCACGAAGACTGACGCGCACCCCATCCCCAGAGCTGATGAGCTCATAGATCGGTTGGGGGCTGCCCGGTACCTTAGTACATTTGATCTAACGTCTGGGTAGTGGCAGATCGCCTTGACTGATGGGGCAAAGGAGAGGTCAGCATTCTCCACATCAGATGGGCTCTACCAGTTCCGGGTGATGCCCTTTGGGATGTAGAATGCCCCTGCCACCTTCCAGAGGTTGGTCAACCAGGTCTTGGCTGGACTGGAGGATTTCAGTGCCGCCTACCTGGACGACATCACAGTGTTCAGCGCCAGCTGGGAGGAACACTTGCGCCTCCTCCAGGAAGTGTTGTTGGCCCTGCGCAGAGCAGGCCTCACAATCAAAGCCAATAAGTGCCAGATTGGGCAGAGTTCTGTGGTGTACTTGGGGCACCAAGTAGGGAGCGGCAAGGTGGCCCACCTGCAACCCAAGATTGATACCATCCTGGCATGGGCACCACCCAAAACCCAAACTCAGGTGAGAGCCGCCTTAGGTCTCACGGGTTACTACAGGAGGTTTGTCAAGGATTACGGTAACATTGTGCACCCATTGACTTCGCTGACTTCCAGGAAGCAGCCACGAAATGTGATTTGGACTGACGCCTGTCAAACGGCATTTGACACCCTGAAAGCTGCAATGTGCACAGCACCTATACTCCAGGCACCCGACTTTTCTAAAGAATTTATTGTCCAGACGGACGCTTCAGAGCATGGCGTGGGGGCTGTTCTAGCTCAGGTGAATGAAGAGGGCTGAGACTTGCCTGTAGCCTTCATCAGCCGGAGGTTACTTCCCAGGGAAACAAGGTGGAGTGCGATAGAGCGAGAAGCATTTGCTGTGGTCTGGGCGCTGAAGAAGCTAAGACCCTACCTGTTTGGGACTCACTTCCGGGTTCAGACAGACCACAGGCCCCTCAGATGGTTGATGCAGATGAGGGGTGAGAATCCAAAACTGTTGAGGTGGTCCATTTCCCTACAGGGGATGGACTTCACGGTGGAATACCGCCCTGGTACGGATCACGCCAATGCTGATGGTCTGTCCAGATTTTTCCGCCTTAGTGATGAGGACTCCCTAGGTCAAGGGTAGTTCTCCCCACATTTCAGCTGGAGGGGACACGTGTTAGACCTGGCATCATTGGCTTGAGTCTCTCCTCCATTTTTTCTGTTTGCCTCCACTGTTTTACGATGCTTTTCCTGGTATAATGCTTTGGGCACTGTGCCACTGCTGATCAGTGCCACAGTGCAAGTGCTTCCTATGTAAAATTGCTGTATTGATTGAATTCCATGATTGGCTTATTTGGTTTACTGTCAGTCCCTAGTCTACTGCACTAGGAGTGCCAGGGCTTGTAATACAAATGCTGCTCGTGGACCTGCAGCACATGTTGTGCCACCCACAAGAGCGACCTAGTAAAATTATGACTACAGGTCTGCTATTGCTAGACCTACATGCAGTCTAGTACTGTCACGCTGACTGCGCAAGTACACCTTCTTGCCAGTCCCTAAACCTTCCCTTAACTTCATGTTAGTCACCCCAATGGTAGGCCCACGGGCAGGGTGCATTGTAAGTATAAGGTAGGACAGGCCTGACCAAGTTGGCATGTCCTAATAGTGAATTACAGCCGTATTCGTTTTTCACTATTGCGAGGTAACCTTCTCTCCGTTAGTTAGAATGGGCTGCCAGGATTATTAATGCTATAATCCTAGCTGGCTCGGGGAGCATGGTGCAATGTCGAGTTTGGTATCCCTGAACTCCGGGTTTAATCACGCATCCATTGGTGTGGATGGTTTTTGGACTCTGGGTTTGAAAATAGCACTTTTAGAAAGTGGCTATTTTCTTGTCTAACTATTTCAGGTTTCTGCTGGTTTGGTGTGTGTGTGACAGGAGCTGGGTGGCTCCAGAGGTCTGAATGAGTCAGTGTGGGATGAGTGGGACATTTGCGTTGAGAGTAGGGGGAGAGTAGTTGCTGATAGCCTGCCCTGCCTGATACAATGCTGGCTCCACCTCCTGCTAGGCGACTGATGGCTCTGTGCCTGCCATGGACGATCCTGGCCCCACCTCCTGCCAGGAGGCCGATAGCTCTGCTCCTGCCAGTGACAATGCTGGCTCCACCTCCTGCTGGGCGTCAGAGGACCCAGCCCTGCTCAGTGAATAGGCCAGGTGCCTCTGCCTGGCTACACCCACAACAGACCCAGGATGTTGGGAAATTCCCCTGCATGGACAAAGGGATCAAAGCCAAAAAATGGGTATAAGAAGGACCCCTGAACCAAGAATTTAGATCACTTCTGACAAGGAACCCTGAAACCAAGGACAAGAAGCCTGCTGATCCAAGGACGTGCCTACCCCTTCTGCCAGTGTGCTGTTTGCTGGGGGGAATCCTGCATTGCTTCTTTATTTTTGCCAAGGAACTAGGAGAGAGGAACTGTGTGTGTACTCTCAAACTTTGCTAAGAAAATCTCCAAGTGCTGGAAGAGTGCCAGCCTCCTGTTGAAGTCACAGGGCTAAAGGACTTCATCTGCTTAAAGTGCTGTTTGCTGGAACTTGTGAATCCAGCACCTCTGAAAGAACACAGCAATCTCGACGCTGCCGAATCCAGCTCGACATCGTGAGTAACGACTCCAGTGTCCCGCTTCCTCGACGCCGGGCCCGATCGACGCCAGCAGCAACGCCAGTGAGTAGTGAGTTCGGCTCCAGCTCTAAGGGACCTCGTGTCTGCACCGCTGCTGATCGCATCGACTTCGTGCCCTCTCGACGCCGTGGGCGCTGCTCACTCATGCAACTTCATCATCGACGACGACGCCGTATCCTGCTTCATCTCGTGAGCGCTGCTCCTGCCTGACATCTGTCGACGCCGCTGCAGGTCGCCCAGACTCTGAGGCCGGATCGACGCCGGAGACGCGACGCCGGACATCTCGACGCCGCTGATCATCGGGTGCTTCGCTTTTCCAAGGTACTGTGTTGTGGGGGTCTGTGCGACTCCGGGCTCGACGTAGCGCTCCTTGCGGTCGACGCCGAACCCTTTGGATTAACTTTGCCTCGACGTCGTGTGACTCCCGTGTGGGTTACATTGTTGCCAAGAATTGTGTTTTAAAGAAGAAGAGTTGCTTTTGATACTAAAGACTTTGTGCTAAGAAGAAACTACACTTGAACTATTATTTTTCCTTCCGAGAGTATTAAGATTGTGGTATATTTTTGTCGTTATTTGGTCTTGTGCTAAGCCTTATATAAAAATCCTTATTTTTATAATACTACTGTGTCGTGTCCATTTGTAGTGTATTCACTTTATTACTGTATGTGGTCATAAATGCTTAACACACAGCCTCTGAGATAAGCCTGTCTGCTCTGCCAAGCTACCAAGGGGGTGAGCAGGGGTTATCAAAGGGTGTGATCCCCTTGCCCTGACTAGAAAAGGTGTGTCCCTATTTGTCAGAAGTGCATACCTCTGCCAACTAGAGACAGCTTTTAACACCCTCGATTGCCGAGAAAAAGGGGTAACCCAAATCTTGTGGGGGGTGTTCTGCAGTATATAAATTAATCGCGGTAGGGCCATAATTTTAAACAAGACTACCCTGCCCATGAGGAATATTGGTAGCCGCCACCAGTGTGCCACATCTCTCCACAGTCTCGTCAGCTGAGAGTGGATATTTAATGTTAGGAAGTCTTCTGTCGACTTCTTGCCATATGCCTAAGTATTTAAATTCCCATCAGGTGGGGGAGATGAGATGAAGCCCACTCGTCCGTGCCCTCCATTTTGCAGATGGCAGACACTCTCCAATCAGGATTAGGGATTGTGCTCACTCCTCCACATGGGGTGAGCACACAGAGGGTCTGGTCACCCTAAGGTCTTGGCTTCTGACCTCGAGACCCCTAAAATGGTCCCTAAATACAGTATTCAGGGGCAGCCCTGAAACAGGATGCAAGAACAAGGACAAAAGAAGACACCCAGCAGAGGAGACTATAGAGAGGAACTGACTTGGCCCCAGTCCTACTGGCCCGTCTGCAGTTTTCCAGAGAACCTGCGCCAAAAGTCTCCTTGTCCTGCAGCCAGCGACCTCTGACTGTCTTCACCAAAGACCAGATCTCCTGCATCTCTGTTCAAAATAAACTCCAAAGACAGACTTGGAGTCTGCTGAGGACAAAGAAACCCGACACCTGGAACCACCACTGCACTCGTTGCCTACAGCCCGAGTTTGAGTGGGCCCCTCTCCCCCCGAGGTCCCCCAGCACTCCAGAGTCAGAGTTCGCCATGGGTTGACCCCTCCGGACTCCCTGGCTTCGCCTGCAGCCTCTGCACGGAGATCTCACCAACCGCGAGTGGCCGGATAAGGTGAAATCAGACCTCAAAGACACCCCTGCATCCAGCCACTCTAAGCCCTGACGAAAAGAACCTGAGGTGCACCTACGTCCCCGAGCCCTCCAACTTACCTGCCCAGCTGTTGGTTCCTCATGGAAGTCTGCCTGGACCGAGCCTGCAGCCAAAATCCAAAACCGTTTGAAACAGGGCACCCTATGCCAAAATTGCACTCTGCACCCTGCCACCACTGCAGGTGCACTTTGTGTGCTAAACCGGATCCCCCTTTGCCCTGAACCTTACACCAGGAGCTTTACTCCCACAACCTTGTGGCCTGCTCGTGAGCGGCCACCAACCGGAGGATCCTATCCGCCATTGGATAAAATTGGGCTTCAGCACTCTGCATCCGGCTGCTGAGGGTGTTTTGAGAGTGCATCCTCGACTTTGGGGGAACCCTGGTTCTAACTCCAGAATACCAACTCCCACAACAAAGTACTTACCTGTTAACTGATAACTTCATTTCTCTCGTTAGGAATACAGTGACTGTTTTTCCTTCAAAAATATTATGTGTGGAGTTGGTTTTGTATTGAACTTTGAAAAACTGCAAAGAACTAAAAATAGTTGACTTACCATTTCTCTAGGAAATGTCCCAGTGTGATATCTAGGTGTATTGCACGGAGTAAAAAAGTAATCCAGAAGCTAATCTGGAAAGTAATTCAGAGTGATCGAACAGTAATTTCCACAGTTTTGAAAGCATTTACAAACCTGCAACAAAGTCATTTTCATTCAGCTTGCTTGTATTGTTCAACCTGCTTTGAAAATGATCAAATCCCCTTACCTGTGCCAGGCTTGCTTGGTTCTAGGAAATAAATAACAACTAAATAATACTTTTATACAAACAAATTGACTGAGTGCAGTCTTTGAGTGTGTGACATCATTTGCTGATTGAGTGAGTTTTATACAAATGCTTAAAACTACCCTATAACGCCTTACTGCTCGCCCACACTAACAGAAATAGAGAGTAAGGTGCTATCTACTTTTACCTCTCCCTACCTTAGGGGTTCCACTGGACTCTGTACACACTATACCTCACAATGGTATTGTTTATACAGAGCCAGCTTCCTACATTGGTAGATCAGCGGCCGGAAATACAACTTTGCATTTGTTACAATGTGTGTGTGTCTATATGTATGTATGTGTGTATATATATATATATATATATATATATATATATATATATATATATATATATATATATGTGTGTGTGCACGTGTGTGTGTGTATATATCTGTGTGTATATATATATATATATATATATATATATATATATATGTATGTATGTGTGAGGGGGGGTTGTATATGTATATATGTGTGGGTGTGTATATAGTCAAGGGTGCAGCCTCTGTGGCTGATCCGTGGGTGATTAGAGTTGTGATTTCCTAATGGTCCGCCCACCCAACTAGTCGAACAGTACGGTTTAACAAAGTGTGTAGAGAAGGTGGGTGGTGGATATTTTTTTGCTGTTTTTGGCACAAGATCCAGATCAAGTGTTGAAGATTTCAGAGGGAGTGTATTGCTGTAGGACAAGTACTGTTTTTTTTCTGAGCTGTGGGGTGGCAGTAGTTGTGGTTGTGGGGGAGAGTGAATCACAAGGAGACGTATTAACCCCTCTGGAGGTAGGGGGGGAAGCGCAGATCAGGTCTCGGGGGTACTGTTGGAGCGGGTTAAGCTGGGGGAGCTTTGACAGTTTGGTTACTTGTTTAGGTGAGATGGCTGTGGAAAGAAGAGTTGTGCGATTAGATAGGAAAAATGTGCGTGTGGCTTCACTGATGTGTTTGGGATAGGTTTGGCATTTTGTGAGAGTGGGACTGTAAGGGAGGAGTGATAGCCTGGTTGTTCATGATCTATTAGTAAGGCTTTGGAATACTTTATTGCATTGAAATGTCGATTTGACTGCAGACCTGTCCTAATAAATTGGGGCCTTTCTCATTATATGGTGGTCTGTGGATGTGTGCAACCCTGTCCTACAGGAGTGATTGAGACACTAAAGACCACTACCCCTTCCACAGGCCCAACTAATGTATAATTCCCAGTCTCAATTTCAGAATCGAAACATTTTAAATATTTATTTAACCAAAGTCATTATTGTTTCTCATTTCTCTTAAAGAGCTAACAACCATTGACAAAGCAAATAGCCCTCATTGGTTTTAAATATATTATAGCTTTTGTGTTATATATCTGGCTACGATAATAAAAAGTTTGGATACCTATCAAAATGCAAGCCGGGCGGTGCAGTGTGGAAATTGCAAAAATAAATGTTTCTTTTTAAACCACACCCTGAATTACATTGGTGACGCCCCTTTAGAGAGGCCCCCTACTTTTTACATCCCACTTAAAGACTTGAATAAGGAGACAGCCAGGTTCCAGAGGAGGGAAGCAGGGATTTGTCATTCTCCAGAACCCTACGTTTCAAAAACCCCAAGCCTGAGCCAGGTACCTCCATCTGGTATATCTACCTCCTTGTGGTTCCTTAAACTTTTGCACTTGCAGTGATTAAATCATAATTATATTCCTTCTACCAATGCTACAAGGAAAGTTTCATTACGTCATTTGTGAAAAACTGGGTTCAAGGCAGGATGTGTTCACTTAGTGGAGAATATCAAAATCAACTGTCCAACCTGCTGAGCACCCATTGCAGATCCGCTGCATCAAACCATGTATATTATGAATGGCAGCTCCGGAATGTGATTTTCCAGTTGGCAGTACTCTCGAGTCATAAGCAGGTGAGCCTGGTTCAAGTACAGACATCAAAAGAAAACCAGCAATGAAAATGCAATAGGTCTCGCCTTTGATTAAGTTAAAGCCATTTGCTTTGCTAATGGTATTGTATAGCAAAGCAAATGGCTTTTACTAGACCTATTGCATTTTTAATGCTTCTTTGGTCCTTTTACCACCTCTAACTAAAGTCCACGGTTGTGTCACAAAAAGCCCAGTCCCCTTGATATGAAAAGAGACTTTCTAACTTGCATGCAATCTCTTCCAAATTCCGGTCTAGAACTAAAGTGTCACCAAAACATATCCAGGAACCCAACACCTCCCGGGAAGAGAAAATGTCCCCCAATGTGCAAAGAAATGCCTGTCTTCTCCAATGTTCTTGGAATTGAGCAAACTTTTGAGAATGAGAGGTGCATTCAAGGTATAAGAAATTGCACCCAGAAGCTTCATTGCCCACGTGTACTCAAAGCGCTTGTGGAAATCAATTTGCGGAGTTGAGATTTCTACCAACCCATGGGCCTTTTTGATCAAAATAAACATTTTATTCTCCGCTATTAAATTGCATGCCTGGTGTCAGATGATTACACTGTTCTGGCATAGAATTAGTATTATCGCAGCCTGGCACCGTTACTGTGTCCTTTTCTAGGAAAAGTGATGTGGTGTGCCGTGAAAATATTTGTGTGCCCATCACATTTTCGTGTCATAAACAAGTAGGCTGTGGTGACCGCGTGTTAGGAGCTGTATAACACAACGAAACGGCTTTCAACAGAAATATTTTCAAACCTCTCACTTCTTAAACCTGTCTGCTACTATGACGCAATGCTTCTGGCTAAACTATTTTCTGAAATAAATCTGTAATAAATGAGTGACATTTGAAAGCTGAATGTTGAAAAACTCTAAACAACCTTCTGTTGGCCAGGGCAACGTTCTCACACGTTTTGTTTTTGTCGAAAAATGTGTGGATAGTGAGCTAATCGGAGGTACGACTAAGAATGTCGGGAACGGGCGAGGGCCACCGCGCACAACTGACTGGACTCTGAACTTCTCCTGTTTGCACGCTAGCTGGCAAATGCTGCAAAACACGGATCATAGCGCATTGAAGGGATACACCAATATCATAAAACTGTAAAAAAAAAAAAAATCTAATTATTATCAATACCTGCTTCGGTGTAGGTCTGGTTCCCACCCATGCTGCCTTTCTTCCTGTAGTAATGAATCTCCTATATTTGTAGCTCGTAAATGTGTTTAGCAAGATGCAGCTATCGATAGGGGTCCAATCCCCACCTCCCACCTCCTCCCCTCGGAGCCAAGAGTTGTTTCACCTCATTAAGCCTTTGTGCAGAGAAGTTGCCCAAATCCTGGGGTTTTGCTTAGTCACTATGCAAAGTCCCAGCTGAGCTAGGTTTGACGTGCAAAGGCTTGAGTGCATTACAGCGCTTTCTGCTCATCCCGCCTGTCTGAGAGCTATGCTGTGCAGTGAGGATGAGCAACTGCGGACACCAAGGGCTGCGAATGGAGGGTCTGTCCTGGCTGCGCACGTCATCCTGCCGCAATTGTAAAACAAAAAAGCTTTTGCAAAGTGTCAGCAATGATTAGGGCAGAAAAACCATACATAAATGTGCCAACATCAGAAATAATTAAATATTTGTAAAATTCGCATTATGAAAGGCATAAACACGGCAAACAAGCTCAGTATCCGGGCTGCGAGGAGACCTGGGAGGGCGGGGGCTGCCCGCGCATGCGCGCCATTCATAACTTTCGTTGTGAGGAGCGAGCCCGGAGCCAAAGCGAAGTGCGGGAACCGTAGTCCCGGGTCCCAGGAGGGGGCCCGAGTTGAAGACCAGCGGATAGCACGGATGGGCTCCCATGCCTTAGGGGAGAGCCCCGCGTCGTGCTGGCAGTGGAGCTGGAGTGCAGAGATGACAGCAGCGCAGAAGAGCCCGGTGAGGTAAGGGGGGGCATGTGTGTGTGTGTGTGTGTGTGTGTGTGTGTGTGTGTGTGTATGCGTGAGTGTGGCTGTGTGGTTGTGCGCGCGCGCGATTGAGAGAGGCGAGAGGCTGACTTGCGGTGAGTGTTGAACAGGAGATGTGCACGGCGCCGGGCTGGGCGTGCGCGCCCACGAGATGAAATCGCCGAGGGAAAGCGCGTACCCTTCCCCTGTCCAACATTCCCGGCAAGTGCACAACATAAGGTCTTTCGCTGGAAGCAGCGCTTCGCGAGACCTAAAAAATGGAACAAGTCAATAGTGCCTTCAAACCTTGCCATTCTGATCATCCCAAGAGGTCAGACTTGAGCAGGAGGAATAAAGATACAGATTTCCTTTATTATTCACTTTATACTTTGAACTTTCAAATGACAAAAGTGCACAGCTACTGTGGGTAACCACTTGGAGCCAACATTCCTCAAATGTCTGTGGGCTTCATCAAGGCCGTGACATATCAGTTGAATCTTTTAGTCACATGATGCATACAGATGTTGCCCATTGTTAAACAAGACCAAGGTGTGCAGCCTGTTACGAAAAGGTGGCTGTATTAGACCGTCTACAAATGTATTTCTACTTTTTCATACACTACATTTCACTCCACATGCCATAATCATAGAGCATCTTTATCGCGGACCCCTCTGTGTTTGGAAATAAGACTGTAGCAAACTATGTCTGGGGCAAAAGTAAAACTTTGGTTGTGAAGCCTTGGCTCTCAGGTATGCTGGTTCTGTACATTCCTGTTAATTAACAAAATCCTATGTAAAAATATACCAACATCACAAAATAAAATGATGGACGAAGGATGCTTTTTTTCTGGTCCAGACATGACCTGGCTTTGCAATTTGGGCTGGACTTTTCCATGTGAATGGTTCTAAACTGGTGAGCAAAAGAATGATGGATGTTTCCCAAATCCCTTCTCTTGACTGTGGGTGAATGTTTGATTCATTCAGCATTCCGTCCAGCATTTGTTTGCATAGCACTATTCGGCCTAAGTAGGATGGGTATGCCCAAATGTGGGTCCCTTGCTCGCTGTGCCACTGGATTCAAACTAGCCTGGCTGGTTGAAGAGGTTTCATACCACGAAACAAGTTACAGGATGCTTGTTTCCGGTCCAGAGAGGACCTGCCTTGGCAGTGCCGGATAGACTTTTCCCAATAGGAGCAGGGTAAAGCTTGATTTCCATATGACTGGTTTTAAACAGGTGTGGCAGGTTTAGCAAAAGAACAATGCATTTAATCCAGATCTCTTTACTGATGTGAATGTTTCATTTGTTCCTCTTTCCTACCATCCTCTATGTGCCTTTATGTAAAAATATAGAAAGAATTAAATATAAACGAATAAAACCCTCTCTTTCTTCATTCTGTACACATTCTTTGTGTTTCTTGTTGTCCTATAGATTTGTGATGGTCATAACACTATGTAGCCGTGAGAATTGGAAAATAAGCCACTTACCACTTGGTATTAACTGTGAGTTGCAATGCACAATATTGTTGGAACATTGGAAACTCTTCACTGCAGCCATGGAAATACAAAACAACATTGCTTATATTATGACTGCATAGCTGAGAGCTCAAGGGGGAGTATTTCTTCCTTGCGAGGGGATTACAAATTTGCAAAAAGGGCATAACCTGAACAAGAACTGAACAAATATTGAACAAGCATTTACAATGCAATAGGTTTGCCAATTGCGAGTTTTTGAGCTATTGGCATTGTAAATGGCATTGCCTTTTATAAAAAATTAAAAGGCATTGTGATTTACAATACCAAAAGCAACACCTATTGCATTGCAGAGCGCGGTGTCCGTGAAGCGGGTGCTACGCTCATTAAAGTAAAAAGGAAAAAAGGGCACGGTGTCCCAGAAGGGGGCGCTGCGCTCTTTACTTAAGTTAACAAAAAAAACAATGAAACCGAGAGCGGTGTCCCTGAAGTGGGCGCCACGCTCGGTATTAAATTACACATGAAAAATAAATGAACAGAGCGCGATGTCCCTGAAGCGGGAGCCACCCTTCGGTATTAAATATATTATAACAATAATAATAAACATAGCACTGTGTCCCTAAAGCGGGAGCCGCGCTCAGCAGACTAGTACAAAAACAAAAAAAAGCAGCCGCCGTTGTCCCCATCAGTGTCCTAAAACAAAATAGTGCTCACCCACTAGATAAAGCAGACCATGTAACAAGGCAAGTAAAAGGTCCAATTGTTATGGCCGGTAACAAATGCAGACAAGGCGGGACTAACAAGCCTATTTACGTGTCAGAAGGCACTATTTAAGAAGGACAATGACACAAAGCCAATGACCAATGTGGACGGAGAGTGGGCGGGGCTGCTAGGGCATACTCTAATACAGCATGCCTCGCAGAGAGAGCAGCGCAGGCGCGCTGCCGCTAGGCTCAACCTAAAAAGGCAGCAAGTGCCGAAATGTGTTTCTATTGGTTGTATGGTGGTGATATTTTATTAAAGAACTGTGTCCAATGACTGAGTGCCAGGTCTCTTTTGGATTAAAAGGAGTCCGTGGTTTTATGTAGGCACTTAGCGGTGATTCCATTCCCGAGCTACACCTGCATTTTCGCGCCAGCTAGCAACTGCGAGCTGGGAGTGAAGATGTTAACACTTGTTCTATATATTTTAAGGTCTCGCCTAGCGTTGCAGCTCATGCGTTGCTCGCTTTGTGAGGCATGCAGTATACAGTATAGCGGGGAAAGCTCTGCCCACTTTCCGCCTAACTTTTTCATTGGCTGAAATTATAAATGCTGCATTCTGATTGGTTTTCGGCAAGTTAGTCTCACCTCCTGACAGCCATGTCATAATTTTTGTCCTTCCATGGCTAACGCCCCTTTACTATAAAAACTGTTTTGTTCCCCTGCCTCCCCCGTTCCCCTCCTGCAGTCCGTGACTTCCCTACCCTCCACCACACCCCCCCCCCCTCCCGTTCGTGCCTTCTTCGACTCCCACACTTCCATTCGAATGCAAAAGGTCTTGTGTAAATACGAGTTCTATTGCATTTTAAATGCTTGTTTCTCCTGGGATTGGCTGGGTGAATTTGCACTCTATTTTGCCTGACCTGTCCAGAACACAAGCGCAATACAGATGGCTATCTTAAGCATGCGTCCAGCAGCCGCCATGGATTTCCAATCACTCTTGCGCACCCCTTAGTTAATGGCCTTAAGATCATTTTTTTTTTTATTTAAACTTTCTTTATTGCAATTTTCTTATCAGACTTGACACATGGAAACGGGTACCTCATCTGGACCATCCCATACAACAAGTATTACATTCCCCCATCCGAACCATTACGGGGGGTCACTGAGGCGCTCATCGAACCAGTCAATCATTGAAGGCCGCATGCATATGAATCACGGTATTCGTGTGTAGAACTTGTAAACAAACACCCCCCCTCCCCCAACCCGGTTCACCCATCTCAAGGTCCAGTTAGTCAACATTCAGGTCGGGGCGTCCCCCCCTCTGCCTGGGGGGGGCTCTGTTCCCTTCAGACTATCTCCCGTGGTCGTCGTCTGTGTAGAACCAGGATCATTCCCTTCTATTTCCTGGACCATTAACCCCCATGCCTGTAACACCTCCGGGAGTTTGGCATCCCTCCTAGTACTACGCATGTGCCCCTCCTCCGCCAATGCCCATTCTTTCAGGTCCTTTTTCCAGCGTGTTGGTAGTGGCCCCTGTGGCGTCAGCCAGTGGATTGCTATTCGTCGCCTGGCCGTCACCAGTCCCAATACTAGGAACTTCCGACTGGTTTTGCCATTAGGGTCTTGGGGAATTAATCCCAGGATGCAAGTGCGGACCTCCAAAGCCACCCTCCACCCCGTTATCCTGTGCAGGTCCTCTAGGATTGCAACCCAAAATCCCTGAATCGTCGGAAACGACCAAACCATGTGTGCAAAATCTGCCTGGCCATAGTGGCATATGGGGCAACGTGGGTCCCTTGAACTGTCTATGGTGTGTAGGCGTTTGGGTGATCGATACGTCATATGGACCATATTGTATTGAATTTGTTTGAATCTATTTGAGACCGCCACCTCGCGGACCCCCTCGTGGATCTTCTCCCACGGCGTTACCTCCTGTTTGCTCACTTCCTGCCAATTACCCTCCACCCCAAGAGGTGCACCCTTCCTGTCCGCCCTGAGAGTCCTATACAGGTGTGTGACATGCTTCCGCCCGTCCGCCATAGTAATCAACGTGACCCGGGTGTGTGAGTGCTCCGGGGCGTCCGGGAACGTAGGCCATAGCTGTTGCACCATTGCTGCTATCTTAGTGTACTGTAGGAATTGCCCCGGACCTAGTTTAAAGGATTGCACTGCTTCCTGGTACATAATGAACCGCTGTTCAGGGTAGAGATCCAACAGCATAAGACAGCCCCCCGCCTTTCATTTCTCTACGGACATGACGTGCTTGATAACGCGCGAAAGGTGGCAGCAGCCAGATAACGCGCGAAAGGTGGCAGCAGCCAGAAATCCGCCTCCGGGGCGAACGGCTTCTCCTTGATAATTCTCTTAACCACCTTGGCCCAGATGGCCGCCAACAAACCACCCAGTGGGGGGCCCTGCCTCTGGAGTGCCATAAAAGTTCGCCCAGCTGTTGGCCCCCATAGGTGTCGGCTAGAAGTGAACGTTCCCACGAGGGGTCTGTGTCCAGCCAAACCACTGCGTGCTGTAATTGGGACGCAAAATAATAAAGTTGTAGATCAGGGATTTCTAGGCCGCCTCTACCCCAGGTGCGTTTCATGACCTCCAGGCGCACCCGACAGCGTTTGCTGTTCCAGAGTAATCGCAGGAGTAGTGAATCCAGGTCTCTGAAAACCTGATGCGGAGTTCGAAGAAGGAGCCCTGCATTGTGTAAAGACATCGGGGCAATATCACCATTTTAATAAGGGCAATCTTCCCCATCAGTGAAAGTGGGAGCGTATTCCAGAAATATATACTGCCCCGGAGACCTCTGAGGATCCTCCCCCTATTATGCTGGTAAAAAACGTCCCTGTCCCTGCTTACCCAGATCCCTAAGTAGCGCAACACATCCGGCACCCAGGGGATCCCCATCTCGGGGAGTTGGACTCCGCACCGTTCAGTCTCAGACCCCACCAGATACAGTTGGGATTTGGTCTTGTTGACAGGTAGTCCAGAGACCTCAGCAAATTGGCCCAAAGCCGCCATCAGTAGCAGGAGTGAATGTGTTGGTTCCCGCAGATAAATCAGCACGTCATCTGCGTACAGTGAGACAACTTGTTCCACAGCTCCAACCTTAATACCCCTCCCCTGGAGAACCCCACCAAGATAGCATGCCAATGAATCCATCGCCAGGGCGAACAGCAGGCGGGAAAGTGGACACCCCTGCCGCGTCCCCCAAGCCACCGGAATGGCATCCGAGACATAACGTCCCGTACGGACCCTCGCCACCGGTCTAGTATAGAGGAGTTTTACCCAGTTCACAAACCCCTCGCTGATCCCCATTTTAACAATACCTGCCAAGGATATTCCCATCTGAGCGAATCGAACGCCTGTTCGATGTCCAGGAATACCAGGGTATTCTGCTCCGCTCCCCCTTCTAGGGACTGCATCACATGGGCCAGGCTACGGATATTCCGAAGCGTATTCCTGCCTGGAATAAACCCAGACTGGTCGACGTGTACCAGTCTTCGAAGTTATAGGAGCAGTCTGTTCGCCAGAACCTGACTTATAATTTTCAGGTCGACATTGAGCATCAATATCGGCCTATAAGAGGCCGGAAGCAGGGATCCCTGTCTCTGCTTGGGGATCATCACAATCAGGTCTTCACACATGGAGGCGGGCAGAATACCTGTCTCCCCAGCCTCCAGAACCATATCCAGGAGCCGAGGAATCAGGGTTCCCCCAAATTCCTTGTCTAGCTCCGCTGCCAGGCGGTCCGCGCCGGGTGATTTAGCCGTCTTCAAGTGTGCGATCGCCGCTTTCACCCCCAGGGACTCCCGACTCTCCGGGTCCAGATAGGGGAGGTCCACCTCGACGAGATGTGCCTCCAGAGATTGCGGTGTGGCCGCGGGCTCGAAATATATTTGTCGGAGGTGCGCGGCAAAGACCCTGTTGATCTCCTGCTGGGTATAGACCAACCGGATCCAAGGGCTAGTATTGGGGTAGGCTGAGTCTCTTCCCTGATAAGGCGTGCCAGTAGGCGCCCCGCCTTGTCCCCCTCTGTGTACCAACGGCGTCTGCTAGTGGACCTGTTCTATTTGCCCAGTGTCTCCCAAAGCTCCCCTATCCAATGTCGTTGTTCCGTCCATTTAGTCGGTCCTTCGGGGTCCGTGGGAAGAGCTGCCTCTAGAACCTTTAGGCGGTCCTCCTGGTGTGTTAGGTCCCGCTCCAACACTCTCTTCACTCCCACCTCTGTGGCCACACATATTCCCCTTGATACAGAAAAGGGGGTGGTGATGAACAGAGTGTCTGAATTAAGCAGACCACTCTTACCCAGTCAAGAGATCAGGGCTTAATCCATCACCGTTTTTTAGCTCACTGCATCACCCCAGTTCAGAACCTGGCTATATGCAAATTAGCTCGACCCCTGTGCCTCATGGGAACAGGGCAGACCAAACTACCAAGCCAATTCTTCACTGGTAAGGAGACAAGCTTCCGGGGACCGGTTTCTGGCATTTCAGCCGTCGTTTTGTCCACCATAAGCGTGGAAGGGTATACTCCGTTGTGAGTCCCTTGCTCACTGCACCATCAGGATTCAAGCAAGCCGGGCCGAAGACGGCTGAAATGCCAGAAACCGGTCCCCGGAAGCTTGTTTCCTTCCCAGTATAAGAATTGGCTTGGTAGTTTGGTCTGCCCTGTTCCCATGATGCACTGGGCCAGGGACAGACTAATTTGCATGTAGCCAGGTTCTGAGCTGGGATGGTGCAGTGAGCTAAAAAACGGTGATGGATCAAGCCCTGATCTTTGGACTGGGTAGGAGTGTTCTGCTTAATTCAGACACTCTGTCCATCACCACCCCCTTTTCTGAATCGTTTTGTCTACCATAAGCGTGGAAGGGTATACTCAGATGTGAGTCCCTAGCTCACTGCACCATCAGGATTCAAGCAAGCCGGGCCGAAGACGGCTGAAATGCCAGAAACCGGTCCCCGGAAGCTTGTTTCCTTCCCAGTATAAGAATTGGCTTGGTAGTTTGGTCTGCCCTGTTCCCATGATGCACTTGGCCAGGTACAGACTAATTTGCATGTAGCCAGGTTCTGAGCTGGGATGGGGCAGTGAGCTAAAAAAACGGTGATGGATCAAGCCCTGATCTTTGGACTGGGTAGGAGTGTTCTGCTTAATTCAGATACTCTGTCCATCACCACCCCCTTTTCTGACACATATTCCCCTCAGCACCACTTTCATTGCATCCCATTTAAATGTCCCCAAGCTAGCCGTGTTCCAGTTGTCCTCAAAGTAGCTGTCCAACCCTGCCTTGATTGATTCCTTAAAAACCGGGTCTGTCAGCGCTTCCGTATTAAGACGCCACAACTGTATTTTTTAACGCTGGTGGCCCAAAGTACAGGCCACTAGCAGGGGGGAGTGGTCAGACAGATAGCGGGCCAGGTACTGTGTTTCTAAGATCCGACCAGCCGCCGCCTCCGGCACACAGCAATAATCCAGTCTACTATATGTATTAGCCGCTGGGGTAAAACAAGAATACACCCGGCTATCCGGGTGGAGGAGCCGCCAGATATCCAGCAAATGGTAGTTATTAAGCATTTGATGCATAGACGTGCGGGTCTTGGGCTTAGCATCCGGTTTTGGAGGGTGTCTGTCACAATCCCTATCAATGGGACAGTTAAAGTCTCCAGCTACTATCAGTTCCACATCAGGAGCCAAATCTAGGTTCCCCAGGACCCTGCCCAAAAATTCCCCATCATCGGCATTTGGGGCATAAACATTCACCAAGCACAGATTTCTCCCATCCAATGTCCCTTCCACCACCACATACTACCCTTCTGAGTCTGAACTACATTTCAGCATTTTGAAGGGAACCCCCGGTACCACCCACACAAGCGCCCCTCTGGCGAACCCTGAATAGGAGGTCGCAAAAAACTGGCCCCTCCACCTCCTCTGCACATAGTTCAGGCAGAGAGGCGTCTCCTGTAAAAAGGTCACACTTATCCTGTATGGCCAGAGATAGGTTGCTATCCGGATCCTTTTGATTCTGTTATTAAGCCCCCTGACATTCCACGTTATGAGTTTGTAAGCCTGCTGATCGCCCGCCATAAGTAGCAATTACTAAGCACCCAGGGCCCCCGGGGGAGACAGGGAACTAACTGTGAGGCATATCGTTGGGGGTCCTTCACCTCCCCCCACAAACTCTCCTAACCTCTGGTGACCTGGCATAAAGACATGCCCAACCAAGAAGAATAACAGCAATAAAAAAACAGTGGAAACAAACCCCCCCCCACTCCTCAACCCCAGGCAGTAGCACCTTCTTCTCACATTCCAACCATGGCCTGAAGACCCAGGACTCCGCCCCATAACCGCCACCCCCTCAAAACCCCCAGAACTGTGTATTCAACACTAACAATCAGTCAAATGTGTTACCCAGTCCTTGTCGTACAGCCAAAGTGCCTGGTGCCGCGCGGCCCCGCCCTACCAAGGGCCTAGCCAGGCCGACACAGCACACTGCAATCGGAGTGCCTAGTCTTTAGAATTACGGAATAGCACCTCACCCCCCCTCAGCGTTCTAACCCCCCCTAACCCCCCCCCTCCCCTCCACGGTCCAACCAGATGAGGATCTCCTCCTGTCATTCCACAACAAGTTCAGGCCATGCCTACTCCCCACTGGGGCCATACTCCCAGCGGCCCCAGGAGTCCTGTCGATCCACCATCCCAAAGTTAGTCGGCCACACTCTTAGAGTTAGGCGACTCAAGAACCACCTACATTCGGGTCAACAGTCCCTTCCGGTTCAACTGATTTTGAGTCTGTATGCCCCTCAACTCCTCTCTCAGGGTGCCATCTGGCCCTACCAGGATGCGACCTCCATCTGGCTCCCCCTGTGATTCGAGAAAGTGTCCTCCAGTGCGACAAGTCCGATTCCGCTGTCTGTCACTCCGCCTCCTCTGCTCCTGCCATCCATGTTGCACGTCCTGCCCCCCAGTCATAACAAGTCCAACCATTCCGCGGCCTCCTGCGGGGTATTAAAGAAATAGAGCCTGTTGGTGGGTTTTACTCGGAGCCGAGCCGGGAACATCAGGCTATATTTGATATTCAGTTCTGGCAGCCTCCGCTTAACCCTTAGAAAGTCATTTCGCATTTCTTGGACTTTTCTGGTGTTAACCGGATAGATGTGATTCTCTTGATTCTTGAACCTGGGGGCCCATTCTTGCGGATGAACTGCAGTATTGTATCCCGATCCCTGAAATTGAATAGGCGTGCGATCAGGGTCCTAGGCGGTCCTCCCGCTTTCGGGTGGGACCCAAGGATCGATGGACTTGTTCCACCGCAAACATCTTGGAGAGTCGAAGGCCCGGAGGGGCGGTGCCGATCCAGTCCTCCAAGAATAAGTCTGCCGCCGGCCCCTCCGCCTTCTCCAGAGAGCCCAAGAAGCGGAGGTTGTTCCTCCGTGAGCGCCCTTCAGCATCTTCTGCCCGATCTTCAAGGCGAGAGGCATGCTCCTGTAGAGCTGACACCATTGCCTGTAGGTGCTGGACGTCCGTCCGTAGGGAGGTCAAGTCCCCCTCCATGGTAGTAACCCGGTCTGCCACCTTCCGCAGATCCAGGCGCATATAGGATGATATTGTGATATCGGGTATCAGCCCATACCAGGAACAGCAGTTCTTTATAGACATGAACCCGGGCATAAAATGGGAGGGTTGGGGTCCTTATTCTGCCTTCATGGGGTTCAATGATACAAACCTGCACCGTACGGCGGGCTAGGAAGGAAGTAAGGGAAGTGGCTAGAAGGTGTAGTAGCATGCAGGGTGGCAGTGGCCATGGCAGGGAGTGACAGCAGAATAGATTGTTGGCATGGAGTAGCTTGGGCGTTAGTGATGTCAAGGAAGTAACATGAGCAAAGTTGCTATTACTATGGGCTGATGACTATTGACAGGGGAGTGGCGTCCGCATGAGAGGCTGTTGGCCTTAGTGCTTAGGGTGGGGATTCAGCAGGAGTGTGATTTGAACTGTTGACAAAGTATTTAGTGTGGGATTAGTAAATGGTGGTGGTGGTAGGGAAGTGACTTCAACAGGAGAGACGGTTGGCCTAATGATTTGTGGAAGATGCAGTGGTGAGTCGGACAATTGTAGCAAAAGTGGGCGATAGGTTGGCCTGACAGCGGGAGTTAGTGTTTGACAAGATGGGGTGTTTGATAGCAATGGACTTTAACTAAAAAGTGAGTGCAGGTGGTTCCATGGATAAAATGGTGCACAGCTGAATACTTATAAGGTCCCAAAGGCGCGACCAATTGCATTGCAAATGCTTGTTTGTTCTAGGATGTGGTACAATAAAAGCCTTTGGTGTGGGTATCAGCCTGCATGTCTCCGTATGTTTGATAAAATAGTGAGTAAGCGTAGGGAACTCCCAAAAACATGTCCATTCTCTGACATGAATGAATGTCTGTCTGTCCCAAAACGGGCCCTTCTTCAAGTAAGGTATCAGGAAGGGATCATGGGACGCCTGTCAGGTTCCTTCACTGTCCAAGGTAGGTAGATATACCTTCACTGCCTGGGGGCCAAGTGGGATCTACATGTGTGACCAAAAACTTCGCACCACAACAGTGTCAGGGGAGAGATGCGCCAACATCCATTGAGGGATGACTAGCCTTGGGCCATAGATTCGCAAGAAAGTTAGAGAACATCAAGACTAGAGACATTAAAAAGAAGTAGCAAGTCGCTGCCTACCATCATAGAGACAGAAAGCAAACAGAAGGGGCTAGTGTAGAGGAGAGACTATTGACCCATGGCTTGGTGCGGTATGTGTGGTTTTAGGACCGCATCCTACAAGCATAGTCTCAGTCCATTCTCTGCTTAGCAGTGGGCCTCTGAAGGGTGAGTTTCTCGTAGATGTCGCCTCCTCCCTGACCTTTTTCCCTTTCAACTTGTAGTTCTGATCCAGAGGATTCAAGAACAGGATGATGAGGAAATCAGCGATCTGGTGCCTAAAGTGAAGGGCATAACCGAAAAGTACAGAAGGAACCTGGAGCAGGCACGTGAATTACAGAGAGCCATTAAGGACTGGTGAGTACAGCTGGCCCCTCTGGTTCCGAGTGCTGTTATAAAAGCAGGGCTTTAAGTGGGCCGGGTCTCAAGGGGTCTGAGCACCGGCAGTTTTTTAAAGGGGACCTCGAAACGGGTCTCTATCGGGCTCTGTTTTGAGCCCTGCAACAGGTGGTCCGTTTTTTTCCGGACTGCGGTGACAGTGGTTTGCTGTCACTGTAGTCTGGAAAAAAGTGTCAGGGTGCAAAACAGACCGATAGAGAACCGTTTCGAGGCAGCAAGCACATCAATGTTGCCTGCCCTCACTTCTCACTAGCGGAGACGTTCCGGCATGACGTCATGCCAGGTGAGCGTTTTGGGGGAATGGAAATCCTTTAAAGAGTCATTTTCTTTATGGATTTCCTTTCTCTTTTTTGAAAGAGCAGCAACATTGTGGTAGGGTCACCAGGGCTTTAATTGGAAGCTTTTCCAATATTATATGTAACAAGCCATAGTTGCAGCTTATTTATCTTATGCAACTAATAACCATTGACAAAGCAAATAGTACTTACTTGTTGTAAGTATGATGTTACTTGTATCACATATCTGGATGCAATGACAGAAACAGCAAAATACAAGTCGGGCGGCACACTGTGCTAAACAGATTTTTTGCATAAGTGTTTTAAAACCACGCCCATTACACTGGCCACGCCCCTTTGAGAGACCCCCAGTTTTTTCATCCCACTTAAAGCCCTGTATAAAAGCTTTATTAACAGGTGTCAAATCACTTTTTCCTCTATCCTTCCTTTTCTCTTTATCTCTCTCCTTGCCTTTGTCAGTTGCTTTTTTCCCTAATGCTCTCACATGCCTCTCCCCAACTTTCTAGTTGTTGCTCTCGCTTATTTTATCTCCTCATCTAGCATTGCTGTCTTTTACCCTTGCGTCGGTCTTTGAACCTCTCCTTTGTCTCCCTCTCGCCTCTGCATGCTGCTCTGCCCTGTTTCACTCATCGTTAGCAGTTTCCATTTACCTTTCATCTATGTTATTGTTCCTTTATATTTTGTTTGTCTCTTCATTCGTGTTTTCATGTTCAGCTTTGCCTCTTCCCTCTCCTTGATGTTTTGCATGTCCTCTACCATCTCTCTTATTGCAGTTCTCCTCTTTACTCATTCCTGCTCTGCCTTGATTCTCTTCTCTCCTAATATCTGGTTGTTCCTCTTCTTTGTTTGTCGCATCTCTTACAATCTGTTTCTTCTTGTTTCCCCTGTTAGTGCTTTTCTCTGTCTTCCTCTTTTCTTTCTTTGCTGCATGCCTGGTCTCCACTTATCTCTCTCTCCATTTCAGGTTGCTGCTCATATTTGTCTATGGTGTCCTTGTTCTCTTCTCATTCCGTTCTCTCATCTGTCCGTAATGCCTTGTTTTCTCCCCATCTGCTTTCTTTTCTCCTGTTCTTGTTCTCTTTCCTCTTCTTTTGTTCATTACCCGTTTCTTTCTACAGCTCACCACCTCAAGGTTTTCCTCTGTTCTCTGCCCTTGTTCTTTCCTCCCCTTCTATCTTCATGTTACTATGCTCTGTCCTGAATGGGATGGGGGGGAAAGGAAATGGAGGCCCTTGGCACAGGACTGATTCAGAATCCATTCCAAATACAAGGTAGACTCTTTGTCCAAGGCATAGTTGTACTTTTACAAGAGGGCTGACATTTGAGTGTTACAAATGGCTGCTAATAACTGCAGATTGCGCGCCCTGTGCATACCCCTAAGCATCTGACTGCATCCGAAGCATTTCTCGTGTGTGCCTGTGCGGCTCCACGTCGGGTCCATACCAACCTGCAAGTATTATTGGGCCACAGATAATCTCAACCCTTGTGTGGCGATTTCAGTTTTTTTCTTTAAGCACTGTCCAACGCTCCCTCGATTCTGTTGTTTTTCTACCAACATTTTCAGTGTCCCCAAGGTACACATTTCCCCCTAAAGCTATAGCTTTTAAACCACACACAGATGTCAGTGCCGGGTACTCTTAAAGTCTGTCTCTGGTGTCTGGGCTCCTCGCATGTCTTGAAACCGTGCAGTGAATGTGCTCGGATGAATACATCAGAAAGACATTTAATACCACAAGGCCAAATTCAACAAGGCCAAATTCAAGCTCTAGTGCTGAGCTCTGGTGGCCTCTGGGGCGAGTACAGTTAAGAACCTTACAATCTCTGTGGCTGCCTAACAGATCAAACAAAGGGGTAGATGGGCCTGCGATGGGCAGCATTGAATCGGTGTATTCGGACACTGCGGATTTAGCATTTTCCTTTGCCATTCCCTAGCTTCATGACTGGGGTCAATTAACAATGTGATTATATGAAACATCAATGTTGTGAACTGTAGGTAAATAATGTTTTCTGTAATTGAGTCCCATAATTGGGTAATAGTAATATCTGTTATTTACAAATCTTAGAAACAGCAGCAGTGCAATCTTACGCGCTATATAAAAGCAAGTTATTACCACTAGAGTCCCAAGGCCTTTGGGTGCCATTGAACTGCTCATTGGATGGTAGCTGTTCATATTTCATTTGTGAATCTTCAGTGGATATAATGGTCAAGCGGGCAAGGCTAATTTAGGAGCTGCTGAGGATGTGAAACTCTAGTATGATATCCCAGAGCGTAGTAGCAGTGAAGGTCATTGTCCAGTCACCGCTATATGATTTAACAAGACTGATATAACCCTCTGTAAGGACATTGTATGGCCCTAAATGTTAATATACCGCTTGCTTGGTTAGGCCTTATAAATATGTGATCATCTGCATTTGTGCATGGAGAGAAATAGTGAACACTCTGCAGTCTTGGAACTTCGCCTGATAGGGACGTGTTGCCATGAAACTCTGTGGTTTTTTAAATTATGTGGTGTGTAATGAAAATGTGTAGAGTTGAATTATGAGGGGTTGAGTGAACTAAATTGAGTACCGTATTGTCTGGCGTATAAGACGACTTTTTATACCTTGAAAATCTTTTCAAAAGTTGGGGGTCGTCTTATACGCCGGGGTCATTTTAAAAGCAAGCGAATATAGCCCAAACCCCATATACGCCCAGTCGTCTTATATGCCCAGTTGTCTTATATGCTAGAAAATACGGTAGCACTATGGCATGGCATGGAGTGGATTTATGTGGAGTGTTGCAACGTGGCACACACTGGAGTATATAGAGTATATTTATGTAGCATGGAGCAGTGTAATTATGTAGAGTTGAATTATGTGGTGTTAAGTGGTATTCTGTAGAGTGTAAGCATGTTGTCTGGTGAAATGTGAGGGGTTGAATTGTGGAATTGTGTGGCGTTGGTTGGAATGATGTGGCATGGCATGGTGTGGTGTATAATTGTGTGGAGTGCAATTATGTGGCATGTTGTGAAGTTGTATTTTTGTGGAGTGTAATTATGTGTGTTAAAGTTGAATTTAAGTATGTGGCGTGAAGTGTAATTATGTAGGTTGAAATGGAATGTATAGTTGACTTTTTGGATTTGTGTTGTGTGAATTGTAACTATGTGGTTTTGAGTGGTATTCCTTTTGAAGAACGCTAAAGCAACAACCTCACCTTGTGCTGCTGGTGGGATTGTCTCCTCGTTGCCACTGTTTGCCGCTGCTCCTTGCCGGACCCGCTTCGCGGGTCCCGCTGCGCGGCCGACAGCCTTGCCACTGCTACTCTCACCTTCCAGGGGATTTGGGCGTTGTTACTGACCGGCAGGGCTGCGAGCTGTTAGCGGGAGACTCCGAGGTCCAGGAGTCCCCGCGCGCCCGTCACCACCTGGGCTGCTCTCCCTGCCGGCTCCACCCCCAACCTGCTTTGAAAATCGGCGGCTCAACCACGGACAAGCGGATTCCTTTTGAAGAACGCTAAAGCAACAACCTCACCTTGTGCTGCTGGTGGGATTGTCTCCTCGTTGCCACTGTTTGCCGCTGCGCGGCCGACAGCCTTGCCACTGCTACTCTCACCTTCCAGGGGATTTGGGCGTTGTTACTGACCGGCAGGGCTGCGAGCTGTTAGCGGGAGACTCCGAGGTCCAGGAGTCCCCGCGCGCCCGTCACCACCTGGGCTGCTCTCCCTGCCGGCTCCACCCCCAACCTGCTTTGAAAATCGGCGGCTCAACCACGGACAAGCGGATTCCTTTTGAAGAACGCTAAAGCAACAACCTCACCTTGTGCTGCTGGTGGGATTGTCTCCTCGTTGCCACTGTTTGCCGCTGCGCGGCCGACAGCCTTGCCACTGCTACTCTCACCTTCCAGGGGATTTGGGCGTTGTTACTGACCGGCAGGGCTGCGAGCTGTTAGCGGGAGACTCCGAGGTCCAGGAGTCCCCGCGCGCCCGTCACCACCTGGGCTGCTCTCCCTGCCGGCTCCACCCCCTTATCCACCAGTCTTACAGGCATAAAAGCACAGTATCGCCCCCGCACCGCGGGAGCGCGCGGGAGGGCGCCGGGAGAAGCCCGGGACAAGGGCGGGACCGTTTGAGGCCGTTCGAGGTCTGAGAGGACTGGACTGGGCCAGCCCTCTAAGCCCCCATAAACGGCCTCTCCCCTGCAATCACAAGGAACTATGTCATCTCGTGAGTATAAGGAAAGGGCGGCCAAATCCAAATTAAAAAACGGAACCCTAGATGACTTCATTACTAAAACACACTCTGCAATAGACAATGAGATCGCCAAAATGCAGCGTCGAGTTTCATCCGAACTGGACGCTGCAAGGAGGCTGTCACAGGAGATAGCTGCGGCAAAAAAATCCTCCCTAGGTGCTTTTGCCTTTGCCAAAACCCCTGACCGTTCTATTGCCCAACCTTTAAAACTAATTGAAACAACTGTAGACATCCATCATCAAACGGTGCCTATCACACACACCTCAAAAGAAACTTTACAATCACCCTCATTATTATCCGATGACCCTTTACAAACATCTAAACTTGGGGTAATGGAGGAGATAAATGAGTGTAACAGAGATGTGCCAGTATTAGGCTTAAAATCAATTTCTGTAAATCAGGTTGTGGGAGTTCCTAAAAATAAACAGCAGGGGACATACACCAAAAGGAAACGTGCTAATCAAACATCATACGCTAGGAAAAAAGTAAAGGTTGCAAAGTCACAACTATCTACCAAGTTGCCATCCCCGTCTCCAGCAATTAATACTCAACCTGCTGACCCCACAGCAGAGGCAGTTGTGGATTCGCTAGAGATAATCCAAGATAGGGATAGATTGACAATAGTGAAGGAGAATAATGAAGTACCACTATGTGTTATAAATGGGGGAGATGTTGAATTTCTGACCGTAGTTTGGGAAACTCTTAAAAAGCTTTTAAACCCCTTTGAGGACAGATTATTGCAGATAGGATCCCAACTCTCTAATATTGATAAAAAGTTTTCACATTCAGGGAAACACCCCGGTAAGGAAGACAAAAATTTATTGGTCGGTGTTGAGAAACTTATAAAAAATTTACTGAACCCCTTGATGGAGAAAACTCAAATAATAAATTCAAAATTAGATCAATTGGAGTTTTTAACATCTAAGAACACCACTTTACTGGAAAGCCTGGTAGGAAATAAAAAACAACCCCCCACTACTGTTGGTAAGACTAGTGATAACACCAGCTCAGGGAAAAAGGGCTTTAAGCCTAACTTGATATCGCAACCTCTATCTAGCGGTACCACTTCCAGCACTACCCCCTCCTTAGTACCAACACCATTAATAAAAATCAAACAGGTGAATACAGCGGGCCAAAAGCCAAATAATCCTCTGGTGGTAACTACACCAGTCAATACATCTGCACCGGCCCAAATTAATAAGGAAGTGAAAGAAACACCGTCAAGTAAATCTCAGGCACCCAGTAAAACCCCATTACAGGGTAGGGAGATCTACATAAATATACCCCCAGAGTCCGCGCCTTACATGGCCATCCTGACAGGCGTTCAACCCATCCGAGAGAATAAATATGAGAAAAATGAGGACCTCCTAAATAAAACAAAATTTTGGCTAAACACAAATAGGCCATTGACCGAGGACACTGTCACAAAAATCCTCAGTGTTCGTAGGGTTCCCTGGGTTGGACCAAGCAAAAAAGACCTGGAGGGTGATTGCATTCTGATAAACTTTAGAGATAGTTGGGTTAAGGATATCATCTGTAGTAAGGCCAGGTTTGGGAGGATGGGGGATATCCAGTGTATTGGTCTCGAATACTTTTATCCCAAACTCTGTCAGTCTAACCCTGAGCAAAACCCTTTTCACCAAGGACAGCGTACAAAGGGTGGATACCAAACGGGTTGGACACGCAATTTAAATATGAATCAAGACCCGTTCCACCATTATACTCCTTGGCAAGAGACAGTTCCCTTTATGGGGCCGCCTATCATGGGTGATTTTACACAAGTTCCTTACAACCCACGACGATCTAGGTTTAGGGGCCCAGAATACCCTGGCTGGTTTCCAAATATTAACAACTATAACAACAACATCCCATTGAGGAATCGCTTTGACCCTTTTATGAACTTGGATGAGGTTGATTGACCACCACTTAGGATTAAAGGGACAATATCTACAATACCAGGTGGGGGAACGAAAGAAGATCAAGGTATATGCACTAATGATGTTGAGCCTGTGAAAGTAACATGTGAGGGTAATAACATGAGCGCTGGATACCTACAGATGGGCTCCGCTGATATGCCAATGGTCAGCTTAGATAATGGCCACGAACAGAATATGTCACCAACGCTCAACGCCAATACCACTGTCGTAACAGATGCCTTGGGAAATAGTCACGGACTACAAGGGTCCTCATCATCATCATCATCAGCACTAATATCTCTATTATCCTGGAATATCTCTGGAATAGTGAACAAATTAGATGATGAGATATGGTTAGATTTTGTGGAAACCCATGGAATCTTGTGTCTTCAAGAGACTTGGTCTAGGACTACCTGCAATATAGAGGGCTTTCAATCACTTGCTGTCTCGGCTGTCCCATCTACATCGGGGAGGGCAAAAGGTGGTATATTGACAGCATTGTCAACAACACTACAGAACCTTCATACCACGACACTGGTAGAGACAAATTGGTACCAAGTATTGTTATTGGAACACCTATTCCCTGAAGCAGTGTTACTCATTAATTGGTACTACAATATCTTCAATGTATATGACACTTCGGTAATTGAAGACTTGGAGTATGCTCTAGGTAAAATCCGCTGTAAGCATCCTTCCTCGCCGATTATATGGGTTGGAGATTTCAATTGTACACTCTGCAGTCATGGGGGTTCAAATGTATGCGGTTTGGAGGATCTGAATGCCCAGCCCCTAAACCACTTTAGGCACACTCCGCAGGGGGATGCCTTGAATAATATCATCGTAACCAATGATCTATGTGTGGTAGACCCCTGGTCCCCCCCAGATACCCCGCATATTCCAAGTTTCCAGGGCTTGAGGGGAGAAATGAGTACAATTGATTTTGTTCTGGTATCAAGTACCTTTCTTAAGTATGTGGAAAAGCTGGAGGTGGTGGCAAATCCCACTAGTGACCACAACCCTTTATTATTATCTATATGGGTTCCTACACAAGAACCACCAAGGAAAAGGGAACAACCCATTGAGTACAACAAAAATAAGGGTGTAACCCTGAAATGGGGGAAGATAAATGTGCACAAGTTGGAAGAGGATATTGTTGTAAACTGTAAAAATGATATAGAATTGTGTTTAGCAGGTTCCGATTCACAAAATGTTATTGAAAGTTTTGAGAAGTTGTGCTCCTATATAGGACAGTGCCTAAAAAAGCCTACAAGAAAGGGAGGCCAAAAGGCCTTTAGATGGTTTGATTCTGTATGTTCTGCCACACACCGATCATTGAAATTAGCATTGTGTGAAAAGCCTAGAAATAAAGAGCTTGTCAGGACCAGTAGGAAGGCGTATAGAGACGCCATTACAAAAAGAAAACAGGATTTGAAAACCAGGGCTTGGGATGACCTCGAAAAGGCAGCAGAACTGAAAGATAATAGGCTATTTTGGGAGGTAATTAATCGTCCCCTTTTTAAGAGCAATAATAATGAAGCTATAGCCATCCAGGTTACCGCTGAACAATGGGTCCAACATTTTAGTAAGATTTTTAACCCTAATTCGTATTCATTAATGTTAGACAATGAGGGGACAGGGGATGTGGTGTCTTCATCTCCCTCGGCCCTGACCCTCAGCTCTTCATTCACTTTGACTGAGATTGAGGAGGCCCTAGGGAAAGGAGCACCATTAAAAGCTCCAGGCCCAGATGCTGTCCCTCTGGATCTTTTTAAATCCAAGGTTAGTTTGTGGGCACCTATTCTATTGAATGTTTTTAATGCTGTAGTGGTTGGCCGTATCCCTGGCACATGGAAAGAGGCAACGGTAGTGCCAATTTTTAAGAAAGGCAACAGATCCGATCCTTGTTGTTACCGCCCGATTTCTTTAATAGATGCCGCATGTAAAATCCTAGGTAGAGTAATCTTGGCGAGATTGGAAAGTTGGGCAGATTCTGTTGGATTGATAGTTGACTCTCAATATGGATTCAGACACGGAAAGGGGACAAATGAGCAGTGTCTTAATTTGGCACTAATCATGGGAAAGTACGTGAAGGCCAAAAAATCTATTCATCTGGCCTTCATGGACTTGACAAGCGCTTTCGATACTGTATGCAGGAACAAGTTGTGGAGGATGATGATTGACATGGGCTTTGAAGAACCTCTAGTGTCCTTGCTTCGCAGGTTGCATGAAGCAACCAATGTGTCCATCAGGTTTGGCACTGGGGGGGAAATAACGGAACCAATTCCTTCTACTGAAGGAGTGCGTCAAGGATGCATCTTGGCGCCTTTCCTCTTCTTAGTTTATACAAACGGACTTGAACAGTACCTACTAAATCAGGGCTGCGATTTCCCAAAAATTAATGGTAAAAGCGTCCCTATGCTTTCATATGCGGACGATACTGTCCTAATGACATTAACAGGAAACGGCATGCAAGTGTGTTTAGACGCATTTAATAAATTCATGCTTGATCTAGATCTAAAGGTAAACTTTGGAAAATCCTTTATAATGTCCTGTGGCCCCAAGGGGTCGTCTGTTAGGAAGTTCGTGGTAAACAACCGCACAATTGGGAAAGTGGATAATTTCAACTATCTTGGTAATCTGTTTGATAGTAAACTAAGATGGTCACCGGTAATAAAGGTTCGAGCCCAGAGTATGACAAGGGCGATAGAGGGCATTTTCCGCTTCTGTAGCAAACTGGGGCAGAAACACATAACGCATCTTAGAACTCTCTACACTTCAAAATGCCTATCTGTAGCTACCTACGGGGCAGGGGTGTGGGGGACTGAAATGCCTGCCGCAATACAGGTGGTGGAAAACAACTTTATAAAAAGAGTCTTGTCAGTCCCAAAAAGTACCTCAAACATTTTCTGTCATAATGAACTTGGCATGGTTAGTGTCTCTGATACAATCTGCTTGTCACCTTTACTGTTATGGGGCAAAATCTGGCAGTCAGAAGACCTGCAATTAACCAAAGAAATTATTACTGACTGCATGGCTTTAGATAACTCAAAGCAGATACCCTGGTTGTCCTATGTTTGTAACATGTTGAACAAAATCGATCTTGGTTCCTATTTTTATAGTCCCGGGAAAATCGAGGGAAATTACAAAATGGACATAAAGGCGAAGTATTTGATGTCTGTGAACCAGCTTTGCAGGGACAACATAATTGATAATGATACTATCCGTATCTGTAAACCCCAACCCCAGTATTATTTAATATTTACCCATAATGTGCAATGGCGATTCCTTTTAACAAGGTTTAGACTGGAGACCCTACACTATCAATTTGCCTTTCCTAAACAAGGGGGTTGGGGTGAGAGACTGCCCCCTTGTCCCTGTAATAATAGGGACAGACAAAGTACCTTACATTTGGTTCTTTTTTGTTCATTGTATAAAGAGCCAAGACTCCGGTTTATTAAACCAATTTTGAAGGGCAGGCAACCTTGCACCTATAGGGAAGGCTATGAATTTTTGTTATCACTAACTTCTGTGGAAATCTGTTGTGCAATGTTAAACTTCATCAGAATCTCACTAAAGATTAGGAAGATCTATGGGTAGCACAATCTGTATTGAAATTTTACAAAATTTGAGAATGTAGATGTTTTTGTTATTACTATTGTCATTTTTTAGGTCTTTTTCCTAAATTCTTGTGTAAGTTTTTGTTTTAATTTAGCTTTTAAAGGAAAGATGAATTACATGTATGTTAGTTCAATACTTTTATGATTCATTTTATGTTTCGAATAAAGTTTTTGAATACGAATACGAGTGGTATTAAGTTGTGTGGAGGGCTATTATGTGAAGCATAATTATGTGGAATGGAGTGAAATAGAAATGTGGTTTTTAATTTTTAGGATTGTAATTATGTGGTTTGAAATGTTGTGGAGTGGAATTAATTATAGTTGAATTGTGTGGCATGATATTATGAGATGTTTAAAGGTGCTGTGTGTGGTAGAATTATGTGGTGTGTTTTTGGAAATGGCTTGCACTCCATGGCTTTTATGTCATGGGGTATCAAGTTGTCCATTTGTTGGAAAAGGACTTGTTTCGAACAACTAAAATGCAAGCCTAAACCGTATAATTGTTCCCAGAAAGATTCACCTGAAACCGTTTCTTTGTATGTTGTGGTTAGCGCAAGAGTTTGTTCCCATTTTATGAAAAAAGTGCATGAGGCACACACTATAGCTTTTGGATACAATGTGTGCATTGGATGTTTTTGGCCTTTTTAATTGTAAATGAACAGTAAAAGGATGTTGTTTTCTTAAGAGACGCGTACAGCGGTTTCCTCCCCCTTTGTGAAAGTCTTCTGAAACTACTAGAGAGCACTTGCAAAGGAGTCGACATCGGCAAGTGTTCTCTAATGTAAGCATCCCACTTGCTTTTCAGCTGTGAAACACTATTCCCTAGAGTGGTGTACATGGCAATAAAAACAAGCATTTACAATGCAATGGTCTCTGCATTATTAAAGGTAGAGCTATTGGCATTGCTCATGACATTTTTTTTAAAAACATAAAAAAATGGCATTGTCATTTACAATGCCAATAGCTTAATCGCTCGCAAATGCATGACCTATTGCATTTACACCCACACAGAGCCACACTCACAAAGCCACACACACACACACACACAGAGCCATGCACACACACAGAGCCATGCACACACACAGAGCCATGCACACACACAGAGCCACGCACACACACAGAGCCACGCACACACACAGAGCCACGCACACACACACAGACAGAGCCACACACCCAGACAGACAGAGCCGCGCACACAGACAGAGCCACACACACACAGCCACACACACACACACACACAGTCACGCGCCGACACACACACAGAGCCACGCGCACACACACACACAGAGCCACGCGCACACACACACAGAGACACACACACACAGAGCCACGCGCGCACACACACAGAGCCACGCGCGCACACACACACAGAGCCACGCGCGCACACACACACAGAGCCACGCGCACACACACAGAGCCACGCGCGCACACACACACAGAGCCACGCGCACACACACACAGAGCCACGCGCACACACACACAGAGCCACGCGCACACACACACAGAGCCACGCGCACACACACACAGAGCCACGCGCACACACACACAGAGCCACGCGCACACACACACAGAGCCACGCGCACACACACACAGAGCCACGCGCACACACACACACAGCCACGCGCGCACACAGAGCCACGCGCGCACACAGAGCCACGCGCGCACACAGAGCCACGCGCGCACACAGAGCCAAGCACGCACACACAGACAGAGCCACACACACACACACAGACAGAGCCAAGCACACACACACAGAGCCACGCACGCACACACAGACAGAACCACGCTCACACACACAGACAGAACCACGCTCACACACACACACACAGACAGAGCCACGAATAACTGAGCGAGTCTAGCTTTTCCCATTCAATTCAGTCAGTGGTAGGACTCCTTTAGCTCTGTAAAAACAATCAGAAGCAATCAGGTCAAAGGTAGTGTCAAATTGTAATGCTTGCTTGAGTACTAAACCAGGGTTATAGTGGAAGATACTAAAGACAACAGATGCAGATCAAAGGATTGGCTACATTTTGGCACTTGATGAGAACACGGCTGTGAAATGTGGTAGGTGTATTGATAACAGATTTTAAATGATGTATTTTTATTGTTTAATTTAACTTGACTTTTATGGGTTTTTGCAAAAGCCGAATAAAATCTTACTGACTCCAGTGCTTGCTTCACATGTGCTCTTCACATTGCTGAAAAATGCCCTTGTCATGTTTATCACCTATGTCTTTAGTGAACAACACTTCCCGTGCTAGGAAACATTAGTTACCCAGTCCGTAATAGAGTTAGCTGAAACAAAAGTACCAGAATTGAAAGTCCTGCAGACGTACATTCAGAACTTGGCAGTACGTGTGTAAATACTATGTGGGCACCTGAACCTCTGTCTTCAGACTCAAGACACGCCTGGCCTCAGATCACCTATGCACGTGTGCGGTCTAGATTCCGCTGCATGCATCGTGGTATTATTAGCACATGAACTTATCATAAAAAGCTAAGGCTTTAAACTCATGGTTTCAGAGACCCTAGAAAAACAGCTCGGTGATACCCGTGGCCATATAGAAAAGCGCAGAGGAATGAGTAAGGTCTACTTACAGCATCCAGCGTCGTAGAGCCTAGACGTTGCATTGGAAACAGTTGCCATGAACAACTGCTACGCAGGATGATGACGTAACAGCACTGAGCGAAAACAAAAGCTATATACATATTCTGGAAGGCATAGATGTTTTGTTAAATCTCGATTCACAGCTGGTATTTTAAGCACCTTATTAACCACGTTGAAGTTACCACGTTAACAAAAAAGTGCGAGCGTCTGCCTTAATAAATCGACTTGTCCCAAAACAATACACAGCAAATCCATCTTGATCGCAAACGCCCGTTGCGCACCCTAGGATCTGCACTGTTAAATACGGCTCTTAATCCAACAAGCGTTGTCAGAGCCGCCCCCGTGGGAGCACAGAGAGGAGACTGCGAGCGAGCGGTGGGCGCCTTCCGGGCCTAGGGTGGGGAAAGAGAGCGGGCGGCTGGTGCTTTACGAGACTGGGCGGGAGAGGCGGCTGCGGGGTTCTGGGCGCGGGCTGCAGGGGCCTTGCGGGCCGGCGGCGGAGACTTTGGTGCCGCTGCAGGATCCTTCGGCGGGGACTGGGAGCGAGCGGCCGCTGGCTTCAGAGGGGACCGGGCCTGGGACAGAGCTGGCAGAGTGACGAAAAAACAGCCCTGAAGAAAAAATAAGTAAATGCCCACAATGGCCCACCTCTGCATGACGGAAAAAGAGTTGGGGCTTAAAAAAAAAGACTGAAACGCCCACGAATCTGCTCAGCGGGGAATAGACTGATTGACACACATCTCTTCCAATGGCTAGCCTCCATTTATGGAGCTAGCCAATAGAAGAAAAGGCGGGTTCAAGCCCCAGTACTGGGGAAACATAAGATCTCGGCTGTGCGACACTGCTGCGCAGTGTACGCTAGGCCGAGCCCTAAAAACCACAAATGGCACCTTCAAGCCTACACTGCTCCCGACACAAATCTTGCAGCACTCACAAACCGCTTCTCAGCGGGCAACCAACAGAACAAATAGTCTGTCTTTCACGGAATCCCTAATTTAAGTATTCTCTAAAGTAGCCTTGTTGTGTGGTGACCTGGCTTAACAATTTCATTATTTATAGGCTCTGCTAAAAACATTTACCAATTTGTGAGAGAAGCACAGACACTGTCTTATTTTAAGGTCGAGCCTAGCAGCAGCGCGCATTCTCTGCTCGCTGTGTGAGACTGCTGTAGTAGAGTATGGGTGCGAAGCTACGCCCACTCTCCTCCCATATTTTTCATTGGCTTATGTCATTGTCTTTCGTAAATGCTGCCTTCAGATTCGTTAATAGGCCTGTTAGTCCCTCCTTAGTACAGCCTTGCCTTCATTTGTACCTTCCCATGGCGACTGGCCCTTTTATTTCCGTTGTTACACAGTACCTGTTTTTTAATCTGTAAGCACTGTATACTTTAATGAGTTTCCCTTACTGCAGTCCGGGCATGCGCTGCTTCAGCTGAAACCGCTTGTGTTTTTTTAAGCAGCACAGCCGCCCCTTAACACGGGCGCCAACTTTCAATCACTTTAACCCGGCATTATCTTGTCTGTTTCAACCTCCCCAGTAAAATGGATTTTGAAATTATTAGCAAATTAAGTCATGTGAATTGCAGGTAGCACATAAACCTGTGCTAATGGGCTGAAGCTGACACCAGCACACCTGTGTTGCATGTCATCTGTACTAAAGCCACATGACTGGTTGTTTTCAAAAGCCTGTGGCCTTTATTATACAGACACAAAATCTGAAGTGAGAGTTACATATGATCCGAGCTATAAAACCTAACAAAGCGCTCCAACACCTTTCGCTCTGTGATTGCACTGTCGTGGCTCAGGTGGAAGAGTGGGAGCGGGGGCTATTTCCTGCCCTCTCTGTATTTTGAGTGTGCTGTGTGGCATTGCGTAACGTTATTGCTATCTTTGGCCGAATAAAAATCACTCCAGCTGTAGTAGGGCCCTGGCTTCACCTCCTGGTGCAGGACCGGCTACGCTTTGTCAGGCATGGAGGGAGGGATGGTCTCGGCTGCAGCTCCGGCCTCGTACAGTGCCCCTGCTATTACTAGTGAGCGAGAAGTGCTGTTGTGGTGGTATTGGTGGTGGCGGTATTGGTATTGGTGGTGGTATTGGTGGTGGTACTGATATTGGTAGTGGGGGTATTAGTGGTGGTACTGGTATTGGTGGAGGTGGTATTGGTAGTGGTGGTAGTATTGGTCGTGGTGGTGGTATTGGTTGTGGTAGTGTTATTGGTAGTGTTGGTGGTATTGGTTGAGGTGGTGGTATTAATGGAGGTGGTGGGGGTGGTATTGGTGGTGATGCTGGTATTGGTGGTGGTAGTATTGGTTGTATTGGTGGTGGTATTGGTGATGTTGGTGCTGCTTGTGGTGATTTTGGTGGTGGGGTATTGGTGGTGGTGGTAATATTAGCAGTGGTGGTTGTATTGGTGGTGGTTTTGTTGGTGGTATTGCTGGTGGTGGTGGTGTTGGTGGTGGGGATATTGGTAGTGTCATTGGTGGTGGTGATATTGGTGGAGGTGGTGGTATTGATGGTAGTGATAGTATTTGTATGGTGGTGGTGGTAGTATTGCTGGTATTGGTGGTGGTGTTAATGAAACAGGCTTTTGAAAACAACCCGTCAGGTGGTTTTAGTACAGATGACATGTAAAGCAGATGTGCTTTTGTCAGCTTCAGCCCATTAGCAGAGGCTTATGTGCTACCTGGAATTCATATGACTTAATTCGCTAAGCATTTCTAAATTCATTTTACTAGAGGTGGGGGGTTTAAAACAAACTTAAGATAATGCCTGGTTAAAGTGATTGAAAGCAGGGGCCCGTGTTATGGGGGCGGCCATACTGCTTAAAAAAAACACAAGCGGTTTCAGCTGAAGCAGCGCATGTCTGGCCTGCAGTAACAGAACTCCATAAATAAATAGTGCTTAGAGACTAAATAGCCGGTTCCCTGAAACAACCAAAGTAAAGGGACCAGTCGCCATAGGAGGGTACAAATGAAGACAGATGTACTAAGGAGAGACTGACAAGCCTATTAACTAATCCGAAGGCAGCATTTACGAAAGACAATGACACAAGCCAATGAAAAATATGGGAGGAGAGTGGGTGCAGCTTCTCTCTCATTCTCTACTACAGCAGTCTCGCAGAGCGAGAAGCCTGTGCACGCTGCCGCTAGACTCGACCTAAAAAGTTACTTAACAGATGGTAAAATAGAAACAAGTGGTTGCACCAGAAAGTATCCTGCCTGCAACAGTCAGTAGGCAATAGTCCTTTAACCCGTTCCGCACTGAGTGAATTTTCTCGCTGTGTGGGGGTTTTATTGAGTGGGTGGAATTCGGACGGCCCCTGGCCGTCGTCAGCCTTGTGTGCTTCGGATGGGTGGGGCCATCCAAAGCACACAAGGGGTTAAGAAAATAGTGCCCTCAGACTGGTAATAAATCCTATGGAGTTACAACACTAGTGAAAGGGCTTGTCCTCGTGGGAGGTTACAAAAGTAGAAAAGGCGGTACTAAGGTGGGACTACTAAGCCTATTTACAAATAGAAAGCAACCATTTAGAAAGGACAGTAACAGGAGCCAATTGGAAATATGGGAGGAGCTTCAAGTCCATGCCTGAATACAGCATGTCTGAAAGAGAGAGCACAAACGCTGCCTATGCGAGTCCTAAACACAGCATCAACACGTTAAAAGGCAATAAAAAATAGCACCACTACTTCAAGGTTTAAATATATATATATTTGTGTGTGTGTGTGTGTGTGTGCGAACACAAGCCTACATATGTTTATATAAACACACATATATAATTAAAAATAATATTTTACATTATATTGTTTTTTGTTTAATTCTTTAAATTTACTAAAAAAGCACATTATTTATATTTTTTCACTGAAAAAAACCAAAGGTTACAGGGACGTTATAGTTAGGCTCAGATTTCACTTGTACAAAACCATTGAACTTCAGCAGTTATAGTTAACCTGAGATAACTATAACATATTCCCCTGCGATGCACTGCATATGACCCCACACATTACATCACTCATGACATGGTCTGTGACATCACTGATGTCATCACATATGTCACGATTTCACAGAATTTAAAAAAAAATGTATTAATGCTTTTTGCCCTGGTGGGGGGTTGGCAGCAAATCAGATATCAGCATGGGGACTGTCGGATCCTCGGAGGACTAATTTGTATTTTTTTTAATAACTCTAAAGCTACTGAATGCATTTACACCAAATAGCAAAAAGCACTCTTTCAGGATCAAGAGCTAGTTTTCTGCAAAATGTGCTGTAAATCGGTCCAGCAGTTTGAGCTGTTGTCATGTTCAAAATCCATTTTTTATGACTCCCTTTTTAGCGGTCTCAACTTGACGGATTGCCCTGAAACTTTTCATGCCCAACTAGAATTAGCAGCGCACTTTTTCTGATGGATATATATCTATATATTCATCAGAAAAAGTATTAACCATTCAATTCCTAATCATAAATTACCAAACAAATAAAATAAACATATTTACAAAATATATTCTAAAAATGTAAAAACAAACATATAAACCAATACTACAACATTATAATTGAATACAAATATTAATAAAAAATATATTTAGCCAATATTAGGAAATGTACAGGATAATAGATCTACTATTCCTACTCCAGTTTATGCAACAGTAGAGACATTTTAGAACTTCAAATGGGATAAAAATATTACCACTCCAAACAGTGCAACAGTAGGGAACGTTTTGGACTTCGGAAGGGTTAAATTTACTATCCCAACTCTAGTCTAATCAACAGTACGTAAACTACTTCACTTCAGACACATTACATATTTAAGTAGCCCGAGTAATTTAGAAAAATAGAAAACTCTAAATATAAACATTATTGCTTAATATAAAAATGTGCATTGCATAATGTACATAATTGATCAATTTAATAATTAATATTCATCATTGATAGTTAATTTTTACTTAAGTAACTTCCCACTCTTAACCCCTACAATCCCAGCAGCACCCTGCACCTTAACCTTAAGTATGGTAAAGCGATATTGCATAATATAAATAATTAATATCAATCAGATACTTAAGAATTTTAATAATTATTACTTAATAAACTTCCCACCCAATCCCCCTACAAACCCAGCAACCTGCTACACTATAAATTACTATTACAAATTACATTTAAAAAGTCTACATCACTTAAAATGTAAACCTATATTTAAAAATGAATAACAATTATGCGAACAATGCAAACCTAATATTGATGTAGAAACTAAAACACATTAAATTTATAAGAAAACTATGTTCTTTACAGCTATATTATGGAAAACTATATTTACAATATTCTTAACAATGAGATTTCTTACCTGACAAAACGATATTCTTGACAACGATATTTCTGCATCGTGATATTTTCTTATCACTATTTTTTTCCTGATAATTCTGTCTCCCAAAATGTACAGCTCCATATTTTGACCAATTTCCTTTAATGAACCTTCATAATTGATAGGCTATTGTTGCTGAACCAGCAAGATCCCAGGACTCGTACGCAGGGTAGTAGGTGGTGGTGTTTACGGTCAAAGCCCTCCGTATCCAAAGGACTCTGCACAATACTTTTTGAGTTGTAGTTTGAAGTTTTCACTAGAATCCCTGAACATTGGCTGTTCTTTGGGCTTTATTTTTTTACAATAAACTGCTCTGTTGCCCCTGTGTGTTTCTTTCTGAAGTTTTCCTTCTGTCTCTTTCTGTCTTCTGACAGTGCATCTCTTTTCAAGGAACTTTCCAACTGTGGATGGAAGATCTGCGCGGCTAATTGACACTAGAGCTGACCAAGTCTCTAAAAACCTTAGTTGGCTCGCTGTGCCTCTGGCAAAAGGGTCTGAACAAGCACAGGGATTTGAGAATATTTGGTGAGGGCTAGTGGCAGTGGATGAAACAGTTTTCAACTTAGTCCATAAATATCTTGTGCTTTGTGTCATTGGTGTAGAGGAACCCCTCTGGCGTAGGTTAATACTTCTCGATGGGGAAGGAATTTGAATTGGCTTATTCTGAAGAAGTGTCTTGTTCCTCACTGTTTAGGAGAGAGAGTGTGAGTTAGTCTTTTAGTAGTAACCTACTGTCAGTTGCACAGTTCATGTGATATAACTAATTTGGTAAGCTCTTTGATTGGCTTATTAGATCTTCTTAAGAATTTTAGCATCTCCTGCATCTGCAATCCGCACTGTGCCATCATGGCCATTTGATCGACGTAAAATGACAGCTCCCTTACTTAGAACTTCTTTCCTGGTGTGGATAGTTGTATTACTTTATAATGCACCATGGACTTTGTAGGTGTGGTTCTGCTCCTGCCCAGAACAGTATATAATATGCACAATTCTTTTATGGATACTTCTAAATGCAGATTCCTCACCTTTAGAATACGCCCAGTTGTCCGACTGAATCCGAAAATTATACAAAGCATTATTCCTGTGCCCTACCAGGTGGCTCCATGTGGCACTGCTTTGGCTTGTTACCGCCCCGTAAACAAAGTGGCGGCACATATAAGAGCCATATATGTGACACCCCTGAGCGCTGATGTCAGTTCATTTACTTCTGTGCCTTTACCCATAAATAAGAAGCACCGCTCCCTTTTTCAAATCGAAATCCAGTGTGCAAGGGAACAATGTCCCCACCCTAAAACCACAGGGTTAACACCATGCCGGGACTGTTGAAAATAGATGCCAGTAACAGACCAGCAAGAGATGTGCCTTTGGTGTTTAAGCTCAGGGCACAACTCCAAGACGGACAAAGAGTGTGCCTTCATGCACCCGAAGGCGATCCAGGACCATAAAGTGAAGCTGTGCGTAGCCGGACAGACATCGCATAAGTCCCACTCCAAGTTGATAGAACCCGCTCTCAAGGCCCTTCCCGCGACAGGTGGTCTTTGCAATCAGTCCTCCGGTAAGTCAAAAGTTTACATCAAAGAGGAGATGTAAAAAGCTGAAGCAGGACTCCTCCCCACCCTGCCACTCTCTATCTAAAGAGAAGTTCCAAGGGTGTTTAGAGGCCACTCTATCCTGCTTCCGATCCTCAATTAAGGAGCTGATTCAACAATTGATCCTGATGCACCCCTAGTTCCTTGGGCAATCACCAAATCTGCAGCAGGTTAAGGCCTTTAAGGAGGCTAAGCTGCATATTTTTGGTGCATTCCTGCCTCCCTCCCTCTGGCTCACTTTCAGACCCCTGCAGCCCAGGGGCCTCCAGTTGGGTTACGGTCAGCTGCAGATCTGTCCCTTGCGCCTTCCGAACTCCTAGAGCCCTCTTCTGCTTTTGCACTGCCTCAGTGCCAACTCACTTTCCAGTGCTAAGAAGTGCTGGTGCCTCCATTATCGGCACTGGTCCTTACTGCGCTAAGAGGGGTGCCTACTTCATTGTCCGACCCTCCGAGCCAAATTAGTTTCAACCCCAACCAAGGTTGTTCTCCAACTCCACTTCAAGGCAGCCTTTTCTAGCAAAGCCCGATTCTATACCACAAACTGCTCAGAGACTCCATCATCTCTTTGATTACAATTCTGACCAGAGTTTTCCTCTACCTTGAGATGGCGAGGAAGATTATGGGGATGATTTAACTTCATATTATGGTGATGACAGTTTATGCATTAACTTACAAGCGGCCAGTGGGCCACACTCTGCCCCCTGATGCAGGATTGATTGTCTTCATTGGACTGCAAACGGAAGAGAGTGCTTCCGTTGCTGTGGTAATATGATGTGGTGCTGAGGTCCTGGAACTGCAACCTAGTCTGTTGTAATTAAGACAAACATTCTTACGGAAGTCCTAAAACATGGGCCTGCTTTCTCTGAGTTATTGCCTCCATTCAACAATTTCGCAGTCGGTCAAACACTTGCTCTTGCCCACCAGTGAACAGGCAGGTGTCCATACCCCACAGACCAGTGTCTGACAACTCTGATTTTCTTACCTGGCATCTTACTCATGACCGTAAAACATATGCACCTTACTCCCCTCCCCCCCCCCCCCCTCCCCCAAGGATTTTCAAAGGATTGAGGTATTTAGAAAACTAATGTTCTCTTTGACTAACCAGACCTTGGGATTGGTCAACGGGCTTGCCTTTTAGGCTGATGTATGCACACCCTCTGGGATATGGTCAGCGAAATCTTGCTTGCAGTCCAAGAAGAATTTAGGGCCTCCCTGGTTCAAACCATCCAAGATGGTCAGGATCTGGCCAAATAAGCGTGCTGGCTTGGACACTACTGATTTCTTAGGGTGAGCAGTATGCACTAGTGTGGTGCTTCGTTGACATGCGTGTATGGGTATCCCTTGTGGGTGTGTCCTATGATGGATTCTGCCTCTTCGGCGAAAAAGCGGTCTTTGCTTTAGTACGCTTTCAGGAAAGCTTGACCATGGTGTGTTCTTTGGGCCTGTCCATCTCTGCCAGGCAGTTTCCCCTATAATTTTCAGCCCTATAGAGACTACCTCAGAGGCTTAGCCTACAGACAACGCCTGGGCCCTCTGCCCCCAGTGAGTCAACCTGTCCTTTCGTGGTTGGGGCGACAATCTTGCAGGCACTGTGCAGGTCACCAGGGGCATTGAGCTCCCCAGTCCCCTGTAGCGCCAGCATCCAAGCCACTTTAGTTCACCCTTCGCAGTACACAACAAGCCTGTGGCAGGCAGGATCCAACACACTCTCCCAGGGTTGCAGACCATCACATGGGACCGACCAGTCCGAATCGTTCAGCTTGGCAAACCCCTTCTGATTCTTTCTGACCTGCCACAGATCCCTTCCACAAAAGAGTGGCTTTGAGGAGCACCTGCCCATCTTACTGCAAGAGGTATGAGCTTAACTGTCCAAAGGGGCAATCAAGAGGGTTTCCGGACTTGGGAGTAGGGGCGGGTTGTTACTCCTGCTGTTTTCTCATACTGAAAATGGATGGAGGCCTTTGTCTTATTTTAAATCTTCTCCCATTAAATGCTTTCAAGCAGAACAACAAATTCAAAAATACTCACTGGTCCAAGTGTTGTCTGCCCTGAATCTGGGTGACTGGATGGTAGCCGAGGACCTGCTTGGTCCTTGGCCAAAAACATTTTAGGCTTACTGTGCCCCCTTCGGCCTTTACAGCACCCCTCGAGTGTTCACAAAAGTGTTATCCGTGGTTCCCCATCTTCGAAGGTTGAGGATACCAGTGTTCCCTTACCTTGGTGACTGGGCGCTGAAGACGAGCCAGCCACAGTCCGTTGTAGACGACCTTCAGGTGACTGCAAGCCTCCCGACATTGTTGTGGTTCTCGATCGAGTCAGTCACACCTGACTCCTTCACAGAGACTTCCTTTTATACGAGCTGTCTTGAACACTGCTGTTTAGGCCTTTACTCCGGGCATTCGGGCAATGATCTCTCTGTTTTAGCCTCTGTCCTGGATCTTGGTGACAGCAGCTCTGAGACTTCTTTACCTGCGAGTCTCATGCATCCAGCTTGTCCATTCCGCCATGTGGGCCCCGAAGTGGGATTTGAAGTTTCAGTGGATCCGGCACTAAGAAAATCTGTTGATTGTCCTCCAGGTATCAGAAACAACTGAACAATGTCTGAAGTGGCGTCTGCTCGACCGCTTCCTGACCAGCTGCAGACCCCTCTCGCTTCTACACCCAGAGCTGACAGTTGTGACGGATAAGTCGCTGCTGCTTTTGAAAGTTCACCTGGAAGAGTTGGAGATCTGGTCTCTATTGGAAACCCAGGTCTGTATCAGTCAGATGGAGTTGCGTGACATATGTTCAGCATTAAAGGCCTTCCTACCATCCATCAAGGGGAGGCAGATACCCACCAGAACCATTTGCAAAAGACCTTTTGAAAAGGCCAGTGACCAATATCATCAAAGCGCTTAACAAATATTTCTCTCTCACTTGCAGATAAACCGTATAATGCATCTTTTTGCTTGCCACCCTTAAAACACCACCAATAGGAATGCAGAGTTGAGCAATTTTATCTATTTATTTATTTATGTATTTAACATAAAACCATTATTGAAGTCTAAAGTATTGGGACGCTCATGTGCAATGAAAGTTGGCTTAAAAAAAAGACAAAGGAAGCGAGTACACCGAAACATGCAAAATAAGAACATTTGTAGCCAACACACAAAACAGAAAGACATCAATTTAAATCCAAAGCCTGCGGAGGCCCCGTGCACAATAAAATATTGTTCAAGATGGTAAAACGCAAAGTTGTACACGTAAACATCTGGTACTAGCGCTGAAGATGGAAAATACAAAGGAATAATTTGACTTTATCGCAGAAATCAAAAAGAATTTCTGGAAGACAGCAAGTTTAACAAAAAAAAAATAAACAGCCTTAAAATGCATCATGAAGCCAAGCAATCACTCATGAAAGGCGCCACGGCAAAACGCAACATTGAATTACATATGTACTTTTCGATTGATGTGTAAAACATAAACGTGCAGTTGTAGTCTAAAACCTGGAAACGCCATGCATTGTAAACGTATAGCTCATTCAGAGACGCGGAGCTAGTTGCCCTGTTGAGTTGGAAGTCATTGCCACGCCGCACACATTCCAAACTGCTTAAATGGAAATAAAAGCATTGGCAATGGTCATGCAAAAAGCAAACCCAACATTAAAACAAAATAGTCATCCCCTACAGAGCAGTTAAAACCTATAGACACTCCACAAACGGCAGGCAAGCAGCAAGCCATATAAAGTGAGAAAAATGATTGTAGTGAGCACAAAACGAATGCGCCACAATTTCTGTAAACGTGGTGATCACAGCCACTTTTTAGGTCGAGCAGCTAAAGGCTGCGCTTGCGCAGTCTGGGGAGGAGATTTAATGATTCTTAGTACGGCTTTAGAACCCGCCTCTCGGCCCGTCTCTCCTCCATTGGCTGGCTTCCTAAACAGAGGCCAGCCATTGGAGGAGAGAGCCGTCCCTCCAAATAAGCTCTGTCTTTTTCGGATTTGGGGGCGTACGTTTTGCTGGTCTGTCACTCAAAACAGCGAAACATGCCCCCAAATCCGAAAATTTTCAGAGTTGCCGGCCGCCATTTTGCTGCTCGAGCAGCGTCTACCGAGGACATGAGGTAAGCCTCTGCCCCCCTGTTTGTGCCGTTCTTAGCGGCACCGCACTCCAGCCACCTCGCGCTGCTTTCCTCCCTCCTCACCCTCTGGCTGGGCTCTGATCGGCTGTAACGCTCCTGCGCCCCGGCACAATCCGCCCGCAGCTGCTGCTGTTCCTTTGGCTCTTCTGGCTTGCGGCAGGTATGTGTACGCAGGGGCCGACACATGATCCATTACAGTCCCAGCCGGTAGTGTTTTTCTCATGTCCGGGTGATGTCCGAGTGGCGGGGTGTTGGAGCAGAGTTGGGGTGGTGGCCTCAGAGGTCGGATGTCCATCCAGGGAATGAGACTAGGGAGAATAGTTTTTTCGTTTAGGCCACTGCATCAAAAGTACTTTCCCTAAGTGCTGAAATGGCTACTACATAAAGATCGCACTGAAATGCGCCTCTTCCCCAGAGCAGTCAAAATCCATTCTGATAACTTATAATGAAGCCCCCCCTATTGTTCCGCTCATATTCTCCTCCCAACCCCCAGTGTCTTCCTGCCCCCCCTCCCCCGCCTCTCGCTATGCTCTTATTGTTGTATCATTACGATGCTCTGCCGTTGATGCAAGGCAAAGACCACGGTTGCACAAAAGATACGCACTGGCCTCTCTACAGCAACGCTGCCCTTTCACCTAGGAAACCATTGATCACAGGTGATGTATTTTGGTCGCACGGGGACAATTTGTTCTTGATTGGCAGCTCACAGCAGGTCACTGGCGGTGGACGGGAAGCCCGCGCCCACTCTTGAATCAGGGCCTGAAGAAAAACAGACAGAAGCACTCCACTTCCGTCAGAGAGCCGGGTTGAACGCGTCCCGCACCACCTCCAGAGCAGAGATCCGGAACCACCGCCGGTAAGAGCGCTTGGATAGAAATTAAGAGAACCACTTTCCTACTATACCTTTAATTACAAAGCCCAATTTTTTTGAACCAGCCTAATAGAAATTTCCAGCATTGATGAAATCTGTCAGTTTTAAGGAGACACATTTTTCTGTAGCTTTGCTTAGCCAAGAGAGGCTGCATGAAGGCCATTAGATTGTTGACAACTTCGGGTTGAGGTTAGATTTTTTTTTAGGATAGGAGCGATTTGGGTGTGCGTTAGGAAGTCTGGAGATGTTCTCTGGCTTAGGGATGGGTTGACGATTTTGCATTATATTATCAAAGTAGGAACAATTTGAATTGATGATCTTGGTTGGTATGACGTCACTGAAGTAGGCAGCTGTGTTTTTTTTGTGGCAATGATGAGGTCTGCCTGGTAGACCAGTTTGAAGAGATACCATGCATTTGTCGTCGTGGGTTTCACCTATATAAGACTACTCCTGGGAGTAGTGGAGACATGAATGGAAAGGATTTTGCTGATGAAGTAGTCCAGCAATATTTTGCATTTATTGGGTGAGAGATTTTAGATGGCTTTGGGAGCAGGGGAGATACTGGCATGAATGGACTGGAATAGTGATCTGGCTGGGTTAGCAGACTGCTGAAATAGGGACAGTAGAACCAGATTTGGCAGCAGAGAATGTTAGCCAACCTCTTCCAAGTAGAATTCGTCCCTAAAGCACTACAGCTGAATGAGTTGATTAAGTGAAACCCTCAACACATTCTTTGACTCACTTATGCAGTGATCAGCTAGCACATACACATTGCATTTATGTTGTCATCAGGCCACTGCTGGGACAGCACTCAACACTTAGGCTGTCTGACTAGCATATGGAAAGTCATGCCATGATCACTAGATCTCTTGAAGTTTGACCAACAGAGTCCACCTGCTCAGTTGATTGCCTGGACAAAAACATTTCATGTGCTCGTGATTCGTGATTTGCGCAACAATCCTAATGTATGTCCAAAAAGGTTGTGCTGTAATCATGATTTCTACAGGTAATGTTTTGGGGGAAATGCATAAGAAGGTGGTCTAGCTGGCCACACTGCCTTAAAGTGCAGGAGACTTGTGCCACCAATTAAATCTTTTGTTTTTGAATGGTGCTATCATTACCACTGCACTAGACAGAGGTTTAAAATGTGTACACAAAGTCTATATTGTTGAACTGCTGCTCCCTAATTTATTTTGCCTCCAATAAGTTGGCAAGAAGAGGGCAGTCTCTTTAGTATCCCCCAAAAAATTTGTTTCCTTAACACACAGAAGTGTTTCACCTTAGTACATCAGAATATTTCGCTACATTGAGAAAAATGAAAAGCGATGGTTTTCAAGCATGATCGTAGTGTGTGGCTCTGCGTGTGTGTGTGTGTGTGTGGCTCTGCGTGTGTCTCTGTGTTTGGCCCTATGTGTGTGTGGTTCTGTGTGTGTGTGGAGCTGTGTGTGTGGGGCAGTATGTGTGTGTGGGGCTCTGTGTGTGTGTGGGGGGGGGCTCTGTGTGTGTGTGTGGGGGGGCTCTGTGTGTGTGTGGGATCAGAATATTTCGCTACATTGAGAAAAATGAAAAGCGATGGTTTTCAAGCATGATCGTAGTGTGTGGCTCTGCGTGTGTGTGTGTGTGTCTCTGTGTGTGTCTCTGTGTTTGGCTCTATGTGTGTGTGGTTCTGTGTGTGTGGAGCTGTGTGTGTGGGGCAGTATGTGTGTGTGGGGCTGTGTGTGTGTGTGTGTGGGGCTGTGTGTGGGGCTCTGTGTGTGTGTGTGGGCTCTGTGTGTGTGTGTGGGGGGGCTCTGTGTGTGTGTGGGGGGCTGTGTGTGTGTGTAATGTAAATGTAAATTGATACTTGTATAGCGCACTACTCACCCGCAAGGGTCTCAAGGCGCTTGTATGAATACCGCTGTGGAACCCATCTTGGCTTTCCCTGTGAGGCGTCCACTCCTGGGAACCACCAAGGTGGAGGCCAGGCATCCTTAGCGTTGTGGGGGCCGTTGTGGAGATTAGGCAAGCTATTGCCCAGAGTTGCAAAGTGGGACTCCATGATTGGAATAGGCACCGAGGCGAGAATTTTCAGGTCCGTGGAATTTTGAGCCCAAGACCCGCCGAGGCGGGGAATTGAACCCTGGTCCCAGGCTAGACCTCTGCATCAGGGTCTGCCGCTCTAACCATTGAGCCACACTTCTCCTCTGTGTGTGTGTGGCTGTGTGTCTGTGTGGGGCTCTGTGTGTGTGTGTGTGTGTGTGTGTGGGGGGCTCTGTGTGTGTGTGTGTGTGTGGGGGGGGGCTCTGTGTGTGTGGGGGGGGGGGCTCTGTGTGTGTGGTGCTGTGTGTGTGTGGGAGGGGGGCTCTGTGTGTGTGTGTGTGGCTCTGTGTCCGCGAATACTCTCTACTACTCTCTAATGCTCACCTATTGCCATTGTAAATGACAATACCATTTATTTGTTTGTTTTTTTAAAAAGAAAAAAATGTCATGCGCAATGCCAAAAGCTCTACCTTTAATAATGCAGAGACCATTGCATTGTAAATGCTTGTTTCATATAGACACAAAAAGCCTCATTTAGTGCCGCCGAGTCTGCCATTCCTGGCGCCGGAGAGCACTGTATGTTTGTGGGTGTACCCATGGGTAAGGGTCAGAGCCAGTGATTGAAGCGGGTTGAGCAATTAGTCTTTGCTGTCTGTTGTGGTGGGTGCCATCAAAATGTGACTATCAGGTTAACAAACCAATGGATGAAGACAACGATCCCAAAACCAATTTTTGCATATATATAAATGATTGTATGATTTTTTTTCTTCGTAATACAATAGTCTGGCAAATCAACTAAAGCTCTCTCTAGGACCGACCTTAAAAGAAAAGCAAGACCTGCTGATCAGGCGGATGATTCTGAGCAGAAAGCATCTGCAAGTGATGTCGCACCTCCTTGTCTCTCTGAAGACAGTGGGTTCAAATAGGCATTGTCTAGGGCTGTTATCAAGCGGCATACACATAATGGAGCGTTTCCATCCCTTGTTGGCAATCTCAGCTAGTGAGGCCTATAATTGTGTGGGGACGATGCTCCTACCCGCAACATCCTTTACACTGACCGCTCACTGGTGAGCCGTGGGGGAAGCAAATAGCCCTCCTCAGCAGGGTTCCATACGTGGTAAAGTCACAGGATTAGTAGTTCACAGTAGTCCTGTTATAGCTTTAATGTGGTAGAACCCGAACTTCTAAGCACGCATGCTGCACTTTCAAAGGAACATTCCCTATACTTTTCAGTTGAGGCAGCCACATTATTTCCCAGAACAGCTTTTTTTTTTCTTGGCTGAAATGCTTTTTCGCACATCCCAAAGGGCTGCTATAGTTGTAATAACTCAGTACCAGCACTAGCTGGCAGTCGCTTCTAAAAGGCTTTATTTGAACAAGCATAATATGAACCTTTTTGCCTACTAGACCCAGAATTGCATTGTCAAAAGATTTGACTGTGTAGGACGTCCGCTTGCAGTCTTCCCAAGCCAGCACCCTAAATTATCTTTCCCATGCTGTGTAAGTGACTGACTGTTCAAACTTTACACAAAAGGGCAGAGGGAAAGTTAAACAAACCTGTTTGGTTCATAGTGCGAGCTACATCACATAAAAGTGAAACTAAAAAAGTACCTTGACATTAAAAACAGACCAGCATTCGCACAGCCAATAGGTTTTACATTTGGGCCCTGCTGGCTTTGCCAAAGTCTTTTGGCGGTGAAGTGTAGTTGTGGTTCTTAACCTTTTGACTTCTGAGAACCCCCACGTAATCATTACTGTAAGCTGGGGACTCTCACTGAATCATGATTGAAATACAGGGACCGCAACTGAATCAATATTGATATACAGGTGCCCCCAATTTCAATATTGGAGTACAGGGACCCCCACCGCAACATTATTGGACTACATGGACCCCCAGTGAGTCATTATTGGAATTCAGGGACCCCCACTGAATCGTTACTAAAAATACTGGGAGCCCAACTGAATCATTATTAAAATACAGGAACCCCCCCACTGAATTATCATTGGAGTACAGGGACCCCCAATGAGTCATTATTGTAATACAGGGACCCCCCCACTGAATCATCATTGGACTACAGGGACCCCCAATGAGTCATTATTGGAATACAGGACCCAACTGAATAATTTTCAACTACAGGCACTCCCACACAGTCATTATTTATTTTACAAAAATTATTTAGTCCTCATTTGAAAAATAGAAAAAACTCTGGGGCCCCCCTTGACCAGCTCCAACCAGAAATGTTTGTTTAAAACCATGGTTAGTACAAGTCGCATAGCACCTCTCCTACCGTAGTCTGCTCTGATCAAAAGGCCGCCTGCAAACCTCTCCGGAGATGTAGAAAGGACCAATAGTGAAAAAGCACAATCATTGGACTAGGATCTATCCCAGACAGAGTCCTTTTCAATCAGAGATTTTCTAGCCAATTAGGAAGGGGGACCAGAATGCATTTCTTTTTTGTTTCCAACACTCTGTCCAAACTGATGGTATATTTAAGGGACTTAACTCAGTCTGCTTCAGTCGGAGGTAGTTTGCTTGTCCTGTTCTTACAGATCTCTCTCCGAGCTAGAAGAATCCGATAAACCCCTAGCTTTTTCACATCAATTGACAAGCTCACATGCTGTGAAAGAACCCCCAAAAATACAAGGGCTGGGTCTTCCTGAAGAGCTACGCCAAGTATAGTTGACATATATCTGCTCACGTCATCCCAGAAAAGTTGAATCGCAGGAAACTCCAAAACATATGGATGTTATCTACCTTCTCTTGGGTGCGTTGTGTACACCTCGGTGTTGGTCCTTTCCCCAATTTAGATAACTTTAGGGGTATCCAATATACTCTATGAAGACAAAAGATGTGGTTCCTCCTCAAGTTTGCAGGGTATACCATGGAGTACAAAATGTTAAAAGATACTTGCCATAGATCTTCAAGATGCATCCCCGGCAAGCTCTTTACCCACAGTTCAGTAGGTAGACTGAAGTCGCCATCCGTCAGGTCCACCAGTAGCCAGTACCATATAGCTACCTTTCTTGGCACATCGCTGGCCACTTCGTATTCCAGATCATTTGAAGATCCTATCTCCACCACAGATGACTTGTACCTGCTTTTGATTTGGAGATATTTAAACCTCAATAGTTTATTTTTTGTTATGTCTGACCACTTGGCCCAAAGGATCAACTCCCCATCTTCCACCAGCTGTTCCCATCTTACCACCCCTGCCTCCCTCAAGGGGGCTGCCACGCAGTCCTTCGTCCACTCAGGGGAGCCTGGGGTGTTCCATATTGGAACCAGCCCACTATTACAGGTGAGTTTTGTGTCTTTTTTCTAATTTTATACCATGTTTATACAATGTAATTGCTAGGCTCTGTAGGGTCTTGAGACGCACTTTTTGAAAATATCTGGGATCTTCAAATTTATACAGGAAGCCATGTTCTCCTCCAGCAATATTTGATAGCATCGCTTTTAACATTTTCCCAATATCGGAGCCATCTGGTTTGTATAAAAGCATCTTCCTGTTTCTTAACAAAAATAACTATGCGTAGTAGGACAGATCTGGCAAACACAAATCCCTCTCATCTTTCTTCCTTTGAAGCTTTTTCCAGGCAATCCGAGAACCCTTTGAAGTCCAAATAAAATTGCTAATATCTGGTAGAGACTTCTAGCTGCAGATTCCTTACCTTTGAATTTCCCAGGCATCAGGCTGGATCCGGAAACTTTTGCGTGACTGTTTCGGTAATGACAATGCGGTGCCTATATTGGCACCACCCAGGCGCGCGGACATCAGGTCTTTTCTTTCCACGCCAGTTAAACGCCTATCCGAAAAGAGCTACTCCCCTGCCGCTTTTGGGCAGGCTATTTCTCGACCTCTGTCGAAATTTTTTAGATATGACTTCGTATGCAGGGGATGTCTGGTAGGAAGACCGGTTTTAAACCTTGCAAGACTTGTTCCAGCATGATGTTGGTCACTGATCCCCACCGCACATGTCTGTGTCTTGAATGCGTCCACGATTCGAAGTCGTGTTCAGACTGTCGGACGATGATACCGAGGACCTTCAGGGAGCGAGCAATAAAGTTGCTCGCGGCCCGGCAGTTGACACGTCAAGCGAGACTCCGAGGAGGTCATGGTCCTGTTCGAGGAAGAGGAGGTCGCGGTACTGCTCACGGAACCTAAAGTCCTCTTCCTCTCATTCGAGGTCATCTGGACACTCTGGGAAGAGGCACAAGAAGAAAAAGTCAAAGCGGACTTAGTCTTAACCTCAGTTGGCGTCCGTCATCGAGAAAGGTAAGGAGCACTGACACAGAGCCAGAATGGCATTGAGCGATGCTGATTCTGACATCGACATTCCAGGGGTTCTGTGTTGTCGTCTGAGCACTTTGTGGACGTGCTGGGCTCAGGAGAGGAATGGGAGGAGTCTGGAGACCCTCTAAAGAACTAGAATGTCTGAGGAGACAATGGATTGGTATGGGGAACCTGGAGAAGCCAGTGGTCTGGATACTTCCCCACACACTGGCATGCTCTTTCCGCCTACAGTGGCTACGGCGGAGGGGACGTCCTATGCCATGGTGGTTAGGAGGGCAGCTGAGGTCCTTGGACTGGAGCTGCCCTCACTGATCTCAGTGCAATCTCTTGACCGAAGTGCTTCAGCCTGGGGCTTCTGCCTCTGAACTTTTGTTGCCCTTTAATAAGGCACCTACGGACGTCCTTCTAGGAACATGGTCCAAGCCTAGTAATGGGGCTCCTCTGAATAGGACAATTGCACATCGCCATCGCCCATCTCTGGGAAACCCAAAGTTCCTCAGCTACACCCCACCCCAGAAAGTTAGGTGGTGCAGGCCTCTACTTCCAAGGGCGCATTCCCTTCCGCCCCTCCAAATAGGGAATTCAAGAGGTTGGACTCATTTGGGAAGAAAATGTTTTCTTCCTCCAGTCTGGCATTGCGGTTGGTGAATCGCACATGCTTATTGGGCCGTTACCCCCAATCTCTTTGGGAGATGGTTGTGCAGGTGCTGCCACAAGTCCCGGAGGAGGCCCGGGCTGTGCTCTCCCCAGCTGTCAAGGACTGAAGAGATGCAGCAAAATTTGCCATACTGTGTGTATTAGATACGACTGCTTCGCTAGGTAGGTCTATTTCAACGATGGTGACCTTGAAACGCCACGCATGGCTTCGTACAACTGTCTACTTGGTGAGGTCCAAGCCAATTTGATGGACATGCCTTTTGATGGAACCCACCTTTTTGGAGAAAAGGCCAACTCGGCCTTCGTCAGGTTCAAGGACTCTCGAGCTACGGAGAGATACTTGGGCCTCTCCTCCACTCCTCGTGGCCAGTCTTCCTTTCGTCCCTTTCCTGGCAACGGAAGGGGTTTCCAGCTGCGTCAGCCCTATCCCAGCCACCGTCCCGCACAGACTACCCAAGCCGTGCGTGGACGTGGATGCAGTATATTCCATCCTAGGAATGGAGGCCAGAAGTCGTCTACCACACAGCCCTCAGCAGCCGCAGCCTCCAAGCACTCCTAGGCTAATTCTGTAGGACCACACTACTCCAGTGGGTGGGAGAATTTGTTTTCATCTCCCCCCCCCCCTCCCCCCATCCCCCCCCCCGCCCCTGGAGATCTACACCATCAAACAAGTGGATCTTGTAGATCGTCCAGGAGGGCTATTCTATTCTCTTCTCTTCCTTTCTTTTCATCCTACTATTCTGCCAGGTTAGGAATGGCTGGCGGAGGATCATTTAAAGCCGCTCCAAATGGAAGTTGCAGCTCTTTTGGCCAAAGGAGCAATAGAAAGGGTTCCAGTTTCAGAAGTAGGCAGTGGCTGTTATTCCCGCTACTTTCTGATTCCGAACAAGGACAAGGGGCGGAGGCCCATTTTGGATCTTCGGACCGTCAATCTCTTCCTCAAAATGGAGAAATTCAAAATGCTCACTATGGTTCAGGTCTTGTCTGCCCTAGACCAAGAGAACTGGATGGTAGCGATGGACCTGCAGGATGCGTATTTTCATATTCCCATCCTGCCGGGCCACAGGTGTTACCTGCAGTTCAAGGTAGGCCGCAAGCGCTTTCAGTTTACTGTGCTCCTCTTCAGCTTTACCAGTGCCCCGTGGGGTGCTCACCAAGGTGATGCCGGTGGTTGCAGTGCAGGTTAGAGTCCCCTACCTCGACGACTGGCTGTTGAAGGCAGCCTCGCCTAAGACCGTCGTCTCCCACCTTTAGACTACAGCAAACCTCCTGCATTCGCTGGGGTTCTCTGTGAATGTGCCGAAATCTCACCGATGTGGTTCAGATCTCGGAAGGAACTGCGAAGGATTTGCAAAGGTGGTTAACGAACCGCAATTGAGGCAACCGCAGACCTCTCTCCCACCGCAACCAGATTTAACAGTTGTGACAGATGCGTCATTTCTGGGATGGGGCGGCCACATGGGAGAGGTGGAGCTCAGGTGTTCATTGGTCTCCGGCAGAGACAGGGCTCCACATAAAGTTGTTGGAGCTCTGAGCGATTCGCTTGGCATTGAAAGCATTTCTTCCCTCTGTCAAGGGGAAGTTGGTGCAGTTGTTCATGGACAACACCATGTGGTACTGCAACAAGCAGGGTGGGGTGGGGTTGTGGACCCTTTGCGTCTCTGAACATGGCTGGAATAGCAGGGCATCATTACCCTGGTGATTCAACACTTGGTAGGTTCTCTGAACGCCAGGGCAGACAATCTCAGCCGCCAATGCCTGCCGGATCACGAATGCAATCTCCAGTCGGAGGTGACACAAGGTCTCTTTTAACAGTGGGGAGAACCTTGGTTAGATTTGGTCGTCTCCGAAGAGAATGCGCAATGTCAGCAGTATGCGCACTGGAGTTTCCAAAGCGGCTATCACTTGGTGATACGTTTCATCGCGAGTGGAGCTCAGGCCTGTTGTATGCCTTTCCGCCCATACCACTCCTGCCTAGAGCTCAGAAGAAGATAGGAGCGATCGGGACCAAGTCATTCTTGTGGCTCCGGACTGGGCAAGCACAGTTTGGTATCCAGAGCTTCTGAACACTAGTATCGATCCTCCGATCAGCTGCCCCTTCCAGAGGATCTTCTGTCGCAGCAGCAGGGCAGGGTTCTCCACCCGAACCGGTCATCCCTGCGCCTCCATGAGTGGAGATTGAGCGGCGGCAGTCGATGGTTTTTGACCTTCTTCCTGAAGTCTGTAATGTTATTCTGGTGGCCATGCATCCCTCCACTAAGTCGGTATAAGCCTGCCGTTGGCAGAAATTTGTATTCTACTGTACAGAAAGGTCCATTGACCCTCTTTCTGCTCCTCTTTTTACTTCTAAATTTGGCCAGCAGAGCTCAGCCTTGGGAACTCTTAAGGGTTACACCTCTGCTCTGTCTGCTTTTTTGCAGCTGCCAGACCAACCTTCTCTCTTTAAATCTCCTATTGTAAATAGATTTCTAAAAGGGCTGGCTCACTTATTTCTACCGATGCCCTTTATTATGCCACAATGGTCCTCACTTACCTGATGTGCACTCCTTTCGTGCCTTTGCACAATTGTCCCCTCTGGCTGTTGACCATCAAAACAGCCTTCTTAGTAACGATTACATCAGCCCAGAGAGTGAGTGAATTGCAGGCGTTATCCAGCTTGCCTCCTTATTTTATGTTCTTTCCAGACAAATTGGTGCATTGCACCAGGGCATTATTTTAAAAAAGGTTGTGACCCCATTTCATCTGGGCCAATCTATTACTTTGCCCACCTTCTTTGCTCCCCCACATCCCTCTAAGGAAGAGGAGCGTCTCCACTGACTGGACCCAAAAAGAGCGTTGTCGTTCTAACTTGACTGCACAAAAGAGTTCCGGGTGGATGACCAACTCTTTTTGTGGGGTATGTGGGAGCAAAGAAGGGATAGGCAGTGCAGAAAAGAACCATCTCTCGCTGGGTTGTTCTCTGCATTAAAATCTGTCAACGCCTTGGCGAAGAAGCAGCCCCCTGAGGGATTAAGGGCTCATTCCACCAGGGGAAAGGCTGCAACTACGGCCTTGGTTCGGGGTGTCCCAGTCTAATACATCTGTCAGGCACCGACATGGGCATCATTGCTCACGTTCGCAAAACATTATTGCCTTGATGGTCAAGTGTGCTGGGATGCGCACTTTGCCCGTTCAGTCCTGCAAGACTTATTAGTCTAGGTCTTGAGTCCGCAAGCCACTGCCAGAATGGTACGGCTCGGGTATCTGATTAAAAGGTAAGGAATCTGCAGCTAGAAGTCTCTATTAGATGAACAAGTTAATTACGCATCATCTGGTAGAGACTCTATCTAGCTGCAGATTGCTTACAGTCCCACCCATGCCTCCCCGCTTTGCGGACTAATGTAGTAGGACTAGGGATACTTCTTTTTTAGGGCCCTAGTTTTGCACACGATTATGTCAGTAATTTCGTGGCTCTGTGCTTCAGGCATGGAAAAAATAAAAAGTACCGACATCCGCGCGCCTGTGGGGTGCCTATATAGGCACTGCAACGTCATAACCGATGCTGACAACGAAGGAGCCGAATTGAGCCACCTGAAATTGCGCGCAAGGGGTATTGCTCAGCAAAAGTTTCCGGATCCAGCCTGACGCCTGGGAAATTCAAAGGTAAGGAATCGGCAGCTAGATAGTCTCTATCAGATAATGTGTTACCGAAAGTAACTTGTTCTTTAGCCTGCATTTTTGTTTAATCCACTCCTCTTTGAAACTCAGAGGAATCGTCTGAAATAGAAATGCGAATTTAGGTAGGATTGAGATTTTCACCAGGTTCACTCTTCTAAGGATTGTCAACGGTAAGTGTAACCAAATTAACATTAAATTATATGTTTCCTTCAATACGCTAAAGAAGTTCACTTTCTAGATGTGCTAATTATCCTGTATGACCCTAATGCCTAAATATCTCATCTCTCTCTTAACAGTGTCCTGATTCACCTCTGAGCTCCAGGCCATTATCTCTGTGTTATCCTTATTTAATGCATATCCTGTAATACGACCAAAATGTAAGGCTAAGTTGTTCATCAGTGGAACAGAAGCTTGCAGGTGTATACCGTGAAATCATCTGCATACAGGGCCACCTTTTTCTCCCAGCCTTCATACCTAAAGAGGGGTGTTACATTCTCATTCCTGAACTTCATTACCATTGGTTTAATGTACAAATTGAAAAGCAGTGGGGATAGAGGACATCCCTGTCTGGTTCCCCTTGAGATGTTATAAGGCGTAGACCGATTGCCATTCACCAAAACCCTGGCTCTTGGTTCTCAGTATATTATTGCTAGGGTCCTGCAGAAATTCTCACCAAGGTTACACATCTTTATTATTATCTGAAGGTAGGCCCAGTTAATTCTGTCAAAACCCTTAGGGGTGTCTAGTGTAATGACTGCAAGGAGAACCTTGTTAAGAGTGGCTATATGAATTGCCCCAATTAAATTGTATGTTCATGGATCCCCCTTCCCCTCACGAAACCTTTCTGATCATCGTGTAGGAGGCCCCCATCACACCATTTAGCCACTCTGATAATATTTTGGCACAGTTTTTATAATCTCAATTTAATAGCGAAATGGGTCCGTAAGACTCGCATGAATTTAGGGGCTTTCTTGATTTGGGGATCAGCATTACTGTAGCCTCATTCAAAGATGCTGGCATTTCTACCCCTTCTCAAAAATACCCGTAAACAGCTTTAACATGACTGGCAATAAAACCTCTTCCAATATTTTATAGATTTCTGCTGGCAGACCGTCCGGGCCTGCTGCTTTGCCTGACTTCCCTGCTGCAATTGCATTCCTGATCTTAATCAGAGTAATAGTACTATTCATTTATTTATTGCTACTCTAGCTAACCCTGCAGGGAACATCTTGATCCGACCAAGCCTTTACTTCCTCTTAAGGGACTACCAATTCCTCCTGGTACATTTCCTGAAAATGTCTATAAAATGCTTACTTTATTTCTTTGCTGCCTGTGAGGCGTCTACTTGGAGTCTCACAACAAATTCCTTTTATGTACCCTCTTGCTTGTTCACCCTTAGCTTTCCAGGCTAGAACATTTCCACAACCCTCTCTATATTTGAAGTGCCACCTTGTCTTTAACCTGTTTTCTACTACTCCCAAGAGTTCTGTCCTTAAGGTATGAACGGAGGTTTGTAATTCTTATAACTCTTTCCTCTACGGCAGCCAACAGCTGCTGTTCGAACAGCTGGATATTACTTTCCAACTTACCAACCTCTGCTTTAAACGTTTTCCTTTTAAAGGCTTGAAAGGAAGTTATTTTCTCTCAAAATAGCCTTTGTATGGATCCCATACTACCCCCGGTGGGGCGCTGTCAGCATTTATTACGAAGAACTCCTCAGCCTCTAATCTAAGCTAACTCCCTCATCTAATAATAGGGCACGATCCATCGTTCATCTCCTCTGTGTCAAATTGGTAGTTAAAGAGAGAACCAATGTAACCGCAGAATGATCTTACAGATGGGCTCCAACATGCTTAATGTCCTGTACCTATTCTTTAATCTCTTGATCTATTAGAAAGAAATCAACTCTCGATTGGTGCCCTTCTTTTTTATTACTATAGGTGAACCCCTTTCTCACAGCCATCTTCTCCCTCAATATATTACTCCATCCTAGCTGTTTAATCGAAGCTTTAATTAAAGGCAGCATCCTATTTTTTGCCCCAGCTTTACTATTAACCGAGCGGTCCAAAACGCTGTCTAAAATCACATTGAAATCTCCGGCCAATATGACTGGATCCGGGAAATTCAACAGTTCTGTCAGCAATCTTCTAAATGGACTAGGGTTGTCTATGTTTGGGCCATAATATTCAACCACTGTAAATGTTTGGTAATTACATTTTATTTTAGCATTGACCAGTCTGCCCGCCCTGTGTACTCTACTATACTTTATGGCAGAGGTGTTGAAACTTTTTTCCTTTGAGCCCATTCAAAGCAAAATATTTTGAGGTCAGACCCCTGCCCTAATCTTGATGAAAAAAATTGGGGGAGCGGGAGTGACTTGGCGGTGTGCAGGGCATATGAGATTATTTCTGGAGTACTTTTTCCATAGCTTATAAACCGCACTAAATGTGAGACTTCTAAAACATTAAATGTATCAAACAAAAAGATGCATTATCCCAAACATACCGCTCCTCATAATTGGTTTGTTGTGAGCCCCTCACACTCTTGGACCCCAATGCAACTACACCTGCTGCACTAGTGATAACCGCACTCCTGAGTAACAGGCTATCTCCTCTGCATCTTTTACCTCGTCCCCACCATGATGGATCATCACCTCGGTCTGAATGCTAGAAAGGAAAATGAGCTCCCATGCACCTTTTTAAAGGTAGACAGTCATAATTGTGATGCAGTAGGCCCCTCAAACCCCTGGGGCCCCGTCCTGCTGCATCAGCTTCCTTAACTCCATGGCTGCTATGCGTTTTCCCCTCCTGTGCTGGAGATTGCTCTATTTCATTGTTTTATGACGAGCTGGGCTCGTCATCAGTGTTTGAGGAGGCTACACCATGACGAGCCCAGCTCGTCATGAGTGTGGAAGGGGTTAATGATGACCAGCAGTGTCCACTTGCACACATGGCAGCAGTACCAACTTCCCTAATGAATGGCCCTTAAAAAAAAGCGCTTATATTGTCCTCTTCTTTGGGGTACCTCTCTGAAGAAGCTGTCTTTGGCCATTTGTAAACGTGTAAATGAATGAGTCCCACTACAGTGCTCCCTATTCTGGGCCTTTTCTGTGACAATATCTATGAATTCGCTCCTTTCCTCGGTCTCCTGGACCATTGCTGTGAGGCCTCTGGGGTCGAAAGGATTAGGGCTCTGCATCTGAATGCAACCCTGATGGCCTTCTACCTGCCACCCAATGGACTCCGCTTCCACTCAAAAAATCTGCCCCTGAATGGTCAATGCTGACTTTGAGGTGCCTCTGCCTGAAAGCAAAAGGTGTGTTGGTAGTACAGAAAGTTAGAAAAGAAACCAGCCTTCTTAACAGCTGTTAATTGATTGAGTTACTTAAAGCCAGGGCCACTTGAATAATGGGTTTCCACAGCAGCAGCGTTTTCCACATAGTTATGAGTTTGCCGCATAATCTGCTGCATAATCAGCAGTTTTCAACAACAAAAAATTTGATTCTAGCTCAAACGTGGCAAAGTGTTCCGGAGCAGTGGAAGAGACTTTGCAAAGATTGACTGGTGATCTTGTCGTTGCTTACTGCTATATTTGGGTGTTAAACTGGTACTAATGAGGTGAAATATTTCCCCTGACAGCGTTACCTTGAGATAAAATGTCAAAATAATTAAGTAATGCTAACCACAAAATGTGCCACATAATTTACCTTTTCTTGCTGCATCTTATAGTCAACTCTGCCGCATTATCTGGTTCTCTCCTGCTGAATAATTCAAGTGGCTCTGCTTAAAGCTTCATGGTGGCAAAGATTTATTCTTTTTGAGATGTTATGAGCTGAGATCTGGAATAATGGAGACACAACAGTGTCTGCATTACATACAGTTTGATTGCTTATTACTAAAAAGTATATTTTCTTAGACTTGTTTTATCTCAATCACTGCATCATTTTGCAGCAGCCTCGCTTAGACTATGTAAATACAATTTTAAAATAATGACTCATATTCACAGTGCTTTCTGCCACAGGCTAGGACCTTGTAGCACTATAAACAGTGCCACTGGATTTTTGGCAGAAGAAGGCCAAATTATGCAGCCGGATTGACTAAATTATGCAGCAAGCATAGGTAAATTATGCTGCATAATGCTGCATATTTTGTAATTTTTACACTTGTTAACACTGCTGGCGTATATTGCCCCTCATAAGTACCAGTTTAACACCCACATAGAGCAATAAGCAACAGAAATGCAGCCAGTCAACCTTTACAAAAGGGTAACATGGGTTGCTGCATTTTTTGTGACTTTTGAACCGTTTGAGTTGGAAACAATATTTTTTGTTAAAATCTGCAAATTATGCAGCAGATTCTGGATTATGTGGCAAACGCGATAAATACAGAACAATGAAAACGCTCAAAAGCCAAAATTGTATAACTATAAATGCAACGGTCACTGTGCCTCTGCACCAACTACAGTTCAATTATGTGTCACTCAGCTTTAATGCACACAGACATCTTCAGTGATGGTAGTTGCTAACTGAGGTTTCACAACCTAAAAGAGTACATTAATCACTGGTTAGTTTTACTTGCATGTATTTTTCAATTGAACTGTTGTGCAATATTTTATACAAACTTACATGACTGTGAACACATAAAGGCACTTAGACGTTTGTATTTTTTTACGTTGAGCCTGGGCAGCACATGCGCTGCTCTGCGAGCCATGTTGTATTGAGTTAGGGATTTGAAGATCCTCCCACTCTCCGCTAATATTTTTCATTGGCTTGTGTCCTTGTCCTTTGTGAATGCTGGTTTCTGATTCCTTAATCGCCAAGTTAGTCCCTCTTTAGTACTGCCCTATCTTCATTTGAAACCTCCCATGGCCCTTTTACTTCTGTTGGTACACGATATGTTTTGTCTGGTCTGTAAGCACTATTTTCTTTAATGGGTTTTGCCCTCCTGCAGGCTCAACGTGTTTTCCTTACATTCAGCGCGCCATGCATTCCAAGTAGCTGGGACAATTACCCATTGTCTGCATAGGCGATTTCACTGCCTGTGAGCACAGCGGGGGTCGCATGTGATCGCTTCCGGGCATCACCACTTACTTAAATTTGTGCTCCAAAGTCTGTGTGCTTGTTGTATGAGAAGCAGTCAAGTCACATCAGGAAACAAGCATTTGTACTACAGTAGGTCTCGCATTTGCGTGGGTTCGAGCTATTGGCATTGTAAATGACAATGCCTTTTATTTATGTTTCGGTTTTTAACCCCTTCGCTGCGGCGGGAATTCCGCCGCAGCGCTAAGGAGCGGGGGGGTTGAGCGGCGCTCGCATACTCGTGACGGAGCCGCTCCGTCACGAGCCGCGGTTGAGCTGTGCTTGTGACTGAGCGGTTCCGTCACGAACGCGCCTGCTCAATGGAACGCTCAGCGCAGGCGCGAAATTCGTGCCGCGCAGGCGCGCCGAGCGGCCCATGACGGAACCGCTCCGTCGTGAGCACAGCTCAACCGAGGCTCATGACTGAGCAGCTCCGTCATGAGCATAGAACGGGTTAAAACATAAACAAAAGGCATTGCCATTTACAATGCTAATAGCTTAAACTCTTGCAAAAGCGAGACCTATTGCATTGTAAATGCTTGTATTTACTTAAACACAGTGTATACACCTACCTGACACTCTGAATCAACACTTTTATCATATGCATGTGTCTGTTGTCTGTTTGCACCCCTTGCAGAGTGTTTGCTTCCTTCATGTCTCCATTGTCTGATGGTCTCAGTTAATGTGAGGCTACCAGCTCTCCAGGTAATGGGGAGTCCAGGGAATGCACCAGAACAAACTCTACAAAGACCAGCGGGATTGTAAACCATTGTCGACTCATCATCACTGAACCTGTCAAATAAACAATCACCCGCATTTTACAGGTTCTTTTCTCCTGGAAAACAGAGGTTTCTCTTTACTCAATCTGAGCCCGAGAAAACAGGAGTACAAGGAGCAGTTCTATTGCTTTCCACCCAATTCCAGCCATATTAAAACCATGTCCATCTCAATAGTCAAAAACACTGCTTACAGTTGGTGCAAAATCAATCGGCAAGGCTGATTTCCCGTCAGCCTATACGAGATCATGTCAAACCCCTGTTGAAGAATCTACACTGGCTCCCAGTGGCCAAACGCTGTGCCTTTAAGCTACGATGTACCATCTTTAAAGCCTTAGCCGGGAATGTCCCCGATTTTATTTCTTCGAGGATCCAGCACTATATTCCTTCTCGGGATCTATGCTCCTCCAACTCAAATCTTTTTATTATCCCCTCATTTAAAGGCAAAAAACATTGGGGTCTCAGATTTGCAGTCTTGGCTCCGCTATTTTGGAATTCGCTCCCTATGGAAGTGAGGTTGTCAACCCCTTATGAGCAATTTAGGGATTAGCTGAAGACTTTTCTATTTTCTTAGTCATATCAGTAAGCCTTTCATGTTGTAAATGCCGCTTTCTCTTTGATCTCAGGGCCATGAAACTGCCTGGTGTACGTGCGCTTTACAAGCATTTTTAACAACATTTAACATTACACAGAAGTAAGAGTGGTGTGATTACATTATTTGCTTTTTGCCCTAATAGATGTAGAAAGCCTTCCCTTCTAACCCAAAATATATCAAAGTAACGGCAGCAAAACCTATGATCACAAAAGTATGGTCCGTGGATGGAGTTAGGCATGCAGAGCCATATACACCCTGAGCATCAGTGGGGAGTAGCAGTAGTTTAAACTAGCTCAATAGGCCCCCAAAGATATTTGGGATAAAAGAGCTAAAAGGTGTATGTTTACTCTTTTCTGGAATAGTGCATTTATTGAACGTAACACGATCTCACAAATGAGAGACCTACTGCATTGCAAATGCTTGTCTTTAAAGCAACCTCTTTGACCCTGCCAGCAAACTCACTGGCCCCCACGGCACTCCGAGTAAATGAACACAGCCTAGAAATGCAGCCAGTAAACATCGCTGCACTTCCTGGCCATATTCATTTGCACGTAATTGCAGATGTGTTTGCGCCCACACTGGGCACCCATCCACGGCCCTTCCCCAGGGGGGCGTGCCCCACAGTTTTAAGACCTCTGCTCTATGGTACTTTATGGCTTTTTTTTAACCAGGCTAGCCACCCTCTTTATAGTCAACTATGGAGTGGTATAGACAACTTTTTGAACCCATCCTCTAGACTTAAAAAGTTCCCCCATTTCCCTGTCATTCAGGTGTGTCTCCTGTAAAATATTAATCTGGGCGGGGCATCTATCAAGTATTGCAAAATCTTTTCCCTTCTAGCTTTTACTCTTAGACCATTTACATTCCATGATATGATCTCAACATGAACACTCTGACCACCACTCCTCCTTTGTTTCCTAATCTAACAACATGGGGGTGCCAGTAGCTATTTTTACTCGAAGAGGGCACGTTTTTAAAATATTTTATCTCAATGCTCCCCATCCTGTGACCAACCTTGGAGAACCCTTCTTCTTCTCCTTTCTTTATGGCCTGAGCCTATAGGGTCCCCGAAGTCGAGGGGGGGGGGGGGGGGGGGGGGGGGTAAAAAGAAAAACCAGCTTAAAAGTGCCACTAATAGTGTTCCGCTCTTATAAACCTCCTAAGCAACCAGGGTGCAGAATACACTAAATACAATGAGAAAAAAAAAAAGAATATACTGGATAAAAATAGAAGAACAGGGGGGGAATACAGCAGGAAGAGAGGGTGAATTATACGGGGGGTAATCTGTCTTTTGAACCTGAAGCTAACTCACCACTCCCTCCAACCTGATGCCCTCTCCATACCTCATCCCTTTGTAACTGATCCCAGCTTTAGAGATGGTTTTTATAAATTCCTCCACTTCCACCACCGGCCGAAAGTTCTGTATTTTGTTCTCATGCATCACTCGCAGTGTGGCAGTGAATTTCAATTGCACCGTAGCACCTAACTTCCTCAATGGTTCTAGCAGTTTCCCTAACTCCCATTGTTTATTTGCGGTAATCTGTGATACGTCTGACCTTATTTCAATGCTTACTACATCCACCTTAAGCATCTTCAGCTTTAACGCCTTAAAGAGGATTTCTTCTTTTAATTTGTATGTTTAAAAGTGAACCAGAATTTTCTTTGGCTTCGTTCTATTAGGGGTTAATTTGAACGTCTGTCTATGTACCCTCTGAATGTCTTTGATAAGATCCTGTTCTGAACAGTCCACTTGGGTTCCGACTTTAATTAGCCTTGCTATAAAGTTTTTTATATTATTCCCTTCTGCCCCTTCCAGTACTTTTAACAAGTGCAAGTTGTTTCTTTTTTGGTTATTTTCCAAGGATTCCAGTTGATCTTGTATGCCAGCCCCACTCTCCTTCAGAAATCTGAGACCTTCCTTGTTTGCCTCTGTTTGAAGAGTTAACTCAGTGACTGATGCTTCCAGTGCAATGGTTCAACTGTTAACTCAACATACTTTTTTCCAACTTATCACAAGCTGATTGTGAGAAAGTGCCATCTTTCTTGCACTGGTATACCCCCACTTTTTTCTGAACTGCTGATGTACTTTGACTGAGTGTGCCCTGGGTTCCTGCCAACAAGGTACCCAGGGCCTGTGTTACTTCCCTAAATACTGTGTTGAAACTAAATCCCAATTGGCATCTCTGGCCCCTATCAGCCCCTAGTAAATGGTACCCTAGGTACCCATGGCATGGTGAAAAGAGAAGACCCCTGAAGACTGCAGCACTTATTGTGCCACCCTCAGGGGTCCTGTACCCTGGCAACCACACACTGCCTTTGCAGGCTGAGTGTCTAAGTACAAAACTAAACGAAGAGTCGACATCGCACACATCCCTGTGTGCCATGCCCATAGAACCCACTGCCCTGGCATCCTTCAGTTACCCCTCTAGCTGGGTGCCCTGTGCCAGAGGTGTGGCCACAGGTGCATGAGCCCTATGCCCCTACAGTACCCAGGGCCATTCCTGGGCACTGTAAGTGCAGTGATGCCATTAAGAGTATATTGTGCTGGGAGGTTGTCATTACGAACTCCACAGCACCATAATGGCTACAACTGAAGACTGACCAGTTTGGTACCAAACGTCTCGGCACATTAAACTTGCACTGATGCCAGTGTGGGATTTAATGGAAAATGCACCAGAGGGCATCTTGGAGATGCCCCCTGAAAACCTAGCCTACAATCCACGTCTGGGCTGAGTGGCTGCAGAGGCTGCCACACAGCAGACATGGTACTGGACCCCTGGGTGGAGAGCCCCCCCGCTCTCCTGGGCCTGCAACAATGCACATCCTGGGCGATGTGTAGGTCTCCTCCCCCAGGATGGGCAGGGTGACGCTTCAAAGGCATGCCGCCTCTGTGAGCTTCTCCAGACCATTTGCTGTACCCAGCAACTGGCCCCCACCAGTTCTGACCCCTACTCTGGCTGGAAGACTGGCGGGAAAAACTACGTCAGGAAGGGGGGGTGCCAGCCTGTGCCAACCCCACCCCTCAGGTGGGGGAGACGAGGTGAAGCACGACCCCGGCCATCTTGAAGATGGGGAGCCCTGCCCAATCACAGCTAGGCTCCTGCCCCCCTGCCACAGGTGAGGAGCAGGCTAGGGAGTGTACCCACCCAGGACAGGGACCTATTGGTCCCTGCCCTCGCCCTACCTGTAACACCCCTAAATTCAGTATTTTAGGGGCTCCCTGAACCTTCCTTCTTCAGATCCCGAAAAGAAAAGAAGAAAGAAGACTAAGACAGAGGACCCGCCATGCAGCTGCTAACAACAGATCGACAACAACTGACTTGGCCCCAGCCCTACCGGCCTGTTGATCCTGGAACCTGCTCCTGCCTAAAACCCGGCGACAGCAATCTTGGGACACCCAGAGGACCTGCTTGCCTTGACCCTCTTAAAGCCTTGGACTCCCATCAGCAGAGGCTCTGCTGCAACAACCCCCCATGGTGCCAGCCAGGAACCTCCGGACCAGACCACTCTGCACCCACCGAGCCCGGCCCGTGCCCGAGTGATCCAAGACCAGGAGGACGTCACCCCGGCGGCTGGGACCCGAAGTCCAGTGCCCAAAGACCCTCCTCAATGAACCAGACGGCGCCTGCAGACTCAGAACCAGGCCGCCCCCTCCCCCAACTGCGACCAGCTGAGGGAAAGCTTTTCCAACACCCAAAGACACCCCTGCACCCGGTGCCCAACACCCCCCTGTGCCTCCCTTTGGGGTACCTACCTGTGCTCCAAGATCCCAACTTACCTCTCGACGTGCTGGTCGCCCCTGCAGAGTCTCCGCCCCTGAGCCTGCAGCCTTTGTTCCCTTTTTACCTTTTTGATTGGATAACATTGAGCGCCCGACGGCTCAAAAGCACCCTGCACCCAGCCGCCCGAGTACCGCTGGCTGTGCCACCTTTGTCCTATCCTGCTTCCCCCTTTGTCCTAAGCAAGTGACCAGGAGCCCAGCTCCCACAACCGCGTGGCCTGCTAGCCAGCAGCCACCAACCAGAGGACCCCCGTCCCACATTGCATAACATTGGGCCTAACTACCTCTGCACCCAACTGCCCCTGCGCCGCTGAGGGTGAACCAACTGTATCTACCTGACACTGGGGGACCCCTGAGTCTATGTCCAGAACCACATCTTCAACCGTCGAGTACTCACCAGGAAACCGGTAACTCACTTACCTGCCATTGAATAACATTGACTGGTTTGACTTGAAAAATCTTCCAAGTGTCTACTTTTGAAAACGTAAAATATTCATATGAAAATCATCCGAATTCCGAAATACTCACCTGTGATCAGGAGAGGAGCCAGTACTGTACCCTGTAGCCCAGTACTGAACCGCAAAAGTAATCCCTAGCGGGTTTACTAGTAACTTGTATTTTCTCCATAGGAATCCATTGTCTACTTTTCTATGAAATTTCTTCTATCTACTTTTGAAAACTAGAAATATTCTTTAAAAATCATACGAAATACTGAAACATAATTACTTACCTGTTTTAAGTTGATATCCCAGTGCTGGCCCCAGGGGCCTACTACTGTATTACAAAAGTAACGAGATCGTACTTTACCTGCAACCTGAATTTTCTCCCATTGGATAACATTGGCAGATTTCTGTTGAAAAGTTTCTAAGTGCGAACTTTTAAAATAGCTTTTTATTCCTGAAAAATCACTACAATACCTAAAACGTTTTTGCTAAACTGTTTTCAGCTTAGACCCCAGGACTGAACCTAGGAGCCAGTCCTGAAATTACCAAAGTAATCAACTGTGTTTATATAAGGAAATCCATTGAGCTCAGTGCTAAATTGTGTGTAGAATTGTGTTGCCTACTGCAACCCCTGTACCTATTGTATTTACAAAGTTTAATGGCTTTCTGCAAAGTACTCATCTGAGACCTCTCATACTGAGAATAGTATATTTTGATACCTGTTGGTTCTAGAAATAAAACAACTATATATTTTGATATAAAAACAATTGACCTGGAGTTCAGTCTTTGAGTGATTGAAACCTTTTTCTGACTTATGTGGAAAAGTGTGGCTCACTGGTTAGAGGAGGCAGTCCCTGGTGCAGAGGTCAGACCTGGGACCAGGGTTCAATCCCCGAACGCGGCAGGGTCTTGAGCTCAAAATATCCACGGACTCGATAATTCTCGCCTCGGTGCCTACTCGAATCGTGGGTTCACACTCTGCAACTCTGGGCAATAGCTTGCTTAATCTCCACTACGGCCCCACCGCGATGGGATGCCTGATCTTCACCCTGGAGATGCCCAGTAGGGGTAATCTCGCAGGGAAAGGCCAGGACGGGTTCCCAAAGTAAGCGCCTTGAGACCTTACTGTGAAAAGGCGCTATATAAGAACATATGATTTACGATTTATTTACAACAAATGCTTTACACTGTCCTCTGGTACTGCCTTACTGCTCGACCAAGCTACCACTTCAGAGAGTAAGGTCACACCTGGCTTTAATCTCGGTTATACCTCTAGGGTTTGTGGACTCTATACACACTGTACCTTATTCTGGTCCAGTATATATGGAGCCACTTTCTCACACCGATCTTCTCTCCTTTTGATTTGTCTCAAAGGTATTCACCTACGTTTTCACCTTTTTTTCATCCATGACACCAGAGTAAAGCTCCCGACTTCGGGAGTCCCCGCGATTCGCCTCTAGCCAGCCGCCATGTTCTCCCCATCCATGATTCCTTGAAATAAAGGTGCCCCAACTAGATTATTATTGAAATGCAGGGAGCCACACTGAATCGTTATTTGACTACAGGGACCCCCAATGAGTCATTATTGGACTACAGGCACCCCAATGAGGAGGTCACACTTTTGCCCTTGAAATTTCAAATGTGGAAAGGTAAGTACTACATCACGATATTGCAGTCTGGCATGAGGGTTGTAATTTCGTTGCTGTCCATCATCCTTGTTCATATGTCCACATACGTGTACACATACATACAACACACGTACACAGATGCACCAGCTGAACAGGGAATCCTAAACTCATCTTTGTGCAGCTGTGGGGTGATACCAGATCTCACAGAGAGCACAGGCACAAGTGTGACGCCATTGTTGTGCATTCATCGTTATGTGCATATGTGTGCAAACATACATACGCACACACACCTGAAACATGCACTCATCTCAATGCAGCCACAGCACAACAGTAAAGCATCAAAATAGATGTGATATTCCATGATTTTACACATACACCTCTTGTTTCAAATGTTGAATGGTTACATTTTAACATATCACTTAAAGATAAATTCTCTTGGATTTCGTATATATACCCGCCAAGACAGATAAATACTCGCACATTCTGTCTGACCGCCTTTTATGCAGACACTGACGCCAAACCTCATCGAACAGAATGCAATGATTGCAGATCTCAGGAACCCTTGGAATGAGAGGCAGGTCATGTTTTCACAATGGCTTTACAATCTGTTTTGGTGCATCTGCCTCCCAAACATGCATTACATTCCCTTGTCTCACCACGGCCTCTGCAGCACATGCTACAGGACATTTGAACTTGTTGAGAGTTTTCTGACTACCATTTGCTTTTTTTTTTTTATTTCTAATTACTGAAGCATGGTGGGGGTGTCCCTACGCCCACCCCTCAATCCCCCTCATCCCTCCCTCCCCACCAAATTTCCCATGGGCTGCGTGGTCAGCATGTGTTCTCCCTGCCCTGTGCTTTAGGTCCAGCCTGGGCAGCGCATGCGCTGCTCTGCGAGGCATGCTGTATTCGAGTATGTACTTGAAGCCCCACCCACTCCGCCCATATTTGTCATTGGCTTGTGTCATTGCCCTTTGTAAATCTTTGTTTCTGATTCGTAAATAGGCTTGTTATTCCCTTCTTGTATTCATTTGTAACCTCCCATGAGGACCGGCCCTTTAACTTCGGTTGTTGCACGGTACATCTTATTTAGTCTGTAAGCACTATTTTCTTTAATGGATCTGCATTCCCGGGACAGATGCTGGAGGGCCTCCGAAAATGAGAAGAGATCATGTCCAGCGCCTCTCCTGGAAACGGTGGTTCCCTTCGGTTTCTACAGCCCGTGCACACCTTTGTGACAGGTTCCAGGCCACACCAGCTGCACTACACAGTGTGCCAAACTGACGTTCCAATTTTTAATTATTCTTTTGTTTCATTTACAAAAATGCTATTTTGTTTTCTCGTTTCTCTCCCATCTCCTTCTATTCTGTAAAGAGGATGTCTTCTGACAGCTGTCTGCCGCACCCTTACGTTAGAAGTCACAAGGTGCCTTTACAAAATCCTTTTATCAGTGCCACACAACGAGGGGGCGGGGTTTGAAATATAGTTGACCTGTTCATCAGAAGAGTTGCATGTTGTTTGGAAAACCGGTTTTATGCATTATGCTGAAAAGCATTTCGTGTGCTCTCTGATGAGGGTGTAGATATCATACTGAAAAGAACATTCTGCATTTTTAAGGTCTGAGATATGTTAGACATCAATATATAAGTGTGTGAATATGCGATTGGTAGCTACAAAGTAATCCACAGAATGTTCCACAACAGAGCATGTGCTTGCATAACATGTTACATAATTAGCTTTCCAAGGCCGCTGAATTCAACCAGCTCTGCAACATGATTTGATTCTGCACCCCCTCAGGAACGCGCAGCTCCCGCTCATGACGTAGAAATGCACGCGCCTGCGTGTAAGATGTCTGTCAGTGAAGGTCTCTCACGCATACACACTCACTGCTGCCCTCTACTTCCCAATCCCGGTCTCTCTCTTAAATACACACTTTCTCTCTGCAGCTGTTCCCTACTCTCCACATATCTGACAAAGATACTTCCTCTCCTTCTGTCTCTTTCTTCCTTTGTATCCCTCCTCTCCCACACAGGCGTGCTCCCTCCCTCTCTCTCACTCTCTCTCTCTCTCTCTCTCTCCTTCTCTCTCTCTTTCTTTCTCTCTCTCTATCTCTCTCCCCCTCTCTCTCTCTTCATCTCTCTCCCTCTCTACCTCCCTTTCTCTCTGTGTACCTCTCAAGAGCGCTCTGGTCTGCTACCTGCAGAAATCTTGCCGTCCCCTAATTCAACATGCATTTGCAATGTAATAGGTCTCACATTACTGAAAGTTCAATCAATCAATCAGCAGATTTGTAAAGCGCGCTACTCACCCGCGAGGGTCTCAAGGCGCTGGGGGCAGGGGGAGTCGCTACTGCTCGAACAGCCAGTTCTTGAGTTGTTTCCTGAAGGAGAGATGATCCTGGGTCAGCCGTAGGTGGGTGGGGAGGGAGTTCCATGTTTTGGCTGCCAGGTTGGAGAAGGATCTTCCGGCGGTGGATCTGCGAATTCGTGGGACGGTGGCGAGGGCGAGGCTGGCGGATCGGAGCTGGCGGGTGGGTGTGTAGAATGCGAGGCAGCTGTTGAGGTATTTTTTGGGCCCGTGTCGTGGAGAGCCTTGTGTGCGTGGGAGAGGAGTCTGAACGTGATCCTCTTGCTGACGGGGAGCCAGTGCAGGTCTCTCGGGTGGTCAGAGATATGGCTGTGACGGGGGATGTACAGGATGAGTCGTGCAGATGCGTTCTGTATGCGCTGGAGTCTTTTCTGGAGTTTGGCTGTGGTTCCAGCGTAGAGGGTGTTCCCGTAGTCCAGACGGCTGGTGACGAGGGCCTGGGTGACCGTTTAAGCTATTGGCGTTGCATTATTATTTGCAACGCCGATAGGTCTAATTTTCAGTAATGCTAGAACTTTTACTCTACAAATGCTTGTTCCAAATTGTTTTTAGGGCTCCCCCGACCAATCAGAAGAGCCTTTTTTTTTTTTGGGGGGTACTGCGGGAGAACCGCAAGCGCAAACAGCCATATATCTCTAACTGTTTCAGAGGGTTAACCCATTCATGTCCATTATTTTCTCAAACGGCTGAACAGATTCATACCAAATCCCGGAAAACATGCTTTTACTTTTTGCCAAATTTAGTATGATTCCATTGAGCCGTTTCTCTCTATCAGAGAACAAAGTTTCCCATGGAAAATCGCAAGTTGGAGCCCCCTTCTTTGCTTGCTCCCTGTCTGATCAGTAGAAGTTTCATACAGATTCATCAAACTGCCAAAGATTTAAAAAACATGCCTTTCCAATCGAAGTTCTGATGCCAGTTGCTGCAGCAGTTGTACGGTCATGTTGACACCCCTGTAGAATCCTGGTGTGAGGCCTAGCCCAGCAAACACGAAGGCACACAACTCGCTTACTGTAGTGGCCGGCAACTAACTGGCCACGCCCAGGGACCCCGGGCTATTTATTCAGTTATATACATGCTGACCGAGTGTACGCTGGGCCAGCCTACTTCTATTGCGTAACCTGGTCAGAGGGGACGGCACCCCTCTCACTGGGGTGATATGGGCCAGTCCAACGGGGACAAAATTACATTCCTCCTCTACCCAAAGAACAAAACATCAACACATGACATTGAAAAACAAAATATCAATTGTCACAACAATGTTCGTGGAACAGTCTTACTTGATCTGCTGGTACCCCTGCGTCTCCCGTCGGGAGGTCGATATCAGGCAACAAGTCTTGGTACTTCTGAGACGGCTTTGGTTGAGGCCGCAGGCTGTATCGACTCTGGCTGCTCCTGACTGGGGGCGACGGGCCTGCTTTGGCTTGCTGGTCATTATCTCGTGTTGGCTGATTACTCTGCAGGTCCTGCTCGTGGGCTTGAGCGGGAGCATTTCGACCAGCCCTCTCATTGATGGCTGCGGGGCCGTTGTCACTCCCTCCGGGCCGGTGATGGTTGCTCGGTTCTCCCGTCGCTGGTTCGTCAGGAAGTGGAAACTCCTCCGCATCATCATTAGGGATCTTTCAGAAGAACGATACATTGCGGGTTACCTTCTCGGACCCACAGGATGCGGTCATCAGAGTGCCTTTGATGTGGGTTACAGTCCAAGGGTCCAGTTCGAACGGCATCCTGAACTTTCCGCCCAGGGTGGCGGTCCCGCACAAGCACTCTTTCACCAATGACGATTGGGCTTTCCGTTGCATTCCGCCTCTGGAATGCTTCCTGGTTGGTCTTTGTCCTCCGTGTCAGTGATTGGTTCGGGGGATTCAGAGCTTCTGCCCACGATGGATGGGTCGGGGGGGGGGGGGTCATCGGTCACCACTCGACCGAAACACAGGCTGCTCGGAGAGATACCGATAGTGCAGTGGGGCATGAGGCGATACTCTCGGAGGAACTGGTACAACGCTTGTTCTAGGATGTGGCCATCAGCTAAGGCTATTTGGATCGTCTTGTTTAGAGTCCACATCAGCCGTTCCATTTCCCCATTCGCCTGGGGCCACCTGGGGGTCACCCGGCGGTGCTTGATCCGGTGGGACGATAGGTACTCAAGTTGTTCAGCACTGGTGAATGGCGGGCCGTTGTCTGTCCGAAGTTCTCCAATTAAACCATGGGTTGTCATGTATTTTTCTAGTTTGGGGATGACTTCTCCAGCTGCTGTGGAGGAGACCATTTCGATCTCCGGATAGCGGGAGAAGTCGTCCACTACCACCAACATGTATTTTCCTCCCGGTAGGCTGCCAAAGTCTGCACTGTCTTTTTCCCATAGGCTATTGGGGCCCGCTTCTGTAATGACCAGCGCCGGTCTGCAGAGCAGGCTGGTTGCTAGACAAACTGGACAGCGCTGGATAATTGACTCGACTTGTTGGTCTAGGCCAGGGAACCAGACCTTGCTCCTGAGACGGTTCTTCGACCTCACTATCCCCTGGTGCGCTCCATGTGCAAGGAGGGCGGCTTGATGAGTCAGGTGCTCCGGCAGGACGAGGCGGGGACCTCTTAGGAGGCAGACATCGATGGATACGGACATCTCGTGGCGCACTGGGTGTTGAGCTGTTAGCGTGGCTTGGGCTTCGGTGTTGCAAAATGGTATCGGGTTTTGCAACGGTCTCCAGAGGTGACCGCCTGGATGACGATTTGAAGGCAATCGTCCTCTCGTGTGGCTTGTATTACTTCCTCTAGCGAGATGGGGAGCGGTCTGGATCGTTCAATGATCAACTGCACATATTCTTCGGTGGCTGCTGCTTCAGTAGCTTCTGGCTCAGTCACTGGCCTGGCGTGCCTGGACAGGAAGTCTGCTGGGTTGCGGGTGCCTGGCCTGTGTTCCACAGTGAACTGGAACTCTTGGAGCTGCCACACCCACTTCTCTATCCGTGGGGGAGGACGCGACGAAGACCCTTGAAAGAGCGGGATGAGGGGTTTGTGGTCGGTCACAACCATGAACGGGTGTCCATACAGGAAAATGTGGAAGTGGCGGCAAACCCACAGAATCGCCATAGACTCCTTCTCGATTTGAGAATAGCGCTGCACCGTGGGTGTGAGGGTCCTGCTGGCGTATGCGACAGGGGCCCATTCTCCGCAAGTCTGTGAGGCCAGAACAGCTCTTAGGCCTGTGGGGCTGGCATCCACCTCCAGCTGGGACTCATTTCGGGGGTCAAAGTACACCAGCGTTGTGTCTGCGGTTAGGGCAGCTTTTGTGAGTCAGAACGCTTCTTCTTGATCAGCTTCCCATACCCAGTGGCTGGTGGCTTTGGTGAGGTCTCGGAGAGGTCTGGTCAGATCAGATAGATTTTTGATGAAACTGCCACAGTACGTAACCATGCCCAGGAAACTGTGGACCCCGGACACTGACGTCGGTGCAGGGGCATTTTGCACATCCTTTACTTTATCTGGGTCCGTACCAATGGCCTTGTCGGAGAAGCGATAGCCAAAGAAGCTGATGTCTTTTCTCCAAAAAATTTGCACTTTTCACGCCGTGGAAGCGCTGGACATGTTTCTCCAGGGTGGATGCGTGCACCAGAATGTTGTCGCTTACGTTCAGTACGCCTTCCAGTCCCTGGAGAATGTTCTTGACTATATTTTGGAACACTTCGGCAGCGCTGGAGATTCCGAAGTTGAGGCGAGTGTAGCGCCAAAGGCCTGCATGGGTGGAAAATGTAGTGATGGGGCTGGAGTCCGGTTGGAGTGGGATCTGGTGGTAGACGAAGTGAAGGTCCATCTTTGAGAACCATTAAGAGCCAGCTAGCTCTCCAATGATATCGTCGACAGTCTGGATTAGGTGGTGCTCGAGTTTGATGACGAGGATTGGAATCCTCATATCCACACAGATGCGGACCGCTTCTGGTTGCTTTGGTTTCTTTGCGACGACAATGGGTGATTCCCAGGGGGTGGGGCCACACACCCATTCGATGATTCCCGCCTTTTCCAGCAGGCGCAGTTCTGCTTCCACTTAAGGGCAGAGGTGAAAGGCGATCCTCCTGTGCCGGAGGGCAACTGGGGCGACATACTTGTCAATGTGTAGTCGGACCGCTAGACCTTTCGGCATCCGATTCCTTCAAATAGCTCTCCGAAATCTTGCAGCAGGTGTTCTAGGCCGTTGGCATGTACAGTAAATGCAAAGTGGATCAGGTTGAGATCTTGTGCAGTCCGGCAGCCCAGCAGAAACCCTGAGCCTTCTTGCGACACACAGACTTTGGCACGTTGGTGTGTCAATTCGTGAGAGAGGTTGGCTTGGAATACTCTGCATAGCTTGAATGGATACTTGGTGTCGTTGGCATAGACCTGTACCCTGGTGGAGCGCAGTGTTGGAGGGTTCGGAAAACCTTTGTAGATGCTGGCAGCCATGAGTTTGATAGTAGCTCCTGTGTTGATGAGGGCATCTGCCGCATGTTCCTGTACTTTGACATTGCACATGGGTGTAGCCTGTTGAGTGACCGATAGAACGTTCAGCATTCTGACCACGTGGAAGCATCAGCTTCATCATCATCCATGTCACTGCTAGCTGGACCATCGGGGTGGTTCAAATGCGCGAACTCGCCGCGGCGGGCCGTATTGCCTCTTCCTTGGTGTCCAGCGGCATACTTTGGAGAAGTGATTTACCTTTCCGCAGGCGCTGCAAGTCTTGCCCTGCGCCGGGCATGCTCCGTTGGAGGTGATTGATCTCCACCCCACACGCACAGGTGCCTATGCGGGCTTTGCTGGGGCAGCGTATTCTTGGGCTTTGTATGGATGGCGCACACCGGTTCTTCCTTGACAGTGGCGGCCGCCTTGGGGTCCATATGCGCAACTCTGGCTTTAGACAATTCTTTGGAGCAGCCCAGCGTCAAGATGTCCCTCATTGACATGTTCTGTTCTTGCAAGACCCGTTCTCGCAACTTGGACGATGCGCAGCCTTAAATGAACTGGGCCCGGATCTCGTCGTCCTCGCCGGGGAGGGTGCAGGTGCTCGCCAGTTCCTTTAGTCTTGCATAGAAGACATCTACTGACTCTTCAGGTAGTTGGCAGGCCTGGCGGAGCAGAAACCGCTCGTAGTCTGCGTTGGCAAACTGCTCGAAGTAGGTCGTGATTGCATTGCGCATTGAGGCGTAGTTTCTTGGGGGTCCCGCCTCTTGCATTGTTTGGAAATTTTGTGGATTTCCGCCCCTCCAATGGGAAGGAGCATGGGCCTCTGCCGTGGCGCCGGGATGTCTGCGGCTTAGAAGTAGTTTTCCAAGCATTCAACCCATGCCTTCCAGCGAGCAGCCTGGGAGGGTGGGGGGCAGTGATGGTAAACGGCTCAATAGGAGGAACCGTCGCCATATGGACACAGCAGTGTGCGTGATAGGGGTGGCAGGGTCCTTGTTGTGAGGCTTAGGTGGGCAGAGCATGTGGCTCGAGGTGGCTTGGAGTGTGGCGCTGTGTGGCTGCATCGTCCCTCTGAATGCCGCAGCGTGGGCGAGGTGTGGCCGGTGAGCACACACGGACACTGGGTGGCGCTGTAGCGTGGGTTAGGCAGGCTTAGTTCAGGCACTGTGTAGCTGTGCCAGGCGGACGCATGCACTCTTGATGTGCTCCTTGATTACGGGCATGGCTGGCAGGCAGTTTTCCTGTGGGCGGTGGGGTGGGCTGAACCAAACATGTGGTATGCCCCAGAAGCATGTGGCCAGGATAGCGCTGTGAAGAGGTGGACACAGAGCGAGCGCTGATGCTCTTACCGGGCTCGAGAGATGTCTGAGGTCCGCAATGCCAAGGATCCAGGGCCGGCGGGCGCTGAAAGAGGCCGCGTGTGCGTGTGCACGGCCTGCAGGGCTGCTGGAGCCTGGAGAGAGAGACCGCTGGCCGCCGGTGTCTGGCTCCGTGGAGGTGGCGGCAGGAACACGATCGGGCGCTCGAGGAGGCAGGCAGGCGGTGCGGAAGGCGCGGCAGGGGCGGCGTCACACAGCCAGTGTGAGCGGCAGGCTGAGTGGCGACTGGGTGGGAAGACCACCTCGTCGCCTATGTAGAATCCTGGTGCGTGGCCTAGCCCAGCAAACACATGGAGGCACAACACTTGCTTACTGTAGTGGCCGGCAACTAACTGGCCACGCCCAGAGACACCGGGCTATTTATTCAGTTATATATGTGCTGGCCGAGCGTACGCTGGGCCAGCCTACTACTATTACGTAGCCGGGTCAGAGGGGACTGCACCCCTCTCACTGGGGTGATATGGACCAGTCCAACGGGGACAACATTACAACCACCGCCCCTTCCCCTCCGTGCCCAGAGACTTGTAGGAAGTTTTAGAGGCAGGTGTTTGCTGTGGATGAACACTGGCCTCGGATAGTGGAGGGGGCGGAGAATCAAGCACAGGGCTGACCCATGGTAAAGAAGGGAAGCCCCACCAGCTTGCATGGACATGGTGTGTGTCTGACCATAGCTTTCTGTTGATGCTCTTTTGTTTGCGCATAAAGTTGCTCACCACTTACCTGTCTTAGGAGAATTTCTCATTTTTTTGCAGTTTTCTACCCACATGCCGGACACAGCTGCCTTTCAGACAAATACAAGTGTACCCAAGTTATACAGTAACGCTATATATGACGTAATTTAAAAAGAAAAACATAGAAAATAATCAACTTAACACACACAAAACTGAATGATCACTGGTAAATTTTCTAAAAAGCAGTGGACCTCATCTATAACTAAAAGCATAAAAAGCCCTAGTCCTAACTAGATGCATAGGGCAGGGCCAGCATGGACCCCTTTCCTGAACCGTAATCCTGTTTTAGGAGAGCGAAGCTGCTCTATCCATTCTGACATGGACAAGCCTATTTGTAAGACTACAGTGACCTCTAGTGTCAGAATAATATATTTCACAGGAGCGAAATTCCAATGCAGTCTTCTAACACGGTTCCACCTTATGTACTTTGGATTTGTAGTAATGCCTTACGAGGCCAATTTTAGTTTACATCGTACATCACAATAGATGGGCCACATGCAGCATTTAGAAAATGTTCTTCATCTTTACCGTTGATAGCAAGAAGCAATAGACTTCTGTTAAGATAGCTCCCTGGGCGGAGAGAAATTTGACGCCCTTGTTGATAGCAGTAAATAAAATTAGGCAGCAGGGGCCAGGGGTCCCTTTTGTGTTCATTGGTCAGTACCTGGATGAGCAGCAACAGGCCCCTGACCACAAACATCCCCGGACCACCATCCAGCTCACCTTAATCCCCGATAGCTGAGCTGCCTCGCGCAGAGGATGGTTTTGTTGATGTGGGCCAGCAGGGGTCAGAGGGTGAAGGAAGAGCAAGAAAAATGGCTAAAGGGGTGTTAAAAATATCGCTCGCCATATGATAATGAAGGACTTTAAATTGGCAAATCGGACAAAAAGGAACAGGCAGGGACAAGGCTGGCCAAGATTGCAGGGACTCTGCCGCCTACTTGACCGTAATGCACACAGGTCTATGTGGCCCTCTGAGTATTGGTGCCCTGGGCCCAGCTCATTCATGCTAAAGGCAGGCCCTGGACACCTGCGATAAAATGACCTTAGATCAGTAGGCAACAGACCAGCAGTGATACTGATAGGTGTGATTTCACTTTGATTTTAAGTCTAGATGTAGTGTAGGCAGGGCTTTAAGTGGGCCGGTGCTGAGCACCAGCAGTTTTTTAAAGGGATCCTCGAAACAAGTCTCTATCGGGCTCTATTTTGTGCCCTGGCGGTCAGTTTTTTCCGGAGGCAGGCGACAGCAGGCCTGCTCACTTCTCACTAGTGGAGAAGTTACGGCATGGCGTCATGGCAGGTGAGCGTTGTAGGGGAAGGGAAATCCTTTAAAGAGTGTCATTTTCTGTCTGGATTTCCCTTTTCTTTTTGAAATTCAGGAGCAGCAACATTGTCCTGGTGTCATCAGTTCTTGAAGTGGAAGCTTTTTCAATATTCTATACGAGCCATAGTTGCTGCTTATCTTATGCAACTAACAACCATTGACAAAGCCAATAGTCCTGACTTGTTGTAGGTATGCTGTTACTTGTTGTATCGTATATCTGGATGCAATGACAGAAACAGCAAAATACAAGTCGGGCGGCACACTTTGCTATGCACAGATTTTTAGCTTACGTGTTTTTAAGCCCCGCTCTTAATTACATTGGCCACGCCTCTTTGAGAGACCCCATCCCTCCAGGTTTTTCATCCCACTTAAAGCCCTGAGTGTAGGATTAGGGAATGTGAAAGGGTGTGGATGCATGGGGGAAACTGCATTAAATAGATTAGCTTTTACTATTTTAGTGTTTGTTCTATAAATGTGGCCAGCATAATTTATAAGATGGTCAGATGTATGGGTTTTGCGCTAATGCTTTTTGAGGTGGCTGTTGGCTCTCTCCTGAGTCGCTCTGGTCCTAAGAGCAGCATGGCGCAGATGGATTTTAATAAGAAATGATGTTTGTTTGTTTTTATGTAGCATTTTATTGTGGTTCCTAAGGTTGTAGGAAGAGGAGTTACTATAACCAAATTTTTGGTACTCTGTTTACTGTCCTCATGAGGATGGATGGCTGAGCTGGGCTTGCTGGCATTCGAACTCATGGCTTGCAGATTACCACACCAGTCAGCAGTGAGTGTGAATTGTGGATGGTGACAAGTTAGCTGTATGCTTTTTCAGGTATCTGTCATTTGGAAGGTGAGTAAAGTAAGGGCATTGTAGTTATGTGGCAGCAGGCTGTCCTGGGAGTTGTTTGTAGCAGCTGAGAAGCGCAGGGTGTGGTTTGCTCGCTTGTTAAGAGTGGTTTGGCCTAGACTGCAGCTAGGTATGGCTAACTCCCAGCAGCACAGCCTGATCTGTAGGACATTAACGAAATTGAGCATGTTTCTCGTTGCGGCTTAGAATCCTTCAGGACTGACTGAGATATGCAGCAGTTAGAAAAACAGCAAGAGTGGGCTTCCATGAATTTGTTTTTATTTATATTGCACAGTTACTTAAAACCATGCAATGCAGCTTACATACAATTAAAAGGAAAGTTGGAACCATCATTGTTTAAAAAAGTATTCATAGAAAAAAGAGAAGAAAAAAGAGCGTTTACATAAAGCACTATCAAAACATAATAAAAGGATGAATGTATACATTAAGTTCTGACGGTGCATAAGCATACCGGGAAAGCAACAAATCAGGTGTAGCAGAGATTCATGTTGGAAGTTGCAGATTCTACATCTGATTTTGTGTTCAAGGGACTTCCACCCAGGGTTTAATTCTTTAATTGGGAGGGGCACTAATCTGACCCATATAATGTTTTTGAGTGCTTTCCTTCCCATAGCTTGATTAAAATAGAGTTGGATTTTATGCCCTGCATATGATGTTAACAGCCGTGGTGGACCTCTTCCTGTTACATGTACCGCTAGGTCATTTATATGCGGCAGTTGGAAACATTGTTCATTAATTGAATTTTTAATGGACAGATAATTTATCGACCCTTCATGCCAGTTTTCAAGTGCCAAACATATATTTCCACTGCTTTTTTCCATGTAACCTGGAGAAGTGTGGCTCACTGGTTAGAGACGGCAGACCCTGAAGCAGAGATCAGGCCCGGGACCAGGGTTCAATTCCCGACGCCGCAGGGTCTAGGATCAATGTCCATCGGACTCGATAATTCTCGCTTCGGCGCCTTCTCTAATCGTGGGCCCCACGCTGCAACTCTGGGCAATAGCTTGCTTAATCTCTACAAAGGCCCCACCAGCGCTGGGATGCCTGGCTCTGCCCCTCACAGGGAGATCCAGGAAGGGTTCCACAGCCTAGGCGCCGAGATACCCTCATGGGTGATTCAGCGCTATATAAATCAATAACTATAACCTTGCCATGGGTTGATTGACCCTCCAAGGAAGGGCTTCATCATGCTCTTTAAGCTTCCGGCTGGGGCTGTTGAAACTTGATAGTAGTACTGTGGGTGCATTCCCAGGCATTCTTTACTTTGTTGCTTCAGTCCGAATTCCAAACGAATTAGGCTGTTGTGAGTGTATTTAGGGAGTTTGACAATGCGTTTTGTAGGCCAGGCATTGTGCTTTTTCCAGCATGCTTCCATTTTGCTTGGAAATGCCTGCTGTGCATAACCTGCAGTTGCCCTAATTTTTGCTTGTATTACTTTTCTGATTGGGGCTGTTGTTGGACTATGCATTCTCATTAGTTTGCAAAGGGAAAAAGTTGTTGACTGTGCTCTGGCCTTCAATTTGTGCAGATGTAATGCTGCTTTACTGGTTTCACTTAGCCAGCACCCAAGGTAGTTGTACGATCTTGTGGTAGTGATGATTTCTTTGCCCACATACCATTTCAGTAAAGCTTTTTTTGGAAAATGACAGAAAATAACTACTTTAGTTGTTTGAGCGTTTATTATAAGCTCATTTCTTTCATTATACTTATTGAGGGTGTCTAGGCCCCTTTGTAGCCCGATTTTTGTGTGGTCCATTACCACTAAGTCGTCTGCATATTGTTGTAATTGCAGTTTATTGGTCCCAATTTTCGGGGTTACAAGACTGGCATTATGAAGCTTCTTCCCCAGGTCAGCGGTGTATAGGTTAAACAATGTGGGGGCAAGTACACATCCCTGTTTTAGTCCGCGATTTGTCAAGCACTTCTTCGTTATGGTGTTATCTGCTAACATCACTTTGATCTAGGTTTTGCTGTATAATGAAATTATGGCATTGAGAAGACCTACTGGGATATGCCAGTTACGCAATTTATCCCAGAGCTTATGTCTGGGCACCCCATCAAAGGCAGCGGAGTAGTCCATGAAGCATGCACAGACTGGTTTATTATTAGAGTGGGCTTCCATAGTTAGTGTCGTGCAAATCTTTATCTTCTCTCTCATAGCTGTCCTCCTTTGTCCCCGTCTTTCTTGTCCCTTCCCCATTTCGCCTTATTTATCATTATTGCCACTCTAAGGCTGTGTGCTCTTCCATTCCATCTGTCTACTCCTTCATGGCTGCTCATGTTTGTTTCTCTTTTCCCAAATATTCTCTCTTTGGTCCCCACTCTCCAACTGTAGCTTTCCTAGGTCTCCTCCTTCAGATTATTGCTCCACCTTCGACCTCTTTGCTGGCTCTATTTTTGTTGCCCACCTCTGCCACATTTCCTTTCTCCATTTTTTTTTCTTTTTCTTCTTTTCTTTTTTACATCCCCTCATTCTCTTTCCGATCTTTGTTTTCCCCTCTTCTTTCCCTTTCCTCATTTTTGACCTTTTTATTTTTATTTATCCTTGTCTTTTCTCTTAGACATTCTCCTTTCATTCTAATTTGTCTACTTTGGTTCTGTTCGCATGTCTCCTCTATTTGCCCATCTCTTATCTCTTTGGCCGTCTCCTTATCGGACTGTCTCCTTATCTTGTTGCCAGTCTCCTTTCTCTTTACCCTACTCCTTTCTTTTTGCTTTCCTTCTTTCTTTGTTTTGTTTTTATTTGTCTTTGCCTTTGTTATTTCTCTGAGACCTTATGTCATTCTAATTTTTCCAGTCATTTTATCTTTTCTGAGTCTTTCGCTTTTCTCAGGCCCTTCTCTTTGCATTTGCCCTTGCCCTTTGTCTGAGACTTTCTCCTTTCATTCTCATCTTTTTACTTTCCTCCTGCTTTCTCGGAGCTCATTTTGGGATCCTTTTTTCATGGCTTTTACTTTTTCTTTGCCTTTCTCCTTTTTTAAAATTTGTCTCCTTTCTTTGTGTTTTTTTTAGTTTTTGCCCTTGTCTTTTCTATAAGAAGACATAATGGGAACATGCTGAAAGTTTAACTAGGAATTAATTCTGTCCATCGCTTGCCATTGGCTTTTGCAACTCACGTTTGCTTGTGTTCTGTATGCTGGCTTCATTTGTTGTAAACCATCCAATGCGTCTTTGTTCCTCCTGGGAAACGTAGCCTTATTATCTTTCTATAATACTGATTCTACTTATTTCTGGCACTACGAGTTAATCAATCACTCATGCCTGTGACCATGGTGGAGTTCAGAAGGCAAATGAGGAATAAAGTCCTTTAAATTGTGTTCTTATTTTGACACATTTGCTGTACTTTCGAAGACTGAGGTCAAATGTCAGTCTATGCTTTCTGGCAGATTGCTGTAATATCTTTAAAGGGGGTGTTGGTGTTTACTTTTCGTTCTCTGAATGCAAAGCGAATGGATTTTGTGTAAAGTGAACTAAGCAACAAACGTGCTGGGTACAGGGAGTACGAAAGAAACGGCTGCAGGATGTCATTTTTGTCAAACACGTTAAATTAAAATACCAGTAAATGAACTGTACATATTTTTCATAATATATTAGCAGTAGGAAAGTAAAAAGTTAAACACATTGTAATTCTGAAGTGTGGTGGAATCAAAGATGTTATTAGGAACAGAATAAATTAATACACTTCGTGATGCCCAAATTAAATATTAGCTGAGACCAAATTTCTACAAATGGTTTGCTCAAAAATTTACCCCAGCTATATACTACACCCTTGCCACTCTCCTACTGAATGAATACATGTGCTGCGCTTGTTGTTTGTGTGACCATTATCATGAATGGGGTAACCCAAAAACGGTCCGGGACCTGGGTACAATGCGTTAACAAAAACAATGGTCCTTGACCTAATTCAATTCAGTGATTTTATCACAAAAATATTCCTTAATTTGCTAACTTTGAGCCCAAATTAATTTTGCTCCTTGAATAAAATCCAGAATTATTCATACAAACACAGAGCCCAACAATTGTATTGTATTTCTAGAAAAATAGTACACTTTATTTATACCAAACAGTGTATTTGCCCTTTTATAATTCAAAGGTTCAAAGTACAGTTTTTTACAATATTTACAATGTACGAGATTCAGGGTGCTCATAGACGTGCATAGAATTAGTGCTCGAGAAAAGGCGCGTGTGATTGAAAGAAAAAGAAGGGATAGAGATTGGTGACAATTTATACAGATGTATATACTGGTTCGATAATTTCAAACAGTATAAGCCTGTCCACAATCAAAATTCAGAGTATAGTGTCAGAATCTGATTCATTTATTTAACACGTTTCACACTAGAATTCTAACTGGTCCAGGGGTTTTTTTGTAGGGGTGTCGACGTTTCGACCCGACTTAATGCGTATGGGGTGGCTGATGACCTCTGCTTGCGGGTCTTCTTCAGGACTAGGGAGCACCCTCCGTACCTGACGTGTAAAAGTACCCTGATAGTGATTCAGGTAGTCGTCATCAGTAATCGACCAAGGATCTATGTATCCGTGTCCCAGAATTTGTTGCACCGTAAGAATTTAATCCACAAGTTTGTGTGAAGCATGGATTTTTCACAATCCCTAGTTCTTTGATGTAGCAGCGCCCCCACTCTGAAAATTGTTCCAGCACCAGTAATGCATGCCAGCTGTAAAATGTTATTAGTACATGAGTCCATGTTGGTACACTTTTCAATGATCCAATTTCTATTCAGGTCTTGAAGGAAGCAGCATCTGTAATTTCAATAGCATTTGCTCAAATATCTGGTGTGTACTTCTCAGCTTTTATACTTCTGAATTAAATGTTAACACACACGTACCGAAAAAAACTAGTCATCAGTGAAGCATTGATGTATTACAATCTATAATTCACATCTCTTCAAAACATTGTAACGGATGTTAATAGAACCTGTATAAAACCGTGCAGAGAATGTTTCACAAAATTCTAAAAATACACAGTAATATTATCAGAAGCAGAAAAGAAAGCGCGTTTACGGACATTACAAACAACAGTTTGAAGAACCACCCAATATACTCTTTACCAGCTACACATATAATGCAAGTCTCGACATAGTGAAGGTTCTTTGTCAACAAGCATTTATAGCACCTGCTACCTTACCTGAGCCTGTTTCTCTGCATTCTTAAAGTTTACAGATAAGGGACTAAAGAAATAGGGATATGTTGAGGCCTAAGATTGTATTTCATTCCAATTCATAAGCAAGTTACTTCCTTTGCACACTTGACTCACTAAAGGTAGCGATAGCAAGCTCAGAAGGCTTACTCCAGGGTTCACGGTAGATCAACATCGACTAACCTACACAATACCACAGTATTGTCAAAGCTGTGTCTCTTTTGGAGACTACTAGCTTAATTTAGAAGGCAGTATGGAATGAAACGATCAAGATAACTCCATGAATCACAGTCCACACCATGTATGTTTTTTGCTCCACCTACGCCCACTATACATCGAACTCTCACCTAAGCCCCACCCTGCTGTTATCAATGTGACCCCCCCCCCACCACACCATAAACTACCCTTTTTGGCCACTGGGAAAATGTTTGCAAGTACAAATGATGCACAGTTTCCCTAAAACCATTTGTAAAGCTAATAGGTCCCAAAGGCGAGCCTATTGCCTTTGCCAGTGCTTGTTTCATCACGGCTCTCATTGGTACTTCCTTGCTGGCGTGTTTTGACCTCCTGTGTTTCTGTTTTCTACCTATCACCTGTCTCTTCTACATCTGGCTTCCATTCAGTCACTGTGTTTTTATTTTTCTCCCCAGGTGGGACCAGCCAGCTCAGTTTGCGCTTCCTGATGAGAGGCGCTATGGCCTCAACATGAGAGACTGGCAGGACCGATGGCTTGTTGTGATGAAGAACAATTGGGCGTGAGGAGCTCGCCCAGATGCGTTACTACTATCTGCTCTTCCACCTTATCGTTCTGCTCGTAGTGTGACCCTTGGGCTGCCGAGGGGCAGTGTAGTGTGCTGGACTATCGAAAAGGGTTACTGTCTGGACTCTAAACTCTATAAACTAACATTAAAACATTATATTGATTGGGGCTGGTTTGGTTTGCGTGTATACACTACCCTTGACGGACTGCAGAGTCTGCTGTGGTGGGCAGCTCCATCATAGGGGAGGTATTTAGTCAATATTATATGGCCAAGTTAGCAACTGTATTGTCCCTTCTGAGTTGTATGGACAACGACTCCCCTTTGAATGAGTAGAAATTACAACCCCACACTTGCCCCTATGTGAATTGCAGTTTCTGTGGTAAATTTTAAGTATAATTAGTTCTTATATTCTACATTTTTCTTCGAAGAAGCAGTTGAGCCATTTATTCTCAGGGACTAGGCAAGCTGCTAGGGCCTTTTAGCCTGACTCCCAATCGTGTGCCGTCCCAACAGCCCCAGGCCCTTTGTTCCAACCTTTGCAGCCTGTGTTCTCAGTGCATTGTGGTGGGGAGGGGGCAGAGATAATAGTAGGTAAAGTGAGAAAGAAAACCACTACTAACGGTGATAGGGAAAGCAGGGCTTGACCACGTGGCCAGGGATGTACCGCATTCTCTACGCTCTTCTCCACAGCCTTCGTATGCGGGGGGGGGGGGTTTGGGGCAGGAACGTGGTCACAGGCTTCCCATCCTAAAAAAATAAATTTCAGTTTGAAGTGTGGAACTCATGATTTTGACACATCCTTCTTTAAGAGCCTGTGGGTTCTGGAAGTAGATAGACTTAAGGTCCTACTCATCAAATCCTTGTGCACAGTTGTCCGGAGTCTAAGAGAAGTTTTTATCTGGGCAGTGGGCCAGTCATGATGCTTTCAAACCGTCGAGCTGAAAATTACCGTAACTGAAGAACTATCTGGTTTTGTAAATAAAAGGAAACATGAAATGGAAATTGTGATTGGATGAGTCATTTGATACACGTGCAAGCAGTAGCAGTGGGTAGTTACATAGGTTCAACTCAATAGAATTCTTTATTTACACCATTCTAAAATCTCTATGCTTTAGGCTTAAATTTCACCCGAGTGCAGCGTCTCTGACTTTCACAGATGAAAACTGGTGAAACTGAGTCAGGAGTGCAAATGGACCGCCTGGTCATGTCTCTGCCCCAGGTTTGGGAGATGAAGGTCTCGGACCAGGATTGGAGCACTGGTTCAAGATCAGGAGTATGGGTGCACTGACTAAACCGCACAGATGAAGCAGTATGAGATTCTGCATTTGTGGACCGGGTGCAGGGACTTGTTAATGTTTGGAAGGGAAATGTGGCGCGGCACAGCATGCGCTGAGGTTACAGGCTCGCCCTTCAGGAACAGAGCAGTAACATGCAAGTATGGTTTCTGGTTTGCCACTATAATGACTGGAATGCTGGCTTGAAAGTGAGGTCTTTGGCGTATTGCCTCAGAGTATGTACCTGGGATTGTGGAACATGTGATCTCCGGTCAAGCTTTTAAGAAAAGCCTTGGTTCACTGAACTCATCTGTTGATACCGGTTCCACTGACCACAGGCAGCAAGGTAGTTATTCCTCAGTTGGCGTGTGCAGAAACCGCACACCGGTTGTACATTGTAAAGACATGGATTGACAGTCCACTTTTATCTCCGAGACATCTAGACGCTGATTCTTTACCTTGAAAGTATCCCCTGACATCAGACTGGATACAAATATTTTTCATGAACATTACTCCTGCGCGCCGGTACGTAGTATCGTTTGGCTCTGTGTTAGAAATGGCGATTTCTGGTTGGCTACGGCTTGCGCCAAAGTCAGGCAGAAACCACCATTCTAAGTCAGGGCAAGGAAGTCACCCGCCAAGATAACCCCTGCTCACCCTCTTGGTAGCTTGGCACGAGCACTCAGGCTTATCCCAGAGGCAATGTGTAAAGCATTTGCCCACGCACCCACCAGCAACAACATCCCAGGCCACCCACAAAAGGAACTCCACACAAGGTCATATCAAAAATAGCCTTTGTATTATACCAAACACATTAGATAATAAACACACAATTTACACTGTGCCCTTGGCACGGGCGCAATTTGAAGGGGATTATATACACAGGACAGGGCCACATGGACCACTGTCAAGAATAAGCACTTGGTAGAACTAGCACTTTGTGGAATTAGCACTTTGTAGAACATAGAATAAGTGTAGCACAAAAGAGCAAATGTAGCACACAACCAGTAACCACTGGTAAAAGGTAAGTGCACACTACGCAGTCCTAACCACCTTAGGCATATATCACGCAGGGAACCATGAACTCACGAGCATAACCTATACTAGGAAAAAAAACAACCTCCTATGCAGAAATCATATCTAGAGGCATGAAACACAGGGTGCGCAAAACATCCAACACACTGTACATTTCCTAACACCCAAAGAATTAGCACATAATCACATTTAGCGCATAACTCACATTTAACAAAACTGAGACAGGGTCTCTCTCCCCCATCCTCCCCCCCCCCCCCCCCCCCCCCCCCCAAAATCCCCGATCTCCAGACACAGGCGGCGGTAGCGGAGCTCTCCCGATCCCTGGGAGCCCTGCCCGACTGCGCCCTTGTTCACCCGGTCCATCTCGGTACCGCGAGTCGGAGTGGAGCCTGTGCGGCTCGGCGGCTTCGCGGGCCTTCCTCCTTCCCGCGCTCACCCAATCAGAGCGCGGCTGCGGGCGGGACTTCCCTTTAAAGTCGGAAGTCCCGACTACGGTGCCTGAGTTCCTGTGTGCGGCGCGAGGGACGCAGCGGTTATTTTCAGGGCACAGAGAGGGGTAGGCAACCTCGAGGTTTAATATAAAAGTAGAAACGGGGTGGGCACCCGTTAAGGTGCCTATAAAAAGGGGTGGCACCCTTAAATAAAAATATAACTGTGGCCATAATCGGGGTAGGCACCCGAATTTAAAAATGCAAATGCGGGCATAATGTAGGGTAGGCTCCTGCCTGCAAAATATATCATATAGCGGGGTGGGCACCCGCCAGGCAGGATCACAGGGGAATCCCTCACCAGGGGATTCCTCCTAAAGGGTTAAAAAGACCAGGACAAGCACAGCGCTCCTAGGACACTAAAAGAGGCAGCAAGGTCCTGGGGCAAAGAAAGGGAGCAACCAGCTCCTCAGCAAAGGGGAGTCCTCCAGGAAAGGCAGAAGGGTCCCAGAGATAAGTCATCCAGCAACAAAGTCCATCAGGCATCCTGGGGCTGGGCAGGGCCCAGGGAGGCTAACCTTCCCCTGGGCCCCAGCAGCAGCACGCCCCTGGTAGATTCTAGTCCGTAAAACAAGAACATTTAACATGAGGTCACAGCCTTTTTATACACAAAATCCCTTTGTCTCTAGGGTGCAGGGTGGGGGAAAAACCAGACTCATCAGGTTTTGGAGCACTCTGTTGCTCAGCCCCTCTCCCCATTCACTGGCCAGGCTAGGGTCTGCAGTCGCACCACAGGTGGCAGAGCCAGCATTGTGTAGGGAAAGCCAGCCCTATTCAGGTCCCAGGTGCACCCCTCCCTCACATCAACATGCGGATCTCTCCATTCACCACCGGTGCAGACCCATCCTGACTCCTGGAGCCAGGCACACCAGCCAGCTCATCACAAGCCAATCACAAGCCAGGCTGTCATTTCACCTTTACTGCACAGGCAGGCCAACTTCTAGAAGTGGCACTTCTACACTAGACACATGAACGCAGCTCACATCATCGCGCAGCATTCAATCTCACGAGTTCGCACATACCAAACTCGAGCCTGCACTCCCCACACATCAGGAACTATCATGGACACACCTATCCCCCATGCATTCCTATGGAAGGGCAGGCCAATCTCACCCACGCACTCAGAGCGCACGCACTTTACACTGCGCAAAAACCAGAAATCACTATAATGAGGTAGCCTTACAAGGCAAAAAGTTCAGTGGTGAACCTGCCAGGAGGGCCAAGTCCAACACTCTGCCTGGTGTCGATAGCGCCAGAGGTGATGATCAGATGATCACAATGCCTATATAATTGCCATTCCAGCATGCAGACACCAGTTATTTACTTTTCAAGCCAGTCCGCGCAGATCCAGCGAGAGCTACCCCCAGTCATATTTTGACTAACCTTTTTAGACTTTTTGTCAATTTATTTTAGATCTTTCTTCTGGTGTGGCACGGCTGTCCACTAAGAAAGCTGGCTTCAAACCCTGGGGCACCTGTCACTGAAAGATGTCTGTGACTGACCCTCAGCAAGCTTGCCTCTGATGCCTTGAGTGAGACCATGAAGTGAAGACCTGCGTCGACTGCAGCGCCATGCACCGCATGGCATTGAGGAAGTGGTCCCTCAAGCTCCTTACTGCTCAACGCCGCAGCGGTCTTGATCTTGATCGAGAGGAAGGTACTGGGATGGGTTGCGGAGTCATTGACACAGTTGTTCAGGCATTTGGGTAAGTCCCACAAGAAGAAGGAGTAAGAAGTTGATGAGCGTCCTCATTCAAGGCCTGGCTCTGCGGTTGAGCATGAACCTAAACCGGCTCCTCCCCTCCCTGAGTTTCCGGAGCGACTCCTGCCCAACTTCGTAAAATTTTTTAGGCCAGGCACCTCATATTTGGGCGGCCCATTCCCACTGGCACACCTTTGTACCATGCTGATTCAAGAGGGACCCCTGGTGGTTCCCCGCCAGCGTGCTCACCCCCGATTCCAGTCTGGGCCCTTGGATCCACAGATGGATCCAGGCTGGTTCCTGTCATACCATGTTGACATTCTCAGATGCCAACGCACCCTACGGCGCCATCCCGGTTCTCATCCCCGACTCCGACACAGAGCCAGAGGAGCATCGTCTGACGCCATCTCCAGCGCCATGTGGACCTTATTCCTACGTACTGGGACTTGGGGAGGATTGGGAGGGGCCACTAGACCCTGAGGAATACCGGCCCCTAGACCTCTCATACCAGGGGCCCGCCCTATATGCACAGTGCCAGAGGGGGCACCCTGGAGCTCGGGGTGGTGAGGGAGAGGGCCCTGGGCCACGAGGGCTAATGTTTCACCTCTACATTCACTGCATTAAAATCTGCTACACACTGGCTAAAAGGCAATCCCCTGAGGGTTTTCATGCTCATTCCACCAGAGCCAAGGCTACTTGTCCTGGACATCTGCCAGGCAGCAACATGGACTTTTCTGCACATGTTCACCAAGCACTACTGCCTGGACAGTCAGGTCTGTCTGGATGGGCACTTTGCCTGTTCGGTCCTGCAGGACTTTCTAGTGTGACTTTGTTTCGCAGACCCACCTCTGGCTTGGTATTGCTTGGATATCTATTCTAAGGTAATGAATCTGCAGCTAGAAGTCTCGATCAGATGAACAAGTTACTTAACTTCTATAGAGCCTTATCTGGTAGTGTTGTGTTCTAATCTAGGACCCCGATCAATATTGTGACCTTATGCCCTTACACGGCTTTAATCCATCCATACCCCTATAATGGCATAAACGATCTATAAACGAGCTATATTTCAGAAACTCGTCTCTGGCCTAAAACGATCAGAGCCATATTTCCGAATCTCGCCTCTGCAGCTCATTACAGTAGATGACACAGCAGAAACCACTATCTTAGATTCCTAGATTACACTCCGAGTTCTTCAACAAGATAAAACACCCAACAACCTGGGAAAGCCCCGCTTGCTTTGTTTTTATTAATAATAGAACTCTAATGAGCACTGTAAGAACGACCAGTTCCGGTGACATCTTTATTGACGTCTTATGTCCAACAACTTACGTCAAAAAAGGCACCTTTCAGGTATAAATATTACCAACGTTGCCTTAGGCAGGCGCGATAATGTGGTGAATACAGGAGCAGAACAGCTGTCCCTTGCAGAGCCCAGCAGATGCGAGAAGCCCACGGACGCTGCCCCTCCTCCTCCTTGACGCGCTGAGAAAGACGCTGTCTTTTCTCCTGCCGAGAAAATCCAGCTCCGGCGTTTCCAGCCTACCCTTGCGGGTGACTGGAATATCGAGTCCTGAAAGGAGATACTAGCCCTCCAACTTTCTATTCCAGAGGTATGGTGCTGATTAAACCCTTAGTGAGAATTCTTGAAGCAAACCCTTGGCAAAACCAACTTAACTAAACTGCTACTTACTTACTCCCTCCCAAGTATTAGGCTTAGGTCAGGTACACTGGGGTAGGCGTAATTAGAAGCACCAGTTGAGTACGTTAGTCAAATGTATATATGAATGTATATATTTTATTCATTTTAACCATTGTATGGCTAAGAAACCATATCAATGCTTTTACAGTATTATTTCGCAATCCTCCTTTTACTGTACGCACTTTTTATAATAACAAGTCTTGCAATTGTGGCAATTCATTTCTCTTGTATGAGCAGAAAGACTGTTCAATAAATAATACCTTTTATTGAAAACGCCCGTCTCTCTATTCTCTGCATCTTGGTGAAAGTAATCTGCACAACTGACTGAGTGAAATAGCTGTTTATTGTTTCACACGACTCTAGAGATTGACTCTTATTCTAAGGAGCAAAGTTGTCATGTTTATGCGGTTGTTGGAAAACTGAATCCCTTCTTGGCTGTACCAGGGAAGCTGATCATTTCCTATTCAGTCAAGAAAGTTTCTAGTGACCTCTGAGCTAGTTGATACAAACCCAATTAAGTTTAGCATAGTCAGTAGAGACCTGGAAGACCGCACTTCTACGCTGCTGTTTGTTATTCCAATGCGCAGGGCCTATAGGGAAAATAGGAACTACACTACATGGAGCCCAACGTTTGGTAAGGCGATAAAACTAACGCAAGACGTTAGAGTAACTCAGTCGTGCTTTTTCACACAGACCCTTTCTACCGTAAATACTCCAATAGACGTCTGGAGTGGGTGAAAGGTTAAAATCTGCCCGAACTTAGTAGGAAGAGATTCCTATGTAAAGCTCTGGTTTATTCAACGTTGAAGGATACAGTGTTCCAAAATATTGTGCACCTAATCTTTTTCTCCTTGGAGACCAGCTCTGAAAAACTTTCATTTATACAATGTCAGTACTAGACAACGGGACCGCTGAAGCCGCAGTAGATGCAAATCAACGGGACGCCGGTGTTAATGAACCGGGTGCGATTATCATCCCGGTCAACATAAGAAAAACTATAACGTTAAAACTTATAGAAAATGGACTGACCACACAAGGTGGCACAGTCGTCTTCGTGATAGAGGCACACGAATATCGGCAGACAGAGGTATTCTATTCATGGATAAAATTTCCAGCGGCAAACGCTGCAACAAACGAGTTCCACTGTTACAAAATAGGGGAACCACCGGATGAGTACGCTCCTTTCGAGGAGATTAAAATCCCATTAAAATACCAAGTGCACCTGCTCTGGTTTAAAGGTGCCCTAAAACACAATGATCATATTACCAGGCTCGGTCCACTAGGTAGACCAGGAGCAACATGGCCGCTTCTAGCCAGCTACACACCACATCCGGACATTGCAAAAATGTCAAAAGAAGAACTTTTAGCACAGCTAAAAACATTAATTAAAATACATAGACAATTAGTCCAATATGTAATGCGGACTGCAACAGTCCAAACAGCTGTAAATGTACCACAGCTGACCCCTCATTAGGGGAACACAAATAAAATTACACCACAGAACATACAATCATGTCTTGGTAAAACACCCATAAAACGGAAACAAATTCCTTTCTGGTTAGCGCAGAAAATTACTCAAATAGAGGCAGTATTTCCAAATACTACCCCTATTAGAAACACAGAATTCTGACTATCTGCCTTCCAATGGGGGTCGCACCACAAGTAGAGGACTGTGACACTTGGGGTACAGTCTTTGCTTCCATTTACACAAAAACACATGGTGTTCCGTCAATGGCGGTAATACCAGATGTGCTGAAACAGATTCAGAATGAATACGGTCCAGAACCTGCTTTAACTCTTGGTATGAAATTACTGAAAGACTTCAAGCAGGTCTCGGCTATACTACTAGCCAATATAAAAGGAGAAGCAGCATCTGTGGCGATCCGCCAGAAATTGAAGGAAACAGATATAACAGATCAGCCAATTGAGCTTGCCAGAATTATAGAAACATTTTATGAAGAATTAGATAGAGACAGCTTGGGTGGGAAACCAGTAAAACCCCAACTACTCGAAAATCCTGAAAAATTATTTATTAAAAATAATTCAAACACTCCTAAAAAGAGCTGGGATGGAAATAAACAATCCACTCCAAAGGAAATGTTTTCCAGTCCAGAGGAAGGTCTCCTTGACGGAGGGAAAGAACTCCGACTCGAGAACACCAGTCTCCCCAGAGGGAGCCCTCTGAGAAAAGATATACCCTTAGAAATAGGGATAACTTGAAGAAGCCTGATAGATATCAAAGTATTGATACACGTCCCTCTCGATCTTTTTCACAGAAATCGGAAAGAAGAGGACGGTCAGACCCAGGAGAGCACACCAAGTCCAAAGACAAGGCTGCTCAAAGTAAAAAGTTACAATTTCCGAAAGAAAAAGGTAGCCAGTATTAGAGTAATCGAGCATGCCGAGAATACTGAGGACACAGCTGAAAAACGGGGAGTGGGCACAGACAATGCTAGACAGTGCAGCAGAAATCACCATAGCTCGCAAGATCCTGATGAGTCATCTAGAGACAGTGAACACGAATGAATACATTCAAGTAGAAACTGCCGACACCAGAGTTAGCGAACCTCATAAAATATACGAAATAACACTGCGTATAGAGGGGGATAAGACCAGAAAAATAAGGGGTCTATTTTGGGATAAACTCTCAAAAGGCTATGACCTCCTGACTTTGACATCAAAGATCGTTTGGCTGTTTTACAGGACTTGAATGAAACAAGAAAATCCTTAATCAGCATAAAGTTAAAGCAACAGCCAACTACCACTGAAGAGGCACCACCAGCCCCAGCAAGACCTGTCTGGATTCCAAAGATTGGGGATCTAGTCAGAGAAAAAATAGCGGTGAAGAAGGAATTTGGGCCTTCTTACAGAAAAGCAGTACCTGTCTTAGAAATCAACGGAACAAGATCAGTAGTACTACTGCCTCTTGCTGGTAAAAAGGAGAACCGAGTTGTATCAATCGACCTGGTAAAACCACAGTCATGTGGCCTATAATCAACAGTAGGCCAAGTGGACTCCCAAGAAACAGAATACCCAAATTTGCAACAATCCAAGAGGTCCAAACTGAAAGACTAATCACATTTGATAAACCTGCAGTGCACAGAGAGGGACTAAGCAATAATGCCATGGAACTCGTGCCTCTTGAAACACAGATTGAAACAGTTCGTCATGAAACACCAGTCTACAATGATGTGGCATCAAAATGTGCTACCGAAAAACAAATTGAGAAAACAATTCCAACAATTGACAGAACTGCCTCTGGCTACTTCATCAACTTCAATACCTTTTCTGAAGATCAAAACGACCATGAAGTGAGACCAGAAACAAAGACTTTTAAAGAAAAAGCAACAGAACTCTTTCATCAACTCAAGGAAGCATTTCTGAATGCACCACTGTTTGAGCATTGAATTAGGGGTACTTATATTCCTATTAGGCCTAATATTGGTTTTAATTTTAGGAAAGTTTATTACAGTTCAATGGACACAGCAAGTCAGAACATCAACTTAGTCCTAAAACCACACAAATCATCCCACGTGAAGAAAAGAGGACTATCAGTAAATGTCACAGCCATTCCAATACCCGGCGGGGTAGTATGGGACAAAACTGACTATGAAGTATATGGCCCGGTCAAAATCCTTAAATATCCTCACCAGTTCAAGGTTTCCTTAAGTGACTTTATAAAACCAAGTACATTTTCTGATGATTGGGATTTTGAAAGTATAAATAATATGATGTCTGATTTAGTGTTGTCAGCAAGATTTACAGAACATGATTATTTACAAGGTTCGTCTAATTATAAACAGATGTACTGCTTCACACATTATGGTGACCATTACTTACATAAATCTGCACAACCTAGAAATGTTTTAAAATATAACCAATGGGAACATTGTGCTACTCCACCTAAAAGCAGTTGTTCGAAAACATTCTATGAGAAATTCCAGTACTTCTCAGGGTTTAATACGAGTAATGCAGAAACGTTTTAATATAAACTGTTAGATAAAACAGGATTGAAAACTATGCTGACAAATACTAAATTGATATATTCAGAAGCATTTTATGAAAAAATTATGACATTTGGATTTGATTTTTGGAAAAATAACATTGAAACAAAAACCATCTGGGGTACAAAAGAATGGCAGGTACAAGGCATAGAAGCATTATTTCGAGCCTGCATGATCCCAGAACAAATAATGTTCTTAAATGACACAATTCACCAAATATCCTGTCTTGGCCTAGCTAAGATTAAAGACCTTAATAAACCGTCTATTCCAAAGCCAATACCTGATAATGTAACCACAGATATTGTAATAGACGTATCTCAAATTTTACATCTAAACAGAACACATCCTGATTGGAAAAAGTGGTTAATCTGGCCTACTGACACGAATAACTGTCAAGATAGATTCCTGAACAAAACATAGGGGTTAACAATGACCAGACCAGACCCTAGATACTCCCAGAGACAACATCCAGGGATAGTAACAACATACAGTGTAGGGAGGCTGTGCCTTGAATGGCTAGAAACATCCACACTGGTAGAAATTAAGCAACACTTATCTTTACTTAAAGATGGTGCTGATTTGCGCGATTTTATTATGGGACCATGCAAACAGCGTCAAACGCTTCATAGCGGCCAGCATCTATGCGGCATACAACGAGGCTTGGAAAGTAACTCAAATTGAAACAGCTGAAAAAATACGAGAAATTGATCGCATTAATTTGGAAAAATCACTTTCTGTTGTGGACAATGGGTTAATGACTCTGTCCTACAGAATATATTCACTGGACAGTATTGTATCATGTGCCATCGATATAATAGATACAGACTTGCTAATGTTACAGCATGGCCAGTCGCAATTGCGTTCTATTGTACAGCTAGGCTGGACGCTGCAAAATCTTCGTTCAGGCTATGTGCCATGGCGTTTAATCAACACAACGTCATTGTTTTCCATTTTTAACCTTACTGATAAACAAATCAGCTTGGCACAGAAAGGAGCAGACTATACAATCTTGAGCATCGAAAAACTTGAGTGATTACCATTGACCATGTCAGAAAGACCTGTCATTGAATGGATAATACACGGGATTATCACAATTCCGATAACAACTTTCCAATTTAAAAAGTGCCTTGAATATATACCGACTGGCCAGTATGAACGATTGGGTAAAGGGTACATTAAGTCAGCATGGAAATTACCATATACACACACATGCTTTAGTGACAGCAACAAAAATGTATTTCTTAGTGGTCAAAATTGCAAACATTCACTAAGCGGTATACTTTTGTGCCAGGGTATTAATTTACACGGGGCCTGTGAAGGAACTTCAAACAACCTTTCATGCCACCAACATGTCACACCTGCATCGCAGATAGAGCCTTTCTTTAAGCAACTCTCTAACAGGAGTTACATTCTAATAACGGATCACAGCTGTTGTGGCCTCATGCCAGGGAAAGCATATCTCTTAGGCGTAACTTCCATGGTCACTTGCTGTATGCAAGCATTGTTTACAAACGGCCCTGGAGACTCCGAGACTCCCATTTGGCCTCGTTTGAATGTCTTCTATACGAATTGATACTTTAAGCAGAATGAAGTCTGTGCTTTTACAGACAACAGTGCCCATCACGTCATCAAAAGAGACGTATGATCTCCAAGTTGCAAGGACAGCTTCGGAGATACATGACCTTTTATCAACAAATTGCCCTGTGCATTTCACAGAAATGCTTAGCCAAATTCTAAATATGTCAAGTGCCGTAGGTATCCCAGGCGTATTTAAGACCAGTTTTTTCGGGACTGTTAACACCATTCAAAGCAATCCTAGGAATTATTCCTAATTTTGTCCATTCAGTCTTTGGCGGCATACCCCTAATTTTGGGACTTGTAGCAGGCATTTTATTTTTGACCCTCCTGCTCAAAGAAGGGTCAAAAATGGTGGAAGAAACGATCCTAGCAGTACGCTACCGGGACCGCATAACTAGAGTCCTTGGATTGGCCAGGCTGAGAGATCTGAACATGACCTGGTTTCTTTCATTCAGACCTATATGGCAGACCTGCATCTTACCTGTGCTTCGATGTATGCTATGCGGAGAGGAATGCGTGTTGGACACCTGTCTTGCACTTCCATCAGCAGTACCAATGGATATCGATACTTTGCTAAGTCCTGTAACGGCTCATGCATTGTGTTGTCCCCAGCGGCTACCAATCCTGATGACGGCATTCGTTGAGACTCCTGTGCTACGACTAGGTGGCGACAGTGGAGCGAGAAATAAAAGCAACATCACCCAGGTACGACCTTCTGTGAGCATTGCTGATCCAAACATCGATGATAGCAATCATTCTCTCACCTGCCAAGTTACAGCATTATCGAACTTGGTCGAACTATCACCTGATTTTGTAGACCAATTCTTTGAGAGCCTGTCTGATATGATGTTCTCCCCTGAACAGAAATAATGATTTTTGAAAATTACGACGCACAGCCTTCCAATGAACTCTGAATTTGGCCTTCAGTTTTGATCAACAAAAACTACTAGAACTCTATTCCCCCGTTCACCATGCAAAAAAATTTGGGGGGAATTGAACACTTTTTCAAAATATTTACTTTTTCTGGCACAAAAACCTTTGCTTAAAGTAGAACTATTCATAAAGAACAGAACTTCTATTTTTAGGTACATCTAGAGACATAATAACTTTACCTCAGCCTCTAGCAACATGTTACAGGAAATGCATTTATGTGTGATGGAATATTCTCGCCCTTCTTTTCTGTATAAAGAGATATTTCATGTGTAATTCTTTATTTTTCGCAAAATCGTTCAACTGTTTACATATGCTATAATTTTTTAATGATTTCTTTGCTTAAAGACGTACAGTACCTATATTTTCATGTATTTCAAATACACCATTTCAAATGCAAATATGTATTTTGGGGTGGGTAATGTTACACGCGCATCTTATTGCTTTAGTTTTTAGTAATTTGATGGACATAAATTTGTGGAGTGGGTGTCGTGTTCTAATCTAGGACCCCGATCAATATTGTGACCTTATGACCCTATATGGCTATAATCCATCCATAACCCTATAATGGCATAAACGATCAAGAGCTATATTTCAGAAACTCGTCTCTGGCCTAAAACGATCAAAGCCATATTTCATAATCTCGCCTCTGCAGCTCATTACAGTAGATGACACAGCAGAAACCACTATCTTAGATTCCTAGATTACACTACGAGTTCTTCAACAAGATAAAACCCCCAACAACCTGGGAAAGCCCCGCTTGCTTTGTTTTTATTAGTAATAGAACTCTAATGAGCACTGTAAGAACGACCAGTTCCGGTGACATCTTTATTGACGTCTTATGTCCAAAAACTTACGTCAAACAAGGCACCTTTCAGGTATAAATATTACCAACGTTGCCTTAGGCAGGCGTGATGGTGTGGTAAATACAGGAGCAGAACAGCTGTCCCTTGCCAAGCCCAGCAGATGCGAGAAGCCCACGGACGCTGCCCCTCCTCCTCCTTGACGCGCTGAGAAAGACGCTGTCTTTTCTCCTGCCGAGAAAATCCATCTCCAGCGTTTCCAGCCTACCCTTGCGGGTGACTGGAATATCGAGTCCTGAAAGGAGATACCAGCCCTCCAACATTCTATTCCAGAGGTATGGTGCGGACTAAACCCTTAGAGAGAATTCTTGAAGCAAACCCTTGGCAAAACCAACTTAACTAAACTGCTACTTACTTACTCCCTCCCAAGTATTAGGCTTAGGTCAGGTACACTGGGGTAGGCGTAGTTAGAAGCACCAGTTGAGTACGTTAGTCAAATGTATATATGAATGTATACATTTTATTCATTTTAACCATTGTATGGCTAAGAAACCATATCAATGCTTTTACAGAATTATTACGCAATCCTCCTTTTACTGTACGCACTTTTTATAATAACAAGTCTTGCAATTGTGGCAATTCATTTCTCTTGTATGAGAAGAAAGACTGTTCAATAAATAATACCTTTTATTGAAAACGCCCGTCTCTCTATTCTCTGCATCTTGGTGAAAGTAATCTGCACAACTGACTGAGTGAAATAGCTGTCTATTGTTTCACACGACTCTAGAGATTGACTCTTATTCTAAAGGAGCAAAGTTGTCATGTTTATGCGGTTGTTGGAAAACTGAATCCCTTCTTGTCTGTACCAGAGAAGCTGATCACTTCCTATTCAGTCAAGAAAGTTTCCAGTGACCTCTGAGCTAGTTGGTACAAACCCAATTAAGTTTAGCATAGTCAGTAGAGACCTGGAAGACCGCACTTCTACGTTTACACTGCTGTTTGTTATTCCAATGTGCAGGGCCTATAGGGAAAATAGGAACTACACTACAGTAGAGACTGTAGCTGACCGCAGATTCCTTTCTGGCCCACCCATTCTCCCTGCTTTGCAAATGGATTTCTAGGGACAGGGCTGTACCTGTTTCAGGGTCCTAGTCTTCCACACCAGTTGTCCCTTGTTTTCGTGGCTCTGTATTCCTGACATGGAAAGCCGCAAAAAGAAAGTGATGTCAGTGCACTGGAGTGGTGCCTATATAGGCACTGCGCACGTCACTTCTGGTACGGACGCCATGAAGAGCAGAACACCACCACCTACCAGCGCCCCGGGGTACTGATAACAATAAAGTTCCAGGTCCAGTCTGATGGCTGGCTACAATTCTACAGTTAAGGAAACTTGTGGCTAGATAGTCTCCACCAGATACAGCATCGCCAAAGGGAAGTCATTTTTTTGTCTTGTCCTGTGAAAGGAGAAGGACCTTTCTATATACAAACTTCTAACTACACATCCTTCTGCTGGGATTGCAGAGGCAGCATGGACCATTCAGTCCCTCATACCCATAGAACCTCTACCATGATGTTGAATATCCTGTGGTGATTGGTTGGACCCAAGGGGAAAAGGTCAGGACCAAACAATAGACTTAAATAAGAACGTAAAATAAATAACAGTAAAACATTGTGTGACTTTGTATAGAAAAAGATGAAGTTGCAATCACCCAAATTGTATCAACTACATTCCTCCTTGTCCTGTTTGATAAGGTCAATTTCCTACTTGGATTTTCAGCCTAATTTTCAGGATGGAGTACATGGATGAGTACCCAAGGCTTTAACTGTTTAGGATAAGGGATTTCTTTTTTTAATGCAGAAAGCTGTTCTGCAGTTTTTCATTGCCTAGACCAAGATTATTCCACAGAGATCCTCATGACTTTCACTCTTTTGCCATATGGAATGTCCTATCCCTGGATATTTACCCAACAGAGGTCTTCAGACCCATAAACCAACTAATACTAGAATATTTTACAATCTGCAGCTGTTCTCCACCTTTAAACTTTACATAAGTTGACCATTCAAAACTTTTTACACTACATTGTTTTTCCCACCTTCAATTATAAGAACAAACAGGCAAAACCAATACACTTGCTATTGTTCCTCATGCGTGCCTACAAAGCCCTCCACTACCTTGGACCTGCCTACCTCAACCATTGACTGAACTTCCACCAACCCGCTAGACACCTGCGCTCCTCTTCACTCGCACACCCCCGGCATCTGTCGCAGCCACAGCGGTGGCCGCTCCTCCTCCTACATCACTGGCAAGACCTGAGGCGACCTTTCTCCCCCAGTTCCGTACAGCCCCGACGCAGTGTCCAGATACCCGTAGGGGTGACATTGCTGCTCTCTACAAATGCTGATTCATTGTATCTGATAGAGAAAGCTGCAGATTCCTTACCTTTGAACTGCCAGGCTTCAGGCTGGATCCAGAAGATTTTTTCTTAGCAGTACCCCTGTGCACTGGTAGGTGGCATTGGTCAAATCCACGTGATGGCATTGTGTTCGTCGTCATGACGTCCGCTGCATCAATATAACTGCCACCCTTGTGCGCTGACGTTAGTTCTTTTCTTTCAGCGCCACCCAGAGAGCTACACCCTTTTTTATAGACTTTTTTTCAAACTTTTGTTGACTTCTTTTGGTGTTTAGGACATGTCAAGTAAAAATAGACTTCGGGATTCAAGCCGTGTGGTGCCTGTCACCGCGCAATGTCGGTCACGGACCCCCACTTGATGTGTCTCTGGAGCTCAATCATGACTCGAAGTCATGCTCCGACTGCTGGGCCATGGCGCCGAAGTCTTTGATGGAGCAGTCCTTAAACCTGCTCGAATCCCAGCATCCGGCACCACGAAGGTCGCCTCGTCGGTCTTGGTCTCGGTCGAGAGGAAATTCCAAGCACGGCTCCGGTGAATAGAAGTCAGTTAAGCGTGCTTCCACTTCACCCCAACAGTCTTGTGATACGGCGGAGAAACATCTGCATTCTTCGTCCGCAGGCTCGGAAGATGGAGGGGCCCCAGTGGTTCCCACGCCTGCAGGTCCGGCCCCCAATTGGACCCGTTCCTGGGTCTGGACAGACACCGGCCGCAGATCCAGAGCGCACACCAGCAGAACCTCCCAGTCCCTCATACCTGACGACACAGAGCCATTCGTGCATCCTTTGAGACAAGCGCCAACTGAGCCATACGGCTCCATGCCGTTGAACCTTCCTTATTCTGAAAGGTTGGGGATGGAGGAAGAGGATTGGGAGGGGGAGCAGGATTCCTTAGAAATCACGCACCCACAAGATATGGACCTCTATGAGGAACTTGGTGATGCCAGTGGTTTGGACACCTCCCCAGACTCTGGTATGCTATATCCCCCTAACCTGGCTATGGAGAAGGGAGCATCATTTGCTATGCTGGTGCATAGTGCTGCAGAGGTTCTGGGCCTGCAGCTCCCTACAGTAGTAGTCAAGTCTAACTTCTTGAAAGAAGTCCTGCAGCCTACGGTCTCCAGCTTGGAACCCTTACTGCCTTTTAATGAGGTCATAAGACGTCCTTCGGGGAACCTGGTCCAAACCCAACACAGGGGCTCCTATGAATAGGATGGTTGCCTGCCTCACTGCCCTGCACCGGGTGACCTAATTTTCCTCACCGCTCACCCCGCTCCACAAAGCTTGATGGTCCAGGCTTCCTCTTCCAGTGGTGCGTTCCCTTCAGCATCCCTGGACAGGGAGTACAAGAGACGGAAGAGTTTTGGGAAGAAATGTTTTTCTTTCTCCAGTCTAGCTTTGCGGTCGGTAAACATTGCATGCCTTTTGGGTCGTTATTCCCATTCTATATCGGACATGGTTGCGCAGGTGCTGCCCAGAGTCTAGGAGTAGAACCAGGCTCTACTCTCCCAAGCTATTTCAGACAGGAGAAATGCAGCATAGTTTGCCATCAGATGTGGCTTGGACACACCCAACTCACTGTGCAGAGTGATTTACACGACGGTGGCCGCACCTCGACAGGCCTGGCTGCGGACATCTGGTTTTTCGGGTGAAGTCCAAGTTAACCTCATGGACATGCCCTTTGATGGCTCCCATCTCTTTAAAGACAAAGCAGACACTGCTTTTGAGCTCTTCAAGGACTTGTGGGCCACGGCCAAGTCCTTGGGCTTCACTACAACTTCCTGGGTCGCATCTGCTTTTCGCTCATTTCGTCGCTAAGAAAGGGGCTATCAACTGTGCGAACCCTATTCTGGCCAGTGGGCCCCCCAAGTTCAGTAGCCTCTGCAGGGCTGTGGACACAGTTCACCTGACCCCCATGGGTCGGGAGGTCAGAATTTGAGTCAAGCCATGATCCCCTACTCCATTTGATAAACCTTCCTAGTCTGATTTCCCTCAGGAACATTCTCTGCTAGTCGGCCGCTGAGTGCTCCATCATCTCCATCACTGGCGGAACATCACATTGGACAAGTGGCTTTTGCACATATTCCAGAGGGGCTATTCCCTTCCCTTCAAGACTACCCCTCCATCTATGCCTCCAGTGTGCGATCGGCTGACTGAGGATCACCTTGCCCTGCTCTGTGAGGTAGTCAACACTCTCTTGGCCAAGGCTGCTATAGAGAGGGTCCTCGGGCCAGAAATATGCCATGGTGGTTGTTTTCACTTTTTCTGGTCCCAAAGAAGGACAGAGGCCTTTGTCCTATCCTAGATCTCGGAGCCTTCAACTACTTCCTCTAAAAGGCGCAGTTCAAGATGCTCACTCTAGCTCAGGCCCGTCTGCCCAAGAGACTGGATGGTAGTGTCGGACTTGCAGAATGCCTATTTTCATATTCCTGTCCTGCCTGCCCATCAGCGCTATCTGCGGATCTCGGTGGACCACGAGAACTTTCAATTTGTGGTGCTCTTTTTTGGCCTCACCGTTGCCCCTCGGGTGTTCACAAAGGTGATGGTGGTGGTCACAGCTCATTTGCGGAAATAAGGGGTTCCAGTCTTATCTTATCTCGCCGACTGGTTGTTGAAGGCAGGCTTGTCCCAAACAGTTGTCTCCCACCTCCAGACTACGGCGAACCTCCTGCACAGGCCTATCCTCTCAAACGGCGACTCCAGGATATTCAGGCTATGATACCGATGTTTCGGCCTCTATCCTGGATTTTGGTGAGAATGACTCTGAGGCTGTTGACCCTCATGGCCTCCTGCATCCTGCTAGTGACCCATGCACGGTGGCACATACGGGCTCTGCAGTGGGACCTGAAGTTCCAATGGGCACAGCATCAAGGAAAAATCACTGACCTGGTTTCAGATTCCAGAGGGCACTGCGAGAGACCTTTCAGTGGTGGCTAACAGAGAACGATTGGTTCAAGGGCAGACCCCTCTCCCTTCCCCACCCAGATCTCACAGTAGTGACGGATGGGTCCCTTCTGAGTTGGGGTGGCTATCTGTGGGAGGTGGAGATCAAGGGACTTTAGTCTCTGGCGGAAGCCAAGCTTCATATCAATCTGTCGATAAAGGGACGTCTTATACAGTTGTTTCACGTACAACACTACCGCCATGTGGTACTGCAACAAACAGGGCGGAGTGTGGTTGTGGACTCTTTGTCAAGAGGCCCTGCATCTCTGGACTGGGCTTGAACAACAGGGCATTTCCCTGGTGGTTCAACACCTGGCAGGTTCTCTGAAAGCCGTGGCGGATGGGCTCAGCTGAAGGTGCCTAGCGGATCACTAGTGGCATCTCCGTTCGGAGGTGGCACAAGATATTTCAGCGGTGGGGAGAGCCTTAGTTACATCTGTTCGCCTCAGAAGAGAACGCGGAATGTCAGCAGTTTTGCACATTGGAGTTTCCAAGGCGGCTCTTGTTCGGCAACGCTTTTTGCCAGGAGTGGAGCTCAGGCCTCCTTTCCGCCCATACCGCACCTGTCCATAGTGCTCAAGATGATAAATAGCGACTGGGCACAAGTTATTCTTGTGGCTCCGGACTGGGCACGGAGAGTTTGGTATCCCGAGCTTCTAGACATGAGAATCGATACTCCGGTCAGGTTGCACCTTCAGGAGGTTCTTCTGTCGCAGCAGGGAATGGTCCTCCACCTGAACCTGTCCACTCTCCGCCTCCCCGCGTGGAGATTGAGCAGCGACAGTTGACAGCTTATGACCTCCCTCCCAAAGTCTGTGAGGTTATCTTGGCTACCAGGCATCCCTCTATTAAATATGTACACGCCTACCAATGGAACAGATTTTGTAAATATTGTACAGACCATTCTATTGACCATCTATCTGCATCTCTGATGTCCTTCTGTTTATGCTTTCTTTGGCCTGGCAGGGGTCTGCTCTGGGCACCTTGAAGAGCTATCTTTCAGCCTTTTCCTCTTTTCTTCCAGATCAGCCTTCTCTTTTCAAATCACCTCTGGTACAGAGATTCTTGAAGGGGTTAACGCACTTGTTTCCCCCTTCACTCTATATTATGCCGTGGTGGGACCTTAATTTGGTTCTCAATTTTTTTATGTGCGCACTGTTTGATCCTCTGCACAATTGCCCTCTATGGCTGCTCACCATCGAAACAGCCTTCTTAATGGCAATGGCATCTTCCAGGAGGGCGAGCGAACTGAAGGCATAGTCATCACAGCCTCCTTACTTGACAGTCTTCTAGGACAAAGTGGTGCTCCGCACAAGGGCATCCTTTCTCCCTAGGATGATGACACCCTTTCACATGGGACAGTTAGTTACTATTCCCAACTTATATGCATCACCTCACCCTTCCAAGGAAGAGTAGGATCTCCATCATCTGGACACAAAAAGAGCGTGATCGTTCTATCTCGATCGAACTAAAGAGTTCCGGGTGGATGACCAACTCTATAGAGTACGTAAGTGCAAAAAAAGAGCAAGCTGTTCAAAAGAGGACTAGATCCCGCTGGGTTATCCTCTGTATCAAAATGTGCTCTGCCATAGTGAAGAAAGATCCCCCGGAATGGCTTAGGCCCATTTCACCAGGGCAAAAGCGGCCACCACGGCCCTCCAGCGTGGTGTTCCCTTTTCTGATATCTGCCAAGCAGCCAAGTGGGCATCGCTGCACACTTTTGCCAGACACTACCGCCTAGATTCACAGGTTTGCAGAGAAGGCCCGTTTGGTCGCTCTGTTTTACATGATTTTCTGGTCTAAACCTTTCCGCAGTCCCTCCTCCAGGATGGAATTGCTTGGGTATCTGTTCAAAGGTAAGAAATCTGTGGCTAGGTGTCTCTATCAGACGTCAGCGCGCCGGAGTGGCGGGTATATTGACGACACAGATGTCACGACGACGTCACGTGGAGTCGGCCGCTGCGCAGGGGTACTGCTAAGAAAGATCTTCCGGATGCAGCCTGGCGCTTGGAAGTTCAAAGGTAAGGAATCTGCAACTAACTTGTCTGTTTATTAAATCAAACACAATAGCTGTTTGTACAACTAGTATTCTGAACTTGCATATTTGAAAGTACTTTCATACACGATAATGAAGAAAAAAAGTTTAGGTGCAATAAAATATTCACCTAAGACCACACAATTAAGTGGGGAAGCCACAATTTATCCAGGTTTCTGGTTTCACTTTGTAAAAATCAGCCTCTAGATGGGTATTTGTCTTATCTTTTTGTACTAATGCTTTGTTTTTACCTCTTTTGTGCATTTTTCTGCAGTTTTTGTATATAGCGCAAACATGAAGGTTTTGGGGCACTTTACATGAGCACCAGTTACATAACACACTTTTTTTGGGGTTGTTCACTGTTCAGACATCATCCCTGTGAATCCAAGCTCAGTCTTCCTGGGCCTTGTACAGTTCTGCCTTCACCTCCATACACCTGGGTGAATGGAAGACGTTGCATCCAATCAATTGTGCAAGACAGCAAAGGTGACGCCAGCCAGATCTCTTTCTGGCTCCCAAAATATATTCAAGGAATCATAGACTTTGTCAGTCGTTCTTCGTACCCATCACTTTCTCCCTTCTAGTAGGAAGTCATATTTGCGTCTCTCGTCGACACAGATTTCGACGTCTTAGGACTTCCCTGATCTGAAGCTGTGCCCAGTGCTTCCACACCTGCTCGAAGCACCTGGAGCTGACCCCTCAAGTGGTGTTCAGCCTGGTGTTGCTGCTTAGGCTCTGCCCCTCTAATCTAATCTGGTACACCTTCATACGCCAAAGAGCTTCATAGCCCATGGTATACCTCTTGTCTCTACCCTTGTCCCTGTCTGCTTTGTTCAGAAGATTGGCTCCATCCCGATTCTGCCTAATTTTGCTGTCTGACCAATGGCGTTCTGTGGCTGGTTCAGACGCAGAACCCACACCTGGTTTTCCAGGTGTCACACGTTCCATGGGTTGAAGATGGCCAGAGGCCTAGGGTGATCCTGACGTCATGTGGTCTTGTCGTCTTGTGGCTTGCAATCACTTTCCCCAAAACCCCAGGTACTCTCTTTATTCTTCTGGGTCTTCTACTTACTCTATTGTTTAATCAAAAAAGGTGAGTGAGAATTTAAGTCAATTATTTTTTTTACTTTCTCCTCTTTAAACTTTCAAGAAGATTTCTATGTGCCAGTGGAGTCCAAGCCTGAGGTTGATCTTGGATGGGTACCAAATCATCACTTGGAGAAAATTTCCTCTTCAGATACTGAGCATAGCTGCAGAAGTCTTGATTTTTCAGTTGCCCATCACACAGGAAAAACTACTTTGATGATGTAAATTACTCTGGTCTGGCACTGATGGGACCCATTAAGTATATTTTGGATAGACCGATCTGCTCCAGTTTTCTGGAATAGAGTTGCACAGTGTTAATGTTAATGTTAAAAGGGGTGCTTCTATAGCGCACGGCTACTCCGAGAAGTGTCCCGGCGCTGACAGAGCCTCAGCAAGTCCAGAGAGGAAAAAGACAGGCGAGTGACGGGGGCATAGCTCAACAGGCGGTGTTATTGCAGGAAAAGGAAGGTCTTCAAGTCTTTCCTGAAGGCCAAAAGATTGGGGCTGGATCTGAGAGAGAGAGGAAGATCATTCCATAGCTGCGGGGCGAGGTATTTAAAAGAGCGCCCACCACAGCGAGCACGACGGATCATGGGAGTGACTGCCTTGGCCTGGGAAGAAGAGCGCAAGGATCTGGATGGAAAGTAAAAGCAGACCCATTTCTGAAGGTAGCGGGCACCTGTACCATGCAAGGCTTTAAACGCGATGGTCAGGGCCTTAAAGATGAAACGCTTCTTCATGGGAAGCCAGTGAAGAGTCTTGAGAAGCTCACTGGCCCTTGCTCTTCTGGGGAGGCCGAAGATGGCGCGGGCCGCCGAGTTCTGCACCACCTGAAGACGCGATAGGAAGTAGTCAGGCAGACCAGGGTAGAGAATTTTAGAATAGTCCAGCCTAGAACCGATCAGGGCCTGGACAGTAATCTTCCTGTGTTCCAAAGATAGAAGCGGCAGGAACTTTCTCAGCATCTTTAGGATGGCAAAGCATTTGCCGACTAGTCCCGACACCTGAGCCCCAAAGGAGAGGCAGTTATCAACCTGAATGCCCAGGTTTTTTGCAGCCCCTGAGTCACCGGTGGGAGGGAACATGGCCGCCGGCCACCAATCTTTCCATTTGGGATCCGCGGGGCAACCGAAGAAAAGAACCTCGGATTTGTTGGAGTTGCACTTGAGGCTGTGCCGACTAAACCAGCCCCAAGGCAACCCCGGATAGATGCCCCATCGAATTCCTGTCCCCTGTCGCAGGTGAACAGGAGTTGTGTGTTGTCAGCGTACGACACGATCTGAGCCCCAAAATCCTCCGCAAGTGCCGCCAGAGGGGTCATATAGATATTAAAGAGTGAGGGGCTCAGAATAGAGCCCTGCGGCACTCCGACCTCCAGAGGCGGCATTGCGGCAGAAAAAGGTGGGGCCCAGATCGTTTGCTGACGGCCAGTGAGGAATGACCTAAACCATCTGAACACCGGCCCCCTTAGACCTATCTCCCAGAGTCTAGATAGGAGACAGTCATGGGGGACGGTGTCGAAGGCCGCAGATAGGTCAAGCATCACCAGCATAGCTTTTCCTCCCCTGTCCAGGGTTTCTCTAATCACTTCAGTGACCTCAAGCAGAGCTGTTTCAGTGCTCAGATTTGAGCGGAAGCCAGATTGGGATTTGTGCAAGATGTCATTGGATTCTAAAAAGTGGGACAGGGTGAAATGGACATGTTTTTCGGCCACTTTCGCCAGAGCTGGCAAAAGGGAAATGGGTCTATAGTTGGAATGAAGTTCCGGATTCAGATTGGCTTTCTTCAAAAGGGGCAAAATGAGGGCCTGCTTCCAAGCTTGAGGTACTTCACCAGTGTTAAGCGAGAGGTTAAGAATAGGGTTAATGAGATGATTAAGGGTAGTGGCCATGAGTGCCAGGAATTTGGCAGGGCACGGGTCTAGAGGGGAGCCAGGTTTTAATTTGGAGAGGAGGTCAAGGGAGGACTGGAGAGCTAATGGAGGAAAGTTCCAGAGGGAGGGAGTGGTCAGGGTCTGGGGAGGGTCAAGAGATCTTGCGAGGGGAGGGGAATCCTGAGTAGTGGTCCCGAAGGAGACCTGAATAGTCCTAATTTTGTTGGTGAAAAAGTCTGCCAATTCGGAGATCCAGGACTCAGAATGAGTCAGTTTAGGGGTGGACCAGGGAGGGGAGATGAAATCTTTAACTATCTTTCAGGAGTTGGAGGCGCCATCAATTTTGCTGGCCAGATAAGATTTTTTACAAGCTGCGATATCATGATGATAGTCCCTGATCAATGCCCTGTAGGTTTCTTTGGCGCTGGCGTCATAGAGTTTGCGCCAGGTCTGTTCGGCTTGTTTGCATTGTCGTCGTTTAGCGGCCAGAGCCGGAGAAAACCAAGGGGCAGAGGATCTGACTGAGCGCGGCTTTGGCGCAATAAGGGGGGGCGAGGATGGCTAATTGTTGCGTCAGCCAGTCCTGAAGAAGATCGAGATCGGTAACAAGCGATCCTGTTAGTAGGCAAGGGTGGGTTTCAAGGGCCTTGGACAGCATGACTGGAGAGATATGCTGAAAAGCCCTGGAGGGAAGCGCGTCACGCCAGTGTCCGTTAGCAACTTTCTTAATAGTAAGTGGGATCTCAAAGTCCGCTAGAAAGTGGTCTGACCACAAAACAGGGGCAAGGGAAGTCAGGACGATAGGGACAGGGGAGAAAATTTGATCCAAAATATGTCCTTTGCAGTGAGTGGGTGAGCGAAGGTAAGGCAGGAACTGTAAGGCAGATGTGATATAGTTAAGCTTAATACTGTCCGGGTCGTCCTCCTTATCCATATGGATATTGAAATCGCCCAATAACAGACAATGGTCAGATCTAAGGCACAATGTGGAGATCAATGAGTGGAGTTCTTCGAGGAAGGTGCCCATAGGACCAGGGGGTCTGTAGACCAGCAGACCAGTACAGGATTGATGAGGGGAGAAGGAGAGTGAGAAGGCAAGAACTCCACAGCCTGTGATGTTGTCCACTGGAATAATAGAGCAAGCAATACTCCTATCAATAACCAGGGCGACACCACCTCCCTTCCCCTTAACTCTATCTTTCCTGTAATTAGCATGGCTCGGGGGAATGGCGCTAGCAAAGTCAGGGCCCGCGCCCTCACCCAGCCAGATTTCAGTCAGAAATAGACAGTGAGGTCTGGAGTCTGTCAGAAGGTTGTGGATATCAACCGCATGCTTGCTTAAAGATCTAGTGTTAACCAATAGACAACTAGTACTAGGAGAGGGAGGGTTCGAGAAGCAATGCGGCGATCGCCAGGTTGCCAGCCACAGGCCGGACACCTGTTGTTCGACCGATGCGACTTAGGAAAGACCGCAGAACATGAGTCATTCGGATGTCTCAGAGCAAAAAGCTCACCCCTTGTGAAAGTAATCATCCTAAAGAGCACCCAGCCAGTAGGGCCCGCACCCGGCCGCCTCCGGGACGCTGACGGGCGCAGACGGGCTTTCCTTCGGCGCTCCTTAGGCGCCTCCGCAGCGCGCCTCCGCTGCGCGGAGAGGAGCGCACTTAGTTTTAAGGCGTCGCTGGCCGTCCGGTGCGAAGCTGCACCACTAGACTGCCGCCCGTGCAACTGCCTACCACCACGATGGCCGCCACCAAATGCGCGTCAGCAGGTCCCAAGGACTCCCTGAGCACTTCTATGTCACGTCAGGAAGGCTGGCAAGGCTGCAGGCAGGGCAGTGCGGCGCAGAAATGAAGAGATGCAGGTAAGGAAGAAGGATTTTAAAAATATAGAAAGCTCTAAGGTCACCCGGCTTCCGCCTCAGGCGCCTGAAGGTGCGAGGTGCGGAGCAAATAACAAGATAACATAGAAGCTAGTAGTTAGCTTTAGAGACTGTGCAAAATAGCATCACAACACAGCGTGAAGGAAACAGTTAAAAACAAGTGCATCTATAGTATTAAAATAGCTAGTATGTCAGCGCTAAACGAGTCACTCACACCCGGCTTCCGCCTCAGGTGAAATGAAGCAAGCGAGGGTCTAACCAGGGCACTGCCGGCTCGCAGTTTTTAAGCCGTCGCTGGCCGTCCGGTGTGAAGCTGCACCACTAGACTGCCGCCCGTGCAACTGCCTACCCCCAAGATGGCTGCCACCAAATGCGCTTCAGCAGGTCCCAGGGACTCCCTGAGCACCTCTATGTGCCGTCAGGAAGGCTGGGAAGGCTGCAGGCAGGGCAGCGCGGCGCAGAAATGAAGAGATGCAGGTAAGGAAGAAGGATTTTAAAAGTATAGAAAGCTCTAAGGTCTCCCGGCTTCCGCCTCAGGCGCCTGAAAGTGCGAGATGCAGGGCAAATAACAAGATAACACAGAAGCTAGTAGTCAGCTTTAGAGACTGTGCAAAATAGCATCACAACACAGCGTGAAGGAAACATTTAAAAACAAGTGCATCTATAATGTTACTGTTTGGATCATGGTGACCTGGGTTGTCGTTCTTCTAATACTGAGTCTGACAGTCAGTAAGGCAGATATCACTCTATCTCAGTATTGTACACAATGCCCCCACCCTCCCTCCTCTATCTTCATCCATCCGCTGGATGTAGATTGGAAGAAGTTGTCTCACAATGTAATCTGGCCCTTTGTTTGGTAATGCTATATGCCTTTTGGCCCACTACCCCATGCTCTTAGGGAGCTGGCACAGATGGTGGTTCTGCTCCTTCCAGTTGATGTGAGCAGTTTTTTTTGCAGATATAATTTATGGTGCATTAGGCGTTGCTAAACAACTGCTTAGGTCTGCTTTGAAGTTAAATTCAGGGGTGCAGATACAGATTGTAGCTGATTCAGAATGTCCATGCACCATATTGATGAGGAGACCTGGTAGAAACATTTCTCAGGGTGTTAGGTGAACAAATACTACCTTCTGGTGTTAAACTGGAAAGCTTAAGTGGCTACACAATTCCTATGATATGTTATAACACACAAGATTAATACAATTTAAGTACCTAATCCCCACAATAAGCATCTTGGGATACACGCCCCCTCACTCCTACCCTCTTTTGCTATCCCTGTTTCTAACTTACACTTTAAAATCCATTCTATTCTTCTTTCACATGGTAAGTACATCACCACCAAAACATGGAAGCTAACCATGGCAGCTAGATTAACCAATTAACTTCACTCATTTGCTCTTCAGTGCCGCCACATTCTGTATTTGATCTACAACTGTCTTTTATTGGCTTTATTTATTGCACGACATACCACAGCACTTTTTACTTCTCGTACCTATTTTTATTGCATTTCTGTAATGTTTTCTAATGATAATGTTCAATGAAATGTTAAAATAGCATTTCTAAAAATGATTGTTAAGAATACGAAAAGAGCTGCACTGATATTGTTCATCGACATACAATTAGCATAGACGGACGTATTTGCGTTTTTTTTGGGACAAAATAAACAAACGCAAGCCCTTTAATAGGGCAAATCAGAGCCCTTAAATAGGGATAATCATTAATGGGTCGGACAATCTCTTTGTGTCTAATGGGCCAAGCAGCGTAGAGAAATTTAGATATCACAGACTCTATCATGCTTGTAAAATCGCTTTTACAACTTCTAAAAGCATTTGTGCAATTTGTAAATCTTAGGAGACAAAACAGAGGCACAATCCACCTAGCTCTTGGTCTGAAATATTTTGGGCAAAAGAATAGCAAATTTTCCTAGGTCTCATCAGAAAGCATGCATGACTGTCACAAGGTAGGCCTTGCCTGTGAGGAGACCCATGTTGATGTAAACACAGCATCTGAAAGAAACAGGTTAGTGTTAGATTCCTTACCTTAGAATATCCCCAGGCGTCAGACTGGATCCGGAAAGTTTTGCGTAGCAGTACCCCTGCGTGTCGGTAGGCGTCGTCTGCGGCTCCGTGTCTGTCGTTGGCACCAGGATGACGTCATCGGAGTACTTAAACACCGCCCTTGTGTGCTGATGTCAGTTTTTCTATTTTCCGCGCAAGCAAGCGCAGATCCGGAAAAAGCAGTACTCCGTAGTCTTTTTTTGACTAACTTTTTTGATCTTTTTGATCCTATTTCGTGTCGTCAGACTATCTATGCCGGTAGCGATGCCTGGGTTCAAGCCCTGTGCCGATTGCAACTGACTGATGTTGGTTACCGACCTCCATCGCCGGTGCCTGTATGGCCTTGGGGACGACCATGACGACAAATCGTGCCCCGACTTCCGGGCCTTGACGTCGAAGTCTAGGTGGGAGCGGTCCCGTAAGCCCCACGAGCTCCGGCAGTCGGCCTCGCGCCGTTTACGGTCCAGGTCGAGGAGGAGGTTGAAGGACCAGTCGCGGGGCCACAGTCATCGCAGCTCGGCGAGTCGACACCATTCGTCGGGCTCCAAGTCCTCAGGTAAGAGGCACAAGAAGTCGAAGAGTCTGCATTGCTCTTCCGACTTCCGACTCTTCCCCCCCATGCCACCCCCGACGCTCGCACGATGCGGCCCGGGGTTCGGGCGACACCGCCCACGCGGAGCCACAGGCGCCGCTGCCAGCTCCATACCCGCTGGTCCCTGGGCTGAACGCGACGCCGGAGGAGATCGATGACTTCCTCATCGCCATGAGGTCGCTCTCTCTCCTCTGTCGGGTCCCACTGTGGCACCTTCGGGCCCCGCGTTACCGGCTGGGGCCGGGTGCTTCGGTCCCTGCGCCGTTGGGTGCTTCGGCCCCAGCGCCGTCGACGACTCCTGTCCCGACACCACAGGGCTCCACTGGATCCGGGTTGCCGCTCGTCGACCTTATGACCCCGGCACCGACCCCCAGGGTGTCGCCCGCGACGCCGTCCCTGGACGACGTCGTTCCCGGTCCCTCCCTAGGTCCGGATCCGACGTCGGACCAGCATCACTCGACGCCGCATTCGATGCAGAGAGAAGAGCAATTCTTCTATGATCCGGCCCCAACTTTTGCACCTGACTATCAGGAGATGGGACATGAGGAGGATCGGGAGGGGTCTGAGGACCCTCTGGCACGAGTCCCAGCCGTATCAGGACTGGGCAGTGGATCTAGGGGAGGCCAGTGGTTTGGACACTTCGCCCGACACTGGCGTGGTCTCCCCTCCTACAGTGACTAAAGAGGAGGGGGCTGCTAACAGCGTGGTGCTGACGAGGGCGGCCAAGGCCTTGGGTCTTGAGCTCCCCGTCGCGTCCGTGAGGACTAACCTCCTCACCAATGTCCTTAAACCGCAGGCAAGCACTTCGGAGGCTCTACTGCCGTTTAATGAGGAAGTTACTGACGTTCTGTTGGGCACTTGGTCCAGGCCCGCTACAGGTCCCCCTATAGATTGGATCGTGGCCAGGCACCACCGCCTGGCCCCGGGCGACCCTAGCTTCCTGTCCACCCACCTCACCCTGAGAGCCTGGTTATCCAGGCCTTTAACTCCCAGACCGCATACCTGACTGCCCCACCTGATCGGGAATCCAAAAGGTATGAGCAGTTCGGTAAGAAGCTGTTCTCCTCACTCAGTTTGGGGTTGCGGTCGGTCAACACCTCTTGCCTTTTGGGCCGTTAAACCCACTCTCTGTGAGACACGGTCGCGGACGTGCTGCCAGGTTGCCCGGAGGAGGCCCGGGTAAAACTCGCTCAAGCCCTTGCGGAAGGGCGAGATGCAGCACCGTACTCTATCCGATGTGAGCTAGATACCACGGACTTGCTGGGCAGGGCGATTCCCACGACGGTGGTGGTTCACCGCCACGCCTGGGTGAGGCCTGCCAACTTTTCGGCTGATGTCCAGAATTCATGGACATGCCGTTTGATGGCCGTCGCCTCTTTGGCGACAAGGCAGACAGTGCGCCTGAACGTTCCAAGGACTCCAGGGCTACGGCCAAGTCCTTGGGCCTGTCAGGCCAGCACCAGCAAACTTCTGCCTTTCGCTCCTTTCGTAGCCAAGGAAGGGGCGCCCCTCACGACCTGCCAGCCACGGTCCGCAGACTAACATCCAGCGCGGCGTGGACGTGGTAACCTCAGAGGCGGTGCCAGGGGACAGCGGCGAGGCCAGTCCACATCCACCCCCACAGCATCCGCCTCAAAACCCTCCTAGTCTGAGCTTTCAGGCCCATTTGACGCCAGTGGGGGGCAGGGTTCGCCATCACCTCCTACACTGGTGAACCATCACGGCGGACAAGTGGGTGCTGAAATCGTCCGAAGGCGCTACTCCCTCCCCTTCGAGGCGACCCCTCCAGCCATGCCACCGCAGTACCACAGCATGTCGGGGGAATCAATTGCAACTTCTGCAAGAGGAAGTTACAGCCCTCTTGGCCAAGGGGCATTGAGTGCGTTCCTGGGCCAGAAGTAGGGTGTGGTTGTTACTCCCACTACTTTCTGGTTCCCAAGAAGGGCAAAGGGGGCCTATGCCCTATCTTGGACCTGCGGAACGTCAACGGCTTCCTCCGGAAGGAGACGTTCAAGATGCTGAATTTGGCTCAGGTCATAGCTGCCCTAGACCCTGGAGACTGGATGGTGGCGATGGACTTGCAGGACGCGTATTTTTACATCCCCGTCCTGCCGTCCCACCGGTGCTACCTGCGGTTCACGGTAAGCCACAAGCACTTTCAGTTTACCGTGCTCCCCTTCGGCCTTACCAGCGCCCCCCTGGGTGTTCACGAAAGTGATAGAGGTCGTCGCAGCTCCTCTGCGCAGATTTGGGGTGCCAGTCTTCCCCTAACTCGACGACTGGTTGTTGAAGGCGGGCTCGTCCCAGACAGTCATCAGCCACCTCCATACTACGGCTGACCTCCTGCACCTGCTGGGGTTCTCCATCAATGTGCCAAAGTCACACCTGTGTCCCTCTCAGAAACTTCTCTTCATCGGTGCGCTTCTGGACTCGGCGCAATTTCGGGTTTATCAGACTTTGATTCCGATCTTTCAGCCTTTATCCCGGGTCTCGGTCAGGTTGACGCTGCGGCTTCTGGGGTTGATGTCCTCCTGCATCCTTCTGATACGTCATGCCTGGTGGCGGATATGGGCTCTGCAGTGGGACCTGAAGTTTCAGTGGGCCCAGCATCAGGGCAACCTGTCCGACCACGTCCTGATCTCGGAGGGCACTGCGAGACAATTGCAGTGGTGGGTCACTGACCGCGATTGGGTCAGCGGCAGATCCCTCTCCCTACCCCAACCGGAGCACGTAGTCTTGATGGATGTGTCCCTCCTGGGCTAGGGGGGCCACATGGGAGAGGCGAAGATCAGATGCCTCTGGTCTCCTGCGGAGTCCCGGCTTCACATCAACCTTCTGGAACTACGTGCGATCCGGCTTGCACTGAAAGCATTCCTCCCCTCTGTCTGGGGGAGTGTAGTGCCGGTGTTCACGGACAACACCACCGCCATGTGGTACTCCAACAAACAGGGCGGGGTGGGGTCGTGGACCCTGTGTCAGGAGGCTCTGCGCCTCTGGCAATGGCTGGAACATCAGGGCGTGACCCTGGTGGTTCAACACCTGGCAGTTCCCTGAACGCCAGGGCGGACAAACTCAGCCGTCGGTGCATGATGGATCACTAATGGCGTCTGAACTCTGACGTGGCGCAAGGTCTCTTTCAGCAGTGGGGAGAGCCTTGGTTAGATCTATTCGCCACCGAAGAGAACGCGCAATGTCATCAGTGCTGCGCGTTGGAATTTCCAAGGCGGCACTCGCTCGGTGATGCTTTTCGTCGCAAGTGGAGCTGAGGTCTGTTGTACGCCTTTCCGCCTATACCACTTTTGACCAGAGTGCTAAAGAAGATCAGGCGAGACCGGGCCCAAGTCATCCTTGTGGCTCCGGACTGGGCACGAAGATACTGGTATCCCGAGCTACTCAGTCAAGTCAAGTCAAGTCAAAAGATTTGTATAGCGCGCTACATACCCAGAGGGTCTCAAGGCGCTTGAAGAAGGGTGGGGAGTTACTTGTCGAATATCCATGTTTTGAGTTGCTTTCTGAATGATAGGTGGTTCTGAGTAAGGCGAAGGTGAGTGGGAAGTGAGTTCCAAGTTTTAGCTGCTAGGTAGGAAAAGGATCTACCTCCCATGGTGGTTTTGTTGATGCGAGGTACAGTGGCAAGGGCTTGGTTGGAGGATCGTAGCTGGCGGGAGGGGGTGTAGAAGGATAGTCGTGTGTTGAGGCATTCGGGTCCGATTTCGTAGAGTGCTTTGTGTGCGTGGGTTAGGAGCTGGAAAGTGATTCTCTTATTGACGGGGAGCCAGTGGAGGTTTTTCAGGTGATCAGAGATGTGTTCTTTACGCGGGATGTCTAATATGAGCCTGGCTGAGGCGTTCTGGATGCGTTGTAGTTTTTTCTGGAGTTTTGCGGTGGTGCCGGCGTAGAGGGTGTTTCCGTAGTCCAGTCGGCTCGTGACCAGAGCGTGGGTGACTGTTTTTCTAGTTTCGGTAGGGATCCAGCGAAATGTTTTTTTGAGCATGCGAAGAATGTTGAAGCAAGATGAAGAGACGTCGTTGACTTGTCTGTTCATCGAGAGTGAGGAATCCAGGATGACGCCCAGGTTCCGTGCGTGGTCCGTCGGGATGGGTGCTTTTCCAAGGGCCTCTGGCCACCAAGAGTCTTCCCAGGCGGAGGGGGAGGTACCTAGGATGAGGACTTCTGTTTTGTCCGAGTTCAGTTTCAGACGGCTGTGCTTCATCCATTCGGCTACTTCTTTCATTCCTTCGTGTAGGTTGGTTTTGGCTGTGTTAGGGTCTCTGGTGAGTGATAGGATCAGTTGAGTGTCGTCGGCGTAGGAGATGATGTTGAGGTTATGTTGGCGTGCGATGGTCGCGAGGGGGCTCATGTAAACGTTGAAGAGGGTGGGACTGAGTGAGGACCCTTGAGGTACGCCGCAGATGACTTCAGTAGCCTCTGACTTGAATGGTGGAAGGCGGACTCTCTGGGTTCTTCCGGTGAGGAACGAGGTGATCCATTCCAGTGCTTTTCCTTGGATTCCGACGTTTCTGAGGCGCTGTAAAAGGGTGCTATGACAGACTGTGTCGAAGGCTGCGGAGAGGTCGAGGAGGATGAGGGCGACTGTGTCTCCATTGTCCAGTAGAGTCCGAATGTCGTCTGTTGCTGCGATGAGGGCGGTTTCGGTGCTGTGCTTGGCTCGGAAGCCGGATTGTGAGGAGTCGAGGGATTTGTTGGTTTCGAGGAAGGCGGCGAGCTGGTTGTTGACAGCTTTCTCGATGACTTTGTCCGGGAATGGAAGGAGTGAGATAGGGCGATAGTTTTTGAGTTCGGTGGGGTCAGCTGTGGGTTTCTTCGGGAGGGCGCTGAGTTCGGCATGTTTCCAACTTTCCGGGAAGGTTGCGGAGTTGAGGGAGCAGTTGATGACGTCTCGGAGGTGCGGTGCAATAATGGAGTCTGCTTTGTTAAAGATGTAGTGAGGGCAAGGGTCTGTGGGGGATCCTGAGTCGATAGAGTTCATCAGACGGATGGTGTCCTCGGTAGAGATTGGCTTCCAGTCATTGAGGATGTTCAAGGGGGGTGGAGGTCCTGCAGAGGGTTGGGTGGGTTGGTCTTCGGGTTGGTTGTCGAAGCTGTTGTGGATGTCTGCGATCTTGTTGTGGAAGAATGAAGCTAGGGAGTTGCAGAGGGCTTGAGAGGGGGTGATGTCGTTGGAGTTGGCTGATGGGTTGGTAAATTCCTTGACGATGTTGAATAATTCCTTGCTGTTGTGGGCGTTGTTATCTAGACGGTCCTTGAAGGCTGCTTTCTTGGCATTTCGGATTAGTTGGTGGTGTATGCGGGTGGCGTTTTTGAAGGCGTCCTTGGTGCTGGTGGTTGGGTCTTTTTTCCAGGCCTTCTCGAGGGAGCGACAGAATTTCTTGAATTTCTTAAGGTCATCGTTGAACCAGGAGGCCTTCTTGCTGCCTAGTTTGATTTGTCGTTTTTTCAGTGGTGCTAGGATGTCGGCGCTGTTGGATAGCCATTGGGTGAGGTTGGTGGCTGCTTGGTCGGGGTTAGAGGATTGGGCGGGGGGCTTTTGAAGAAGCGATGAGGAGATCTGGTCGATGGTGATTTTGTTCCAGTTTCTTTGCAGTGTGGGTCGGGGGTGGTTGTTGGATGTAGGCTTGTTGTAGGTGAAGTGAACGCAGCTGTGGTCAGTCCAAAGGAGAGTTGTGCTGTGGCTGAAGGAAACATGCTTGCTGGAGGTGAAGATGGGGTCGAGTGTGTGACCTGCGATGTGGGTGGGGGTAGTGACAAGTTGTTTAAGTCCGAGGTTTGCGAGGTTGTCCAAAAGGGTGGTGGTGTTGCGGTCGTTGTTCTTTTCAAGGTGAAAGTTGAGGTCTCCCAAAAGGATGTAGTCCTCGGAGGGGAGCGCGTGTGGAGTGATGAAGTCTGTGATGTCTTCACTAAATTGTGCGCGGGGTCCTGGTGGCCTGTAAAGGAGGGTGCCTCTGAGTGTGGTCTTGGGGTCGATGTGGATCTGGAAGTGAAGGTGTTCAGAGTTGGCGAGATTGACGTCTGAGCTGGTTGAGATGCGGATGGATTTCTTATGGACGATAGCGATGCCTCCTGTGTGGCCGGTGCGGTCCTTGCAAATGATCTTATAGCCTTCCGGGATGGCAATGGTGATGTCTGGGGCTGAAGAGGTATTCATCCATGTTTCTGTTAGGAAGGCGACGTCCGGAGAGATGGTGTCGAGTAGATTCCAGGGGTCAATGGCGTGTCTGTGGACCGAGCGGGTGTTGAGCAGGATGCATTGTAGGTGGTTGGGATCGGATATCTGTTGTGTGTTCGTGGATGAGGAGTTGTTCTTGGTGCCGTCGAACTTGCAGGAGTAGCAGGAAAAGGGTCCATGGGTGTGTCCAGGAGCGGCTTGGACGCAGTTGGGGGAATGGCCGGGGTTGAGGGCTAGGAGGGTGGTGGCATCGTAAGTAATGCGGGAGGGGTGGGCATTACGAGGACCAGGGGCTCTGGCGCTGGTCGCGGTCCAGGCACGGACGGGCGTAGACGGGCTTACCTTTGGCGCACCTTCGGCGCGGCCGTAGCGCGTGGAGGCATTGGTCATAAATGGATGTTGAAGGGGGCGGAGCGTGGGAGGGGCAGCAGCTGGGAGGCGGTAGCGGGGAGGAGGGGCGGGCCAGGGAACTGCAACAAAGAAAATGGAGGGTGAAAGTGAAAGTGAGGCAGGGGCAGCAAATGGACCAGCAGGTCGGTTTACAATCTCTCAAAGAACGAGCTGCCAAGCGGGCTAACGCAGCGCTATACAGGGGGAACACAGTTAAAGAGCACAGCGCTAGTCAATTCCAGAAGCTTTCAGCTGTTGGTGATCACGCACAGCGCTAGTCAATGTCAGACGCTCTTGGGAAATAAACACTGCGTCAGCACACAAGCACAGCGCTAGTCAGTATCGGAAGCTTATGGGAAATAAACACAGCGTCCGCACACAAGCACAGCGCTAGACAGTATTGGAAGCTTATGGGAAATAAACACAGCGTCAGCACACAAGCACAGCGCTAGTCAATATCGGAAGCTTATAGGAAATAAACACAGCGTGTTAGACCTGTCTGCTTCTGGGAAGACTCTAACCACCATGATTTATTTTTGTCCCCCTTGGCCTCCCAGAGTTTCTATTTTTATTTTTACATGTGTCCATCAGGAGTTTTTTTATGCTGTCAGGGGGCTAGGTGTTCCTTGGCGATGACGCCATTTTTCCCTCATCACTTGTGAGGCCTAGTCACCCCCTTGAAACCTTAGGGATCTCCAGGGACCTAAAATGGTGTCCACCAACTGTCATAACGGACACTACTGGAGGATAGGTCCATAGGATAGCATTAAGGAACTTTCTAGAACCTACTGGAGACTTCTGCAGGTCTCAGGCCAACCTATATAAGGCCAGTGACCAGCAGCCATTTTGTGCTGACCCCAGAGTAGAGGAGTGAGGCAGTGGTGAGAGGAGGTGGACACACTGAGAGCAGCTAGTTTGTCACTGAGGCTGACAGTTACTTCAGAGGATTGTTCCCCCTTCAGCCTTTGACCGATCGCTCTACCAAGACATCAATTATTGACCAATGAATCGAGCTACGTGAGAAGAAAGACCCTTCTGGATCAGCATTCCTGTAAAAACTGACAGGACCTGCTTCCTGAAACTCAGTCCCATATCCCCTGCCCAGCGCTGCACCTACCAGGGTGTCGAGTCATTTGTGGACCCCTTGAAGCGCCTTGAGGTGGTTGGGGAACTGCGGAGCCTGAAACACCTGGAGGAGCGAGTGCCCGATCAGGGAGGTACTTCCTCTGGAGCCGGGTGAGGAAAGTGACAGCGTGTGAGGAGCGGCGCTGTGTGGTCCGTCTGCGGGACCCCGGGGGCACCAAGCGCGTCAGGAGAAGCGAGGAAACGCTTTCGCGCATGCCCTGAGCGCGCCCGCTATCAAAAGCAGGAGGGGCCTAGGGTCGGGCAGGCCCAGGAGAGCAGCGGCGACGTGAGGAGCAGCGTCCTTCCTGACAGCGAGTGCAGAGGCGGGAGAGGGACGAGAGCGTCTGCGCATGCCCGGAGGATCAGCGCGACTGCCGGCTTAGCTGAGGAGGCGCCGGAAGATCTTCAAGAGCACCGCCTCGTCTTCATTACCCTTCCCTGCGTGTGAGCGATACCAGCGAGGCCAGCGCACGTGAGAAAGACTGACCGGCCAGCCCTAGCGTCCCAGTGGTAAACGGACCATCGGGCCGAACTACAACAAAGCCTCGGAGGCGGGCACCAAGTACAGACCGGTGAACTGTGGCACTAGCCGCCAAGACAGTAAGGAGAGTGGGGGGTTAAGAAGGAAGAGAGCTAAAGCTTCCTTGGTGTAGCGCTAGTATCATAAATCACAGCGCCTGACCAAGTGATCGGTTATCCTAGCAACGTTGAATCTTACACTGTGACAGAATAAGCGAGGGGGGAAAAGAAAAAGAGTTACATAACCCCAACCTCATTTCTGTAGGCTCTGATAAGTGGCTATTAAGCTAGAAATTAGTAGGGAACTTAAATTAATGTCAGAAGAGCGCTGACAGGTCTGGTTAGAAGGGAGCTTCCTTCAGAAACTCCTAACAACTGTTGTGAGAAGCTGTAAAACCAGTGGTATTCTTACAGATCCCCCTGTGTGTGTAAGCTAGCACAGAGTTAAGGTGCAGATAAAGAGATCAAGGGCATTGTCTGGCAGGTTATAAACTAATCCGTGAATTGGTAAACTGTATTGATGAAGTATTGCTGACATGATGTATTAATGTAAGTAATCCTGCATAGGGTGAAACTAATGGGTTTCCCATGAATTATCAAACGAGTTACTTTTATACCTTGCTGAACCCTTGTTAATTGAATGTGGTTTACTGTCTTTTTCCACAGCTGGAAGAGTGAAAATTAACTTCCATGGTAAAAGTGTATATTCATTCCTACAAGCAATTGATGTTATAACCTGTATGATTTCAAATCCAAAGAGCCATATTATTTTTATAAAAGGTAACGGTATTTTTGCAAACAGAGGTGTTGTGTCTTTATTTTAGTGGTTCATCACTGTGTTACTGTGGGTAAGCTGTGTAAGTACTTAGCCAACGCCTGGAGTTAGCTGTAGACCACTACTGTGCCAAGCTACCATATGTAGGCTTGGGGAATCTAGGTCCAACATAATTGGTGTGGCAGCGGTGGGATAGCGGATCTGTACTTACACTTACTTATTAGTAACGCAGTGACAACCACGAGACCCCACCTGGAGTTTTCTCCCTGCGGCCCTCCTAATTTACATTTTTGGTTTTTCTAAATTGACTTCTGGCGGTGGGTGGAGGTTGACCTCAGGTCACTCTGTGGATTTCTCTTGTGTAGCATTTTATACTTCAAACAAGAATGGAGATAAATGTGGAAGAGCTAGACAATTATACTGTGCCTCAATTGAAAGAATGGTGTCAGCAGCAGGGGGTGTTTTTCAAGAAAGGCGCCAGGAAAGTTGAGCTGCTGACCAGTATTCGGGCATGGGTAGAGGCTCATTCCGGGGAGGAGGTAGATCCTGAAGAGAGTGACAAGGACACTGTCCTGGAGACCACAACACTGTACCAGGCGGGAGGGGAGAACCTTGTAACAGGTCCTAGAACACCTTCTAGAGTGGGCAGTAGTGTGTCAGAGAGGGGCCTGACCGACGCCGAGTTAGAAGACAGGAGGGAGGAGAGGAGGATGAGAATAGAACTAGCCAGGATGGACATGGTGAGGGAGGAAAAGAGGTTGGAGCATGAGCGGACCATCAAGGAGATGGATTTGCAAGCCCTAAACTTACGTACCCCCAAACCAGAGAATGGTGGCAGCGATAACCAAACCAACACCCGAGAACCTAGACCGTACCTACCAAAAGACATTATGGCTTGTTATGTACCCAGCGACGACATTGCTAAATGGTTAGCCGCCTACGAGGTCTCGCTGAGGGCCCATGGGATTCTGGAAGTCCACTGGGGAGGTGGGTTATACAAATACATGCCCCCCACTGGCAGGGATACTTTGTTGGCCCTTGACACGAGTGAACAGACCTATTATCCGGCTATGAAATCAGCGCTGCTCAAGAAGTTTGGGTTGACCCCTGAGAAATATAGACAAAAGTTTCGGGGCAGCTACAAGCTGGGCACGCAAAACTGGGTAGATTTCTTGGACTACTCCAGGAAGGCCCTGGAGGGTTGGGTAAGAGGCAGCGAAGTAGGGGACTATGAGGGACTATATGACCTCATACTCAAGGAACACCTACTCGAGAAGTGTCTTCCCGAGCTAAGACAGCATCTGGTGGACAGCAAGCTGACCAGCCCCAGGAAGCTTGCTGAGGAGGCGGACATCTGGGTTAGTACCCGGGTGTCGACTAAGGGGACTGGAGGGAATTCCCAGAAGCCAGGACAGGGCGCCCCCCAGAAGAAAGAGGGAGGGGAAACTAAGAGGGAGTTCTCAAAAGGGCCACAAAATACTTCGCAAGGAAGGGGCAGAGGATTCATCCCTAAGAGTAACCCCCCTCGCAACCCTACCCCTGGCCAAAGCCAGCAGCCAAGGGTTGTTCATTGTTTTGAGTGTGGTGGTGTGGGACACTATAAAGGAGATGTGAGATGCCCAAAAAGACCACCCCCTCCCACTGGAGGAAAAGCCCCGGGAATCACTAGTGTAGTGCTCGGGGAGGAGATGCCTTTGGTTAATGGAGGGGAGCGGGCGGGTGTCACTTTAGTGTCCCTGGGAGATAAGGAGATGGTTCCCAAGACCCAGCTGCCTTCCAATACTATTAAGTATGAGCAGTGGGTCACCATCAATGGCCGTAGAGGGGAGGCTCTGAGAGACACAGGAGCCAGCATGACTATGGTAAGGAGTCAGCTGGTGTCTCCAGAGCAGGTCATCCCAGATGTACTCCATCCCGCCGTAATGGCTGACGGCAGATTGGGCCACTACCCTGTGGCTGAGGTTCCCTTTGAGTGGGGAGGGGTTGCAGGTCCACTTCGAGTTGCCGTAAGCCCTGCCGTGCCTGTTGACTGCCTGTTAGGGAATGATATGGAGCACAATGCTTGGAGGAGGGTGGAGTACCAGACTCACTCTGAGATGCTGGGACCCCCTGACTGGACTTGTGTCAGCACAAGGTCAGCAACTGCCCGAAGGGAAAAGTTGCTTACGCTGGAGCCTGGAACAATGGCCCAGCCGGCTGCCAGAGAGGAGAAGGACAAGAGGCCGGAGGACCCTGCCTCGACATCTCCACCTCGTGAGACAGCTGGACCACCTGCGGAGGTGGATCTGGAGTCCACAGGGGAGAATGTTGCTTCCTTGGAGAACCTACCCATCCCTACTGAATGGCATGTGGAGGGAGGTCCTTCCAGGGAGGAATTCTGTGAAGCTCAGAAAGAGTGTCCTACTCTCGAGGGGCTGCGGCAACAGGCCAACGCCCAGGCAGCAGGAAACATTGAAGGGAGTTACCGGATTTACTGGGAGGATGGACTCCTCTACAGTGAGCCCAAGGCACCTGGCCATGGTTCAGCCAGAGCCTTGGTGGTCCCTCAATGCTTTAGAGCCTTTCTACTGGAACTGGCTCATGAGATACCATTGGCAGGGCATCTAGGACAGGACAAGACCTTTGCCCGGCTTGTCCACCACTTCTATTGGCCTCGAATGAAAGTGGCGTCTGACACATACTGTCGGACGTGTGTGTCCTGCCAAGCTAGTGGGAAAACAGGAGTGAAGCTTAAAGCTCCCCTGGAACCACTACCTGTCGTTAGCACCCCCTTTGAGAGGGTGGGCATCGACATTGTAGGGCCATTGGATCCACCAACGTCAGCTGGTCACCGGTTCATACTGGTTTTGGTGGATCATGCCACACGGTACCCAGAGGCCATACCTCTGAGGACCATCACTGCACCTGTGGTGGCAAGGGCCCTGATGGGGATCTTTACCCGAGTGGGTTTCCCCAAGGAGGTTGTGTCCGACAGGGGGACTAACTTCCTTTCAGCGTACATGCGGGCTATGTGGAAGGAGTGTGGAGTTACCTATCGGTTTACCACTCCTTATCACCCACAAACCAATGGTCTTGTGGAAAGGTTTAACAAAACCTTGAAAGGTATGATCAGGAGTCTACCTGAGAGCCTGCGGAGGAAATGGGACATCCTCCTACCCTGTCTCTTGTTTTCTTACAGGGAAGTGCCACAAAAGGGAGTGGGCTTCAGCCCCTTCGAACTTTTGTACGGGCACCCTGTACGGGGACCTCTCAGCCTGGTGAAGGACGGATGGGAACGGACTCCCAGAAAACTTCCCCAGGACGTGGTGAGCTACATGCTGGCCTTCCGGAGCCAAATGGCTAAGTTGTGGAAGCAAGCTTCAGACAACTTGGAGGCCAGCCAAGCAGTAATGAAAGAGTGGTATGACCACAACGCTCACCCAGTGGAACTGGAGCCTGGACAGAAGGTGTGGGTGATGGAACCTGGAGAGCTAAATGCCCTCCAGGACCGTTGGACAGGCCCCTTTGAGGTGTTGGAAAGGAAGGGGAAGTCCACCTACTTGGTGGATCTTAAAGCCCCAAGGCAGCCCCACAGGGTGCTGCATGCCAATCGCCTCAAGCCACATCATGAGAGGCCCGCGGTTGTCTTGATGATGGTAACCGATGGAGCAGAGGAAGAAGAAAGCGAACCTCTCCCTGATCTTCTCTCGTCCCAAGAAAAGGATGGGTCGGTGGAGGGAGTAATTCTCTCACCATCCCTAACTCCTGAACAGCAGGGTGATTGCCGCCAGATCCTGGAGCAATTTTCTTCTCTGTTCTCCCTTGTCCCGGGTAGGACCCACCTGTGTACCCATGACGTGGACACAGGAGACAGCCCACCTGTGAAGTCTAAAATCTACCGGCTGTCGGACAAGGTGAAGGCCAGCATCAAGGGTGAAGTCGCCAAGATGCTGGAGCTGGGAGTGATTGAACCTTCTGGAAGCCCTTGGTCTAGCCCGGTGGTTTTGGTACCAAAGGCTGCCCCACCAGGCACCACACCTGAATTGAGATTCTGTGTGGACTACCGAGGCTTGAACTCAGTGACCAAAACTGATGCCCATCCTATCCCACGGGCGGATGAGCTGATTGACCGGCTGGGAGCTGCTCAATACTTAAGTACCTTTGACCTAACTTCAGGGTACTGGCAGATTTCCCTTACCGAGGAGGCGAAGGAAAGGTCAGCCTTCTCTACACCTGAGGGACACTACCAATTTCGCGTGATGCCCTTTGGGCTCAAGAATGCCCCTGCCACTTTTCAGCGGCTGGTGAACAGAGTCCTTTCTGGAATGGAAGCTTTTTCTGCTGCATACCTGGACGACATTGCTGTCTTCAGTAGCAGCTGGGAGGACCATTTGCAGCATCTGCAAGCTGTTCTTCATGCCCTGCAACAGACTGGATTGACCATCAAGGCCAGCAAGTGTCAGATCGGACAGGGGTCGGTGGTGTACCTAGGCCACTTGGTGGGCAGAGGGACGGTGCAGCCCCTCCAAGCAAAGATTGAGGCTATCATCGCCTGGGAGCCCCCCAAGACTCAAACAGAGGTCCGAGCCTTCCTGGGCCTCACTGGATATTACCGTCGCTTCGTGAAGGGGTATGGCACTATCGTGGCCCCTCTCACTGAGCTTACTTCCAAAAAGCAACCCCGACGGGTAGTCTGGACGGAGGCTTGCCAGCGAGCCTTCCTGACCTTGAAACAAGCATTGTGTTCCGCTCCCATTCTCAAGGCCCCTGATTTTGCTAGAGAATTCATTGTCCAAACAGATGCGTCAGAACATGGCATTGGGGCAGTGTTATCGCAGCTAAATGATGAGGGCTTGGATCAACCCGTGGTCTTCCTGTCCAGGAGGCTACTTCCCAGGGAAAGGAGGTGGAGTACAATTGAGAGAGAAGCCTTTGCGGTGGTTTGGGCTCTGAAGAAGCTGCGACCATACCTGTTTGGTTCGCACTTCCTGGTTCAGACTGACCATCGCCCCCTTCGTTGGCTGATGCAAATGAAGGGGGAGAATCCCAAGTTGCTAAGGTGGTCCATCTCCCTACAGGGAATGGACTTCAGGGTGGAACATCGACCTGGGGCAGACCATGCCAACGCAGACGGTCTATCCAGGTATTTCCGCCTTAGTGATGAGGACTCCCAAGGGGTTGGGTAGTTCTCCCCACTTTCTTTTTTTTTTTTTTTTTTTTTTTTTTTTGAAAACCTTTATTTGTTAAATGCACAATACACAGCGTCTGCCTACAACCCCTCGGGGCCGGCCGCTATGACATATTGGAAAAGGATATAAGAAAAAAAACAATAGGGCAGAACGCCGTTAAAGCAGTCTCTGAGCGAAAAGTATCGTGTAGAACATAGAACCGTAATGCCAGGATAGGAAAAGGTTTAATTTTATGGTTTTGTCAAGTACAATTTAGAGAACTACACAGGAAGTCGAAGCTAATCACCGACCAGGATAGCCGTCATCGTTCAAGGAGCACCCAGAAGGAGGCGTATAGAGGAAAGTGTTCGTCAGGAAACAGGTGGCCACCGTCAAGGAACTAAGACCAAACGCTATGCCAGAGAATGTTACAACACAATAAGCTCCCTACTAACACTGAACCCCGACCCCAAGGACAACAAGGAAATATAGAAGAAATAGAGACAGAAGAAGAAGAGAAAAAGAAAGAGAAAGGGGCCATAGAGACAAAGAGAAAACACAAAACACATCCCATCCCCCCACCCTGCATACCAGCGGAAGGCCACGGCCCACCCCCCCCCAATAGCCATGCCTGTCGCCCCAAAAGAACCCCAAGTGGGAAAGAGAGTATTGAGAGTGAGAATGACCATCTCAATCTCCGACTCTCTGAACAGAAGCAAGAGAAGCAGGATATGGAGACACATATGACCGGAGGAGGGCCAAATAGACGTTCAAAAAAAAAAAAAACAGCGTTGTAACCCTCGGCCACCCTTCCCCGGACCCCGACCCAGTACCTGACCAACATTTAACTCCCAAAATGTCCGTTACAGTCCCAGCAAAGCACACATCAGGATACAGCCAAAAAAGAGAAGCATCCTTATCCTTGTCCCCTGCGATCCAGCGAGGCGACGGAGTCCAGATCTAAAGCAGCCACCGTTGACGAAGAAAGCAAAGGTGAGGTCCACTGCAGCACAGGATGCCAGCCACTAAAGTCACACCGCCACAGAACCAGACGGTGAGCGTCTATCCAGAAAGTGGCAACGCACAATCGCAACGCGTGAAGGGCCGCCAGCAAGAACAGCAGTTGCAACTCCAGGATGGACCAGTGGGACCCGCAAGGAAGCCCCGAAACAATCGTGAGGTAAGGCGCCCAGACACAAGTCCCCAGTGTCCGCCAAGGACCGAGATCTCCACACACCCCTGCAACAATACTGGATAGCTCGGCAGCAGCGATATCACTCTCGTCCAGCACCATCAAGTCCGTCTGAGCAGGTTGGCAGTCACAGACAAGCACCGGGTGTGGCGAAGTGCACAGCACAGAGGGCGCGGTATGTCCATCCAAGGGTTCCGCGTTAACGGAGATTTCCGGTTGGCATTGAAGGTTAAGGACCATGGCACGCATAGTTCCACGGAGGTCTGTCAGGGCAAGCATAACATCCGCGAGGCTGAGGGATACCGCAGGAGGCGAGGGAGCTGCAGTCTCACGCGCCCCGGGCTCAGGATCACGTCGTAACCCTCGAGATTGGAAGCCTTCGGCCATCACTTCAGCCGCTTACCAGTAGCCGGTCCCCAAGTGTTGTCGCTTCGGGAGCACAGCAGCAAGACGGTGCCCTTCGCTCAGTCCCCGGCGTCAGTGCAGCACTGTCCACTAGGCGCACGCCGAATGGCCGCCGAGCGGCCAGCACAAGATGGCTCCCGGCTCAGTCTAGAATGGCAAGAAGATGTCCGGAGCCGTCCACTGGCCGAGGGGAGGGTGAAGCCTGTCGATCACGGTGATAAATCGAGTCCGGCGCCAGGGAATGCAGGACAGGGCGGCACGCTGCAGCTGGGAAAGCAGTAAGGCCAGAGATTCCAATCAGCCGACCCCGTCCTGATACAATGCCAGCTGTAGCCGCAACGAGGAACGGCAGCCTCCGGAGAACAAAGACTCGGCCGCAGCGCTGCAACACTGTAGCAGGGATCGGGACTCCTCGCCGTCTCTGCCACCAGGATCGCGCTGAAAAGAACACCGCTGGACTCAGGAGCGCTTCGCGGATCCAGGACTCCGACAAGCGGGCAGGATGGTGAACAGGATCTTCGGCGTTTCGGGAGATGAACGGAAGGGTCGGCGGAGCCGAAGGATCAGGCGGCCATCTTGGTCGCAGGCTAGGCTCCTCTCCGTTCTCCCCACTTTCAGCTGGGGGGGACGCGTGTTAGACCTGTCTGCTTCTGGGAAGACTCTAACCACCATGATTTATTTTTGTCCCCCTTGGCCTCCCAGAGTTTCTATTTTTATTTTTACATGTGTCCATCAGGAGTTTTTTTATGCTGTCAGGGGGCTAGGTGTTCCTTGGCGATGACGCCATTTTTCCCTCATCACTTGTGAGGCCTAGTCACCCCCTTGAAACCTTAGGGATCTCCAGGGATCTAAAATGGTGTCCACCAACTGTCATAACGGACACTACTGGAGGATAGGTCCATAGGATAGCATTAAGGAACTTTCTAGAACCTACTGGAGACTTCTGCAGGTCTCAGGCCAACCTATATAAGGCCAGTGACCAGCAGCCATTTTGTGCTGACCCCAGAGTAGAGGAGTGAGGCAGTGGTGAGAGGAGGTGGACACACTGAGAGCAGCTAGTTTGTCACTGAGGCTGACAGTTACTTCAGAGGATTGTTCCCCCTTCAGCCTTTGACCGATCCCTCTACCAAGACATCAATTATTGACCAATGAATCGAGCTACGTGAGAAGAAAGACCCTTCTGGATCAGCATTCCTGTAAAAACTGACAGGACCTGCTTCCTGAAACTCAGTCCCATATCCCCTGCCCAGCGCTGCACCTACCAGGGTGTCGAGTCATTTGTGGACCCCTTGAAGCGCCTTGAGGTGGTTGGGGAACTGCGGAGCCTGAAACACCTGGAGGAGCGAGTGCCCGATCAGGGAGGTACTTCCTCTGGAGCCGGGTGAGGAAAGTGACAGCGTGTGAGGAGCGGCGCTGTGTGGTCCGTCTGCGGGACCCCGGGGGCACCAAGCGCGTCAGGAGAAGCGAGGAAACGCTTTCGCGCATGCCCTGAGCGCGCCCGCTATCAAAAGCAGGAGGGGCCTAGGGTCGGGCAGGCCCAGGAGAGCAGCGGCGACGTGAGGAGCAGCGTCCTTCCTGACAGCGAGTGCGGAGGCGGGAGAGGGACGAGAGCGTCTGCGCATGCCCGGAGGATCAGCGCGACTGCCGGCTTAGCTGAGGAGGCGCCGGAAGATCTTCAAGAGCACCGCCTCGTCTTCATTACCCTTCCCTGCGTGTGAGCGATACCGGCGAGGCCAGCGCACGTGAGAAAGACTGACCGGCCAGCCCTAGCGTCCCAGTGGTAAACGGACCATCGGGCCGAACTACAACAAAGCCTCGGAGGCGGGCACCAAGTACAGACCGGTGAACTGTGGCACTAGCCGCCAAGACAGTAAGGAGAGTGGGGGGTTAAGAAGGAAGAGAGCTAAAGCTTCCTTGGTGTAGCGCTAGTATCATAAATCACAGCGCCTGACCAAGTGATCTTACACTGTGACAGAATAAGCGAGGGGGGAAAAGAAAAAGAGTTACATAACCCCAACCTCATTTCTGTAGGCTCTGATAAGTGGCTATTAAGCTAGAAATTAGTAGGGAACTTAAATTAATGTCAGAAGAGCGCTGACAGGTCTGGTTAGAAGGGAGCTTCCTTCAGAAACTCCTAACAACTGTTGTGAGAAGCTGTAAAACCAGTGGTATTCTTACAGATCCCCCTGTGTGTGTAAGCTAGCACAGAGTTAAGGTGCAGATAAAGAGATCAAGGGCATTGTCTGGCAGGTTATAAACTAATCCGTGAATTGGTAAACTGTATTGATGAAGTATTGCTGACATGATGTATTAATGTAAGTAATCCTGCATAGGGTGAAACTAATGGGTTTCCCATGAATTATCAAACGAGTTACTTTTATACCTTGCTGAACCCTTGTTAATTGAATGTGGTTTACTGTCTTTTTCCACAGCTGGAAGAGTGAAAATTAACTTCCATGATAAAAGTGTATATTCATTCCTACAAGCAATTGATGTTATAACCTGTATGATTTCAAATCCAAAGAGCCATATTATTTTTATAAAAGGTAACGGTATTTTTGCAAACAGAGGTGTTGTGTCTTTATTTTAGTGGTTCATCACTGTGTTACTGTGGGTAAGCTGTGTAAGTACTTAGCCAACGCCTGGAGTTAGCTGTAGACCACTACTGTGCCAAGCTACCATATGTAGGCTTGGGGAATCTAGGTCCAACACAGCGTCAGTCACTTTCAGAATCTTTCACTGCGCAAGTAACGATACCCAATTTAGAACTGCAGCGCCCACAGTGCGTGAGACCAGCGAGGGAGGGAGGGAGGGAGGGAGCGACCGTTCAGGAACAGGTCCAGGCGGTCCCCTGATGCGTCTGCCTCTTCAGGAGGACCTTCTGTCACAGCAGCAGGGGACGGTCCTCCACCCGAACCTGTCCAGCCTCCACCTCCATGCGTGGAGATTGAGTGGCGGCAGTTGAGGCCCTTTCACTTGCCTCCTGAAGTCTGTGATGTGATTCTGGCAGCCAGGCGTCCCTCCACGAAATCGGTATACGCCTGCAGGTGGAACAAATTTGTGGCATGGTGCACAGCAAAGCCTGTGGATCCCCTTTCTGCCCCCCTTTCAGAGGTTCTCCTCTTTCCTCTTGCCTAGCAGGGCTCTGCTCTGGGCACTATCAAGGGCCACCTCTCTGCCATTTCAGCCTGTTTAAGGCTACCTGATCAGCCTCCCCTTTTCAAGTCCCCTGTTGTGCATAGATTCTTGAAGAGCATCACTCACATGTTTCCTCCTGTTCCTTGATACCTTAGTGGGACTTGATCTTGTTCTTACTTATTTGATGTGCGCTCCTTTCGAGCCACATCACAATTGCCCTCTTCGTTTTCTCACTCTTAAGACTACCTTCCTGGTTGCCATCACCTCTGCCAGGAGAGTGAGTGAGCTCCAGGCTCTTTCTTCCAAACCTCCTTTCCTTTCTGTCCATCCGGTCAAAGTTGTCTTGAGAATGCATCCCTCTTTCCTGCCCAAGGTAGTCACAGCCTTCCACATCGGGCAGTCCATCACCTTGCCCACCTTCTTTCCGCCTCCGCATCCCTCGAAAGAGGAAGAGAGGCTCCACCGTCTGGACCCAAAACGTGTGCTCTCATTCTATCTGGACCGCACACGCCAGTTCCAGGTGGACGACCAACTCTTTGTTGGTTACGTGGGCTATAAGAAGGGACCATCTCTCGTGGGTCGTGTTGTGTATCAAGATATGCTACTCTTTGGCTAAAAAGGAGGCTCCTGTTGGGCTGAGGGCCCATTCCACTCTGCCCACAGCGGCTACTACTGCACTGGGTCAGGGAGCCCCCTTGCAGGACATCTGTCAGGCAGCTACGTGGGCCTTGCTGCACACGTTCGCTAGACACTACTGCCTGGACAGCCAAGTCTGGAGAGACGGCTTTTATGGCCGTTCTGTTCTCCAGGACTTTCTGGTGTGATCATTGGTACGCAGACCCACCACCGGGGTTGGTATTGCTGGGGTATCTATTCTAAGGTAAGGAATCTAACACTAACCTGTTTCTTTCAGAAGAACAAGTTACTTACCTTCGGTAACGATATATCTGTAAGAAACAGTAGTTATTGTTTAATTCCTTACAGCCCATGACGACTGACGCGGAGCCGCAGACGACGCCTACCGATGGGCAGGGTACTGCTACGCAAAACTTTCCGGATCCAGTCTGATTCCTGGAAATATTCTAAGGTAAGGAATCTAACACTAACTACTGTTTCTGACAGATATATCGTTACCGAAGATAAGTAACTTGTGCAACTGCAGAAAACGTGGACTTGCATGTGCTGGGCGTATGGAATTTTAAAATTCCTCTGCTCTTTTATGCAGTAAAAATGACTTAGTAGAGCAGCCAGTGGAAATAGACAACTCATTCTGGGCCGCAACTCTCTCCCAACATCTTGATTTGACCGCAATAATCGCAGTAGACTTGAAGGAAGAAGACACTACCCAAATATTGCCTCAATCCAGGTCTTAGAATGATTTTTTTAACATAGACCAGTGTAAGTGGCTTGCTTAGTATATGGTGCTCACTTATTTAAGTGTAGCACCCTGCACGTATCCAGACAACCCTTATGGTGATTTTAGTGGTCCTGGACCTCTTAGTGGTTTCTGTGGAGAGCAGCCTTCAGGCTCAGTCCAGGATTGTAAAGCAGCTTGTTTTACCAGATCTTATTGGTATAGGTTAGTTGAAAAAGAACCACACAGTGAGTGTCTTATAATAAATACCTATTTTTATAAATACACTAACACTTAATGTCATGTCATGTCCAAGAATTTTATATAGCGCAACTTTTCACCGTAAGGTCTCAAGGCGCTTGCAGCATAGGAAACCAGATGGTGCTGGCAATGTCAAGGTAAAGATAGAGACGGCTAGTGAAAGGGGGCCACTGCTTAGGGAAGAGCCAGGTTTTCAAGGCTTTACGGAATGGCTGGTGCTCTACAATGGAAAGAAGATGAGGGGGCAGTTTGTTCCAGAGTAACGGGGCAAGGTAGGAGAATGAGCGCTGCCCTACCTAGAGGTGCACGTGCAGGGTTAAGTCAATAGAGACTTATTACTGGATCTTAGGGACCTCTTAGAGGCATACCAGTGAGTTTTTTTTTGGAAATACCGAGGTCCTTTGTTGTACATAGAATTATGAGTTAAGCACAGGATCTTGAATTGGCTTCTTTGCCGAATGGGGAGCCAGTGCAATTTTTTCAGACATGGCGATGAAGCAGTTCTGGGAGGCAGGTCCAGCACTAGTCTAGCCGCAGCGTTCTGCAGAGTCTGCAGCTTTGTTAATAGGTCCTCATTCAGGCCATAGTACATGGCATTGCCATAATCGAGATGGCTAATGATGAGGCCCTGGACCAAAGGTTTTCTGGCTTCAATGGGAAGCCATCTGAAGATCTTTCTGAGGCTGCGCATTATGCCGTAGCAAGTGCCAGTCACCTTAGCGACATGATTTTTCATTGACAGAGTGCTGTCTATTATAATTCCTAAGTTACGGACCGCCAGCTTGGGGTCTGGGCAAACTCCCAATTCAGCGGGCCACCACTCCTGTGTCCAGCGCCTCTCTGCCTTCCCGAACTAGATAATTTCTGTCTTGCCAGCGTTCAATTGGAGTTTGTTCAACCTCATCCAGCTGCTGTTCTCAACCATACAGTTTTTAAAGCGTGCGCAGGTGTCAGCGGGGTCTACACTACACGTGATCAGCAGCTGGGTGTCATCGGCATATGACACCGTTTCAAAACCAAAGGAGTTAATGATTTTAGCCAAGGGTGTCAAGTACAGGTTGAAGAATCGACCCCTGGAGTACCCCCACAGTTACAGGACGACTGCCGCAGACCAAAGTGTTGACTCGAACGGTGGTGAGGCGGCCTGTGAGGTAGTCCTCAATCCAGCCCAGGGCCCCTCCTCTGACACCTATCTCCCACAGCCGATGTTTCAAGATAACGTGGGAGATGGTGTCAAATGCAGCGGAGAGGTCGAGGAGGATGATAATGGCTGGTTCGCCCCTATCCACCGCGAGTCTGATGTTATCCACAATCTCTGTACTGTGGGCGGCCCCAAAGCCGGACTGAGAGGGATCAAGTACTCCACATGCTTCTATATAGGCTGTCAGCCAATTGTTCATAAGAAGTTCTAGCACTTTCCCAAAAAAAGGCAACAGAGATAATGGCCAGTAATGGGATGACAGGGGCGGGTCGTCTGAAGGTTTCTTTAAAATTGCTTCACTTGAGCATGCTTCCACTTCGAGGGAACACGGGCCTGCTCAAGTGAAGCATTGAATATGGACGTGAGAGTCGCCTAACAAGGGCATAATTTTAGTGCAATGGCGTGGTGGAAATGGGTCCATAGGGGATCCCGATTTTATTTGGCTTAAGCCCTCCAGAGTTTCCTTGAGAGTAATCGGGGCGAATTCCGTCAAATAAAAGGCTTGACTATGGTCCCCCCCTTGTGGCAGGGTTCCCAGACTGCTGTCTAGAGAGGGCTGATCGGGGTCTGTAATGGAGAAGGCAGAGTATATTAATTTAATTTTACTCTAAAAAAACTCAGCCATTGATTCAACCCATTATTGAGAGGGACTAAACAGAGATTGTTCGGCGCTAGGGGACGTAAATTCTTTCAATATTTTATATAGTACCTTAGTGGAACTAGCAGAAGTATTTATACGCTTGGTCAAATAGGCCTTCTTGGCCGTTTTGATATTTTTCACATATCTCGAGTGTAATAATTTATACTCTGCTCTATCCTCCTCCGTTTTAGGTTTCCGCCAGTGTCACTCTGCTACTCTGCTGGCTTGTTTGTCTTTCTTTAGGTCAGTCGTGAACCATGGGGGGGGGCCGCCGCCTTAGCTTTGACGGTGGTTTCAGGGATGACTCGATCTAAGGTTTGTAAAATGGAGGACTCCAAATTGGTTACCCTTTGTTCTAAGGAAAAGGCCAGGCTATTTACAGGTTTAAAATGGGCCAGAAATGCTTCTGATGTAAGTTTGCGCTATGGGTGAATCCACACTTTTCTGACACTCATGCGTTTGGTCGAGGTCTGACTAGGGAGACTAAACTTTAAAAGATAGTGATCAGTCCAGATCATAGGGAGAGGGTCTTCCGTACTGAGTTTGGAGGAACTGGTTAAAATTAGATCAAGGGTATGGCCCGCACAATGGGTGGGGCCCATAACTCTTTGAGTGAGCCCGAGGCTTTCCATAGTTCTAATTAGGAGGCATATTTCTGGGTCTGAGGAAAGCCCCGCCTGATAATTGAAATCGCCAAGTAGAATGAAGTTCTCAGTTGCCAGGGCATGGGCGACTATTGTTTCTAATAGTAGATCAACAAAACCTGTTTTAATGCCCGTCGGACTGTACACAGGCGCTCCTCGCCAGCTGTCAGACCGGGAAAGTTGCATGACTTCAAGCGTTGGACTGGACAAGGATTCCAGTAGCTTGATCTCAATGGGGGTTCTAGCTGAAATCGCTATACCGCCACCCCTCCGCAATTCCCTGTCCACCCTTGTTACAAGATATTCCGGGGGAAAGGAGGACACTATGTCTGATGACGCCTGACTATGCAGCCAGGTTTCTGTAAAAAAAACAGCTATCCGGTTTGTCTGCTTCAAGCAGGCTCCATACCTCCGGAGCATGCTTAGGTATTGATCGTGCATTTAGGAACAGCGCAGTAATGATCTCATCTTTTACTGGGCTATTCCTGACCGGTATGGTTGGCGTGCTTGTTAACAAGGTTGACTTCGCTCTGCCCTTTGTCTTGGCAGGGGGGAGATTTCTGGGTGCCGCAATCTGGGGTATCACAAAGGGAAGCGTTAACGGCTGAGTCGACTGGGAAATTGATTGCAACTCTACTGTTCTACCCGGATTCAAGAGTTTCAGTTCCACGCTGGAATAGGTTAACATTGTAACGCAGCTTACCTCGGAATTCGTACTGAGGACAAGGGAGGACACAGGTAGGGGTCCGAGCAGCAGACAGCGTCCAGGCGTGTCCGTAGTGTGACGCTGGCCAACCAGAACATCGATTGGCTACTCCTACATTCCTTGTCCCTCCGCTCAAACGGCACACGCCGCAGCGGAACGGGGGGAATGGCTATTGATGAGGTTAAACAAGTTTTGCAGGTAACACACAATAAAATTCAATGCTAAGAAAAGATGCGGGGAAAGTGATTTTAAAAACAGCCTCTAAATCAGGCACACAGCAAATCTGGCTCGTGGTTACAACTGCTGACCCCAGACGCTAGCGCAACAGCGAGAAATAAGACAAACAAATGCCGGTTCTTAGCTGCGCGCGTCCGCGCCACGAGGGTCTTTAAGTGGGGAGGGGGGCGTGTCCGTGGTGTGACGCTGGCCAATCAGAACATCGAATTGGCTACTCCTACATTCCTTGTCCCTCCTCTCAAACGGCACACGCCGCAGCAGAACAGGGACCGGAATGGCTATTGATGAGGTTAAACAAGTTTTGCCGGTAACACACAATAAAATACAATGCTAAGAAAAGATGCGGGGAAAGTGATTTTAAAAACAGCCTCTAAATCCGGCACACAGCAAATCTGTCTCGTGGTTACAACTACTGACCCCAGAATGCTAGCGCAACAGCGAGAAATAAGATAAACAAATGCTGGTTCTTAGCTGAAATATAACACAAAATACTTTACAATAGAAAAAGGTAAGTAGCACGAATACACATTGGTAGCCTGGGGAGACCAAACCATATACTAAAATAGTGGAATGCAAAGCACGACCTAAGTCGAGACTATATGCGGAAGTGCTGGGGACCAAAGGAACCACCTGAGGTAAGTATCCAGAAAACCCATGCAGGCAGTGTGCAGAGTGGGAACACATCCGAGTGCTCAATTCAAGTCAATGGGTAAGCTGCGTTTGCAATTTTAAAGAAGGCCCCTTCCCAGTGGACACTGAAGAAACCCTGTGGAAGACAGAAGGTTGGAGAGCCACCCCACCCATGGATACCCTAGGAACCAGGATGCCTACACCAGGGAAGCTGGGTGCATAGGTGTGAAGTGGCATAGGAAACCGCAATCTAACTCAATGGAGAACTTCAGGAAGATGATGCTTTTGAGGAAGGTGAAAGTGTCCAGTGGAATTCAAAGATGGATTCAAGTTGAAAAGTACCTGCTAGCAGAGGGGACAAAGTGTATGCCAGTCAGGAGTGGCCAGGAGGCACGGGAGACGAATGCACACCGATGTTGGCGATGCAGGTGAGGTTGATGGTGCCCTTAAAGTTGCAGCTGTGCGAACCAGGCAAGATGTAAAAGACCAGGAGTCGGTCACGAGCTGTCCCACGTCGGATGTCGAGGGCCAAGGGGTTAGAGTCCGTCAGAGGCACCAACGAGCTTTGGCAGCAGCAAACAACGTGGTTGACGAAAAAGGTGCAGTGTCGGGATTAGCAAGGTCCAAGTGATAAGCAGGTAAGTTGGAGCAGGCCCGAGTAAGCAGGGGAGCCCACTGAAGCCAAAGAAGACCCTCAGGAGGACCCACAGGCTAAAGCCATAGGAGTCTCGAGAGGAACTTGCGCAGCTCACCAATGAAGACGGCCCACAGTGCAGAGGAAGCGGTGAGGGTGAAGATCTTGGCTGGAAGAGTTGCTTGAGGTTGGAGCTTCTTGCCCTGGGTACCTTAGTACAATATACTAGGGACTGACAAGGGTACCCCAGTAGCCAGTCTGGAGGGTACCTAGGTACTCACCATGTCCAATTTAGGGTAGGAGCACAGAGACTGAGGTCCTGATCAGCAGGATTTCGGTCAGACTAGTCAGGAAACCTTAATAACACCAGCAAAAAGTGGGGGTGACCATGAAAGCAGATCCTACTTTCTTACAACCAGCCACTTGATCATCTTAGAACTGAGAGCTGCGTAGATTAAGGATATCAATAAGACCCTCTCCATAGGGTCTCAATTCCTCAATGGCCCCTATGCAACCCCATCAATTAACCACCTGAGCTTGGCAATGCAGAAAGAGCTAAAGTTCAAGGTTCAGGGGAGTTGCAGGGGTGACTCTCCCCATGCCTGTGAGGGCTCTTATGAAGATATTTTCACTAGTCCTCAGAAGACCAGTAGGGCAGTTTCACACGAATTCTGCGACATACAGTGCTGCCCTCCGTGGGCTTTGTAAATCCATTGCGTGTAGAATAATATACCAGGGGGCCTGCTTGGTAAATCTAAGAATGTCTGAAGCTCTGTAGGTTAAGAAAAATGAAAGTTTGTGAAATCTGTTGGGCTCTTGATCCAGAATCAACCAAGCAAATACTTCCTTTCCCAAGTATATGGTACCCCGTCCCATCTTCCCCTTGCAATAAGTAATCTGCTTGGTTTTAGATTGACCATAAAGTGTAAAAACAGATTAGCAGAAGAGTATCATCAGCGTAGAAGAGGGCTGGAACTGTCTGGCCTACTAGTAAGGGGGAATCACTGGCACAGCTAGTCAAGAACTAAACACCGGTATTAATATATTCAAGAAAAAGAGTAGGGTCTAGGACACAACCCTGGCAGATACCCTTACCAATAGCAATTTCCTGGGTTAGTTCGCCATTCACACCAAAACGAATCCTAATGAAGTTCCCTTCATAGAGATGCACATTAATATTTAACAGATAACTGGAAATTCTCAGTCCAAGGAGTACCTCTCAAAGTTTCTTCCTGGGGACCAAGTCAAAGGCAGTGCTCCCACAACAACATCCACAGTCTTTCACTTGACCATCAGGAGGTCGAAAACCTAGTCAATGGAACTGTTTTTAGATCTAAATCCTGCCTGAAGGGTTGGTAAAAAAATATTATTTTTATCAATCCAATTTAGTAATCTCTCCAAGGCTTGCTTGAAAATGCCTTTTTGCACACTGTCAAGAAGACTGGTTGGTCTTTAGTTGATGGAATATTATGACTTCCTTTTTTAAAGACTGGGTTAATCTCTGCCCCTTTCCACACGGCAGGTATCGCTGCACTGGCTGAAATCCCAATAGGAACAGCATTGATGTAAGGGACCCAGACTCTTTTGTAAGATTTAAAGAGATCCGCTGGAATCTTGACCATTCCTGGGACCTTACCATGCTTCTGGGAGGAGACCGTTGCTGCTGTCTCAGCTAAAGAGAAAACAGCTGGAGGATATTGCCTGGAATCTTGTCCAGTCCTAAGGCCTTACCATGCTTCCAGGACGAGACAGTGGCTGTTGTCTCAGTTAACAGTTGACCACAGGACTGGGAGAGTTTCGATGAAACACGAAGGATCAAGTCTTCACAGTTAGGACGAAAGGGTTGTGGTCTCTTCGTCTCTGACTGTCATATCCTCCATCAATCGCCATATATTGACATCCACGATAATATAATCAATGTGGCTTGAATAATTACCTCTTCAGAAGGTAGGTATGGGAATAGCATCAGGGGGTGAGCGTCTATTGCAGACCCTATGCAAATGAAGGCTCTATCATTTAATGGGCGGCCCTTGGCAGATTGCACCTTGCTGGAGATGTTAGTTCTGGATTACACACACGGTCTTCTTTGTGGCAAAGGTCCTGGGCAATACCATTTAGTTTGTAAGTTGAGTTCAGGTCATCTGCCACAATGACATAGTGGGACTTGGAATGTAGAGTTAGAATCTCGTCCAAGAGATTGACACTCCTTCCAATTTCCAAGGCTCCGATTGTAAATATTAATCTGTCTGAGAGGGGTTCCCTTGGTCATGGTGATAATTAACCCTTACATGTCGCATAACACAGTGCAGAGATCTCCTATATGGAGCAAGGCAACACAGCATTCACCCAAGCAATCAATCCACTTGATGGATGTCCTGCTGAGGACCTAATGACAGGAACAAAGTAACTCTTGAGGTCACTTTTAAAAGAAATTTTCGCTCACCCATATTTTCTGGAAAAGGGAAAGCACATGGTCATCTATAAATTGACCCCACTCTAGATCTTCTAGTCTTTCATTTATCGCAACAATGTTCCATCTGATAACTCCTGTGGAATTTAATGCCAGAATCGAAGGGGAAGGATGATTAGGAGAGGTCTATTGGTTATAAACAGGAGGAGATTAGTAGGCCTGGTCGACATTGTGTGAGGATGCAGCAGCAGAAGATACTTGCGGATCATCAGCATGAATCCTAGTGGGGGATTCTAGGGTTGTACCAAGGGGTGGAGGTAACAGAACTCTAATGGAATCTGCATGGACTTGGTTAGAACCCAACATGGGGGGCCTATGCATCAAAATAAAACAGTCTGGGGCAAGAGAAAACAAAGAGGCCTTGGTGTTTCGATCCAACTCCGGTCACTCAACTTTAGTGAGAGTGGAACGCACCAGATGGCAGGTTGTGATTAAACTACTTGAACAGGGAGGCTAAAATTGATATGCAGCTGCAAGTGCTGGTAAAAGAATCCCAATGGTAGAAGAGTGATAGTAGTTTGTGAACCATGGGTAGGTTGGCAGTTGCACAACAATTTCTGCGCAATAGCTGGATATCTAATGTTAATAATCACACAATTGCCTGTTAGACTCTTTTCCAAAAGATGTAACCATCAAAATATCAGACGCGGATGAACCTCATTTTTTAATTGGACAAAGGATTCAACACTTTTTAGCGCCAGGCAAGGAACATTCGATAATGCTGCCACGTAGGAAGGTTAGTCATAGAAGTATATGATCTCTTGGGAAGGGAACATCCCATTGCCTCAACTACTCTTGCCCATCCTCCTCCCGCTCTGCCCTTCATATATTTTGCAGTGCATTCTGATTCCCTTTTGGCAACTTCCTGTGGCTAATGGTGAGATCTCAAAAGTGTTTCTGCTTTCAGACAGCCCTATCAGAACGAGGATTGTTGCTGTATGGCCACGAGGGAGGTGGGGCTTCAGCTGACTGCTGGCATGGGCCCCGAGGTGAGCGCAGATCTGCAGGGGCTGGAGGTGAGGCTGGGCCATAGAGCAGGAGGGCCCCCTGGTTGGCCTGGCATGAATGCGGAAAAGCTCCCACCCGCCAGTGCACTGGGAAGCTCCAGCAGGCAATTAACCCCCGTTGTAGCCCCAAGAACATCAGTGCACCAGCGTAACAGCACTCTGGTGCAGAACAGGCAAGTCTGATTGTCATGTAGGAGGTCAGGTGAGGGAGGGAGCTCAGCAGAGGGAGATCACACAGAGTCCCCGGTAGGGGAGGCCTCTGCCAGGGAACAGCATGAAGGACGGCGGTGGAGAACCTGACCTTATGGGCCAGGCGGCGAAGGGCACGCCTAAGATCTCCGGGTTCACCTGCTTTGGCAGACAGAGACACGTGACACTCTGTTAGGCGTAGAAAAGCAGATTTATTAGCTGCAGCTAAGCACAGTGGTCCTGTAAGTACACCAATGGTAGGTTCTCAGGAGACTGCCACTTCATTCCATGGCGCACAAACTATTATAGTACACAAGTTTACAATGCCAACTCCCAAAACATACAAAATTGACGAATAGGAATAGTTCGAAAACAAGTTATTGAATGTCTAAAACACACCCTCCTTTCAGACCCTGTGTGCTGTCCTCCCTCCAGGTTAATCAACACTAGTGCCCGTAATTCAATTTGCAGGTGGTAGAACATGTTAAATGCTACAAAGGACAGTCTATGTAACAAGAGAACACACGAAGAGAATAGTGAAGGCAGTTAAACAAAATAAAGTCAAGAAGAATGGTGGGATCCAAACAGTGGAGTGAAACATGGATTAATCAGTCTAGACATGGATTTACGAAACTCTGGAGACCATGACATCGGTTTTATAAACATAGGCAGAAGTTATTCTTTAACGGGAAGGACACGTAGCAGCTGCAAAAGCAAAAACATTGCGTTCACCATGTCCGCCGTGCTGCCTGAGTGAGGCAACACAAAATGGCGGTTGAATACAAAATGGCAGCAGGATACGAAGCGAAGTCGAAAACCACGTAACCTCAGCGGAGGCAGCTGAGCTAGGTCTTGGTGCATCCTGCCGTCCAGTGCCCTCCTACGTTGTTTGATCTGCCATAGCTGCCGTCAACTATGTACTCCCCAAGCTAACTCCCATCCCACCACTGACCAAAAACTCATTACTGTGGGGATCCCCTACACCTCTTCTTAACTCGCCCACCTGCCTGAGCATCTTACTCCAGGCTCAGCCCCCTTCAGGCTGGAAAACAAGACCGCAATTAGACAGCGTGCCCGTGCGTCCCTCACGCTCAATAAGGCTACAAGATCCTACAGAAGCCTACAGCGAGGAGAGACAGCTCTGATCTGGCTGCTACCTACATTAAAGAACCAGGCATTCACCATATTCCAAGATAAACTACTTCTAATAATTAACTATGAAAACATATATATATATATATATATATATATATATATATATATATATATATATATATATATATATATTAACAACAATAGCAAAAGGGGGGGCAAAGAAAACAAAAGGGAAAGAAACGAGGAAACCAAATTTTAAAAAGCAACTGAGAGAAGACCTGAGTAAGCGCATCAGTCAGCCAACTTAAGGCAAGCAGAGCATTGAAGTACCAAATCAAGGGAACTGTAAAACATCAAAATAAAAATAAAAGAGAAAGGGGAACATATTTATGACGCATAACAAGGGGTGACCAAAAGCTCAATCTCCATGAGGTCAGGGATGGCAAGGGGACCACCACCTTTGTGGGAAGGGCAAACTGAAAGAAGACTCGCTGCAAAAAGCAGGGGGCAACTGCAGCAATCCGTCCCACTAGTAACATTTAGCTCAGGCCCACAGGACATGGACATGCAGGGCCAGCCCACGAAACAGTTGGCGGCCTACGTCAAGAGAAGCTTGACTTGCTCCTTTTAACCAAAACTCCTGTCAAACTTTTGCTTTTTGAAAGACGCCATCTCCGCCATCTTCTCATCCGGCAGTGAAATCCAAGGCCTGCAGCCACCACTCGAGCCCCTACAGTCTGCCAACAATCAAAAAGCAAGTGATCAGGCAGACAAGGGTCTTCTGAACCCCTAAATACCTTACGTCTTACAACAACCCACAGGCATCTACCAGGAAGGGCAGTATGCCAACACTGGCACAAGTTATCCAGCCAAGGCAGTTGAGTTGACCCAAGAGTGCCAAGAACATCAAGAGGTCTTTCACACTATAGGAAACTGTTGGACTTGGGCCTTTTTGGCAGGTTCACCCCTCAACTTTTTGCCTTTAGCCTCTGGCATAGTGGTATTGATTTTAGGCCTCTGCGCACTTTGGTACTGTGGCCCAGTGTAAAGTGCGTGCGCACAGAGTGTGTGTGCTGAAATGGCCTGCCCTCCCATAGGAATGCAAGAGGGATATGTGTGTCCATGGTAGTTCCTGATGTGTGGGGAGTGTAGGATCGAGTTTGGTATGTGCGAACTCGTGAGATTAAATGCTGCACGATGATGTGTGCAGATCTATTTTGTCTAGTGTAGAAGTGCCACTTTTAGACGTTGGCATGTCTATGCAGTGAATGTGAATTGACTGTCTGGCTTGTGATTGCCTGGAGCTGGCTGGTGTGTCTGGCTCCAGGAGTCAGGATGGGTCTGCCCCGGTGGTGAATGGAGAGATCTGCATGTTGATGGGAGGGAGGAGTGCACCTGGGACCTGAATAGGGCTGGGCCTTCCCTCCACAATGCTGGCTCCACCCCCTGTGGTGTGTCTGTTGTCCCTGGCCTGTCCTGTGAATAGGGAGAGGGGATGAGCAAAACAAAGTGCTCAAGAACCAGTTGCATCTGGTTCTCCCCTTGCCTACAATGCTACATCAAAGGATTTGTGTGTATTAAAGAGGGGCTGTGACCCCAAGTAAATGTTCTTGTTTGCAGACTTGAAACTACCAGGGGCCTGCTGCTGCTGGGGTTCAGAGGAAAGCTTACCTCCCTGGGCTCTGCCCTGCCCCTGGATGCTCTGAAGACTTTGATTCCCTTGGTATCCTACTGCTTTGCCCAAGGATCCCTGCTTTATCTTTAAGGACCTTTTTCCTGTCCCAGCACATTGAGAGCGCTTTATTTTTAGTGGCCTCCGCTGTGCTGCGATGTGTCCTAAAGGGATTCCCCCTGCCTGGGGATTCCCCCCTCCTTGTGCTCCTAGTGGGTGCCCACCCCGCTTATTTTAAATACTCCTTTGCAGTTGCCCACCCTGCATTTTTTTCCGCTCGTTCATAATTACGGGTGCCCACCCCGTGGGGTTGCCATTTATTTAATAATTTCTAATGCGGGTGCCCACCCCGCTTATGTTTATATTTATCTGCGCGGGTGCCCACCCGCGACTTTGCCCGAATTCCTGTTTGAAAGGGGAGCGGGTGCCACTCCGCATCTCACCGCTGCGGCCCGAGCCGCGAGAGAACTTTTCCCCCAGTGACTGTCGCTGCCTTTTGCAGCGCGCCCTGACTTTGTGGACAGAGGGCATTTGAGCCCCTTATAGATGGCCAGTTGGCCCTGGGGTACATTATTTATTTTAATGAGCCCCGTGTGGCTCCACCGCCTTGCACATTTGTTTAGAGGGCCAGTGAGAGCCCCTGCCGCATTTTGCTTATTTACAGCTGCCCAGCAAGTAGTAGGCAGCTGCACCGTTTAGGTTCTTCTTTATTTTAGGGGGACATGTCTTTTTAATCCTTGAGTGAGACGTATTCCTTAATCCCTACCTTGGCCTGCACAGCTCTGCAGATCTTAGTGCCAGCTGCAACGTTTAGGCCTTCATTAAGCTTCCCAGCTGCCCAGCAAGTAGTGGGCAGCTGTCACGTTTAGGTTTGCACCAAGTGCGCCCCAGTGACTGTCGCTGCCTTTTGCAGCGCACCCTGACTTTGTGGACAGTGGGCATTTGAGCCCCTTATAGATGGCCAGTTGGCACAGGGGACTCTTGGGTTTATAGGGCGCAAGGCCCTAATGTCATTTTTATGTAGGTGCTAGGAAATGTAATGTTGGTAGAATTATTTATGCACCTTGATTTATGATGATAGATGTGCTGTTATGCTCATTAGGTTTTACCTACTGTCTTATGCTTTATTTTGATTTTTTACTGTGGTCTAGGTTTGATTTATTCCCTACTGCAGGTTATGCTATTTAGTGTATTGCCTGATGTTTAGGAGATTATGGGTTAGCCTATTTTAGCTTATAAGGTTGGCGAAGAATAGAGTTCTTGCCTTATGTGATACTGTACCTGTTATGATTTATATGACGCTGAGTGTCTGCCCGTGATTACTGGCTGTGTTCTAAGTTCATATATATTCTTACTTTTACTATTCTTTACCAAGTGCTAATTCTGACAGTGGCCCACGTGGCCCTGTCATGTATAAATAATCCCTTGTAAATATTGCCTCTGCCAGTTGGCACAGTGTACATTGTGTGATTACTATCTGATGTGTTATTATTATAATACAAAGGCTATTATTATATAACATTGTGTGGAGTTCCTTTTGTGGTGTGCCTAGTGTGTTGTTACTGTGTGTGTTGTGCAAATGCTTTACACATTGCCACCGAGATAAGCCTAGCTGCTCGTGCCAAGCTACTGAGGGGGTGAGCAGGGATTATCTTTGGCGTGTAACCCCCTTTCCCTGACTAGAGTGGTGGTCTCTGCCTGGCTTTGGCGCAAGCCTTAGCCAACCAGAGATTCCCATTTCTAACAGAAACCAAGGGGCAGCGCTGGAGTCGACAGACTGGACTACCCAGGCTCGACACCAGATACGCCACTGGTAAGATCTGCGTACATCCTCTTACGACTGCAGCAGGGCCAATGCACAGGAGATCATCATCAAACAAGACGTCAGTCTAAATGCCCACAAACCTTCTCCGGATCCAACTTCTAATAATGCCGCCTCAAACATGCCTCCATCTGAACTCCAAGAACAGCACAGGGTCCAGGATAACCTGTCTGGAGTGGGCAGAAATGCTGGTCTCCTACAAATTGGATTTCCCCATAGAGAGCTTCCCACTCTGTCGCCGCCCAGGTCCTCAAAGCAGGCTCAGAATCGCACACCAGGAAGAGTGTCGCCCCAAGAAGCACAGCTGCACCACAGATGGGTAATGTATGGGCATCCCTGCTAAATACCATGCAACAGTCCGTTGAAGCCCTCCTGTAAAACAAGATGAACATTCAGTTGACCGTACTCAACACCCTGGCTCTCAACGTCGACCAATAGATGAGAACCTGGTTGATCTAAATTAATTGGTTAAGCAGACACAGCTGGAGGGAAGGTGTTATGCAGCTGTGGCTCTTTCGTGAATAAACTGTCAACTCCCCCACCTGTGCTCAACAACATCTTAAACGAGCTCAAGAAGCAGCACTCTGCCAGGGAAAGCATCCCTGTCACAAGAGCACCAAATCATAGGTCAACTTGCTTGGCGGCACCAGCACAGACCAACACTCAGAAAACCAAACACTGGCAGCCTGTCCAAGGGTCCAGCCTATTTTTCTGTGACAGACCATTAAGGAACCCCCCACTACAGCACTCCCACCTACTGAGGCAGCCCAGGCACTAAACAAAAAGAAGAATACAAAACAAAGGCGCAAGCAGAGGAGGAAGGCCCGGAACAGTCATAAATCATTCAGCTGTGTATCCCCTCTTCTTCCCACAACAAACCCTTTCGGAGGTCAACCCCTCCTGCCCTGCACCTCACCCACTGGTCCCCCTGGAAATCCCAAATCAGCCCACCAAAGAGGACTCTCTCTTGTTCTCGCTCTCTCTCTACGGCACAAACTTGGAAGGGCAGATACCCGGGAAGAAAATGAAACTGCATCACCCAAGGAAAAGAATATCACCACACTCGTGCACAGGGATCACTCGATCTCCACCAGACATTCTTCGGGGATCACTGACAGCTCTTACATGCCCCGCAGTATGACAACAGCCCTGGCGCCACTCCAAAATTATACACAGGAGGGTATCCTCGACAGGAACCAGGCAAAAGCTAGAGGAATAACCAGATCAGTGGCTAGGCCCATCAATGAGCCTCAGGCAGCACAGGAAGTTGGTACCAACTACCGCATCTCAACAGAAGGCATCTCCGTCTCGGGCTCAGGACCATTTATACTGCCTGGAAACAATCCGAGCCTTCTATCAAAGGTCGCCAGCTGAGAGGATCTGAATGGCCAAGAGCTAGCTCGCGCCGGGCCCCTAAATGCCATTCACCATCCCTTACCTGTAAGGTCAGTCAAGTCAAGTCATAAAATTTGTATAGCGCACTACATACCCAGAGGGTTTCAAGGTGCTTAGGAAGGGGAGGAGGATTATTTGTCAAATATCCACGTTTTAAGCTGCTTTCTGAACGCTAGGTGGTTCTGGGTGAGGCGAAGGTAAGCGGGGAGTGAGTTCCATGTTTTAGCAGCCAGGTATGAAAAGGATCTGCCTCCCATGGTGGTCTTGTTGATGCGAGGTACAGTGGCGAGGGCTTGGCTGGAAGAACGTAGTTGGCGGGAGGGGGTGTAGAAGGACAGTCGAGAGTTGAGGCAATCTGGTCCGATGTCGTAGAGTGATTTGTGTGCGTGGGTAAGCAGTCGGAAGGTGATCCTCTTATTGACGGGTAGCCAGTGGAGGTCTTTAAGGTGACCAGAGATGTGTTCGTTGCGTGGGATGTCTAGTATGATCCTGGCTGAGGCGTTCTGGATTCGTTGGAGTTTCTTCTGGAGTTTGGCGGTGGTACCTGCGTAGAGGGTGTTTCCGTAGTCCAGTCGGCTCGTGACCAGAGCGTGGGTGACTGTTTTCCTTGTTTCGGAGGGGATCCAGCGAAATGTTTTTCTGAGCATGCGGAGAATGTTGAAGCAGGAAGAGGATACGGCGTTGACTTGTCTGTTCATTGAGAGTGAAGAATCCAGGATAACGCCTAGGTTCCGTGCGTGGTCTGTCGGGATGGGTGCTTTTCCGAGGGCTTCCGGCCACCAGGAGTCGTCCCAAGCAGAGGGGGATGTACCTAAGATGAGGACTTCTGTTTTGTCTGAGTTCAGTTTCAGACGGCTTTGTTTCATCCATTCGGCAACTTCTTTCATTCCTTCGTGTAGGTTAGTTTTGGCGGTGCTGGGGTCATTGGTGAGAGAAAGGATCAGTTGAGTGTCGTCCGCGTAAGAGATGATGTTGAGGTTGTGTTGGCGTGCGATGGCCGCGAGGGGGGTCATGTATACGTTGAAGAGGGTGGGACTGAGTGAGGATCCTTGTGGTACGCCACAGATGACTTCAGTGGCCTCGGACTTGAATGGTGGGAGGCGGACTCTCTGTGTTCTTCCGGAGAGGAAGGAGGTGATCCAATCAAGTGCTTTTCCTTGTATTCCGATGTTTCTGAGGCGCTGTAGAAGGGTGCTGTGGCAGACTGTATCGAATGCTGCAGAGAGGTCGAGGAGGATGAGGGCGACTGTGTCTCCATTGTCCAGTAGAGTTCGAATGTCGTCAGTTGCTGCGATGAGGGCGGTCTCAGTGCTGTGTTTTGCTCTGAATCCCGATTGTGAGGGGTCGAGGGATTTGTTGGCTTCGAGGAAGGCGGCGAGCTGGTTGTTGACGGCTTTCTCGATGACTTTGGCCGGGAATGGAAGAAGCGAGATGGAGCGGTAATTTTTGAGTTCGGTGGGGTCCGCTGTTGGTTTTTTCAGAAGGGCGGTGAGTTCAGCGTGTTTCCAGTTTTCTGGGAAGGTAGCGGAGTTGAAGGAGCAGTTGATGACGTCTCGGAGGTGCGGTGCTATGACGGAGTCTGCTTTGTTGAAGATGTGGTGAGGGCATGGGTCTGTGGGGGATCCTGAGTGGATGGAATTCATCAGGCGGATGGTGTCCTCAGTGGAAATTGGATTCCAGGCGTGAAGGGTGTTCACGGGGGGAAGATGGTCAGCAGATGGTAGGGTGGGTTGGTTTCCGGGTAGGTTGTCAAAGCTGTTGTGGATGTCTGCAATCTTGTTGTGGAAAAAAGAGGCTAGGGAGTCACAGAGGGTTTGAGAGGGGGTGATGTCGTTGGAGTTGGCCGAGGGATTGGAGAATTCCTTGACGATGTTGAAAAGTTCCTTGCTGTTGTGGGCGTTGTTGTCAAGTCGATCCTTGAATGCTGTTTTCTTGGCTTTTCGGATCAGTTGGTGGTGAGTGCGGGTGGCGCTTTTGAAGGCGTCCTTGGTGCTGGTGGTTGGGTCTTTTTTCCAGGCCTTTTCAAGGGAGCGGCAGAGTTTCTTGGACTTCTTGAGATCATCGTTGAACCATGAGGCTTTCTTGCTGCCAGGTTTTCTTTGACGTTTTTTCAGTGGTGCCAAGGTGTCGGCGGTGTTGGATAACCATAGGGTGAGGTTGGTGGCGGCTTCGTTGGCGTTAGAAGAGAGGGCTGGGGAGTTTCGAAGGAGCGATGCGGAGATTTGGTCCGTGGTGATTTTGTTCCAGTTTCTTTGCAGGGTAGGTTGGGGGTGGTTGATGGGTTTCGGCTTGTTGTAGGTGAAGTGAACGCAGCTGTGGTCGGTCCAGAGGAGGTCCGTAGTGTGGCTGAAGGAGACATGGTTGCTGGATGTGAAGATGGGGTCGAGTGTGTGACCTGCGATGTGGGTGGGGGAAGTGACTAGTTGTTTAAGTCCGAGGTTGGCGAGGTTGTCCACGAGGGTGGCGGTGTTGTGGTCGTTGATCTTTTCGAGGTGAAAGTTGAGGTCTCCCAGAAGGATGTAGTCTTTGGAGGGGAGCGCGTGAGGAGTGATGAAGTCCGTGATGTCTTCACTGAATTTTGCGCGGGGTCCTGGTGGTCTGTAGAGGAGGGTGCCTCTGAGTGTGGTGTTGGGGTCGATGTGGATCTGGAAGTGAAGGTGTTCGGAGTTGGCGAGGTTGGCGTCAGAGCTGGTAGAGATTCGGATGGAATTCTTATGGACGATAGCGATTCCTCCTCCTGTGTGGCCGGTACGGTCCTTGCGAGTGATCTTATAGTCTTCCGGGATGGCAATGGTGATGTCTGGGGCGGAGGAAGCGTTCATCCATGTTTCTGTTAGGAAGGCGACGTCTGGAGAGATGGTGTCTAGTAGATTCCATAGGTCAATGGCGTGCCTGTGGACTGATCGGGTGTTGAGAAGGATGCATTGTAGGTGGTTGGGGTCGGGAATCTGTGGTGTGGTCGTGGCGGAGATGTTGTCGGTGCCGCTGAATTTGCAGGAGTAGCAGGAGAAAGGTCCATGGGTTTGGCCAGGGGTGGCTTGGACGCAGTTGGGAGCGCGACCGGGGTTAAGGGCTAGGAGGGTGGCGGCATCGTAGGTAATGCGGGGGGGCTGGGAGGGACGGGGGACAGGGGGTCTGGCGCTGGGCGCGGTCCAGGCGCGGACGGGCGTAGACGGGCTTACCTTTGGCGCACCTTCGGCGCGGATTGGGCGCGGACGCTGCGCGTGGACGCTGCACGCGGGAGTAACTGTCATATATGGATAGTGGAGGGGGAGGGGCGAGGGCGTCTCAGCTGGGAGGCGGGGCGGGCACACGAGGACGACGACCACAACAAACAAACAAAATGGAGGCGGAGGGGGGGAACAGAGCGGAGCACAACGCGCAAACCACGATAAAACAGCAGAAACTATCACAACACAGCGCCAATGAGTCCAATAGCAACTGGGCACAAGCAGGCAAGACAAAAAGCAACTTTGCAGGCAATGAGCGGAGCGCTGAAGGCTGATGCGCAAATCACGTTAAACACAGCACAGTCAAATAAAATACAGCGTCAAAGATAGTTAGCGCTAGCTAGGCACAGGCAGGCAGGTGAAAAGCAGCTTATGAGGCAATGCAGCGCTACGATACCAGGTCTCAGCAGGGGCACTGGGAGCGACCACTCGGCTCGTCAGAGAGGAGCGAGTCACGGTGAGCGAAGGGTGAGGAGCGCTACTTCTAGTCAGTGGGAGGGCGTCTCAGCTGGGAGGCGGGGCGGGCACACGAGGACGACGACCACAACAAACAAACAAAATGGAGGCGGAGGGGGGGAACAGAGCGGAGCACAACGCGCAAACCACGATAAAACAGCAGAAACTATCACAACACAGCGCCAATGAGTCCAATAGCAACTGGGCACAAGCAGGCAAGACAAAAAGCAACTTTGCAGGCAATGAGCGGAGCGCTGAAGGCTGATGCGCAAATCACGTTAAACACAGCACAGTCAAATAAAATACAGCGTCAAAGATATTTAGCGCTAGCTAGGCACAGGCAGGCAGGTGAAAAGCAGCTTATGAGGCAATGCAGCGCTACGATACCAGGTCTCAGCAGGGGCACTGGGAGCGACCACTCGGCTCGTCAGAGAGGAGCGAGGCAAATCATTGCAACTGAATGGGAGCAAATCCTGCCAACAGTGCCAGCCTCAACCAGTCAGCACCAAGGTGGCAGGGTCACAGCACCCCCCGTCATTAACTCACAGGTGGACTCCTGCATCCTACTCTTCAAGCCCGAGTACATCAAGAGGCAATTGTGATGTGCTAAATAGGGGTAACATTATATTGCGGATGGCAATTATTCCGAACCGAGCGGACTTAAGATCCACTGACTTGCTTTGAATTGCGCTCATCAAACCAGGAATCACCTCTGCTCACAAAGTCGACATGGAGAACATCATCAGTTGACCAAAAAGTGCTATCGGAGCAACAAACATTCAAGGCATGGGGCATAAACATCAATTTACAATACAATAGGCTACCCATCTTCACTACTCACAAACATGGGAAATGAAACCCATGCTGCAGCAAAAAACACCTGCTCTGTTCTTAGGGGAGCCCAGGGTGAGTCGCCCATAGGTAGGTGGGCGAAAATGATGAGCAATTCTGACACAGTATCCACCACAGACATTAAATCTGCTTTCAGACCATAGGTGGATATTCAGAACCATCAACCCACACCCAATGGCCAGACCCACATCGACCAGTAGCATTCTGGAATACCAATCCCATCCTCTGCTTGTGCATGTACAACTTCAGTGATCTAGCAAGCAAAATCATGGCTCCAGACTTTCTGCTCTACGTCAAATCTTTTGCCAGCAAAATTCCAGATCAAGACTTTCTGCTCTACGTCAAATCCTTTGATATAATGTTTGTTAGATGTGGTCCTTTTTTGCAGATTTATCCAAAATCTGTTTGCCTTTTGCCTCCCATTTTTCTTAGCCTGTTTTTTTTTGCCAATAGGATTCTAGGCACTTGACCATTGCTGAATAGTGCTAAAGTGCATATGTTCTCTGTGAAAATAATGATTCTGATTGTTCATCCATGATTGACATATTTGATCTATTGGTAAGTCACTAGTAAATTGCGCAGTGTTTGCCAGGGCCTGTAAATCAGTGGGCTTGCAGCACTGGTTGTGCCACCCACATGAATAGCCCTCTAAATGTACCTCAGACCTGCCACTGTAGTGTCTGCGCATATGGTTTTAAACTGCCATGTTGACCCGACAAGTGCACCCACATGCCAGGCACAAACCTTCCCATTTCTTACAATAAAGGCACCTCTCAGGTTGGCCTATGGTACACCCATAGGCAGGGTGTAGTGTTATGAAAGGGAGAACATGTACTGGTGTGTTTTACATGCCCTAATTATGAAATACTCTGCATTTCCTTTTTCACTATTGAAAGGCTGTCTGTCCCATAGGATAGGATGGTAGCTGCACTGTAACATCTTACAAGTGTAACTTTCGATTGGGTCAATATAGAGGAATGGAGTTTAGGCTCTCTTAACTCAGAATTTAATAACATCTTTCAGTAAAGATGGTTTTTTAATTGTGTGTTTGCAAATGCCACTTTTAGAAAGTAGGCGTTTTCTTGTTCAACCATTCTGTGTGCCATAGTCTATTTGTGTGTACACTGTCTGGTTTTGGAGTGTCAGGAGCTGGGGATGTTCATTCAGTCTAGACAGTCGAAAGGAGGATTGAGGTGTGTCTTGCGTTGCCTGGGTGACTTATCTCTGGCTGAATATACCTGGTTTGCATTTAGAGTGGTGGGAGGAGTTTCACTAGCACCGGAATACGCTGTGTCACCTTTTCACAACCCTGTCCCCACCTCCTGTAGTCATGCTGGACCTGGGAGGCCAGGACTGGTTTGGATTGAGCCCAGAGACCTTTGCCACAAAGACAAAATGGGGTAAAAGTATGAAACCTAAGACCCAAGGACTTTACATTACTTCAAGAAACAAGAGGACCCTGCCAAGAATACGAGCGGAAGGATTGTGTGGGGAGCACTGCCTTTTCTGTGTGAGGGCTGGTTTGGCCTGCAGTGCTGCTTCTGTCTTTGGTGGAGGAAAAGGACTGACTCTTTTTGCCGTGCTGTGGTATCCTGCTATGGGAAGAATCTCCAAGGCTTGTGCGTGCTTGCCTACTGTTGGAAGTCCCAGAGAAATCAAAGCCTTCAAACCACGTAAGCTGCCTGGGAGGAGAGCTGGAGAAATTGTGTGGGGAGCGCTGCCTCTCATTTTTTTATTTTTTTAAGTTCCTCATGTGTGTGAGAAAGGACAGGCCTGCAGTTGCTGCTTCTCTCTAGAGCAGAAGAAGGACTGGACAGTTCTTCACCCTGTTACTCGAAAACGTGAAAGGAGCACTGTATTCTTTGTCAGCTCAGCACAGGGGTAGTGCTCGTCTTTGCCCCTGACCTCTGTGGAAATAATAGTGCTGTGCTTCCAAGTCTAGTTCGTGTGGAGAGCTTTGTCGATGGGAAGCGCTACATTATGCAAGTCCATTGTTTTCTACAAACTAGCACATAACGATCGCTTTAAAGTCATCTGTTCGAGGCATAGGCTCACTCGGCGACAAAGAGAGAATGAAGCACTGGCGGCTCTCCTCCGCACCGCACCACGCAAACTCTCTTCAGAGCAGCCCCCGTAAGGGAACTGCGATGTGGAGATGAAGAGACAAAGGAAGACGCCAATTCCCCCAGCCCTGAGGTCACACCTTGGGAACCTCCCTAAGTGCAGCCCCAGTACGCCAGAGTGATCAAGACCAACAGAAGCTGCCGCCGTTGGTTAGTGGGCGCCTCACAGTGAGCAATACGGCCAGACGTGGTCCCGTCCCAACCTGCCCGCAGCTTCTGTGGTGAGTGGGGCTGGAGGAAGCCCTGAAGCGGACGGTGGCTGCCCCAAAGCCAGTGGTTCCTGCCACACCACTTCCCATGTGAGAGTCCCAGAGAGACAGGCTCTCCCCTTTAGGAGAAGGCACTGCCCCAGCGGCGTTCTTTTGAGGAAGATCCTGGGTAGGAACACTGTCCAGGACTGGTCCACAGCAAGAGGCTTCCATGGGTGTCTCGCAGTTGCACCACGCTCGCAGTGGGCGTATTTGCCTAGTCTACACGCAAAGGGGGTAGAGCCAGCACAGTCTCCCTGCAGATCTTTGCAGGGTGTGCATGCGCCCTCCCCCTGAAATACAGTGGGGGGGACTTTCTTGCCTCCTGACCAGTTGATACCTCAACGGTGGACCCAATCAGCTGCAGGATACGTGTCCTGTTTGCAACACCTAAAGTTACTGTATTATTTCTAGTAGGTGCGCAGATGCTTCTGTGCCCCACATGTTGCTCTAATGCACTCATTTCAATTGGGCCCATAACAGTCTACTACTGTATCTTTACTTATGGGAGGATCAATGGGCCTAGGTCTGTGTTTTCCATAATGTTTCTATGACATGTACAACTTATAAGTATTGGCTTTATTGCACTAAATGTGATGTTATGACAGTTGCCTAGTTGGCAAAGGGATTTATGTGAGTGTGGTCTGTGTTTCATATACAATATATGAGATATTTTAATATAACCTTGTGTGTAGTCTTTTTTGTGGTGTGCCTAGTGTGTCACTGGTGTGTGTGTTGTGCAAACGCTTTACACATTGCCTCTGTGATAAGCCTGACTCCTCTGCCAAGCTACCAAGGGGATGAGCAATGGTTATCTTGCGTGTGTAACTCCCTTACCCTGACTAGAGTGCTGGGTTCTGCTGGCTTAGGTGCATACCCTAGCCAACCAGAAACCCCATTTCAAATAATCTTGTTCCAGGAAACCTGGCTAGCCGACCCACCCCAACTATAGGACTTTGTGCCCTTTTCCACCCGAGCAGTTGAGTGTTCTCAATGTGGTCTCCCATCAGGGGGCTTGGCAGCGATGTGTCATTAACCCATACAACAAAGGCAGAGAGTACCATCTACCTCAACAGCCATCATAGCAGTCAAGATCAGTCTTAAATTCAATAGGCACAAGGCCTAGGTAATCACCTATATAGACCCAAAACATAATACACATGATCTGGAACACCCCGTGGATCAGCTCCTGGCACACATAAGTAATCAGAACGCCCTAAACCTCATCCTCACTGAGGATCTGAATTTACATCACCTACGCTCCTCAGAGGAAGACTAATTAACAGGACAGTCCTCATACTGGAATATTCCGGGTACAAAGCAGGAGTCCCTATAGTAGAGCAAGCAAAACAGCCAGACACCTATTGGAAGATTTGGAGCACATTAACCTCAGGGCACTAAACTGAATATTTCCTCAGGACTTCTTTTATTCTGCATTCACCTATTCGATTTGAGACTGTATGTTCATCTTGCTTTCATTATTTCAGTGTCTCCGCATTCCGCCTAGGGTACAAAGGAGATAGCGACCATAGGCCACAGCAGAGGTGCCTGAATTGGAACTGTCAGTAGAAGTTCCACACTCTGATTTTTTGACCAATTTTAAGAGAATTAAAACTGCTCTGGCAAACACAGAGGAGATTCTTCAATCGTCAAAGGCTCTATTTCAAGCACACGAAATGTCAGCAGATAGCTTTACTGACAGATAGGAAAGGTTTACTGTAAACCTAACTTACTCTTTTTCCACAACAGCCTAAGCAAGATTCCACAAAATATTAGGGAAGCAGGTTGGAAATCCATTGCTTACTGTAATCCACTGAAACAACTCAAAACAGTCATAAACAGAACATTGAAATTGCAGAGATTCAAACCTGGGGACTCTCACCTCAACATTACTCCATGAACAAAGGAGATTGTTTAGGACTCTGAAATGGAACGTGTATAGAACCCAAGAAAATGACTTCTGGGCTCAACTATTCTCAGATATCCAATCAAATAACAGCATACGATTCTGGGGAACGGTAAACAAGATAATGAGCCTAGCCCAGGAGGGCGTGACATCTCACATTCCAGTAGATTTGGGTAGGCTTTCTTAGGGCCCACTTCAACTGTCAGTCCTTGAGCCAGCCAATAGGAACAGTGAGGACGCGTCCCCCGATTATGGACCGACAAGGCAGCAGAATCGCTTCTCTAAACAACTGCAATCAGCATGACTCAAGAGCCTCTCGCATCACTACCATTAAGCGACAAACAACCAAAGGCAAAACAGAGGAGGCCCCGGGACCTAAAAGGATTCCTCCGGCTCTCTTCAGGCAGGATGAAGATTACTGGGAAGAAACCCTAGATTCCCTATTCTGTGTGGTTAAATCGCCGGGAAAACTCCCCGCCTCCTTGAAAGGCTCAGTTATTTCCCCAATCGATAAAAGTGATGACAAAGCTATGCCAAAAAACCTACTGTCGGGTCGCTTTCATTAACAATGAGGCAAAGTACTTCGCAGGCACCCTATCAGATGAACTCCAAGCCTGGGAATCAGCAATACCATCATGCCACTCAATCAAACCGTTTTTTCAAATTGTACGGGCACATCCACCAACACCCTGACCATGTCAATGCTCACTGACGCAGCGAGATGCTCTAAGCAGTCTCGCCATCTTTGCTTCATATATTTTATAGCAGCTTTTTATAACATAGCCCGGGCCAGTCTCTGGAGGAAATTGGCTGATTGGAAGGTCCTGCAGTCTCTGTTGGTAATGCTGATCCTACTTCATACAGACACCTGGGTGCAGGCAGTGGCGTAACGAAACTTGAGGGGGCCCCCCTGCAAACTACATGGCACCCCCCCATTCTCCGTGCCCGTCTAGAGCTCTCAGGCCAGCGACCCGCCATACTGCAGGGGATGCGGGGCGATTGTTACGCCACTGTCACCAATACAGCCGTTGTAAGTAACACTGGATGGTGGAGTTAAAGGTTGGGCTTAGTCTGCCAGCAGGCTATCATAGGTGGTGGTCCATTCATTACAGGGTCCCTGCCATCAGTACGCCGGGAAAGTTTGCCCAATTTTAGGTGGGTTTCCTGATGCAGACTCCTGTCATGATATACAACATCAGGCCCACTCATCGCTCAGTTTTGAAAAAAGTGCATCCACTGCGCCTTCTCATTTCCGTTTTAAAACCTTAGACAATGCGACAATGCAGTATTTCAAAAGCAGATGTAACTACAAAAAGCACATTTTGATAATACATTTTTATTAGTAGACAATAGCAATCTTAAGAGGCATTGCATAGCTTCATACACACTGTGACCCCAATTCCATCACAGTCTCTCTCTCTCTCTCTCTCTCGCTCAGTCAGTCAGTCTCTCTCTCTCGCTCAGTCAGTCAGTCTCTCTCTGTCAGTCAGTCAGTCTATCTCTCTCTGTCATTCAGTCTCTCTCAGTCAGTCAGTCACTGTCAGTCGGTCAGTCTGTCAGTCAGTCGGTCTCTCTCTCTCTCAGTCTCTCTCCCTGTCAGTCCCTCTGTCTGTCAGTCTCTCTCGCAGTCTCTCTCTTAGTCTCTCTCTCTGTCAGTCAGTCTTCCAGACAGTCTCTCTCTCCCTCTGTCAGTCTCTCTCAGTTAGGCATTCTCTCTCTCGCAGTCAGCCAGTGTCTTAGTCAGCCTCTCTCTCCCTTAGTCAGTGACTCTCTCTGTCAGTCAGTCTCTCTCTGCGAGTCTCTCTCAGTCAGTCTCTCCCTGTCAGTCAGTCTCTCTTTCTCTGTCAGTCTCTGTCTCTCTCTCTCTCTCTCTGTCAGTCTCTGTCAGTCAATCTCTCTCTGTCAGTCTCTCTCTCTGCCAGTCTCTCTCTCAGCCAGTAAGTCTTGCTCTCTCCCAGTCAGTCTCTCTCTCCCAGTCAGTCAGTCTCTCTCAGTCAGTCATTCTCTCTCTACCTCAGTCAGTCTCTCTCACTCCCTGTCAGTCCCCCTCTCAGTCATTCTCTCTCTCTGTCAGTCTCTCTCAGTCAGTCAGTCAGTCTCTCTCGCAGTCAATCAGTCTACCTCTCTCAGTCAGTCAGTCTCTGCCTCTCTCTCTGTCTCTCTCTCTGTCAGTATCTCTCTACCTCAGTCAGTCAGTATCTCTCTACCTGAGTCAGTCTCTCTCTCTGCCAGTCAGTCTCACTCTCAATCAGTCTCTCTCTCTCTCTGTTAGTCAGTCAGTCACTCTCTTAGTCAGTCAGTCTCGCTCTCTCTCTCTGTCAGTTTCTCAGCCAGTCAGTCTCTCAGGCAGTCAGTATTCAGTCTCTGAGTCAGTCAGTCAGTCTCTACTCTCTCTCCACTCTCTCTCTCTCCATTCTCTCTCAACTCTGTCCACTCCATCTCCACTGTCTCTCCACTGTCTCTCCACTATCTCTCTCCACTGTCTCTCTCCACTCTCTCTCCACTCTCTCGCCACCCTCTCTCCACTCTCTCCAACTCTCTCCACCTCTCTCCACTCTCTCTCTCTCTCTCTCTCCACTCTCTCTCTCTCCACTCTCTCTCTCTCCACTCTCTCTCTCCCTCTCTCCACTCTCTCTCTCTCTCCACTCTCTCTCTCTCCACTCTCTCTCTCTCCACTCTCTCTCTCTCCACTCTCTCTCCACTCTCTCTCTCTCTCCACTCTCTCTCTCTCTCTCCACTCTCTCTCTCTCTCTCTCTCTCTCCACTCTCTCTCTCCACTCTCTCTCTCTCTCTCCACTCTCTCTCTCTCTCTCCACTCTCTCTCTCTCTCCACTCTCTCTCTCTCTCCACTCTCTCTCTCCACTCTCTCTCTCTCCACTCTCTTTCTCCACTCTCTCTCACAAAGTAGTATGCGTTCCATGGGCATCCGCAGAAATGTTTCCGGGGGGGGGGCACATTTTTAACTTCATCTCCATCCCCCTTACACCCTTCTCCCCTCTGCCTTGCAGCACCCTTCTCCCCTCTGCCTTGCACCACCCTTCTCCCCTCTGCCTTGCACCCTTCTCCCCTCTGCCTTGCACCCTTCTCCCCTCTGCCTTGCACCATTCTCCCCTCTGCCTTGCACCCTTCTCCCCTCTGCCTTGCACCCTTCTCCCCTCTGCCTTGCACCCTTCTCCCCTCTGCCTTGCACCCTTCTCCCCTCTGCCTTGCATCCTACTCCCCTCTGCCTTGCATCCTACTCCCCTCTGCATTGCACCCTTCTCCTCTCTGCCTTGCACCCTTCTCCTCTCTGCCTTGCAACCTTCTACCCTCTGCCTTGCAACCTTCTACCCTCTGCCTTGCAACCTTCTACCCTTTGCCTTGCACCCTTCTACCCTCTGCCTTGCACCCTTCTCCTCTCTGCCTTGCACCCTTCTCCCCTCCCCGTTGCACCCTTCTCCTCTCCACCTTGCACCCTTCTCCCCTCCGCCTTGCACCCTTCTCCCCTGCCCCGTTGCACCATTCTCCCCTCTGCCTTGCACCCTTCTCCTCTCCACCTTTCACCCTTCTCCTCTCTGCCTTGCACGCTTCTCCCCTCTGCCTTGCACCCTTCTCCCCTCTGCCTTGCACCCTTCTCCCCTTCGCCTTGCACCCTTCTCCTCTCTGCCTTGCATCCTACTCCCCTCTGACTTGCACCCTTCTCCTCTCTGCCTTGCACCCTTCTCTACCTTGCACCCTTCTCCTCTCTGCCCTGCACCCTTCTCCTCGCTGCCCTGCACCCTTCTCCTCGCTGCCTTGCACCCTTCTCCTCTCTGCCTTGCACCCTTCTCCTCTCTGCCTTTCACCCTTCTCGCCCTCCGCCTTGCACCCTTCTCGCCCTCCGCCTTGCACCCTTCTCCTGTCTGCCTTGCACCCTTCTCCCCTCTGCTTTGCGCCCTTCTCTCCTCCGCCATGGGCCCTTCTCCCCTCCGCCATGGGCCCTTCTCCCCTCCGCCTTGGGCCCTTCTCCCCTCCGCTTTGCACCCTTCTCCCCTCCGCTTTGCACCCTTCTCCTCTCTGCCGTGCACCCTTCTCCTCTCTGCCGTGCACCCTTCTCCTCTCTGCCGTGCACCCTTCTCCTCTCTGCCGTGCACCCTTCTCCTCTCTGCCGTGCGCCCTTCTCCTCTCTGCCGTGCGCCCTTCTACTCTCTGCCGTGCGCCCTTCTCCTCTGTGCCTTGCACCCTTCTCCCCTCTGCCTTGCACCCTTCTCCCCTCCTCCTTGCACCCTTCTCCTCTCTGCCTTGCACCCTTCTCCCCTCTGCCTTGTGCCATTCTCTCCTCTGCCTTGCACCCTTCTCCCCTCCGCTTTGCATCCTTCTCCCTTCCGCGTTGCACCCTTCTCCTCTCTGCCGTGCACCCTTTCTCCTCTCTGCCTTGCACCCTTCTCCCCTCTGCCTTGCGCCATTCTCTCCTCTGCCTTGCACCCTTCTCCCCTCCGCTTTGCACCCTTCTCCCTTCCGCGTTGCGCCCTTCTCCTCTCTACCTTGCACCCTTCTCCTCTCTGCCTTGCGCCCTTCTCCTCTCTGCCTTGCGCCCTTCTCCTCTCTGCCTTGCGCCTTCTCCTCTCTGCCTTGCGCCCTTCTCCTCTCTGCCTTGCGCCCTTCTCCTCTCTGTCTTGCGCCCTTCTCCTCTCCGCCTTGCACCCTTCTCCCCTCTGCCTTGCACCCTTCTCCCCTCTGCCTTGCACCCTTCTCCCCTCTGCCTTGCACCCGTCTCCCCTCTGCCTTGCGCCCTTCTCCTGTCTGCCTTGCGCCCTTCTCCCCTCTGCCTTGCGCCATTCTCTCCTCTGCCTTGCGCCATTCTCTCCTCCGCTTTGCACCCTTCTCCCTTCCGCGTTGCGCCCTTCTCCTCTCTACCTTGCATCCTTCTCCTCTCTGCCTTGCGCCCTTCTCCCCTCTGCCTTGCACCCTTCTCCCCTCTGCCTTGCACCCTTCTCCCCTCTGCCTTGCACCCTTCTCCCCTCTGCCTTGCGCCCGTCTCCCCTCTGCCTTGCGCCCGTCTCCCCTCTGCCTTGCGCTTGTCTCCCCTTTGCCTTGCGCCCTTCTCGTCTCTGCCTTGCGCCCTTCTCCCCTCTGCCTTGCACCCGTCTCCCCTCTGCCTTGCACCCGTCTCCCCTCTGCCTTGCGCCCTTCTCCTGTCTGCCTTGCGCCCTTCTCCCCTCCGCCTTGCGCCATTCTCTCCTCTGCCTTGCACCATTCTCTCCTCCGCTTTGCACGCTTCTCCCTTCCGCGTTGCGCCCTTCTCCTCTCTACCTTGCACCCTTCTCCTCTCTGCCTTGCGCCCTTCTCCTCTCTGCCTTGAACCCTTCTTCCCTCTGCCTTGAACCCTTCTCCCCTCTGCCTTGCGCCCGTCTCCCCTCTGCCTTGTGCCATTCTCTCCTCTGCCTTGCACCCTTCTCCCCTCCGCTTTGCATCCTTCTCCCTTCCGCGTTGCACCCTTTCTCCTCTCTGCCGTGCACCCTTTCTCCTCTCTGCTTTGCACCCTTCTCCTCTCTGCCTTGCACCCTTCTCCCCTCTGCCTTGCGCCATTCTCTCCTCTGCCTTGCACCCTTCTCCCCTCCGCTTTGCACCCTTCTCCCTTCCGCGTTTCGCCCTTCTCCTCTCTACCTTGCACCCTTCTCCTCTCTGCCTTGCGCCCTTCTCCTCTCTGCCTTGCGCCCTTCTCCTCTCTGCCTTGCGCCCTTCTCCTCTCTGCCTTGCGCCCTTCTCCTCTCTGCCTTGCGCCCTTCTCCTCTCTGTCTTGCGCCCTTCTCCCCTCTGCCTTTTCACCCTTCTCCCCTCTGCCTTGCACCCTTCTCCCCTCTGCCTTGCACCCGTCTCCCCTCTGCCTTGCGCCCTTCTCCTGTCTGCCTTGCGCCCTTCTCCCCTCCGCCTTGCGCCATTCTCTCCTCTGCCTTGCGCCATTCTCTCCTCCGCTTTGCACCCTTCTCCCTTACGCGTTGCGCCCTTCTCCTCTCTACCTTGCATCCTTCTCCTCTCTGCCTTGCGCCCTTCTCCCCTCTGCCTTGCACCCTTTTCCCCTCTGCCTTGCACCCTTTTCCCCTCTGCCTTGCACCCTTCTCCCCTCTGCCTTGCACCCTTCTCCCCTCTGCCTTGCGCCCGTCTCCCCTCTGCCTTGCGCTTGTCTCCCCTTTGCCTTGCGCCCTTCTCGTCTCTGCCTTGCGCCCTTCTCGTCTCTGCCTTGCACCCTTCTCCCCTCTGCCTTGCACCCGTCTCCCCTCTGCCTTGCACCCGTCTCCCCTCTGCCTTGCGCTCTTCTCCTGTCTGCCTTGCGCCCTTCTCCCCTCCGCCTTGCGCCATTCTCTCCTCTGCCTTGCGCCATTCTCTCCTCCGCTTTGCACCCTTCTCCCTTCCGCGTTGCGCCCTTCTCCTCTCTACCTTGCACCCTTCTCCTCTCTGCCTTGCGCCCTTCTCCTCTCTGCCTTGAACCCTTCTCCCCTCTGCCTTGAACCCTTCTCCCCTCTGCCTTGCGCCCGTCTCCCCTCTGTCTTGCGCTTGTCTCCCCTCTGCCTTGCGCCCTTCTCGTCTCTGCCTTGCGCCCTTCTCCCCTCTGCCTTGCACCCGTCTCCCCTCTGCCTTGCGCCCTTCTCCTGTCTGCCTTGCGCCCTTCTCCCCTCTGCCTTGCACCCTTCTCCCCTCTGCCTTGCGCCCTTCTCCCCTCTGCCTTGCGCCCTTCTCCCGTCTGCCTTGTGCCCTTCTCCCCTCCGCCTTGCGCCATTCTCTCCTCTGCCTTGCGCCATTCTCTCCTCCGCTTTGCACCCTTCTTCCTTCTGCCTTGCGCCATTCTCCTCTCTACCTTGCACCCTTCTCCTCTCTGCCTTGAACCCTTCTCCCCTCTGTCTTGCACCATTCTCCCCTCTGCCTTGCACCCTTCTCCCCTCTGCCTTGCACCCTTCTCCCCTCTGCCTTGCGCCCTTCTCCCCTCTGCCTTGCGCCCTTCTCCCCTCTGCCTTGCGCCCTTCTCCCCTCTGCCTTGCGCCCTTCTCCCCTCTGCCTTGCGCCCTTCTCCCCTCTGCCTTGCGCCCTTCTCCCGTCTGCCTTGCGCCCTTCTCTTGTCTGCCTTGCGCCCTTCTCTTGTCTGCCTTGTGCCCTTCTCTTGTCTGCCTTGTGCCCTTCTCTTGTCTGCCTTGTGCCCTTCTCCTGTCTGCCTTGTGCCCTTCTCCTGTCTGCCTTGTGCCCTTCTCCTCTCTGCCTTGTGTCCTTCTCCTCTCTGCCTTGCACCCGTCTCCCCTCTGCCTTGCACCCTTCTCCCCTCCTCCTTGCACCCTTCTCCCCTCTGCCTTGCGTCCTTCTCCTCTCTGCCTTGCACCCTTCTCTACCTTGCACCTTCTCCCCTCTGCCTTGCACCCTTCTCCCCTCTGCCTTGCACCCTTCTCCCCTCTGCCTTGCACCCTTCTCCCCCTCCTGCTGGACTCCAAAACGTAAGCTGATCACTTTCTTCAAACAACATAATTTTGACCTAATAGACAAGCTTTTTATTTTTAGTAAATGCATGGCAGGTGCTCTACTATCAGTTTGCAGTTTTCATCCAGTATCCATATGTACTCTGGCCATACAAGGAAAGCGCCACCATCCCAACCCAAGGATACACACTAAATGCTAAGAACTACCAACAATATATCGCCCAAACAAGGGTGGGCAGAGAGCTCATCACCCTCACATGCATCCATGTTTTAATGAGGATGCTTTTCTCTCACAATAAAATTAATGTTTGTACAAATGCCATTTTGACACCTCTGTGTGCGGTACATAACGATTGTCACTGTAACTCAGCTTACCGAACTCAGAGGGAAGGTTTACTTGGTACGCCGAGAGAATAACAAATGGCTTGCAGGACTTAAACAGATGTCAGGGTGAGCGTGAAACTGACTACGATAAAGCAAGCAATTAAAATTATATTTTGTTTAAAAGAACCATGACTTGTCGAAAAACACAATTTCTATTATGTATAAAAGTTCTTAAAAATGTCACAGTGATTACAAACTATATTACACAGGCACGTATGTTGGAGAAAGGACCTACAGCAGGCTGTCTGAACAGAGATAATCTTCCCTTCCTTGCAGGCCCGTTATCCCAGTCCACTGAGACCTCTGTTTCACCTTTCAACAATAAAAAGAAACTTACTCACTGTCTCGTTCCTTGTCCCAAACTTGGTGGCTGAGGACGTGCTTCTGCAGCGTTCTTTCTAATAATTATAATTCACCATGGGCCAACCTGTGCACAAGGCACACAGCAGAACACTGCGTCTTCACCACATTTCAGCATGCCAGCTCTCCACATTTACCGAGGCCCACTCAAGAGGGGTGTGCAAATTGCTTTCACTTTCGCATGTTAGACATGCGTAGTCGAGCCGGCTGAAATCTTCCAGAAGCTTTTAAAATGCTGATGAGGAAACACAGAGCCAGCTTCAGCATTGTAATTGTGTCTTTAAACGTGTATTGGGGAGTCAGGGAAGCAGTTTATTAAGGGTGCCACAATCACATTAAGAGGTCCCCAGCCCATGTAGGCCCCCAAACTTTGACAACACCCCTTCCCCACTCCTCACCCCTCACAGCCCTGGCCTCCTCCCTTCTCAAAGGAATAGTGCCCTGAGGAGAATGCACTATCTTAGGGCCCCCAACCCCTCCTCTTTCCGGGCCTGGCTCGTGGCTTTGACTGAAGAGAAACAATGGAAGTTGATACTTTGTTTCTCTTCAGTCAAAGGTCAGCAGCGCGAGGAGCAAGGAGCAGGCTGCAGACAGCAGCAGCTGCTTTAGAGAGACAGCTCTCTACCTGAGAGCTCAGCGAGGGGCCCCCTTCATCTACTGGAGACTGGGGCCCCCCCCCGCACTGCGGGGGCTGCGGGGGTGTTTGTTACGCCCCTGGGTGCAGGGGAAGCTGGGCAAGGGCACACACGTCTCAAGGTGAGTGACAACCACCAAATGGTTAAAACAGGGGTGTGTGCTTGCCCCACTCTATTTAACCTCTACATGGAGGATCGGACGCAGATTCTCAACTCTAGTAACTTGCATAGCCCCAGGCTGGGAGGCAAACTATCCATTTTTTTTATATGCAGACGATGTAGTCCTGGCAAACCACACATAGGTGAGCATGCAACATCTCCTCAACGCAATGCAGGCATACACAGCAGAGAACTTTCTGGAAGTAAATGTTGAGAAAATGAAAACAATAACCGTCAACAGCGACATGAAGAACACCCTGTTAGGTACCCGGGGATGACACAGATCCAAAATACAACAAGCTACAAGTACCTAGGTATTTAAATCGATAAGGGGGGAACATTAGCCATGCAGAAAGAAAAGAGGTGATCAAAAGAAAAGGGATTGCGCTGACGGAACCCACCCATAGCGCACTTTTGAAGGCAACATAGGGGTCGAGAGTGGCCTTGGAGGGGGAGATTGCAGGGTTATCCATAGAGGCTAACCTGCTGAGAGCTGACCTCTGCAAAGTAGCTGACAAAGTCAACAATGTCGAGACCAACATTACTATCTTACAGACTAAAGTGAAGCAGCTAAAAAAACAGGTTGCCCCGTTGCAAACAGTCTCGAGCACCCTGGAGCAAAGAGTTGAGGATGCTGAGGGATGTTCAAGGAGAAATAATGTGCACCTGCTGGGATTTCCTGAGGGGGAAATGTCAGTCTGCTGAGCGTTTTCTGGAGAACTGGGTGAGGGACTGTGTAGTGCCCTAAACTTTTGTCAATTTTTGTTTTGATCATTGAAAGAGCACATAGGACACTTGTACTAGTCCCACCACCAAGCAACCCTCTCCTCCAAGGGCGTTTAATGCTTCAAGGATAGGGACATGAAGGAAGTGACCCAAATAGGATCATCCAGGTCACTCGTGACCACCTCTCTGCCTTGCAAACAAATGAAGAGTTGATCAGACAGTAGAGAATATAAGCACAAGTTATTTATTAGTATTGCGCTGCAGAGGAGCCCAGTCTGACCAGCCTCATGAGATGCCTGCCGAGTGACTGCCTCCCCCCAACATGACATAAGATATACATTTCCAAATCTCTAAGAACACGTCCAGGATGGAAAATTCCAGTCCAGGACCTATCCAACGAAGGAGGCACACACGGATGAACTAAATCCCTGGGACCGGGTACATGTTATCTTCACTCCAAGGCCACTTCACCCATGCCCGCCATTAGAGTGAAGGTAGGAATGAGCCTATCTAACAGCTAAGGTGTGCACCAATAGAGAGTACATTCATTAGCGCAGCTGAATTCGGCCTTGGAGAAACACGAGCAAAGGTGCATCGAGACAGTTTTCTGCTGAGGCGAGCAGTACGAGGCAGGAGCTTAGCTTCGATCATGAAACAGAATGGCGGTTACTGATAAAATGGTGCCATGAATGCTAACTTAATCAAAATAAAACACAAGCAAAGGGACAATAATATTTTCAATTCTAGCAGACGTGATCCTGGGAATGGCTAGAGAGGCACCCATTCCACTGTATGAAAATTGAAGTATAGCCATATATCCTGATTATACTCAGAAGGTTCAGGAAAAGTGCAAGTCTTTCCTTGAGGTTAAAAGGAAACTACATACTTTGAACCTACAGTATATGCCTTTATATCCAGCCAAACTCCATGTTCTTGCCTCAGGGAGGTCCTATTTTTTGAATGCGTGGAGGAGGTTTGGTGCTAGGTATACATTTCAGATATTTGCCCTGCTCGCACGTTAAGAGAGCACCTGTGCCAGCAGGACGGCTCTAGGTCCCCAACTGTGGTCCGCGAGGATGGTACGATGGCTGCTACTGAACCTGATGTGTTGCAGATTCTTGAGGCTTTGATGAGTGGAGCTGTGCAGGAGGGTCAGATGCTGTTAGCACAGTCCCAAGAAAGTGATGTTGTGCAGGGCACTGTTCCACCCTGAGGAGATGAAGTGGACATTGATTTTCTTTCTTTTTTGTGATTGACGGGGAACGAGGAACTGTTTGACTGCGGGTACCATTTGTGATGCAGGCGTTTGGGGGGGACATCGTTTTCCTCAACTGGAGGATACACGGAAGTATTTACATGATCTGTCCAGTTGTGATATGATAAGGGTGTTGGGGTGGCATACTTCCTGGTCTTGTTACTCCTCCTTGAGTTCCTTTAGAATGTGCATTATCCCAGGTGCTGGGGGTTGGTGTGGAAGTTTGTGCTTTTAGCCTTCCAGTCACAGTAGGATGCTTAGGGAGCACTTGGTTTTAGTATTGGCAGGGTGCAGGGATGTGCTTCTTGAAGGGAAAGCAAGGTGGGAGGGTGACTTGAGGAGGGGCAAATAGTGAGGCGGCAAAAATAGGCAAGAAATGGCAAGGTCAGACATACAGTGCTAATTATTCCACGTTTTCTCTTTGGGTGCCTATATGGATGGCGCCTGGGTTCCCTTCGCACTGATGTATACGGAGGCGGATGTGGAAGGGAGGTACATTCTGATTCAGGGCAGGCTTGCGGGGGGAGGAGGTGATCCTGGTCAACACTTATGGGCCTAATGTTAGCACGAGGCCTTCTAGCCGAAGGGGCAGGATAATATTGCGCCAACACTTGATACCTAAGTGCTGTGGGTTGGGTACTTTAATTGCTTGGTGGATGGGGAGCTGGGCGGGCACTCACCGAGACGGGGCACTAAATTTAGAGGACAGCAGCCTTAGGAGAGGCTGTTGTACAGTTGGGTCTCTGCGATGTTTGGCGGGCTAAGCACCCTTTGTCCGAGGATTATGCTTATTATTTACCAATGCATGGGTCTTTTAGCTGCCTTGACCACATCCTTATGATAGCTTCGCTGGGCCTGGATGTTATAGAGTTGTCGCATCTCACCTTTTACTATTCGGATCATGTTCCAGTTTACTCTGAGTTCGCATGGGGGATGGTGAGGCAGACACAGGGAATACAGAGGCAGTCCCCATAGGTTCTGCAGGACCCCGACGGGAGGGAAATCTTGTCTTATTTTTTATTTATTTAATGCGATTTTATATAGCGCAAACTTTACCCGAAGGTGTCGGAGTGCTTTACATAAGAACCAGTTGCAAAACATAAGGACTTAGGATTACATGCGTTACATACAAGATACAAACAGAAAAAATTGCAAATGTACAAAATGTAAAGTAACACAAGGAAGAGATACAAACAGAAAGAAAAATTGCAAAAGTACAAATAGTAAAGTCACTCAAGGAACAGATACAAATGGATATACTCTAAGAGTCACATAGGGTTGGTAGATAGTACAAAGGTCTACTGCATTTACTAGTGAATAGAGTTATCTCTATATACACATAGTACATTTTCTCAGGTCAAGACCCAAAAAAACAACAGAAGAGCAGAGTTCTATTAAGTGGGGTCAGAGGGGGGATGCAGTCACAGCACCGAGGGTGGGAGGGATACAAGGGTATGGCGAAAAGGCAAATCAGAAAAGGGAAGAAACATTTGAGGATCGTCAAAGGGGAAACGATGGAAAAGGGTAAAGGACGAGGGAATGGACAAGATGGCGGGTCGGGGTCCAGAGAAAAGCGGGCGAGAGCAGCAGCAAAATGGCGGCCAGAACAAAAGAAAAAGTAAAGAAGTCCATGATAGTCCGTGGAGGGACAGGCCGCTCCGATGAAGAGTGTTCTCTGGGGGCCTTGGGTGGGTATGTTCCGGAAGGGGCTGCGGTGTGCCAAGCAATATAGGTTGGGACTAGAGGGTAGGCATGTCCAAAGTTCAATCCCAAGACCGCCATCACTCACTGCAGGCTCCTGTTTCCACAGGCTCCGGTTTCCAGCCATGGATTACACCAGAGCGGTTCCTTGCAGGTTACTCGCCGCAATCACCACTCCTCCTGGTCGGAGGGGGGAGAGCCGCCAGCACAGACTCCACAGCAGCGAGGCATCTCTGCCGAAGCAGCGGCCATGTTGGTAAAGGTTCTGTGGGCGCTCCCTCCAGAAACTCGGTGGGTGCAAGCAGGCCATCTGGATCGTTCCTGGGGTCCGCAATGTGTGGATAAATGGGCGAAATCCTTGACTAGGGTGGCGGTCGGATGGGGAGAGCCACCAGCTCAAACTTTGCAGCAGTGAGGCATCTCTGCCGAACCAGCGGCCATGTTGGTAAAGGCTTCGTGTTTTCTCCCTCCAGAAACTCGGAGGGTGCAAGCAGGCCATCCGGATTGTTCCTGGGGTCCGCAATGCATGGATAAATGGGTGAAATCCTTGAGTAGGGTGGCGGCCGGATGGGGAGAGCCGCCAGCTCAAACTTTACAGCAGTGAGGCATCTCCACTGAGCCAGTGGCCATGATGGTAGAGGCTCTCCCTCAAGAAACTCTGCAGGTGTGTTGCAGGCTACCCGGATAGGTCCATGAGGGTCTGAGCAGGGGGCCCCAAAATATAACCTGACCCACGAATAATTGAGCTCAATGGGTCCATGATGTAGTCTTGAGCGACCGAATGGGAGGCGATTAAGTCAATGCTACGAGGCCGCTGTACTGGCCAGTCGTGGGTTGCAGCACACTTGGCAGTCTGAGATCATTCAGGAGGAGAATACCCTGACGCGGGCCCAGCAGTCGGCACTGAATGTCAGGTAGGGGCGCTGGGATGAGTTGCAACTTTTGAGAGCAGTGACAATCGTTAGCGATGGACTAGAGGGATTCACACTTAGATCGTATCGCCAGCTACATCATAGGGAGGGGAACAGACCTGGTGCCACTGTGGCTGGCTCCTTTAGAGGGAGGTCCCGCACTCTGCCATTTTGCACCTCCATACTTCTCAGGGTAAGGAGGTTTACACACAGGATGATATATCGGATGCACTGTGTATCTACTTGAAACAGGTGTACCGTGACCCTGCTACTTTGTGTGCACTGGTCGAGACCTTTCTAGTGTTGTTGCCGCTACTGCAGCTGGGAGACATGAAAGCCAAGAATTTGGATGCAGCCCCCATGTTGGAGGAGATTTACATGACTGGGTTGCAATGGTTTCCTCGCCGAGTTCGACCAGACTGTTTCATCGGTGCTTGCACAACAGTTATTGGAGGTGTACCTAGAGGCACGAGAGAGGGGCTTGCTTCCAGAGTCTATGAGGGAGGGCTGCATTATTATTCTGCCAAATGTAAATGTACATGTATTTATATAAATGTACATGTATTTATATAGCGCAAATCACTGACCAAGGTCGGTATCTAAGCGCTTGCTTAGGGAACCCGTCCTGGTATTCCCCTGTGAGATAACCCCGGCAGGGTATCCACAAGGTGAAAGCCAGGCATCCCACCGCGAGGGGCCGATGTGGAGATTAAGCAAGCTATTGCCCAGAGTCGCAGAATGTGAACCCGTGAGTCGAGAGGCACCGGAGCGAGAGAATTATCGAGTCCGTGGAATTTTTTTGAGCCCAAGACCCGCCGAGGCGGGGAATTGAACCCTGGTCCAGGGCCGATCTCAGCTTCCGGGTCTGCCGCCTCTAACCCCTGAGCCACACTTCTCCACCAAAGCCCGTAGGGGACCCATCGGATCTCTCGGTGTATAGGCAACTTAAAATGATTAATACAGGCACCATGCTACGTTGTAAAGTGTTTGCTCTTCGGCTGCGCCTGGTCATTACTTGACTGATTCACGCAGACCAATGCAGATTTATGCCTGGTCCCAATACCTCTATGAACCTGCGGTGACTGGTGCATGTGTTGTATGAGGTGGAGGGTCATGATGAAGAACTAGCTGTGGTGTCAATAGACCTAGCTAAAGCTTTTGATATGGTTAGGTGGCAATATCTCATGCAGGAGTGGTCTATTGTATACAAAGCCAACTGCTTGGATAAGGGTGAGACAGAGGTTCTCTGGGAGGCGGAGAAGGGCACGCGACAGGGGTGTCTGTTGTCCCCGCTCCTCTTTGCTACTGCACGAGAGACTCTTGCAGGTCAGATCTGGCAACATTTGGCAGAGTGGGAGATTGGTGTTGGGTTGGGTGAGCCACCCAATTGGTGTCCTTATATGTGGACTATACTGTTTTTTTAACCTCATCTCCTCTGCGGTCTCTGCCCATCCTGTTGTCATTTAACTGCCTTCGGGGAAATATCAGGCCACCACCTTAATCATGGAAAGTCCCTAGTGTACCCATTGGCATATTTGGCGGTTTGGGGGAATTGATGGGACCTCGACTCCTTCTGCTATCTGGAGATGGTTATTGACCATACCCCACAAAGGCGCAAGCAATGCAACATAGAGAGGGTAATTGAGGGACTGCACTCGTCGATACGATTCTGGACTTCCCTTCAGCTGTCTCTCATTGGTCACCTGACAGTGGCGAAGATGGTGTTTCTGCCCCAGTGCCTTAACGTTATCCAGCATTCCTTTGATGTGCTGCCCTGGGGGCGGTCTTTCATAGGCTGAGCTCTTTTCTGAAGTTTCTGATCTGGGCGATAAGGATGGAGTAGAGTGGCTAGGGTCCATATGACGATGTCATTGTAGGAGAGAGGACTGGCGATACCTAATCTAGATACTTCTTGGCTGCCCAAATAGAACACGCGGCACTTTGGTTGTTTGAAGAGGGCAACTGAGAGAAGTCACTGTTGGGAGATGTCGGAGAACAGTCGACCCTCGCTCAGCTCTTGATGGCGGGTGAAGGGATGTAGATAACGTCTCTTAGTTAGTCAGACACACTTCTTCACTGGGAACATGCTGTTAAGTGTTCTGGGTAGAGCCCCCTTTCCTGGTGACTTGCTCTCTAGGGATCTCCCTGCCCTTAAATTGTTGGGGGCTTTTGTGGACTTTCCTGCCTGGAAGACAGTTGGTTGTAAAGTGACGAGAGACCTGTGTGTTAATAAGTTTATAGATTTTGAGGCAGCACAGGAGTGCTTTATAGTAAGGCGGGGTCAATGTTTGCAACACGCGAGCATTGCGGCTATTTTGCAGGATATATGGCCCATGTTTCCCAGGGCTCAAAATACCTCCCATACTTTTAGATGCCTGTTGGAATTGGGCAGGAGTCATCACTTGATGTCGCACCTTTAAAAGACATAGACGGCGGACTGTAGGAGGGACACATTCCCGTCCTGGGTGGGGGAGCTGGGGGTTCCGATCGATGATGTTTCTCTGCACCTTATGCGTGCGTTGGTGAAGACAGTGTTGAGTAATGCACAAATCAAACTCCTGAATTTCCATTTCCTTCATTGTACATATTTCACACCAGTGTGCATGCATAGTATAGATCCTGGTAGGACTGAGTAGTCTCACAGATGTCGTGCACAGATGGTTTCCTTCATGCACTTAGCAAGGCCATGTCCTGAGGTGTACGACTGCTCCGGAAATGTGTTGCTTCGTGTGAGGACCGTAGTGCGGATTTCTGTGGATATGCCCCTCTGGTTTTCTTGTTAGGGGGTGTTCATCGCCTGAAGAGCCTCAAAATAGCCTTTAAATTCCCGCATTTCATATTGTTATTGGCAATGAGACCGGTTGCGATTACGTGGGTGGCTCTTGTTGGACAGAGTGAAGAACAGTGGGTGGCAAATGTGGTTGAATGGATGCATCTGAGGAGGTTCGTTTGAGGAGGTGTAGACGTGATGAGAGGGCTCAGGAGGACCTTGAGGACTGGGTGGGACTATTGGGTAGGTTTATTCATCCAGAAATGTTCTTCCACCAAGTCAGGATTATGAAGGGTCCTCGAACTCTACTGAGGTATAAAATTATCCTATCATGTATTACATTTTTTGTGCTGGGTAGGATAATACTTTGGTGGGCCTATGTAGATGTTTGCTAGACTTATCTCTGTGATGTTAAATTGATTCAACTGTGAGACGTTTACCTTTATTGTGACATGATGGACCTTTGGGAGTAGTTTGGTACCTCTTGGTGCCGGTTTGTATTTGTTAAAACTAATAAAATATTCTTTTTTTTTTTAAATTACGTTGTGAATATAGATGAGTATGCACCAATATTGAGTAATAGTAATATGTTAAGCCAAAAGAAGATTGCCAAGTACCCGGAGTGTTTTGTTCAGGTACATCAAACATGATGAGCAAAGAGGATAATAGTAAATAGTGCTACCATAAAAAGGACCCGTACAAGGGTGCGTTAAATACCACTGTGGATGGGGGAGATTGTGTTAGGATGAAGTGTTGACCTGTACATTGGTTTGGTTTACTTTTTTCCTCCTAAAGGAGAAAATATTGCATACTTCATTTAAATTGAGTGTTGAAGTTGTAAACAATATTATGAACCTTGATTATTTCTTTGTACGGACTTCATGCTCTCTTTCCCCCCCAAATGTGTTTATTTTATTTAAGAAAGGGGGAGTGGGCATAACATTCTATTATATGGGACCACTGTTTACCTGGATGGATCTCCCTATGTTATAAGATCCATTTGGGGAGAGGATGTAGCCTTGCGGCTAGAGCGGTCGACTTCGAAGCTGGGGAACTGGGTTCGATTCTCGGCTACAATGCTCAACATTCTGCGATTCTGGGCAAATCACGTAATCTCCCCGTGCCTAAGAAAAAAGAAGAAAAAAATGAATGTGTCCTTGTGCAACGAAACTGGTGCTATGTAAAGCGCTCTGATACCCGATTTATCGTGTCTAGTTTGCGCTATATAAAACTTCCCCCCCCCAAACACATAAATAAATTTAGAAGCATTTGTCAGGGAGTATCTTTGTTTTCCATCACTTGGCTGGCTGGTCCCTCCCTGAATGCCCTCGACTAATATGTGCTTCCTGTTCTGTCCCCTGTGTTAACCCCTTCGATGCTCATGACGAGCTCAGCTCGTCATGAGGCACGGTGCTCGGGTGCTCATGACGAGCTGAGCTTGTCATGACCACACCCAGTTCTATTATGGCCCAGCACCGGAGAAGAATATCTGCAGCATCGATGAGGTTAATATTATTAACAACATACGCAACAATACATGTATATTCAAAATAAAAATTTAGTCACTGTTGTCAATATCTCCCAAGATGACCTCTCCATCAACCCAAGTAAGAAATACGTGGTCAAGCAGGCCCTGCAACCTAGGCCTGAGGCTACTGATTGACAGATCACAGGTGGGGTAGCATGCAATCAGCCGGATAAACACGCAACAGGAAAAAAGCAGATTAGTCCCACAGATAGGCAGCAACACCACAATGGTCCCAGGAGATTGACCCCAAAAATGCACATGGCTGGAGGGGTGCACTTGTTCCCAAAACCATAAAGTTAGAGGCCCCGTGAAGTTAGGATTACTCAGCCGAGTAGGGCACAGTACACACAGCGGACACAGCATGCAAACCACCTGCAGCAATCACGTGCCACCATGACCAGACATCTGGACACTTCACTAACTGGCCCTCATTGTGTCTACTCAAGGTCGAGACCCACCTGCATTCATGATCAAGTGGCCCTGATTTACAGCTCCATGACTCGGCCTGATTTCCTTTCTCTAAAATAAGATCTAAATTGTATTACAGTGCTTCAAAGACTGTATATAATGGCACTCAGAACAAATGTATGTTGAGACAATCATCAGACCAGTTTCTGTGGTTGTTTTCAGGGCGACGTGTTTAATTAAACCAACTTTTCCTGTTTTGCCAAACGCCTCTATCTTTTGGTTTTTTTTCAAGGTAAATTTATATTCCAGCAACACCTGCCTTTTGAATTTATTTCAGAGATCTTGGGGATGGCTGCACTCCACAGACAGAAATAATGTCCAGCCACACAGTATAGAACGGTGAAACGCTCTGGTTTGTTGTAAGTTTACTTCCAAAGAAACGTAAACTCAATTTGAAATTTAAACCACTGCCAGCAAGTAAGCCGAATATTTCAGGGGGCTAAGAAAATCTTGTATTAACTCTCAGTAAAAAATAACATCCTAAATGCTGTTACAAACTTCAATGCTTTTTTCCGATGCTATACAGCATAGCCCGAAGGGGAGATCTCCTGGCTTTGCCAATACTTGTTGAATACTGTTTAAACCGGCACAGCCATAACCTAAGTGACACAGTAGTCAGGGCCAGCCTTTAGAATAGGCGAGCTGGGCCAAGGACGCCAATATTTTGAGGGGCGCATGGAGCTGTGTGCAATAAGGTAATGCCAATAGCAACACCAGGGGTCGAGCCGAGGGTGCAGTCTACCCACTATCATCCTTGCCAAGTGTCACGCATCAGGCATGACACCAAGGCATTTCTGGGCTGGTGCCCGCATCACCGCACAGAATGAATTAGTCACGCATAATTAGGGACCCCAACCACCCCCAGGCATGCTGAAACAAGGAGCTGCAACAGCGAGCTCACTGTGCTATAGAAAGCGTGCCTGTGTCTGACTGTGTCAGGAACTTAAATAGATGGTGAACTGGAGCGCAGCGAAGCCTGATGAAACAATAATCAACAGCACTTCCAAGTTGTCTATTGCAGCTTATCGTCGTTTTTTTCAAGGCTCGCATCCCTTGTGATTACTGCATGCAGGGTAGTTGGCCTCCTAGGAGGCGGGCGCAAGGTTTTATTTTGTTAGCTTGCCCGACTGACTAGGTAGGAGGCGGGTTTTAGTTTTCATTTTGGAGTCGACACGTGTATCGCGTCCCACCCACACTCTCAACATTCACCTATCCAGACCTTTGCATGTTGGCGCAGGGGGGGGCACTTAACTGCCCCTCGCAGGTTCATGAACATTATGATTCATCTGCTCATTTGTTGGAAGCTCTAGGGGCGCACTACAAGTCACGCCGACGGTCATGCTGGGGATTAGTTCCTGAAATTCGTGCCTTCGAGCATTTAAGAAAATAATTTAGCGTATTCGACCATCATTCATTCGTATTCTGTCCCGCCTGGTTATGACCCTGAGCATTTGAAATAGCAGTACATATATGACGAAACATCAGAGGACTCCTGGAAAAATCGAGTTGTATTCTGTGCATAAGCAGGAGTCATCTTAATACAACAGCAAATGGTGAATAATTATGCATGGGGCATTGTTTTATTTTTATTTTTCGTATTGTTTTCAACAAAAGGGTGCATTTAAATATTTGTGTCTAACGCACTACTGAAGTCTTTTCATTGTTTATATTTTGAATTGAGATTGTCAGGGTTCTGCACCATCAGGTTTAAGGTCATCATTTATTGATAATTTAGGCAGCAATCACTGTATTTTGGGCTTTCTACAATTGTTGTGATTATCACTTTTCGTTTGCATTGTGCTTGGTCTCATTTTCATGAAGTAAACATGGTGAATGGGCATAGTATAACTGAAGAGAGTCACGTATTTCTTAAATTCCTTGGCTCAGCCTGCAGTCACATGTTTCTGGATTAACTCCGCTGCATGTTTAAAATGATTGTTTCCACCTGTGTTGTTTATGGGGAGTTTGCTGACTATCACTTTGCTTGGAGGATAAATTTGTTTGTATTAGGGATGGTATAATGGGCGGCTAAATTGCAGACATTGTCCTGAATATGCTGATTTCCACACTGGCTCTTCTCTCTACACATATCGTAAGCCAAGCATTTGCTTATGTTTGGCTTACTTTTAGTTTTCATGGATGCTTTTACTCAGGCCACCACTCAGCAAGGGTGCATTGATTGGCAGAGTAGCTTGCCGTAATTTTTTGCACCCTCCTCCCCTGTTAGTGCAGTTTACTTCAATTACTTCTTAGAGTTTCTTGGTGCTCAAATGGGTGTAATTTCAGATATTTATGTTTCCCTGTATGTTTAATTGCTTGATTTTTGCTTGCGAGAAATTGTCACTCATATTCGTTGAAATGACGCTCATAATTTCACTGACATTATTAAAATGTCACACATAGCAATCTGAAACTCTGGCAGCTATGCACTATTTTCAGAGAGACACGTCTACCCTTCTGCAAAGCTGGCCACTTTCAGCCGAGTGCCACAATACTTTTCTACTTCTCCTGATATGCTGAACTCGTCCTGGTGTAATTTTCTGACACCGGGACACTTTCAGCAGTGCCTACACTTTGCCTGCTTTTGTCCGAGCAGCAAGGTGAAGGCAGGGAAGGGACTCCTCAGATTTTATCTGTGTCCATAACAAAAGCTGACGTTAAGGGGCTGTAGTGTCCCTCGTTGAATGAACACACACGGACACTGGGTCACACTTCTCAGCTTTTTTATTTGGCTCCTTCCTCGTCCTGGGCTAACGGCTAACTGCCGTTCCTATTGCCCTGCTCCTCTATTTCCGCCCACCCTCGTCCCCTCGGGCAGGTCCTAGTGACTGCCTTGTATGGACATCATTACATCTCCCCCCTCTGTAAACAAAACACAACAATAAAATCAAACACAGCAAACTGTTTACACGCCTTGTTTCACGTTGTCGACTGTCTCTGCTTACAGTTCTTCGATTAGGCGAGACGGTATTGTGATGATCCATCTGAGGCGCGACTGGGGGTCAGGACTGTCACGCTTGTGCTCGTCCGTGATTTCCATCAGTGCCTGACTGCGACTGGGCAGTGTCTCTGGTTCTCTTTTCTCCACTCTCGGTTCAGTCAGTAGTTCTTTGACATTAGGACCTCACCTTTTAAAGTACGTCAAATTCCTGGTCATTCGTCTTCCATCGATTTCTGCAGTGATCATAGTTCCTTTTTGTTGTATCACCTTCAGTGGAACCTCGTGATATCTGCAGTCAGTATTTCGGTGTTGTTCTTGCCGCGCCAGCACCCAGTCTCCTTCGTGGATTTGAGTGGGAGCAGCGTGTCGCCGTTCATCCGCGTAGTCCTTCATCTTTTCTTTATTTATTTTATCTATGGCCACCATCTCTTCATGGTCAGAGTCGGGATACTGTTCACTCGCTGCTGTATTCATCATTGGTAGCCTTGTACGCACTGGTCGTCTCAACATGAGGGTGGCAGGACACTTGCCTGTGGTGGAGTGGTGCATGTTTCGGTAAGCTCGTACAACCTCGTTTAGGGCTGTCTGAATGCTTTTCGGGTTAGTTCCGCTTTTTGAATGGCTTTCTTGATTGTGGTCATGAAGCGTTCGATCATTCCGTTCGCCTGATCTTCCGGTGTTTGAAATTGAGGTGTTGAGCGAAGTCAGCGAAGTCATGGCTATTCAAGGGAGGCCCGTTGTCGGACTTCACCACTTGAGGAATGCCCCATGCGGCGAAGACCTCCTCTAAGATCGGTATGGTGCTAGATGCTTTCGTGGACGTGCACAGTTGTGCAATGGAGAATCTGGAGTATTCGTCCATGATGACCATGACATATTGGCCCGATTTGACTGGCCCAAAGAAGTCAATGGCAATTTCTTGTCAGACACCCTCCGGTAGTGGAGACATTGGTAGCGGTGCAGGGGGACCTGGACGGCTTACCAGTTGACATTGTGGGCAATCTTTTAGCGTTGTTTCCACCATCAAGTCCAGCGTTGGAAACCAGACTCTTTCACGGAGTGCTCTTTTCGTGGCTACTATGCCCCGGTGTCCTTCATGCGCTAGATTTATGACCCTTTGTCTAAGTTGTCGTGGGACTACAATTCGGGTGTCTCTTAGGATGAGACCATTTGTCGCTATTGACAGTTCGTCGTGGACATGTTTGAATGCTGCCATCTCTTGGTCGTTTTGTTCACTGGTTCGTGAATGTCGCCAGCTGTTCGTTTGGATCCGACGTTTTACTTCTTGTAGTGTGACGTCAGCTTGAGTCGCTTCACAGATAGCTTCCAGCGGAATGGCAGGAGGTCTTGCTTGGTCTACTACAAAGTGAATGTATTCGTCCGCAATCGGTTGTTCTGATTTGCTGGACCTGGTGGGGTGTCTGGACATGTAGTCTGCGGGGTTTGCTGCTTTTCCTGACTTGTGTATGATGATATATGTGTATTCTTGTAGCCTGAGGCCCCATCGCTCTATCCATGGTGGCATTTTTGCTCGAGGGTTTCCAAAGATCATGGTCACGGCTTGATGGTCAGTGACTAAGGTGAAGTGTTTTCCAAAGATGAATATGTGGAAATGTTCACACGCCCATACAACAGCCAGGCTTTCTTTTTCTGGCTGGGTGTATGCTCTCTCTGTGTCTGTTATACTCCTGCTGGCGTATGCCACTATGTGTCGCTGGTCTTCTTCTCTGTCGTATTGTGCTAGGATGGCTCCTAGTCCTACGGGACTAGCATCTACTGTTATCTCAGTTTTCTTTTTTGGGTTGAAGTAAGCCAAGTTTTTGTCCGACTCCACAGCTCTCTTGATTTCTCTGAATGCCCCTTCACATTGGGTGGACCACTGAAATGGTTGTCCTTGTTTGGTCAGTATTCTCAGTGGGTGACTTATTGTGGCGTAATCAGGTATATATCTGGAGCAGTAGCTGGCCATGCCTAGGAACGATCATACATCGCCAACGTCATCTGGGCTCGGTGTGTCATTTAGCGCTGCTGCCTTTTCAGGGTCTGGTTTCATGCCCTCTCCAGAGAATATGTGGCCATAAAAATGCCAGTGTTGGCTTGTGGAACTCACACTTTGTCTGGTTGAGTGTGAGGTTGGCTTCCGTTAGTGCATGGTAGACCCGATCAAGCGCCCTGTCGTGTTCTTGAGTGGTTTCTCCGTATACTAGGATGTCGTCACTGTAGTTTAGTACATGGGGGATATGATGAATTGTTCTCCTGATTACTTCTTGGAATATTTCTGCTGCTGAGGACACCCCAAAACGTAGTCTTTTGTACCTGAACAGCCCTAGATGCGTCGAGAATGTCATGATATATCTTGACCGCTCATGCAGTTCTAGTTGGTGATATCCTTGGTTGAGGTTTAATTTTGAAAATATTTTAGCTCCGTTGAGTGACGTGATCATGTCACTGATGTGGGGGCCTGGATGTCTCTCTCTCTCTATTGCCGTGTTAGGCACTCTCATGTCCACACATAGACGGACTCGGCTGGCTTCTCCTTTCTTTGGGACTACCACAACCGGGGAGACCCATGGTGTTGGTCCATCCATTCTTTCTATGATATCGGCCTCTAGTAGCTCTTGTAGCTCCTTCTCGACGGCTTCTTGCAGGTGAAACGGGATCTTCCGGTAGTGTTGTGCCACCGGTGTGATTTGTTCATTGGTATGCAGTCTTACTTGGCAGTTCTTCATTTTTCAAAGGCCTTGGAAGAGCTTGGGGAACTTTTGGATGACGTCTGGTTTGTCATCCACCTTGTACAATATGTCAATCAGTTTCAGTCATTCTGCAGTGGCCAGACTTAGAAAGCAGTCTGCCTCTGGCCCCTCGATGACATGGATGTAGGCTTGTATCGTGCGATCTTGGTATGACAGATCGGTTGCAAACTTCCCAAGACACAGTAGTGGTTTCTTAGACATCAACTTATATACTTGTACGTGGGCGTTGGCCAGTATTGGTGGCGGCCTCATTCGTTGATATTCCACTACCGGTAGGTAGTTTAGCGACGCCCCACTGTCCAGCACAAACTTGGTAGGATGAGAACCAACTCTGATGTCTAACCGTGGATATTCCTTCAGCCGATCAGGGTCAGCCACAAAAATAGATATACTCGTTTCGGTCTTGTGAGATCTTGTGAGATGGGAGAGAGAGATCTGGAGTCTCTTGATGACGACTGTCGAGATTGATATGTCCGGCAAGAGGGGCAGCTGGATTGTGACGACCCAGTGGATGAGTCTCGTCTATCCTGGACTGTTCTGACATGGTGACGACTACCTGAGTGATGATGTTGTCGGTGCTGTCCCCGTTGATCACTCTTGTGCAATGTCCCACAAATGCTTTCGAAGTGATTGTCTCGGCCGCACTTCTGGCATCGTTGCCTAGTGCTGGGCATGCGTCTGCATGCGGGAAGTCGAAGCAGCATCTGTAGCATTTCAGTTGTTTGTCTGATCGTCTCTTGGTGCGACTTGTGCTTTTGCGTCCATTGTGTGACTGGTGGTATTGTTTCTTGGATCTGTAGGAGCGCACTTGAGGTGGGGCCGTCCATTCGCTTGTCGAGACTGCATCCTGAATGCTTGTTCTCATTTCTCTCCTCTCCCGGCTTCCATTTTCTTCGCATGTTCATCGGCTTGCTCCTCTACTCTTGTCATTTCTTCAATCTCTTCCGGCGAGTAGCTTTTCTTGAGCAGTTTACATCTCAGTGGTTCTGAGATACAGCCTTCTATAATTCTTGGTCGAAGGGCGTCTTCAGTGGAGAATATATCAAAATCACAGTATCTTGACAACCGTCTCAGGCGTGTGACGAACACACCCATTAGTTCACCTCTCTCTTGTGTGGCCAGATTGAATGTGTACCGGTCAGCCATTGTTCGACTCTGCTGTTCTTGACTGCTCTTATAGGCTCTTTCTTGCTATTCGTCGCACTCACCAGCAATGTTCCCTCTAATTTTTTTCCTCTGTGTGCGGCAGTGGAGGGTTTCTGTGCGCTGCAACCATGGCTATGTGCGCCAGGAACCAAAACGCGCGTGTCTGCGGCGCCAAATGGCACTCAAAAAGTTTACTTTAAAAAGTGAAAAGATGGTGCATTTTCACACATACAGCGCCACAATAAGGGTCTTAAGAGCAGTTTGCAAATTGGATAAGCACGCCATGACATGAATTGGTTACACTGGCAAGTATACTTCAAGTTTAGAAAAGCACAAGACTTAAATGGTGGTACCATCATAAGATTTTAATAAATATTCTTAACTGGAGCACAGTTCAATGGGTGGAGAAATGTCCCCGTGCTCTCTCTGCCCAGTCTTTCCTCTGTACCCCTCGCTGCCCCGTGTCTCTCTGCCCGTTCTGCCTTCTGTTCTAAGCTGCCCCTATATTTCTGTATTCTGTATTTTGCCTCTGTGCCATTCGTTTTTTGTGCCCGTATGCCCTCTATGCCACTCGTCTTTCCTCTCGTTTTTGTGCCCCTTTTGCCTTCTGTTCCACTTGTTTTTCCCTCATTTTTTGTGCCTTTCTGCCCTCTGTTCCACTTAATTTTCCCCTAATTTTTTGTGCACTTCTGCCCTCTGTTCCAATCGTTTTTTGTGCCGTTCTGCCCTCTGTTCCACCTCTTTTTCCCCTCGTTTTTTGTGCTCTTCTGCCCTCTGTACCACTCGTTACTTGTGCCTTTGTGCCCTCTGTTACAATCGGTTTTTGTGCCCTTCTGCCCTCTGTTCAACTCGTTTTTTGTGCCTTTCTGCCCTCTGTTCCACTTGTTTTGTGCCCTTCTGCCCTCTGTTCCACTCGTTTTTTGTGCCTTTCTGCCCTATGTCCCACTCGTTTTTTGTGCCTTTCTGCCCTCTTGCCTTCTGTTCTGCTCATTTCCCCAGCCGCTGTGACCTTTTGTTTAGGTATCGCTGTTAATCAGAGCCCCTTCACGGGCTCCGATTAACAGCAATACTTAAACAAAAGGCCACAGTCTGCCCCGCGCTTTACTAATAAAAACGTAGAGACAGTTTCCAAACACAGCACGTACTTTAGCACACGCTGTGTTTGGAAACTGACTACCAGCCGCACAGCAGACATAGAACTGCCAGGGGGCATGGGCCTGTCTCACCCTCCTGCATGAGAGCCCTGGCTGGCACCAGCCAAGGCTGAGAGGGGCCCACGTGGGCTCAGACCGCACAGCAGACATAGAACAGCCAGGGGGCATGGTTCACCCTCTCACCCTCCTGCAGAAGAGTCCTAGCTGGCACTAGCCAAGAGTGCCAGGGGCATGGTTCACCCTCTCACCCTCCTGCAGAAGAGTCCTGGCTGGCAACAGCCAAGGGTTCAAGGGGCCCACGTGGGCCCACGCAGACATAGAACAGATCAGCCCCAGAGGTTGGAGCAGAAATGTGAACTCTTCGACAAGCCTTCATACATTTCTTCTCTGTGGCTTTGGATGTTTACCTCTGGTTGACAAGAAAATCTCACTTTAATTAGAAAATGAAAATGCTTCCAGAGTGCGCTCTCCTTCCTCCTGAGGACAGATGCCTTGTGCCTGCCGAGGAAGGTGCATAAGTATCAAACAATAGCAGAAGCCGAAAGCATGGGTGCCGGTGACACACTGTGCTTGCATATGTGTCTCTGGCACGCAGTGCATGCATAAGTGTCTCTGGCGCGCGGTGCAAGCACAGGTGTCTGTGGTACACGGTGTGTGCATGAGTGTCTGTGGTACATGGTGCATGCTTAAGTGTCTGTGGTACGCAGTGCATGGACGAGTGTCTGCGGTACATGGTGCATGAATAGGTGTCTGTGGCATGTGGTGCATTCGTAGGTGTCTGAGGTACACAGTGCATGCTTGAGTGTCTGTGGTACTGCTACTCACTAATAAAGGAATAACCTTTAGGCATATCTTGAGGTAATCTTATGCACCTAGGACCTCTTAGCAGGAGCAAATTTTGGTTGGAAGCACAACTCTTGGAAAGCCCCCATACAAGTTATCTAAAAGCAAGGCACGAATAGCAAGTATTTTAACTTTACCTCCAGAGAGGGGCTTCTCCGCTGCCATGTGCTGTGACAAGTCCAGGGCGTTTATTTAGTGTACGAGCTGGCAATGCAATCAGGAGACTACCTACTCTACTTCCTAATTTGTATTTTTATTTAGCTTCCTGACTGAGCGAAGTAGTCCAACACTTTTTTAGACACACCCCCATCCAGTAGGCCCATCTGCATGCTCCCTTCTAGCCCTGGTCAAGAAGACCCAATTAACTTGGACCCTTGGTGGCCTCACTGCCTAGGACCCCCCCCCCAGCACCTAAGACCCACATAAAAAGCCTGGGGATCTGGCTAGATTCCTCCCTTGGTTTCCACTATCAGGCTAAAAAGGTAGCCGCAACCTGCTATGGGCTGCTGAGAGTCTTAAAAAAAGTGCTAGACCTCTTGCCATTCGAAGCCAGACGATTGCTGGTCCAGTCACTGATTATGTCGCGGCTGAATTATGCAAATGCCGTCTATATGGGGGCTCCAGTCGGCACCATAAAAATTCTGCAATCTGTGCAGAATTGCGCTGCTCGGCTGCTTATGAAAGTCCCCAAAAGATGCTCAGCGAAAGCCGCACTTCAATTCCTCCACTGGCTACCCATCAAGGGAAGGATTATTTTCAAAACCCTGTGCTTGGCGCATAAGTCTATCCATGGTGCTGGCCCGCCTATTCTGGATCCCCTCTTTCGTCGCCATCAATCAGTGAGATCTTTGAGATCCAACCAGCGGAACTTGATGGTAGTCCCCAGGATAAAGCTGGCCCGGATGGGTGGCCGCCGGCTCTCTGTGCACGCAGCTAAAGAATGGAACGCACTCCCAGATGACATCAGGCACGAGTCTAACCACCTCACTTTCAGGAAGGGTTTAAAGACACACTTGTTCCAATAGTGTCTTCCTTGTCCCTGGTCTTACAGCGCTGGGATGCTCAAGAGTAGCCATGCGCTATAGAAGAGGGTATTCATTCATTCATTCATATCCATGCCCCTGTTCCTCCTCCATGGGTTCCACACCTTCCATTTTTTTGAGCATCCCCTTCCTGTATGTACCGGTTTCTCTGCCATCATGCACCAGTCCATGTCCTTTGCCCAGTCCTCCGCCCAGGCTTGAATGTCCGTGCTTGGCACTCCCACCCCCCTAACTTCTGGCTGTGTTCCTCTTAGCCACTGCCAGTACCACCATTAGCAGCAATTTGGTGTGCTGCAGAGGATCATCATCACCTCACATACGGAGTATCAGCATATTGACGGTATTCTCTACTTTTTTACCTGTTGCTCTGTAGAAGCCCTGTCCAACTGGAACGGCATAGGGCTGGATTCTCTCATAAGCCCACATGGTGTGTAGGAACTCTCAGTGTGACGCATCCCCTGCTGCACACACTGGAGCCTGCCCTACCCATGTTATAGATGAAAAGCCCGTTGTTGTATGCCCTGTGCAGCAATTGCAGCTGCGCCAGATGTAACTCTGGCCTTATCGCTATCACCCTCTGGGCCTGGAGCACCTCCTCCCACTCCCCATCCTCAAGTGTGTCCACATCTTTTTCCCAAGCAGTCCTTAGTGTGGACATTCCCTCCAGCGAATTAGACATTATTTTTCAATGTATTAGGGAGATGGCTTTCTTAGCCAATGGTTCCCTTAGTAGCCTACCCTCCAGGGTTGAGGATTCTTTATTGTGTTGTCACTAGTGGTGTGTGCTGTCAGTGCTTCTCTTACTTTCAGGTAGAGGAACAGCAAGTCCAATATTTGAGATCATCCATCTTCTGGTTGGAACTTAAGGAACCTTGAAGGCATGTGCTGATTCCACTATACTTCCTTTGGTTCATAGCCATATTCGCAGCCAGTAGGACACCTGCTCTTGTCTGTCAGAGAGTTCAGTCTCCATCTTTACCTGCATTCACCCAGTACAATTATTACTATGTAATTTGTTTTTTATTACTAATTAAGTAGCGTGTTCGTTTTCTTTGTACTTGCGTTTGAAGGTTCTACCATTCAGTCGCAAGCTGTTGAAATTAGTTTGCTTTCATTTTGCACAACCGTGTCTAGGGATGGTTGTAAGAGTGGCATGCTGTCAATGGGGAAAAGATAAGGCGATGGCAGGCTTAAGGAGGCTGGGCTTGTGACAGTTCTGAGATAGGTACAGTTTGACCTAGGAACTTTTAGGAGAGTTACAGTATTTCCTGGTCACACCTTTGAAATACAACTTCAGCACAGACTGGCCTCGCCCAGTAATGCTGGGAAGTGCCTATTTTCACCCTTGCTTGAGGCATAGTTATTGTGCGTCACATTGTGTGACTCTGTAGTGGTAGCCACGCAAGTCTGTAATTATTGCAGATGCTCTTATCTTCTGTGCACCATACCTAGGTTTGCAGGTAACCCTAACAATATTCTAAGAACCACAGTCCAAACAAATTCAGCGAGTACGAGAAAATTAAGTGCCTTAGAAGCCAAGGACTGAGATGGCCTCAACCCGGGCTAGGAAAGTCCAAGGCGGATATGTGCAGGACGATTATCCTGAGTTAGAGCAGGCCAGACAAGAACAGTGCAGTCCTGCCAAGCGTCACGCAACATGTGTGACGCCCACGCATTTCGGTGCTGTGATCCGCATCACCGCACTGAAATGAAATGTCACACATTTTGCCAACGGTGCCTGTCACTGTGCCCGTCACAGTGTGGCTCTCTCTGCTGCTCGAGGTGCCGGCCGCCTGTGTCCCAGCAAACAGTTAACAGCAGTGTGCAGCTCTCTGAGAGCCGGCGCTACAATGTATCTAAGTAGCACTTCTGTGCCGGTGCGGAGCTGCCTGCCCTAGTCCCGATACGTGCAGCCAATCATGATCACCGGTGTCACCAGGGGGCCGGGATTAATAAAATCCGGATGTGCGGTACTCCTGCATCACGTCTGCCGCCAGGAACTGACAGGAAGTTAGTCGGCGGGGGAATCTGAGTGAGCGTGCAGGCTGCCTCGGCCGTGTGGCTCAGCTGCCTCAGTCGGTGCAGATGCAGTAAATTTACCCGGGCCCCGGCGATCTCAATTGCCGTCGCCGAGAGGGACACTTGACTGACGGACTGTCACTGGATTGCACACGACAGGCTTTGCTGACTCGAGGACTCACTGACTGTGACCAGGTGAGGCTCAAACGGTAATTGCAGTGGTGGCTTGCGGCCTGAGCTGCAACAAGTGATGTGAAGTAAGACAGGAGTGGTGCAGTGCTGCAGCCACCCGAGTGTGTGTGTGACTGTGCTCTAAATGTGAACACAGTCCCGCCCATGTTTGCTGACATCTGTTTTCAGTCAAGCCATCAGTGTTTCTGGACACTGTAGCATTTTACATACTTTGTAAATATTTAAACTCACCATGATTATAAAATCTTACATTCTGTGCAACACGAACTCCAGAAACAGGAAAAGCTTTCAATCCCCATCAATCAGGCCAATGCATATTTGACCATGGTGCCGTAAATTCAAATTGCAGAGGCCTCTGCACACCACCCAAAACGTTGCGCAGCACGGACACTCCCATGGTGCAGGCCTACAGCATCTGCACCAGACACGACTCCAGCTCCATATCGGCCACGCAGAGATGATCGGTGAGCAATGCTTTGTGAGTGGCCCTTCACACGTCGTCCTCGCAAGGCTGCTCCAGCAGCGAGAAAGCCCAGGCCTGGCCCCTGAAACATCAGAAACAAGAAGTAGGCGACCAGCATCAAGCAATAGAGCAGGCAAGGGTTGGGCCATAGCACTGTTGGTAGCGTACTCCTCTGCACCCTGGGCTAGTACCCGCCGACGGTGCCAACGTTTCACAGCTGAGTAACAGGTATGAGTCTAGTATTGCAGCAAACATAGAGGGGTTTGGGTATTCTACATATTAGTCAGAGCTTGACTATTTGAGAGGCGTGTTTGTACAGCGGCTACACGAGTTACGTTTTGCTTGTAAACACTGGAGTAATTTAAACACCACTACCTGCAATCCGAAAGAGGCAAATGAAAGTGTCCTTCTTCAAGAGGCTTGTATATTGAGCGTTGTTAAGTTGTTACACCAAAATCCATTCTTTATAGAAAGGCTGAAGGAAGTGCTATTTAAAAAGTACGTTTTTATGATTATATGACTGGATACACCTAGGCCTTGCATTCTTTTTCGAAACCCCAGTGACTGAAATGACCTCAGTTCCCTTTCAATTTACTCTTCTTAATGCAGCTGCTATGTGAGTGCATGTGGATCCATTGTTCCTGTGTCTTCATCGCTTGATTTTGCTCGAAAGAAAGTGTTACTCATAGTCGTCTAATGTCACTCATATTTACACTGAAATTATGAAAATGTCACACAAAAGCAATCTGAAACCTTGGCAGCTATGAGAATGCTTTATAAATGCTACACAGTCAGTCCTTGCAAAATCGCTTGTATGTTTCCCTCTTGCTATCTGCCCATGTCTGTCTCCTGATCTCATCCTCAACCCTCCCCTCTCGCATCACAAACCATGTGGCCCTTTGTGAAAACATTTGTTAATTGCAGCCCCGTCATGCGCTGCAATTAACAAACATTTTCACAATGGTTCACAATCAGCCCCCAACCGCTCCCCCTTAAGAGAAGACATTTAGCAAGTCCGTGCTTTTGGACTTGCTAAATGTCTTCTCTTAAGGGAGCGCGGTTGGGGGCTGATTGTGAACCATTGTGAAAATGTTTGGTAATTGCAGCGCATGACGGGGCTGCCATTAACAAATGTTTTCACGAAGGGCCACAAACAGCCCGCAGCCACAGCCGGAATTACCGTTTTCGCGCCGCTCGCGTTTGAAATGCGGCGGCGCAAAAGCACTCACGGGGTGTGTGCACGCTTCCCTCGGGACTCTGCGCGCTCGGGGGTAAACAAGGTGCGCGCGCGTGCGCCCGCGCGGGTTACAGGGAACACTGCTCGCCAGTGCTTGTTTGATATGTTCATTGCACTCGCCAGTGCTTGTTTGCTATCTTCGTTGCACTCACCAGTGCTTGTTTACTATGTCTGTTGCACTAGCCAGTGCTTTTTTTGCTATCTTCGTTGCACTCGCCAGTGCTTGTTTGATATGCTTGTTGCACTCGCCAGTGCTTGGCTGCTATCTTCGTTGCACTCACCAGTGCTTGTTTACTACGTCTGTTGCACTCACCAGTGCTTGTTTGTTATCTTTGTTGCACTCACCAGTGCTTGTTTGCAGTTCCAGTTCTTTGCCTGACTTCAAAATGGCCGCCGAGGATCCCTAACAGGGGATTGGACAATCTTGCCTGACCTCAAAATGGCCGCCGCAAGAGTCTCGTTTGCAACGAGATTTGGCCTTTCTCTTTACCGGAGACACAGCTTTCTTCACCGCTTGCTTTCACTCACCGATTTCACGCTTGCAGACACAGCTACCGCGCCAGATGTGACGGTTTCTCTCTTCTTTTCCTTTTCTTTGTCTTTGCGCCGGGGTGGGCTCCAGTGGCGGCTGGTGACATTTGAAAGTGGTGAGGCGGAAACTGATAATCAAAGTGCACCGTAGCGAGTGAGCGAGCCTGAACCCCCCAAGGAGGGTTCGGGGGGATTTCCCCCTGAGAAAATTTTGAAAAAATAGTGGAAAAATGGATCATTTCCAAGCAAATTTGAGAAAGCAGGAAGGTTAATAAAGCAATTGTGAAAGTGCAGGTATTACATTATTAAAGAGATGACAAATGCAGTGACTCACTGACCTATTTACAGCATTTTGTGATCTGCATCAGGTACATGTTCTTTGCAGCAGGCACATTAACCTTCTGTGCTACCTTTCCATGAGTCAAAACTTCCATTAGACAAAACTCAGATCTCTCTCTAGGAAAAACATTAACAATATCCTTGGCGCAACAACAAGTGTTGCATGGCTAAACATTTATAAGGTCCCAAAGGGGCGACCTGTAGGCTATGCCAATGCTTGTTCTGTAGTTTACACACATCTGATGTTATAAAATCATATTTGAAAATACCTGCATACGTGACAATGAAGAAATAAGTCTTGATAGCATAAAATATTTGCCTAAGATCACACAATATAAGAGGAAAGCCATAATTTACCCAGGCAGGCATTCTGCTTTCACTTTTCACAAGTGGGTGGGTGTCTATTTGTTGTTTGCTTTACCTCTTTGTGCATTTTATTCCCGGTTTTGTATAGCGTGAACTCGCACCAAAGGCATTGAAGCACTTTACATGACTCGAGCACCAGTTTGATTTCACAAATCACACTCATTTTTACAGGAGCACTCTACAACATACTTCTATGCTCTACTAAGAGGACAATCTCTTTATTTCAAAACCATCGGTCCATTTTACAAGGGTAAACATTAGATTACACTTGATGGAGCCCTCTGGGGAGATAGTAGCAGGATACTTATAATATGGTTGGGAGAGAAGCCCATCATTGATATTGGATGATTGGTATCTACACTGTGTTATGGCCTGTTGCGCTCGCCTTTCAGCTGCGGCGCTTCACGGTGGTGGCAGACAGTGGCACATTAACATACTCCGACTCAGTTGGTTGCAATGCCACTTACACAGATTTACACAGCTAATCTGTGAAAATGCCTAAGTAATACTACCCTTCCCTAGAGTATGTGAAATATTTGCTTCCCCTTTTAAAATACTCCAGTATTTAAACTCCTCCACAATATATGCTTCAAGAATGTTATTATGTAAAGCTCTCTAATGTGTACTACGTCTTAGTGCATCAATATGTAATAGAAGCACACCTAGGGGGTTTATAATTAGCAATATCAAACAAACCACACTTTGCCATTGCATTGTTTGTAGCAGCACCAGACCAGCATCACTCGAAGACCCGCTGGTCTAGTCTCTTCCCTCAGTTCACAGCCAAGGGCTTCGTACATCTTTCATGTCAGGCTTCAGTGTGACAGATTGACTTTTCCCAGACGAATAGCCATCATTATTTCATTTCCAAAACGCCTGCTTTACCACACTCACCATTTAAGTGAACGGGGTGAGCAGGGCACGGTTGTTTCACGGACTATTAACTGCTCACATAGCAGTGCACTAAATTAATTTCAGGTCCCGCCTACTGTTGGCTAATGGCAATATTTTCCTAATGGCAATACAGGCTTAAGGGGAGCGTACACATAAGTGCAGATGATGTAATCATTATTCAAGTAACGCAGCATAGAGAACACATTTGTTGTGTGTGCAAGGGGATAACTACAGCACAAAGCCATGTCGACCGCATGGACAAGGGAAGGCCAGTGTGGCCTGGCACAGAATGTGGCTGACATTGGACGTCATCACTCCCATTCGATCTGCTCTTGGATTTCAGCCATTAAGTTGTGCATGGTAGAGCTTTGCTAGGATATTGTGTGAGTATAGATCCCTAAGACAGATACAAAGTTTAAGCCAACAGTTGGGCACGTTTCTTCCACCCCAATGCTCTGCAACCATTTACCAATCGTTTGGCCAGCAGCATACTACATCGGTTACAGGGCCGTTTTTTTTTTACATTACATATCCAGGCTGCAGCAAATCTCGGCTGTGCATTCCAGGCTCACCACCATAATCGCCGACAGTGTCCGTGTGATAGCATGGCAGCATGCATGTCACATTAAAAAGAATGCATTATCATTATGCCAGGCTTATCAGTGCTAGTACTGGAGTGGCGGCACAGGAAAAAACGTTCAGTTCTTTTACCTGTGGTTTGAGGGAGTTTGTATTGTGTATTCATGTTACTTTAAGACTGATCTTCTCATGTACTGTCTTGCATGTCTGGGTGAGGCTCCCCCACTCATACTTTGCCCAACCCTGATTCCCAAAGTGCTATTGAGTGGGCAGGACGTGTTGCAGGATACCAGCAGAAGCCTAGCGAGAGAGACAGAGAGACACCAGCAGGTCATGCGTGGCGCGCTCACACTTACCTTACGACAGCCAACCAACCAGTCTTGCCGTGCAGCCGCACATGAAAGATGCTATTGGCGTCACCATTTCCCCAAGCTTTCCTTTTCCCTGAGTTCCCTTGTGAGGAACTGTGCGCATATATTTGCCCTATCCAAAATGGCTGACACCAAGTAGACTCCCAAAGCTCCTTTCCCACACCAAGATGGATTCCTATGATTTTCCAGTTTTTAGGCCTACAAAAGGAAGAAGGTCAAGTTCATTCCTAGTGTCAATGCTTTAAGCTACTAACATTCACGTTCATTGCAACTGTCCCTCCTGGTTGTTTCCACTGATAGCTAAGTCAGTCTTTGCTAAATTCCTGCATTTCTGTCACTCAAGTATTTTCTTCTGTGCAATTTATTCTAAATCCCAACCTTGAATTCTCATTCAGGAATTTCACTGCCACTTTGGAGGTTTTTTGCCCTATGGCTCTTTTCTCCGTTGGGATTCTTTCTGGAGGGCACTTTTCTACTTAGATGTACTTGCATGAGCAGCAACGTGGCTACTAGAAGAAGTCGCCATCACCTCTGGCAGACCAATACAGTCAAGTCCTTAAATTGTCCATCAATCAGCGGCCAGAAATTTTTGACTAGACATCTGTATCCTGACACTGGGGACCCAATGTCGGATGATATTGTGCTTTCTAAGTGTTTTTCTTTGAGTGAGAGAGTCGAGAATCACATGCCAGGTCCTCAGTTTTAATGATAATTGGTTATTGCCTAGTATCAGAAAGAGTTTAGGTTATTTTGATTATAGTGAAATTAGGCTACTAGTACTAGCTGAAGGACTGAAGTTCAGCCTTGCTGTACTTTATCAGACCTTTAATGCTAAAGACTGAGTTCTAGCCTGCTTCTAGTATTTGAACTGCAAAAGCTATGGGAGTGAGTTACACTAGAAGAAAAAAATAACAAAATCAGTGAATGCTTAGGAGAATAACTCTTTTTTCCAATATATTAACATAATTGGGACCTTTTCCTGATCTTACTATCACAAATAAAAAGAATATCTTCATAGACGTGTTTTAACACATTCCAATTTGTATGTAGGGTGTAAATCCAGCCGTCTACCCCCACCTTGCTCTTCTGCTCCTCTCCAGCCTGGGTTTGCGCTATATGACGCCATTAACATCCCCCAATCCAAGACATACTAAACAACCACCTAATGAGTAGGCAAACAACATGTACCCCACACCATTCTGATATGCCACAACTCATCTAACTGCACAACATGATTATATTGCACTTATAATTGGTCTTTCTCAGACAGAAAACCCTATACCGTCTACCGGATACTCTCTCATACACATCACCCAAATATGTCGTTGGGAAAGCACAAACAAACTGAATAGCACTGCCTTCTCAATCCACCACTTACCAAAACAAATCTTAGAATCATCGAGATAAAGGCAACTTAAAAGCTACTGCACCTTTAGGCTCACGACATTGCATCATGGCTGACAACGCTCTCTAGAAAACAATCTGCATATGCTGGGAGGTGAAGAAATGATTTTCCAACTCAGCAAAAACCAGAAAAGTCCTTTAGTACACCCAGGACTAAGCTCTTTGGCGGGATCCAACTCATTTGCCTTTCCCACTAACGACCTGTGATATAGCTAAACTACACATTTAACAGATCTCTAGTAGCCACACAGCTAAACATGAGATACTAATAGGCTGGAGGGTGCAGCAACGGTGATAACAGGTTTGGCCAGAGCTGCACAAAAACGTGTACCAGTCCTAGCATCTCTCGATTGCTACCACATCTAAAGGGCGGGGATTACAACGATTATCTGGGATGGCAAGGGGCACCAGCAGCCTCACATGGAAAATAGGTATTGCCTTCCGCAGATAGAAAGGCTGAGGGTGGTTCACTGTAAGCCTTGTTGGATAGGGGGATGTAAATTTCTGTATGAGGGAGAATAAACTTCTAGAAGCATTAGCATTTACAAGTTTCCATTGCTTTGCAAAAAGCCATTTGCGACTGAAATACATTATTTAAAGCCGAAAGATTTTGTCAAGTTTATCTCATGCATTTTGCAGAAGCAGCGACCTAGAGCTGTCCCCTGAAACGCGCGCACCAGCTCTCCGCGCTTGTCTCCAACATCATAGAAACCTCGGAGGGGACACGCAGCGCGCTTTGGCAGACCCAGTGCCTCCCTGTTCCTCAAAAGAGGGAGCAGTTCCTTTCTTACGTGGTGGTGGTGGGTGGGGTGGCGGTCCGGACCCGACCGTCCGTAGTAGGCAGGCTGCAGCACACTGTCTGTGGCACAGTCACTAGTCAGACTCTAGAGACTCCCTCAGCACTTACGTCTGCTGCTCTGTAGCGCCTAGGGGACGAACCGCGGGGGCAGTATGCAATCTCTGACTTCACTTGCTTAAGCCAACAGTTGGGCACGTTTCTTCCACGCAATGCTTTGCAACCATTTACCAATCGTTTGGCCAGCAGCATACTACATCGATTACAGGGCCGTTTTTTTTTTACATTACATACCCAGGCTGCAGCAAATCTCGGCTGTGTGTGCATTCCAGTCTCACCACCACAATCGCTGAGTGTGCGCGTGACAACATGGCAGCATGCATGTCACATTAAAGAATGCATTATCAATCATTATTATGCCAGGCTTATCATCAGTGCTAGTGGCGGCACAGGAAAAAACGTACGTGGTCGTGGTGGGTGGTGTGGCGGTCCGGACCCGTACAGTCTGTGGCACAGTCTAGAGACTCCCTCAGCTCGCACTTACACACAACCAACGACGACGAACTGGAGACTGACTCGAGTGGAATGAACAGACAGACTGGCTGCTGGTGGTCACTCTCTCTACTCACTGGTCTTGTTGTGACTAGACTCTTCGTTCGTTCGTGATTCTCTGTACTTTACTACTTTCACTTTCTTTTGTGCCAGGCAGCAGTGCACCACGCACGGTGACGTGCCAGACAGCGTAGAAATGGCCAATCACCTCGACATGGGCTGGAATTAGCCATATGGTGATTGGCCATACAGTGCGGTCCCTAAGCAGAGCAGCCAACAGCCAAGCGCGCCACCATCCTGCTGCAGCAGCCAATCCTGGCGCAGTGTTAACAGCAACACTGCGCCAGGATTGGGCTACGAGCAGGCTACTATCTGCCCATTAGGAGACGGGGGCCCAGGGTCCCTGCCTGGCAGTCCCTGTGTCTCGAGTACCATAGAAGGGGGGGGGGGGGTGGGGGGGGAAGGAAGGTCTACTACTCTGCGCATGCGCGGGCAAGTAGAAATTTGTAAGGCTCCTGGATTCCACATGCGCATTGTTGCGCTGTCTACTCGGAGTCTCCGACTGCTCTGTTGTGCGCTGCCTCCTGTCACTCTCTCCCGTAGCCCCGCCCCCCACGGCCCACTTCCTATACGATGCCCGATTCTGTCGGGCTTTTCCGGGCAGGTAGCGCGCAGTGCGCTAGATGATTTATTTATCAGGACATCGATGCATTTTTAAAAAAGCCTTTAAATGCATTTGTGGCGTGTGGGGTCGTCCATGGCTAGTGGGGCAACGCCCCAACGCCCCCAATAGACGCACCGCTCCCTGTAGGTGCTCAGACTGCAAGATCCAGCCCCACACGCTCCGTTTTAGTTGCCGCTGGAGTGGGCTCCCGGTAGGCGGGTCGGTGGACACGCTCCAGCCCCACATGCGGGGCGAGCTCCTGTTCTTTCGCCGCCGGGGTGGGCTACCAGTAGGCAGCAGGTAAACACGCTTCAGCCCTCCACACACACGGGCGAGCTCCAGGCGGGCCACACGGCGGACGTGTTACCGAGTTAGCCGCCCGATGCGCACACATGTGAGCTCAAAGCCCTCATCGCCAGATGTAGTGTCCCTCGTGGAATGAACACACGGACACTGGTCACACTTCTCAGCTTCTTTATTTGGCTCCTTCCTCGTCCTGGGCTAACGGCTAACTACCGTTCCTAGTCCCCAGCTCCTCCCTTTCCGCCCGCCCTCGTCCCCCCGGGGCAGGTCCTAGTGACAACCTTGTATGGACATCATTGCAGGGGCCATCCTTAAAAAGAGTTATTTTCTCTCTGGATTTCCCTTCTCTTTTTGAAACTTAGGAGCAGCAACATTGTTGTGGTGTCAACAGGGCTTTAATTGGAAGCTTTTTCAATATTACATACAAGCCATAGTTGCTACTTATTTATGTTATGCAACTAACAACCATTGACAAAGCCAATAGTCATGACTTGTAGGTATGATGTTACTTGTTGTATCATATATCTGGATGCAAAGACAGAAACCGCAAAATACAAATTGGGCGGCACACTATACTAAGGGCATGTTTTTAGCTTACCAGTGTTTAAGCCCCGCCCTTAATTGCACTAGCCACGCCCCCTTGCTTCGTTCCACCACAGGCCCAGAGTCAAACAGCAGCCGCTGTCCCCCGTGAGTGAGACTTCCACTAATTGGATGCAGGCCCTGCGTTTGTGCCGGAAGTGTTTCTCTATATCTACCATGTCAGAGAATGCGCAAATACACCAGATACGATGCTCAAGAAACCGCCCACAGAGGAATTATACCATGATCTATGCAATGCTGCACTCGTGTGGCAGTAATGTGGAACTGCCAGTGGTGAAAACAGTTGACACCAGTAATGGGTCCGATTCCCAAAACTAGTCTTCACTAAGCACTGGCAGAGGTTCTGTGCGAGGGTGTCTATTTGCTACCGGTGCTTGAAATTGAAAAATAGAAGTGTAGGTACGATGTACCAAAGTACCTGCTTGTTTCTGAGAAGTGCCGGTACTCTCCAATTATTACCTCACTCTTAAGAAGTGCAAGTACTCCCCCTCTCTTTACACTTTACAGAAGCGGAACGTCGTGTGGCTTTTTTTTCTCATTCGTATTTCTCTAGCGTGGAATTGTGCACATGGTATAATTCCAGAATTCGGGAATCTGGCGCCTCTACTCTCCATGCTACTGGAGTCAAGTTAGCCTGGCTGATGAGGGGTGAAACCCCGAATCCGGTCCTAGGATGCAGGGAGGACCTGACCTGGCAGTTCTGCCTGCACTGTTCCCATGGGTAGCAGGGTCAAGACTGATTGGGATATGGCTGGGTCTGAACTTGAATGGCATGGGGAGCAAAAAAAACGATGGGGTTAGGCCCTGATCTCTGTACTGGGTTGAATGTTTGACATTGTGCAACATTCTGTCCATCAATTGTTCATTTTGCATTTGTCTCTGTCCAAATGTATATTTTATCAAAAGTTTTTCTCTCCCTGATGAAAATGTTCTCCTCTGGAGAAAGCATTCTCCCATCACATCCTGAAGTTTGGGGTGTTCTGTTCCCCGTCCCACCTTGGAAAGGGATGGAGTCCAGCCCTTGAAACATCACTTGCTTGAGATTTACTCTTCTGCAAAAACATGACAGGAGTGTAGGGCAAGAATAAAAGGATTTACAAGTGCAAGATATTTTTGAGGATGACTTGGTGGCAGATTTTATTGCTTCTCCATGCCGTCAGGCGAATGGGACTTTGACAACAAAAAAAAAAAGAAAATATATCAGGATAAGTGATCTAAATTATGTAACCTCAAATGTATCTAAATGGCCTTTCATCCAGCCATAATGATGGAGTTCCTTAGGGCCTAGCATCTCAATAAAACCAGGCTACCAGATATTTTTATTATTTAATTATTTTGGCATTTATAGAAAGCACAGCTACTCCCAACGGGGGTGTCACGACACTAGAGCAGACGACAGAAAGAAGGTGACAGAAGGGATTAGAGGTTGGTAAACATCCAGGTCTTTAAAGCACGTCGAAAGATGGCTTCTGACTCGACAGAACGCAGAGAGAGTGGCAGGGCATTCCAAGTCTTGGCTGAGATTACTGCAAACGCTCTGCCACCCATTCCAGACCTGCAAAAGTGTGGGGGGGGGAGGGGGTAGCCAGAAGACGTAGATGGTTGGATCTGAGGGTCCGGCTATGTTGATAGTGCTTGAGTCGAGCTCTCAAATAAGCGGGCCCACAGCCTTGGTCACTCTAAATGCCAGAACAAGAGCCTTGAATTTGATCCTCTTGATCACTGGGAGCCAATGGAGCTTCCTCAGATGGGGGATGATCGAGTGTTGATAAGGAATTTTGCATATCACTCTGGCCTCTGCGTTTTGAATAATCTGTAGGCGTCTGATCTGATATGCTGGTGCCAAGAGATGGAGGCTTTTAGCGTAGTCTAGGTGTAGGTGATTAAGGTGTGGATTATGGTGCGGCGGGATTCCAAAGGGAGAAAGTGAAGGAATTTGTGAAGCATATGGAGTTTTCCAAAGCAAGAGGAGGACACTTGTCTCATTTGGATAACGCAGGACAAATCATTGTCAAGCTGTCTCCCTTTATGAGCTCTGGAGTCATCCACAGTCTTCAAAGCTCACCACACCTCAGCTTAGAAACCAGAATATTTAAGACCTGGAAAGCCGTCTTTGAAGCCTTCTTCAAAGCTGTTTCCAGGGAGCACCCGACTGGCAGAGTCTTTAATGTCCTTTCGCGGAAAAAAACCAGTGACAAATTTCCTTTTTTGAGCTTCTTCTACTCTAAGGTTATCGCAGATTTCTGGCTAGTCATTTCCCTACTCATGAATGCTCTGCTCTTTTTTGCCCTTGTTGTTTTCCCAGCCCCTCCAGCTTCCTGTCCCTTCCTTCTCTCCTTCAACCTCTTCTACACACAACATTCTCCACCTTGGTTGCAGCTCCAGTGGCGACCGAGGCCACCGTTCTTGCTGATCGCCCCTTGTTCTCTTAGGTTGGATGATGCTCGACTCCTGGGCCTTTCTTCCTCACCCCATATATCTAGATTGTGGCTTTGACTTCCACTAGTTCTATGTACAGTGCACCAAGCGCGCAACACCAATCGGGCTCAAAGGGCTTCAGCCCCACCACTCCCCACCCACCCCTATTGTGTGAGACAGCTTCCCGGGCGCACACACACAGCCACACCTGAATATTTAGCAGGTCTTTAAAAGACCATTTGCTTGTTAACGAGGCTTTGTTGTTTTTTTCACCCCTTCTTAGAGCCCCTTCATCTCCACTCTGCCTATTGCTGGAAGAATTACCTCCCACCCCCGGAATCTTTTTTTAGGCCTACCCGAAATATGGTTTTAGTTGCACCTCTGCAGTGCACCCAACTAAAGATTCAACACCCAAATGGAAACGCACCTGGCCTTCAATGGACTGTCGCCTTTGCGGACAAGATGACGAATCAGTGCTCCACCTACTTTGTATTTGCCCGGCACTGTTATCAGAACGGAAAAGACTGCTGCGGCCGTTATTGAAAAAAGAACTGATAAGGACATGCAGGTCCGCAGTAATAAAATGTCTAGGAGGGTCAACAGTGCATTTGGCATGCAAATCATTAAAGCTTTTGAATCTAGCTGCAAAAGCGTTTGAAAAGAAAGACACAGAACTTGATTCAGAAAACACTTAGACATTTACTTCAAAGCAAATATACAAGAACCAGATCCCGCAAGGTTGAACAACTCCATAAGACTAAAAGGCACAATTTGCACAGTTTTTCTTTTCTTTCCTTCGTCTTACTGATTACAATGTTTTAAAGGGAAAGTCTACTAATTAACTAGTATTCAGACATGAATTTTAAGTCTCAAGTGTTTGTGTTTTTAGCGGTCAACCATCTTTGTATGATTTAAACCAAATCAAATAAAGTAATTTTTTACTGTTACTGTTACTTCTGCTGTCATATGGTTACTGCGTTTCTATATATTGTGTTAAGTTAGCATGAGTTTATTAAATGTTTAAACGACATATTTTCCTCCGGCTTCAGTTTGCACACGACACCTAATTGTTATTGTAGCTTTCAACCTAGACGAAAGATGTGATTTATTTGAGAATAATATGTTATTGCTCTGATATCAGTTCTGCTTGGTACACTTGGTACAACTGTCTGCACACTGAGAACTGCACCCTCTAAGAATAACCTAACACAAGGTTGCTGAAGGCCTGATCCTCGCACCACATTAGACATAACACAAATAATGTTGCTGCCAACATTGGGCTCTACGCGGGTTTAAGATAGAGTTACAGGGAATTAATCAACACACTTGATGCTTCGCATGCAGAGAGCTGGTAGCTGTTGATGTGATCTTCTCCTACTGACCATTGGAGGTATGGGCCCGCCCTGCTAAAAACCCAAATGCGACCTTCTTAGATATAATATAGTATGCTAAATAGGGTGCGCGAAATATAGGTGATGCAAATTTCTATAGATTTTGCATTATAATATGCTATCACCGTTCGCTTACTACGTACTAGTGACTATGCTGATAACTCTGATTTTTATAATATGTATGTTGATATTATATAAGATACTGCGTTTGAGAACCTTGCATTGAAAAATAAATATTTCAAACTTGCACGTGTGTTCTTTGGCTCCCAGTTTTTGTTTGAAATGATTATAGAGCGAAAGAGTGTTCATGTGTTCCACGATACCTGAGGCTATGCATAATCAATGTGTACATACAGAAAGGGAAATTAAAAGAGTATAACGTGGAGCTGGATTGCTTAAAGAAGGATTTGGAAGGATTGTATGACATATATCCTAAAGATGTGCTCGTAATACTGGGCGATTTCAATCATAGATTAAACCCCCATAAAATTGACTCATGGCAGAGTGACGTGCTAAGAGCCTATAACATAGAATTTGCAAATTTCTCTTACAGTGATAGCTCTACCCAAGATGTAAAGCTTGGGCAGCTATTGGGAGCTATGGGCCTGATCTGTGCTAACGGAAGGAAAGAAACGGATCGACCCGCTAAACGTACTTTTAAGATAGGGCAGCAGTTGTGCCCCATAGATTATGTATTTATTCAGGCTTGGTGCTTCTACTTAATAAACCACTTTGAAGTACTTGGGGTGGAGGGTAGTGACCATTTCCCACTGCTGATGGAACTACGGATAAACAGGGACCCGCCGAGACAGAGGGTGCTACAAATTGACGTGGATTACCCAAAGCGGCTTACAACCCGGATTAGTGAGGAATTTCTAAAGAAACTGAGAGCTCTCCAATTATTAGTTGGGTTAGAAAACCCCCTACCAGGGGAGGCTTTATCCTGGTATGAGGATACAATAAGGCAAATGGTGGAATGCCTTAGGATAAAAATCAAACAGGGAAAGTATGAGAAAAAAAGCAGAGTTAGGGCTCCCCCAACTAATAACCCTTGGTTTGATGATGAATGTCGGTATTTAAAGGCTGTTATCAGGAAACACGAAAGAGGCCTTAGGGGTAATAATAATGATATTTCATCATCAGAACTAAAAAACCTAAGATTAAAATATAAGACGACCATTAGAGATAAAAAAAGGTCATTTAAGGAAAAATGTTGGATGAGCTTACTCGAGACTATTGAAGAAAAAAATGTTAAAGGATTCTGGAAACTGATTAAGGAATGCACGGGTGAGGTGGCGGGATCCATGCTGTGCTCCGTCCCAGAGGCCAAGTGGGTAGCCTATCTAGGGGAAATATATGGTAAGTGGCAGAGCAAAGGGGAAATAATCTCATCAAGCTGGCCAGAAGTGAGGGATGACATACTAGTGCATTTCACCTCAGGAAATATTAGGAATGTAATAGCTGGCTTAAACCTAACCCGAGCGGCCGGACCAGACAATTTACCAGTAATTATCATAAAAACTAACTCAGAATGGTGGGCTGAGTTTTTTTTCAAATATGTTTCAGGGGATATTAAAGACTGGTATCATGCCAGAAAGTTGGAAAGGGGCAATCATTAGACCTGTTCATAAAAAAGGTGATGTAAATTCCCCAAAAAATTACCGCCTAATAAATCTCCTCGATATTGGGGAAAAGGTATTCTCCAAGGTAATCCTAGGCCTGCTAAAGGATTGGGCAGAGGATAACCAGTTAGTATCCCCAGAACAGGGTGGGTTCAAAGAAGGGCATTCGACGGTGGACCACTGCTTTGCTCTCTGGGCCATCGCGCGGAAGTCGATAGAACAGAGGGGTAATTTATTCTGCTGTTTTGTGGACTTCCGCGCGGCTTTCGATCTTGTGGGTAGGGAACAGTTATGGGCATCCTTGGAAGGATATAATCTACACGGAGACCTTTTGGCCATTATAAAAGCCTTACACACAGAAAACTGGGCCCAGATAATCTTGGACGAGGAGGGTGGATTGTCTGGGAAGATCCAGATTGGAAATGGCTTGAGGCAGGGTTGCGTACTCGCCCCACTGCTTTTTTCTCTGTTTTTGGCCGACCTACCAGCAAAACTAAGTGAGGTTAAAGGGGCGAGTCCAAAATTGGGAGGAAATCATGTTTCGTGCCTACTATACGCGGACGATTTAGTGATTATGGACCTGACACAGATAGGCCTCCAGAGGAAATTAAACATGTTCAATGAATACTGCCGGAATAAAAAGTTAACAGTGAACATGGATAAAACTAAAATTTTATGCTTCGGTAGGAGTAAAACTAGCTTCCTGTGGTATCTGGATACAAAGCCACTCGAAAGGGTGAACGAATACAGATACCTGGGAATCTGGTTTAAGAGTGACCTTAAATGGTATACCCATCTGGAGGCTCTCAAAATGAGGGCATCTGCCTCTGTGAAGGGGCTAAAAAGATTTAATAGTGTGTACGGGGAAAATTCAGATAGGCCGGTCATAAAAGCCTACTAGCAATGGTCCCCCCCCCAATTCCTGTATGGGGCAGAAGTGCTCTATTTAAGTGGGAAAAAAGGGTGGGATAAAGAGGAGGGAAATATTTTTAAAAACCTGTTCTCTTTGCCTAAATCTTCTATGGTACATGCTGCAAGACTGGAGCTGGGAATTACCTCCTGGGCAGTAACTGCCTGTATGGCACTAATCCGCTTTTGGCAGCGCCTAGGGTCTGGAGAGCACTTAAAAATTTCACAGTGGTGTAAAAGGGAAATTGTTGCTAGCGAACTGACCTGGGCGAAAGAAACAAGAGCCACACTAAGTGAAGCCTATGGTGTGTTGGGTTTAAAATTATGCCCGGAACTGAGTCATCCACATGTAGCTAGGAAGGAACTGAGGTCACTGGGAGCCGAGACGTCCCGCACATATGATAGAGAGTATCTCTCACAGAAAGTTTCGGTGTCATATATGACCCTGGCCTGGGAACTTAACCAACAGTACCCCTATTTAGACAGATTGCCCAGCTACCGCCTAAGACGTGAGGTCCTAAAAGTGCGAATGGGGATAAACCCCTGCTATGGGAACAAGGAAGCCAACAATTTTATGTTGAATAATAATGGAACCTGTACTTGCGGGTTGGGTACCCACTGCGATATTGTACACATTTTACTAGATTGTATGATGTTTTTAGATTTACGAAAAGAAATTTTATGTCCGATTTTTAAAAAATACAGGATCAGAAATAGGATGCAAGCTGCTAGCTTTATAGCTGAAATGAGGTATCTAGATATTGCTTGTGCTATGGGGAAATTTTTGTGTAAAGTCAAGTTGTTTCTAAAGTGTTCAGAGTAAATATCTTAGGCGGCGCTCATGGGGGGAGGATGAGCCTGTACATGTAAAGGTTAACGTTGTGATTTGGAACCTTTGGAATTGATTTGATGCTGATGGAAATTACCTGACTTAATTACCCCTAGGGGTATTTTTGTATTTAGTACGAAGGAATGTACTATTTTACGGGAAGTACAAATGCCATGTTTTTAATATGATCTTGTTCAAGTTTTAACAGTAATTTTATGTATAGGGTATACTTTTAAGGTTGTAATTAACCAAATAAAGTTTTCTTACTGACTGACTGACTGACCTGAGGTTCCCTAAGTTCATGTTCTGGATTGTCTAAGTCATTGGGAAGTTGTTATGACCAATGAGACTCTGTGCACAGTTCTGTGGGAAGTCGCGGTGTCAGTGATTAGAGCGCTTGTTCATTACACTAGCCGTAATGTTCAGGACGTGGCCCCTAGGGGTGCGCAGCTTCGAGCAGAACAGGATGGTTTGAAAATCAGTCCTGTCATGGTGAATTCCGTAATGGGCAAAAAGCCCAGGATAAGGATTATTTTCCTTTCTGGCTTGCCGAGAAATTCGACCAGCTGGAGGCTGTGTTTCCTAATACGAATCCTGGTGAAAAACACAGGATTCTTACACTTAGTTTACCGAAAGATTTGGCACCTGAACTTGTTGACTGTGAGACCTGCGGTAAGACTTTTGCAGCGGTCTATTCGAGGTGCTATGGCACCCCGTCTGTGACAAACCTGTCTGCGGTCCTTAAACGTGTTCAAGATGATCACGGACCGGAGTCGGCGGATGAGTTGGGTATGCGCCTGTGTGGCACCTTTGATATAGTTTGCGATCTGATCCTTGCGAATGTCAAGGGGGATGCAGTGAACTTTCAGGTGGCTAACGCTTTGGCGTTAATTCCCAAGGCCGAGAAACCCCGTCAGTTAGCAAGGATAATTGTGACGGCTTATAAAACGGTTGGCCGCAATGCAAAGGGTCTTAAGACTTTTTCTGATAAAGAGAAAAAGCAGCCACAGGGTCAGTCTTCGGACACTAGTGGTCAACCTAAGTCCAAGAAACAGAATTGGCCTAAAAAGCAGAATCAGGGTAAGCAACAACAAACACAAGTTTCTACTCCTGCGTCTCCGTTGCCTGCGCATTCGGATAGAGTTTATGATTTGCGCGATCGCGCGATGATTAAATCACCTGAAAGGTTTCAGGCTTCTGATCAACGCTCTCCTCGTTCCTTTCAGGACTCATCGGCTCCGTCAACCGGTGGTGGAGGGGGCGGCAGGGGCCGGGGTGGCCAGCAAGGACAAGGTCAGCCCCGCCCGCGTAACGGTGGAGATCAGCAGGAAGGCGCTACGCCCAAGAAACCACAGTTTGTCACGAAGAAAGTCGCCGCCCTGACAGCGCATCGATATGCCCCAGATAGTGAGAACGCGGCTTCGGAATCTGACTTGGGCTCTGACCTTGCTGGACAGCGCGGCGGAGATTACCATAGTGAGAGAGGCCCTCCGTCCACTGTTGAAGGCGACAGCGACTGACACTTATGTTGTAATTGAAACTGCTGATACGCATGTTGCTCCCCCTGAACGTCTTTTTGAAATTGTCCTGTTAATCGAAGGTGACATGCAGTAAACTGTAAAAGGGGTATTTTGGGAAAATCTTTCGTCTACATATGACATTTTGCTTTCGGAGGCTGACTGGCCCCCGCCTTTTGTTCTCGCAGCTCCGCGAGGGGAGGAGGTGATCCTCCCCAGTTTCGCGCACACTGTATCGAGAGTGGAGGCGCTGCATTTTGCAGAAGAGTGGGCTCTGGCGCTTGCACCGGCTGTGTACCGCAATCAGTGTGGCTGGGATAAATTGTCTCCAAGCCACGAGATTCCTTTACGGTCTCAGCCGCAGCCTCAACCTCAATATCCCATACGGCGTGAAGCCAAAGCTTCTGTCGCAGCTATCCTTGAACAATTGGAATATCAAGGTGTAATTGAAACGTGTGTGTCACTGATGAATAAAGCCCTTTTTACTGTAAACAAGCCGGAAGGCTCATATCGTTTGGTTTTGGATTATAGGCATTTAAACTCGCATTGCCGTAACTGCGCAGTACAGAATACTCATGGCTCTGCTTTAGTGATTAGTCTTGAGCGTAAACGGTTCAAAACCACGCTTGACATTTCCAATGGTTTTTATGCCCATAGATTAGATGGTCTAAGTTCTCAATGGACCAGCTTTACATGCGGCGGTGTGCACAAAATGTTTCGGCGTCTCCCGATGGGCTATAAGAATAGTCCAGGAGTATTCTCCGCCCGCATAGTCTCTCTTTTGGAGGGCTTCGACCCAGTTGCTTGTTCGTATGTGGATGACATTTATCTCACAGAGGACGATTTTTGGGAGCATCTGTGTCGAGTAAATAGCATAATTTGTAACTTTGCAGTCATAGGTTACAAGTTTAACTTTGCAAAGTCGCACATTGCAGAGTACACAGTGTTGTTTCTCGGCTACGAGCTTAACAACGAGGGAAAGGGGTTGGCACCTCACTTCCTGGAGAAATGCGCACAGTTGCGCTCTCCGACAACACTGAAAAAATTGCAATCTTTGCTGGGTTTTTTGAATTTCGGGGGGACTTACATTCCGGAATATGCCCAGCGTATCAAGCCTTTGTATGCTTTGATACAACCATCTTTTTCCAAATCATGCTGGCTGCCTGAGCATTCAGCCATTCTGCAGTCTTTGCAGGCTGATTTGCTCGCTTCTGAATACTTACAGACTCGTGATAACCAGACCAACCTGGTGATAAGAATTATCCCTGGGGCGGTGGGTTTCACGTACCTGACTTTTAATGAAGGGGATACAGTACCTATTGCTTACAAGTCCCACTTGTACACTTCGGCTGAACTGCGTTTTTCCACTGTGGAGAAAGTTTTAATGGCTGGGCAGATGGCAATTCTTAAAGAACGTGCCCTGTCACAAGGAAAACGCATGTTGGTTGTTACCCCGTGTCCTGCCTTAGAGGCAGTTACGAAAGCCAGTGTACCAAATTCCAAAGCTTTGCACCCTCGGTGGATTCAGTGGGCTGCATCCTTGACATCGCAGGATGTCACGTTTATTTTTGACGCCACTTTACGGTCGCAGGAGTATTTACAATATGAATTTGTTCATCCTGCTCCTTTAGCAATGCGGCCGTTGGAGGATTTCCATTGCATCATTTACACTGATGGTTCGGCGCATGTTGCGCATGGCTCTAAACATGCCTACGTTTCTGCATGCGCCATTGTGGTCGGTGCCATGGTAAACGATGAGTTCAAGTCCAGTGTTGTGCATACACAGACACTTGGGGACTGCACCGTACAATTAGCAGAGCTTCGTGCTCTGATGCTTGCATTGGAGTATGCTGATCCTGGTGTGACAACTTTGATCGTAAGTGACTCTTACTACTGTGTCCAGTCTTACAATGAAAACTTGTTCTTTTGGATTCAGAATGAATTTCGTGATTCCAAAGGTAGCACAATAAAACATAAAATGATCTGGGTCCGAGTGGCGGAACTTAAAGAGAAATTGCCACTCGTGTTTGTGATTCATACTCTCGGCCATCAGCGCGTGGGGGTCCACGCTGTTGGTAATTCGCTTGCTGATGAAGCAGCGAAGTCAGCGGTATCAAAATACTTAGTTGCAGCAGTCACGAGGTCCAAAAGCAAGATAGATGATGACATCTTGGCAGCTGTTGCTGCCACCGAGAAGGGAGGTAAATATCCTACGGGGTTCCCTTCGAAGTACACATACCACTTAAGTCCCGATAAGGTTCCTTATGTGAAAATTCCTGATGTTGGTGAACGTTTAATTCCCAACTCGGATCGCAGGGCAGCTTTGATTACAGCGGCTCACGAAGGTGTGGCGTCTGCGCATGCGGGCGTCTCAGCCACTGTAACTCAGCTACAACAAAGGTTCTGGTGGCGGGGACTGTACAAACAGACGCGCAATTATGTCCTTCAATGTGACATTTGCCAGCAGATTAAACCTTCAACTGCTGCGCGTCCGCCTCAGACACAGTTGTACATCTCTAATAAACCGCTTGGATGCGTTTATTTGGATCACTGCGGTCCATTTTCTTCTGATACTGCATACAAGTACATCTTGGTAGCAGTTGATTCATGCACACGCTTTGTGTGGGTATTGCCACATCGGAGCGCTGATTCACGGACTGTCATCAAGGATTTGCGAGTCTTTATAGGGATTTTTGCCTGTGGTACCTTCCATTCGGATCAGGGTCCGGCTTTCGCCTCTAAGGCGTATAAGGATGCTATGGTTTCGTTGGGGGTCCAAGTCAAGTTTTCGAGTCCGTACAGACCCGAGGGTAATAGCGTAGTGGAACTAATGAACCGTGACTTAAAGCAATCTTTGACAGCTCGAGTTATAGGCACTGGCAGAAACTGGTTGGCCCACCTCAATGGCGTGCAGCGTGCGCTTAATAATCTCCCTAGAAGGTCTCTGGGTGGGCGGACCCCGTACAAAATGCTCTTTGGTATCAAGATGTATGTACCTGACCTCGACGGTCTAGACTGCAAGGCCCAGGCCACGGCCTTTGACGTAGTTGAACATTGCAATGTTTTACAGGATCTACAAAAGACCAGAGACAGTCTAGCTAAGGAACATTTGCCCTCCACATCGGATGATGCGTTGCAGATCCCGGTAGTTGGCTGGCTACCCCAAGTTGGAGAACTGGTTCGAGAGAAGATCGATAACAAGAAATAGTTCGGTCCCAAATATCGTGCACCGGTTTGAGTTCTTGGAGTGAAGGGCACAAGAACAGTCATTTTACCACCACTTCCAGGTCGTAAGGAAAACAGATTTATTTCTATAGACAATGTCAAGACACACAGGGTGGCCGATTCTTCATAGCATGACACCGGCTGTTTCCTGTCCTACCATGGTGAGGCATTCTGTGCTGGCTATTACTTCTGGTGCAGAACCGGAGGTGTCCCTCGAGATGCCTGCTGTTTCCAGTCCTTTATTAAATACTATTCCTGTTACTTACATTGATGAGCTGAACTACACCTATCCTGCTGATTTATCAATGCCTGATTTGCAGACTCGTTTGGCCGACCAGTCCAGATTCTCTTTTGACTCTGTTTCGGAACTTTCAAAGAAACCCTCAACTATTGCGAAATATGCCACTTTGTTTAAAAAACATTTTTTAATTCCCCTTGGACATATGTTTGGTTGATTCTATTTTCATTTTATCTTTTTATGTCAATTGGTTTTGTGTTTTATTTTTTCCGCCTGATCGATGGTCATTATGTCAAAGAAAGAACAGGAATTCGGTACCTTAATGGAACATTGGCCCCTCTTTCCTCCTCACATTCAGCACACAGACTGAAACGAGAATTGAATACAGTCAACATTACTGCTTGGCCTGTCCTTGATGGGATTGTGTGGGATGCGGTTAGATTTCAAATACATTATGGTAATCATTTTCTCCATAAGACGAATTCCAGGAGGGTTGCTGTGAATTACACGCAGTGGGAACACTGCCCAGCTCCATTAATAGGAAGCTCCAGTACATTTCTGAAAAAATACAGTTATTTTACAGATTTTAATCAATCGAATCCTGAGTCATTTTACTTCAGAATGACACAAAAGTCCATGTCCAAAGTTAGACTTACCGATACAAAGTTGCTGTATTCGAAGTCCTTTCTAGACAAATTGGCTGTAGATGGCTACGAGTTCTGGAAGGGAATAATTGACCTTAAATCGGTTTGGGGTACCAAAGATTGGCAGGTACAAGGCACTGAGGCTTTGCACCGTGCATGTCTCATCCCGAATCACATGTTGTTTCTTAATTCTACTATTTCCCAAACAACATGCTTTGGATTGGCTACTTCTAAAAAATTAAATACACCAATTATCCCCGAATTAGAAGAATATTCAGGTTGAGGTAATTTTTCTGATTTGTCTATTCGTGAGATACAGTCTCTAATACACAATTCGTCCTTTAATGTATCCAGTTTGGATCCAAAGGGTTGGCTGTTGTGGCAAAGAAGTGCTGATTCTTGCCAACGTAGTTTTTTGGGGTTGGTTGAAGGGTTCACACAAGTTAGACCAGATCCCTGTTTTGAAACTGATTATACTGTCACCACTTACTCTGTGGGGAAACTGCGTCAGAATTGGTTACAACATTCCACGTTAGCTGCAGTTAAACTACATCTGTCTCAGTTGACTGAAAATGTGGATTTAAATGATTTCATAAAAGGCCCGGCTAAGGGTAGATCTAAACGGTGGATTTATGCAGTTTACAATGAAATTTGGAAAGTTTCTCAAATTGAGGCTGCTAAGCGCCTAAGGGCAATTGACCAAGCAAATTTAGAAAAATTACTTGGAGTTGTCGATAACAGTATTAACATGCTTTCTTCCCGAATTTACACGTTGAACAATATTGTCTCTTCTGTTGTTGACATTGTGCATGATGAAGAGTCAGTATTATATCATGGTCAAAATCAATTGCGTTCTGTTATGCAGTTTGCATGGACACTACAGACTCTGAAAGCTGGTTGAGTGACTTGGAGTTACATGAACGTCTCGTCACTATTTGACCCATTTAATTTGACTGACATTAGCGCATGCTTTCCATGCGAGATGCATCATTTTCTATGTTACACATTGAAAAATTAGAATCTTTGCCCTTTTCTGTATCTGAGGCGGCTGCTGCTACATGGCTTATCCATGGTATTATTACCTTACCCTTTGCTCTGCATAAATTTACAAATTGTATGCGATATATTGCTATAGGGCGATATGAACCACTAGGCAGTGCTTTCCTACATGAGACATGGTCTTTACCATACACATACAGATGTCTGAAGGAAGGGTAGGAAGTGAATCTGAATGGTGAAGAATGCACACAGTCGCCTAACCGTTCACTGATATGCAGGCACATCCAGTTGCATGGTTCTTGTAATCAGGACTGGCCTAATTTAGCCTGTGTTTTGAAAGGCACACCGGTTCCTGCAATAGTTCCCACATTCACTTTATTGACTAACAGTAGTTATTTACTTTTGAATAACGAGGAGTGTTGTGGGTTAATGGTCGGTATCGCCTATGTGGTGACTGTATCAGAACGTGTGGTGTGTTGCAAGAACGTGTTATATCCACCCACGCATGGGAATTCAGATGTTTCCATCTGGCCGCGCATCCCAACCTTGAGAGCGGAGTTCAATGGTTTGAGCCGAATAAGAGCCCTTTTGTCTCAAAAAGAAGTGGCCCTGAGCTCGGCCCGTGAAACTTATGTCCTTCACATAGCTAACACACGCACAGAGGTGCAGGCACTTTTAAATACTGACTTGCCATTTCATTTCTGCGAGCTGGTTCATCAAATCTTTAATGCCTCCTCGACGTCTGGACTCGCACATTTTTTTAAATTGGTTAGCAGTGGTCTCGTGACTACGTTTGAAAAAGTATTTGGTATTATCCCTGCGTTCTTTCATTCTATATTCGCAAGTTTGTTTGGCGGATTCCCTGTTTTGCTGGCTTTGGCTGCAGGCGTTTTGGTGATATTTTGCTTTATAAAACATGGATGCCCATCCTGCGCAAGGAGCCGCTCAGCCCCTTCTGACACTGTTTCGCAACCGGATGCTTAATTACTATGGCACCTTGCCGCTTGCGACTTTAAGCACGGCTTTTGGATTATCATTTCGATTTTCCTATTTCACATGTGTCCAGCCTGTGTTTCATTGCCTGAGCTGTGATTTCGACTGGGCCATTGATTTGTATCTCTGCTTGACGACTTCTCCTGACGACGATTTTGATCAGCTGATGAGCCCCGTAGTTGCTCACGAGTTGGTTTGTTCTGGCGAAAGGGTTATGGCAGCGATGCATGGACTAATGGGTCAGTGGGACATACCCGCAGCGGCGCATGACTTTCTGGCACATAGCGTTCTCGAGAACCCACTGAGTTGTCCTCTGATGTTGCTAGAGGATTCGGTGCTGGAGGAGCACGTATGTTCTTTCCCATTGCTTAATTGGATGGCTGAGCTGTTTTCGGATGATGACAGTGATTTCATGTTGGAAGCTGTGGCTACCTATTTTGCATATTCTATCAACCCATGAGTGGCTTTGGAGACTTTCATTATGGCACGTGACTTTTTAGTAATTCTGAATGGTGCCTTTTCTGTTACGAACATTCAACATTTATATGTTCTGGGCCTATGATTTTATTCTTGGCCTCCAGTTCAAGTTTTTTTATATTTTTGTGTGGCCACTATAGGCATTCATACATATTTTGGATTATTGATTTTTATATACATTTACATACATTTAGCGTGGCTCAATATTGTTGAACTCTGCTTTCATGTTTTGCCTTTCTTATAGTATTGGCTTGTTTTTTTTCCCTTTTTTGACCGTCCTCGGATCATTGGGGGGGTGTCATATGGTTACTGCGTTTCTATATATTGTGTTAAGTTAGCATGAGTTTATTAAATGTTTAAACAACATATTTTCCTTCGGCTTCAGTTTGCACACGACACCTAATTGTTATTGTAGCTTTCAACCTAGACGAAAGATGTGATTTATTTGAGAATAATATGTTATTGCTCTGATATCATTTGTGCTTGGTACACTTGGTACAACTGTCTGCACACTGAGAACTGCACCCTCTAAGAATAACCTAACACAAGGTTGCTGAAGGCCTGATCCTCGCACCACATTAGACATAACACAAATAATGTTGCTGCCAACATTGGGCTCTACGCGGGTTTAAGATAGAGTTACAGGGAATGAATCAACACACTTGATGCTTCGCATGCAGAGAGCTGGTAGCTGTTGATGTGATCTTCTCCTACTGACCATTAGAGGTAAGGGCCCGCCCTGCTAAAAACCCAAATGAGACCTTCTTAGATATAATATAGTATGCTAAATAGGGTGCGCGGAATATAGGGGATACAAATTTCTATAGATTTTGCATTATAATATGCTATCACCGTTCGCTTACTATGGACTAGTGACTATGCTGATAACTCTGATTTTTATAATATGTATGTTGATAGTATATAAGATACTGCGTTTGAGAACCTTGCATTGAAAAATAAATATTTCAAACTTGCACGTGTGTTCTTTGGCTCCCAGTTTTTGTTTGAAATGATTATAGAGCGAAAGAGTGTTCATGTGTTCCACGATACCTGAGGTTCCCTAAGTTCATGTTCTGGATTGTCTAAGTCATTGGGAAGTTGTTATGACCAATGAGACACTGTAGCTAGCTTGGTAAGGGGATTTCTGATACTAAGGTGAGTTTTGGGTCACCCTAACTCACCCAGGTTCTAGATCTCTGTGCACAGTTCTATGGGAGAACGGAAACCCTGCTACACTGCAGTGCACTGACAGCCCGTGACCGACTGAGCTTTAATAGAACGCACAAATGAATGAGCCCAGAATCTTCCTAGATAACCCCCAGTTCAGGACTGAGTGACGCTTCGTTGCTTACAAAGGGATTGGTATTTCATAATTTATAAATTATAATTATCTGCTGCTAGGCTAACTGAGATCACAGATAAAGCGAGTAGCGAAAAAAATACAATTTCAGTTACAAAACGAAGCTCAACACAATTTTTGGGAATTACACCAACACAAAATGCATAAACCAATATGAAATTCAGACATGTACTTTTTTGGCTACCACGGGGGATGCAAGGTGGATTCTATCCACAGTTGGCTTCACTGCGTTGTTGTTTAGCCTTTATTCGAAAATTGCACACGAGGAATTGTGTATACAACCGTAACCAGTGAAAGAAAGAAAAAAATACTATTACAGCTGGTAAGACGACACTGACCACAGCGGTTTCTTCGTGGACTGGACAGTCATTTAGATGTCTTCACGTTTTTTTCCCCTGATCTACTTACGGTTTTTGTGCAACCCAGATCCAGAAATGTGGCCCCCACCATTACTACAAGTTCTGGTTCCTGACGTGAGGCCTTTGAAAGATGCATCACAGGTGGCCCTCCGTACATCCCATTGAGTCTTGTGAGACTAGTGGCGGCTGATCTTGAGAAGATTTCTTTCACTAGAACCTAGTGAAGTTTTTTCAACCCCTGCAAAGCTTTGTGAAGAACGCAAAGCATTATTTGCAGTAACAAATCGTGTGAAATAGATGTTCTTCGTGATGGCTACATGGTCCAAGCCTTGTTAGTTGCCTGCTGGTCAGTAGCCCTATGACAGACTTGCACCAAGCGACTCAGACTTCCACATCAAGCACCCTACACCTGAGAGCCTCCAGAGGGAATTAGCATTCCGAATTCCCTCCCAAACAGTCCTCCATATAGGAAATCAAATATTCTTAACACATTTGGCAAAACAATGGGGTATATTATCAAGTATGGCGTTATAATTATCGCTGCTTTAGCGGCAGAAAACTTCTTGATAATATGCCCTTGTGAATTCCCATAGAAGCCCATGTTCTGCTGTGAACATGGGCTTCTATGGGAATTCTCTACGGCATATTATCAAGCCCCTTATCACCACTTTAGCTGCAGTTTTCTGCCACTAAAGCTGCGATAATTGTAACGCCATGCTTGATAATATGCCCCAATGTCCTTCTGCAAGCTTGGCCCTTGGGTGTATACATATGGTTTGTTTTCTGAGCAGCTGCATGCGTGCTCTGTGGGATCTCACCAGCAAGGTCTCGCCGTGGTCCAGGAAGGCCTCAGTTATCCCTTGCGCAGACGATCCATGATGGGCAGGATGCAGCGAAGTATGTAACATACAGAGGCCTAGATACTACAGATTGCACTGGCAGTGAATGTCTTGCTGCGAAGGCACGCATGGATGAGGTTGGTTAGATTTTCCAGAGATAGTCAAGCATCCTTAATGAACATGTTCTTTGATGGGAGTAGCCCTGGGGCGTAAGGGGGGAAGAGGGTGAGGGGACTTGGCACTGGAAAGATTTACTGTATGGGGGTCATTGACAAAAGCTGTCACAATTTTCTCATTAGTTCAAAACATTATAAAAATTCTATTCAAGAAGATGTTCCTATTGGCAACACCTGACTTCCTAAGTGGTGGCACAGCAGACAGTCCTCTTTCTGTAGATGTGGCAAATACTGAACAGCGCAGCACGGACGCAATCCTGCAGTCCTTTCGCCCCTGCTACAAAAGATACCAAGCTGCTTTAGTTTAACCGTAGCTGGTCATACCAGGCAGGATTCAACATTTGCTCCCAGGCTGGAGATTCATTACATCAGAGAAATGGGTCTTACAGATCATTCAAAGGGACTATGCCCTGCCCTTTATTCCCCCCCCATCTTTTTCTCACACCAGAACAAATTTCAGAGGAGCACCCGACAAACGTAGTGCAGGAGGTGGATCTTTTACTTTCCAAGGGTACCAGGGTCAAGAAAGGCAGATTATGCTACTCCAAATACCTCCTAATCCTGAAAAAGGATGAAGCTTCGTGACTATCTTGAACATTCTTCCTGCGGACGGAAAAATGTAAGATGCTCTCGCTGGCTCAGACTATCTGCCGTAGACCCGGAAGACTGGATGGTATCTTTGGACATGGAGCATGTGTATTTCCATATGCCTGTTCTGCAGTCACAGGTGTTACCTGTAGTTCAAGAGGGGTACAAGAGCACTTTTCCATGCTCCTCTTTGGACCAACTATGCCTCATTGAATGTCAGTGGACTCAGCTCATGATTGGGGTACGGGTAGTCCTGTATCAATGACTGGCTGATGGTGGGCTCACGAGACGGTCGTGGACCACATCCAGACGATTGCCCACCTCATGACATCATTTGGGTTCTCCATCAAAATGCCAAAGTCACATCTGAATCCCTTCCAGAGAATGCTGTTCAATGGAGCAGTGCTTCACACAGCGGCATTGCCCCCCCAACCCCTACCACAGCAAGTCTGGGATATTCAGGAAATGATCCAGATGTTTCGGAGTCAGTCCTGTGTCATAGTGAGGCTCTGAGGCTTCTTGTACCCCTAGCCAAGTGCATTCTTCTTATCCTGTCCGCCAGATGACACTTGAAGTCCTTCAGTAGAACCTCAGGTACCAGTGGGCTCAACATCAGGGCCAACTCGTCAACACAATATTGATCTAATAGGAAACAACTTGCTTCCTGCAGTGGTGGCTGACAGATGACAACCTGACCTGCAATAGCTCATCTCCCTCCTAAACCAAGAGCTCATGGTGATAACAAATTTGTTGCTGACTGGTTGTGAGGCCACTTAGGGAAAGTGGGAGACTAGAAGCTTTGGATCTTGTGCAGAAATGAATTTGCTTGGCCCTGCAATCCTTCCTTGGCTGGTACATGTCTCACAAGCCACACTACTGTGATGTGGTACTGCAACAAGTAGGGGTTGAGTATGTCCCTTGGCCATCTTTATGGTGTTCCACCTCCTAGTGAGGTGCCTAAATGTCAGAGGGACAAACTGAGCCGGTGGGTGGTGTACCAGGAGTGGCATCTCTACCTGCAGGTGATGCTGGGCATGTTTCATCAGTGGGAGAGTCCTGGCTAGATTCAACGCCACTGGCAAGAATGCGCAGTTCAACAGTTTTGCAGGATGGAGTTTCCTCCAAAGCACTCAGTGGGAGATAGTCTGGCTGGGATGGAGTGATGGGCTCTTGTACGTATTCCCACTGTGACTTCTCCTGCGTTGGTTATTGAAGATCAGAAAGGACCAGGACCAAGTCATCTTGATTGCCTTAGACTGAGCCAGGAGAGCATGGCGTCCAGAGCTTCCGAGTCTGACCATTTGCCCTCTAATTTGGCTACAACTTCAGAGAACATCCTGTTTTAGCAAAAGGGCAAAATCCTGCACCTAAATCTACGCAACCTAGTACTCCTGGGATTATTCAAGTATGCCTTAAAGCTAGAAATCTGGTCTGGCCTTTGGAAATCTGCACATGTGGAGGTAACCATACTGGAGCTATTACCAAACTTGGGTCTTGGTGAGGGCAAATTAAGAGCTAGTGTCTGTACAGATCTACTGGGGGCGTCAGTCTAACTCACAGTAAACTGCTGTTTGTGCTGACAAAACACAAACAGATTAAACCATTAAGAACACCCAGGGCACTCCCTCACTAAGGTGTGAAGGTGCACAAGGGGCACAAGTTCAAAAGGCTGCAACCATTTAATAATAATTCACATGGCTAAGAGGTCCCAGTTGAATCATTTATTTTGTTAGTGCTGTGTTATAGAAGTTAAACATACTATTCAGTTATGGATCATATTTAAAGAAAAATACAGTGCATCTCTTAGGCAGGGTTGCAAATAAATACCAGGACAAGACACTAGATTTAAATGGTGTCAACGTTGTTTTGGGCCTAAACAAACCATAAAAGGGAAAGAAAAGACACACTGGGATGCGGCAAATGTAATGATCTTCTTTTGCATTGATTTGCCACTCCATGGAAATATTCTGGAAACAGTCAAAAAATGCTTTGCACAGTACATTGGACAAAAAAAAAAAAGACATGGAAATGGGCTGTTCTGGTGAATTTTTAATGCAGCATAGGATACTATAATGCGGTACAAAAGGGGGTGGTGATGGAACCCCCTTTTGTAGGATATTATAATGACACTCCTGCCTAAAAAGCTGCCCTGAAACTAATAAACTGAAGGAGGAAGCACAATGCATTAGCAAGTGTGACTTCTATCAATAATCTTTTTTCAACCAATCGAACCACGAGGCATGGTTAAGTAAGAAAGGAGTAAGCTGATATGTGAAACATCAAAGACAGGGAGCATCGACAATGGGGGAGGGGTAGATTGAACTTGTTTTGTTCTCCCAATCTGAGCAAAGAAAGAGACACCAATAAAGACATCAATCTGTACTTGTTCCCTACTCCATCAAAGTGACGTCTGCATGCACTGGCCAATGCGGATCAAGGAAATGAGTGACAAAGAAGCCAACCAATGGTAAGTAATGAAAAAATAGACTGTCACGGGTTAGTGCTGGTGTGGGAGGATGGTGCAAGGTATCTAATTTGTAACTATAGATTGCGATGTTGGATTGCTTGCTTCTATTGGTGTGTAGCTGTAATGATGTGCAATGCTGGCAGCATGGAATGTTGTGAGGTCATTGCTGACCTAGTAAAGACTACTTAGGAATGTGAACAGTTGGAAGCTGGGAAGCATTTTGCTTAGCTGGGGATGCTGTATCCTGAATAAGCATATGAAAACTACTGGAGAATCTTTATCATTACACTGGCGACGAGTTGGAGCTGTGCAGGGGACAGACTTGTATTTTAACACCAGGAGATTGGGTGGTTGTGAAACAAGCATTGGAAATGCAATAGGTCTCGCATTAGGAAAGTTTGAGCAATTGGTATTGTAAATGACACTTTATTTATTTATGTGTTGGTTTTGAAAATAGCAAAAGTAATAGCTTTGTCAGTTACAATGTCAATAGTTTGAACTTTCGCAAATGTGACACCTATAGCATTTGTAATGCAATGTGTGTTGTCTTTACGTGACTTAGATGTATTGATATTGCAAATAACAATGGCTTTTAATTTTGTAAATAATTAATACTTAAATAAAATGTATTTTAATTTATAATGGCAATAGCTTAAACGTTTGTAAATTAATTTTGTGAAGATTATGTTCAGTGTATTTTATTGTGACGAAAATCCAAGAACATTGCATTTGCACCTGGTGGTGGATGTGGTGGTGGTGGGTGTGGTGGATGTGGTGGTGGATGCGGTGGTGGTGCATGTGGTGGATGTGGTGGTGGATGTGGCGGTGGATGTCATGGTGGATGTGGAGGTGATGGTGGATGTGGTGGATGCGGTGGTGGTGGTGGATGCGGTGGTGGATGCGGTGGATGTGGTGGTGGATGCGGTGGATGTGGTGGTGGATGTGGTGGTGGTGCATGTGGTGGATGTGGTGGTGGTGCATGTGGTGGATGTGGTGGTGGATGTCATGGTGGATGTGGAGGTGATGGTGGATGTGGTGGATGCGGTGGTGGTGGTGGAGGATGCGGTGGATGTGGTGGTGGATGTGGTGGTGCATGTGGTGGATGTGGAGGTGATGGTGGATGTGGTGGTGGATGCGGTGGTGGTTGTGTTGGATGTGGTGTTGGATGTGGTGTTGGATGTGGTGTTGGATGTGGTGGTGGATGTGGTGGATGTGGAGGTGATGGTGGATGTGGTGGATGCGGTGGTGGTGGATGCGGTGGATGTGGTGGTGGATGTGGTGGTGGATGTGGTGGTGGATGTGGATGTGGTGGATGTGGGTGTGGTGGATGTGGGTGTGGTGGATGTGGGTGTGGTGGATGTGGGTGTGGTGGATGTGGGTGTGGTGGATGTGGTGGTGGATGTGGATGTGGATGTGGTGGATGTGGTGGTGGTGGGTGTGGTGGATGTGGCGGTGGATGTGGCGGTGGATGTGGAGATGATGGTGGATGTGGTGGTGATGGTGGATGTGGTGGTGATGGTGGATGTGGTGGTGGATGTGGTGGTGGATGTGGTGGTGGATGCGGTGGTGGATGCGGTGGATGTGGTGGCGGTGGATGTGGTTGTGGATGCAGTGGTGGTGGTGGATGCGGTGGTGGTGGTGGTGGATGTGGCGGTGGATGTCATGGTGGATGTGGAGGTGATGGTGGATGTGGTGGTGATGTTGGATGTGGTGGTGGATGTGGTTGTGGTGGATGCAGTGGTGGTGGTGGATGCGGTGGTGGATGTGGTGGTGGATGTGGCGGTGATGGTGGATGTGGTGGTGTTCAGTGGGAATTTGCCGGACAATTTACATTAAGATGTTTTATACTTCATGGACATTTTCAGGGTTGTCTTTGCTTTGTTGTGAAAACTAAAGGGCAGATTCTAAAAGTATCCAATTGCAGGCGAGGAGCCCTTAATGCTGGGGGCCAGGAGCCCCTCCGGGTTCTCATAATAATCAGCCACGGATCAAAGCAGCGCCTGGGCGGAAAACAAAGAGAACCCCGTGGAGACCTCCAAGCGCCTTTGATTTCAAGCAATGCCTGCTGCAGGGGTGGGCCTGTTTCGAACAGCATGGCGGAATTAATTCAATTCAATGGTGTGGCCAACAGTGATGGGGAGGGGCAGGGAGGGAAGGGGAGGGGGCGAAGGGGGCAAGGGTAAATATGGACATGGAGGGGGTCGGATGAGGGAAAGAAGAGAGGATATTGAAGGCAGGGACGAATGACGTGTTTAGAAGAGAGAGGAAACGAGAAGGGAGGGCTGAAGTGAGGGGGAGGAGGAAGGGGATGAAAGGATGCTGAAAGGCGGAGTAGGAGTAGAGGTTACGAAAAGAATGAAGGAAAAGAGGTCAAGCAAAGGCATGCAGCAACTGAAGGACAGAGGGAAGGCAGAGAAGGGGGGGGTGGAGGAGAAATGCGACAAATGTTTTTTTTGTTGTACTTTATATTTGCCTGGTTATATACATATATACAAGCATGTACTCCGTTAGTGTTCAGTGGGAATTTGCCGGACAATTTACATTAAGATGTTTTATACTTCATGGACATTTTCAGGGTTGTCTTTGCTTTGTTGTGAAAACTAAAGGGCAGACTCTAAAAGAATCCGATTGCAGGCGAGGAGCCCTTAACGCTGGGGGCCAGGAGCCCCTCCGGGTTCTCATAATAATCAGCCACGGATCAAAGCAGCGCCTGGGCGGAAAACAAAGAGAACCCCGTGGAGACCTCCAAGCGCCTTTGATTTCAAGCAATGCCTGCTGCAGGGGTGGGCCCGTTGCGAACAGCATGGCGGAATTAATTCAATTCAATGGTGTGGCCAACAGTGATGGGGAGGGGCAGGGAGGGAAGGGGAGGAGGCGAAGGGGGCAAGGGTAAATATGGACATGGAGGGGGTCGGATGAGGGAAAGAAGAGAGGATATTGAAGGCAGGGACGAATGACGTGTTTAGAAGAGAGAGGAAATGAGAAGGGAGGGCTGAAGTGAGGGGGAGGAGGAAGGGGATGAAAGGATGCTGAAAGGCAGAGTAGGAGTAGAGGTTACGAAAAGAATGAAGCAAAAGAGGTCAAGCAAAGGCATGAAGCAACTGAAGGACAGAGGGAAGGCAGAGAAGGGGGGGAAGGAGGAGAAATGCGACAAATGTTTTTTTGTTGTACAACGGTGAGCCACCGTTATGAAAGTAACACGGGCACTGCAAGGAATCGCCACGATTCCTTGCAAGTTAGGTAAAGAGTGGTTAAGCCCCCATAGTCTCGCAAGCTCGATGCGCATGCGCATCGACAGGCGAGACCTAAAAAAGGGTTTGTTTGCAAACGAGAAATATAAATAAAACAAAAGAAAGGAGATAGGAGAGAGATAAAATGCTTTTAGTATTGTGCTCCTGGACACATTGCATCTAGTGCACGATGTGCCGCCAGAAGTGCGACTTGTAGAAAATGTGGAAAAAGGGGTCACCTTGCAAAAATATGCAGGACTGGAGTAGTATTTAGAGCTGCAAGGAGAGTTCAACAAATTGATCAATACTTGGATAACCTTTGCAATAATGTTCAAGAATTGATTTCAACTGTTAAAATAAATAATTTCTGCCGTGGATGGGGAGGCACAGGTTGGGGATAACATAAGAAGTTTGGATGTGTGTGGTGTGAAGTTGGAGCGTGTTGACAAATTGGAGAAACCTCATTGTCATGGGCTCTTGGAAGGGGTGCCTGTACAATTTTTTGTAGATTCAGGTAGTTTATTCACCTTAAACTCTAAGCAAACATTTGAAAGCAACTGAAAATGTATGAATAAGAATCAATTAAGTAAACCAGATATAAAAGCTGCATGATATGCTGGAAGGAAAATAGAGATCTTGGGAATTATATGGTTGAATATTAATTTTAAAGGAAGTGAAGTGCATGGAAGAGTGTATGTTACCAACTATGGTTCAGATTTGTTAGGTCGGTGCCATCAGCGGGATTTGATTCAGAAAAGGGGGTGGTGATGAACAGAGTGTCTGAATTAAGCAGACCACTCTTACCCAGTCCAAAGATCAGGGCTTGATCCATCACCGTTATTTATCTCACTGCACCATCCCAGCTCAGAACCTGGCTATATGCAAATCAGTCTGTCCCTGGCCCAGTGCACCATGGGAACAGAGCAGACTAAACTACCAAGCCAATTCTTCACCAGAAAGGAGACAAGCTACCGGGGACCGGTTTCTGGCATTTCAGCCGAACGTTTCTGGCATTTCAGCAGTCTTCGGCCCGGCTTGCTTGAATCCTGATGGTGCAGTGAGAAAGGGACTCATGTCTGAGTATACCCTGCCACACCTATAGTGGCCAAAAACGATTCAGAAAAGGGGGTGGTGATGAACAGAGTGTCTGAATTAAGCAGACCACTCTTACCCAGTCCAAAGATCAGGGCTTGATCCATCACCGTTATTTATCTCACTGCACCATCCCAGCTCAGAACCTGGCTATATGCAAATCAGTCTGTCCCTGGCCCAGTGCATCATGGGAACAGAGCAGACTAAACTACCAAGCCAATTCTTCACCAGAAAGGAGACATCCTACCGGGGATTTGGGCATCATCATAAATCCCAATGCCGTTGAACCAGCTATGTTGGCTGACCATGATGAAGTGAAAGAGGTCTGTGATGAAAGTCATGATGATCTAATGAAGAAGTATCCAAAAGTCTTTTCGGACAAGTTGGGTTTATTAAAAGGATTCTAACACAAGATCATATTAAAATAAGGTGTGAAACCTGTAGTGCATAAAGTGAGAAATGTTCCTAATGCCATGCTAGAGCTCCTGAAAGAAGAACTTGATAAGTTGTTGGACCAGCAAATTACCGAGCCCATCAAAGCTTCCGAATGGTTGGCTCTGATTGTGGTGGAACCCAAGCGAGAAGGGAAAATTATATGTGCGTAGACCTGCGTGGTTTAAACAAAAGCCTTTGGGTGGACAGACAACCACTCCCTAACAGCTCAGAAATGTTAACGATGGAAGGTGGTGGTGTTGTGTTCGGTGTTTTAGATATGGCATCAGCATATCACCAGGTGAATTTACATGCACAATCTAGACATTTTACATTGTTCGTTAGTCCCTTGGGTGCGTTTCGTTACAAAATAATGCAGTTTGGGCTCACCTCAGCCTCTGCTGTATTTCCGAGAATAATGAAAAGTATATTTGGTGATTTGCACCATGCGCTATGTTTTCAAGATGCTACTCATTGTGGGAAAAAATCTGTGATCGTGACAATTTTTTTGAGGAAGTAACATGGTTTGACTGTAAAAAGAGAGAAATGAGAGAAATGTCAAATTAGAAGGAATGAGGTAACCTATTTGAGACATACTATCAGCGCTAAATGTATCGGTCTAAAAAAAAAAAAAAAGAGCATTGTGTCTGAAATAAAGAAAGCGCAAAGACCACATAATAAGAGGCAGTTGTCATTCTTAGGGTTGGCGGAATATTGCGCCAAATTTGTCAAAGAGTTTGTTGAACCTTTGAGAAGAATATTGAAGAAAGGAGTTGAGTTTGAATACAATGAGAAGTGAGACTGCATTTTTACAAAAAACGAGTATTATTCACGCTCCTACTCTAATACACTTTGATGTTACGGCAAAGACTTATATTACAAAGGATGCTAGCAAGGTTGGAATTGGTGCGGTGTTGAGGCAAGTTAGAGGTGGAATAGAAAGCATAATTGGCTTAGCGTCAAGAAGGTTGTAGGGGGCGGGAACTACATATTCCGTAATTAAAAGAGAAGCTTTGGCTTGTTGCTGGGGAATACATTTTTTAAAGTTTTACGTATTGGGAATCCCCTTTAGGCTCATAACTGACCACAAGCCTTTAACATACAATTTCATGGGTGGGAAAGGTCTGGAAGGAAATATTACACCACGCATTACTAGGTGGCGCTTATCAGTGATGGATTATAATTATGAGATAGAATTTGTGAAAGGCAGCAAGAATGTTGTAGCAGATTATCTTTCAAGGATACCCGTAGAGGTGGAGTCTGAAGACATCGTTGCTGAGGTAGAACCCAGTGATGGTATATTTATGAATGGAGAATTAGCTATAGTTGCAGAAGAAAGGGCGGCTGAGAGGGAAGAAGATGTTGTAATGAAGGAAGTTGAGGTGAAAGCCGTGTGTGGTTGGCAAGAGACAGACAAAATGAGCGGCGATATGCATGAGTATTTTAAAGTTAAAGAGTTGAGCGTGGTTGGTGACAAACTAATGAGAAGAGGTCAGTTTGTTCCTCCTCAGGGAATTCGGACGAGAATTCTTGATATTGTTCATGAGGGACACCTGGGCCTTGGAATTGTAAAAAGGAAAGTGAGGGAATCATTGTGGTGGTCTGGAATGGATCGGGATGTCGAGGAAAAAGTGTAGAATTGTGCAGCATGTATAAATAGTGCCAAACTAAAGTGACTAGAGAATCTCCTTTGGGAATCATGGATTTTCCGGAAAGACCTTGGGAGAAGTTAGCTATCGATATTTTGGGACCTATATCTTGGTTAGGGTTAAGAAACGAATTCATCTTAATCTTAGTGGATTACCATACTAATTGGTTTGTGTTTAAGGCTGTTGGAGAAGTACATACTTCAAATGTTATTGAATTTTTGTAGGGAGTTTTTATGGAAGAATGGATTTCTTAAAGTATTGTGTCAGATAATGGTGCTCAATTTGTATCCAGGGAAATGGTGAATTATCTCTCTGGCATGGGAATTGTGCATCAGAGGGTAGCCCTTCTCGGCCACAAGCTAATGGCTTGGTCGAAAGAGTAAACTGATTGGTAATTGACAATATACAACTATCACTTGCTAATCATGTTCCGTGGTAGAGTGAATTGAGAAGGATGATGTGGGTGCACGGGACAACTCCCCATTCTGGGACAAGAGTCTCTCCATTTGTGTCCTTAAAAGGAAGACAGCCTGGTGTTAAAGAGTGTCCTGTGTGGTTGAGAGGGGGAGCGATGAAAATTGTGGTTGATGGTGAGGAAATCAAAAGAAATGCTTTAAATTCGCACAAAAAATGTAATGTATTATAATGAAAGGAGAGGTGTGAAACAAACCTTGTATTGTAACACCAGGAGATTGGGTGGTCGTGAAAAAAAAGGGTTTGCTTGCAATGAGAAAGTAAATATTCTGTTCCGTGCAGGGTGAGAGAGGTCAAACAGCTCCATTCTCCAAAACTACAATGAGTATGGGTGACATATGTAGAGTTTAGAGATGCTTATGTGTTACACATTTCACATTATCAGTTTCTTGATCGTAATGTATCATTTTGTTATGCTTTGTAACCTGAATTTTCGTATGTTGTTTACTGTTCTGTTTAAATATTATAGGGAGGAAGGTATGTAATGATGTGTAATACTGGCAGCATGGAATGTTGTGAGGTCATTGCTGACCTAGTAAAGAATGTGGTTAGGAATTTGAACAGCTGGAAAGTGGGAAGCATTTTGCTCAGCTGAGGATGTGGTATCCTGAATAAACATATGAAAACTACTGGAGTCATTACAGTAGCATTGTCATTATCGGTGTAGACAATTTGCGTTGTAGGTTATAATTATTTTGAGGTTGTGTTCTTTAAAAGAGGAGGGTCTGCAAAATTACTGCTTTTCCATTGACTGAATACAATTAGAGGCCCCTAAAACAGACAGAACCCAATTTAAAATATGTTCTCTTTATTGTACAAACATTCTGAGCATCATAGGTTATGAGAATACCAAAATGTAATAATATAGTTAACATATATAATAATTTTAATAACATAGTAAATGAGGTAGCAGTCCCCTTTTCAGTAATGAAGTCGCTTGCGACTTGGCAGGACTACGGTACGGGAAGCGTGAGCGCAATACTTCATAGGGCCCTGGTTTAAAGGCCCCACATGGTTGATGCAAGGCAGGAGGCAGGATCTGCCTACCACAACCAGGCACTAAAGCTAGCATCCTTAGAGGGGGAGAGCTGCCTCTTAATGGTCATTATTCAGGGCAACAATACACATTACCAGGTACTCGGACCAGGTGCTAAACTTCATTTGGTCAAAGCTTACTGTAGCAGGACATACCCCATTGGCATCTGCCCTAGGCAGTGACTTGCTTTTGGGGCCAACAGTAGAGATTGTCAAAGCATGTGCCCTGTACTGGGCAAGCAGGAAGCTGTAGCACCTTGTAGGGACTCCCATTCTTAGCGCTGATCTGCAGCCTCCATCAGCAAGCACCAGGAGTGATATTGCATAGCATTACTTTACAGTGATTTTCAAGGCCCAAGTAGGTTTATTGGGGTTCTATACGGAATGTCTTCTGTCTGCTATTCCCTGAGACGGCTCGCCATGTTTCAGTGCACTTGTTTTGGGGCTCCAGGAGCACCACAGCATTGCAGTCCAAATCACAATGCGTAAGGTGCCACGCCATGACATGACTTCTTTAAGGCACTAACTTGCCAGTGGCTTGTAGCAATGGCTCAGTGCATCTAGTAATTGGGCACAGGGTTATGCTGCGATAGTCCTTAATCCAGCTTGTATAGTTTATTTGTCAGTATTTTTTAAGGCACTAAATTCTTAGCTGCTTGTACTAGTTCGACACCATAGCCACAGAGTTTTGCTCCGATTGTCCTGGTTCCAGCCGCTATAGTGGAGCTCCACAGTGACTTTGTAAGACATAGAGCTTTGTTCAGACACGGTCCAGTGCATTGAGTTTTGGGACCCCAGAGCGCCAAGGCCCAGCATGCATTGCTCACCCCACCTTAAAGCGTCACTCAGGACCTACTGGTGAACCAATGGTCCATTAGTGCTCTAGATCAGGTCTTAGAATCCATGGGTAAGTTCCCTGGTTCCTGGGATCACAAGTAATCAGTTTCTGCTGAGGGCACCAGGTTCAGAAGCCAGTATTTGTCCAGGGCATGGCCCGTCACAAAGGTTCAGAGGTTCTCGAGATCCTGGCACTGGGATTTATGGCTTCTCGGATTGGACTCTGGCCTCCTGCTTTGGCCATCCAGAGCCGGGACGTCCATCTCTTGCAGTATCTCATGTGACGTCTTCCCCAGGAGGTGTTGTACGTTGCATACAAAGCGGTAGACGTATCGCTGGCCCCCGGTCTTGTGGATGATGTCCTTGTGGTAGTAGTAGCGCAGGCCACGGCTCAGTTTCTCGTAGGTCATCCGAGGCTTGTTCTTCCTCTTGCCCCAGCGCCTGGCCACCTGGAGAAAACACCACACATGAGCAGACATGTCTTTGGAGGGTGTGAGCCTGATGAGGTGAACAGTAATTGGGAATGGACCAGGCAAAAGAAGTCAGGCAATTAAACTAGTGAGGAACCAAGATGGTGGCCAGGGCAGAATTGTGATGAAGGAATGGAGGTGGCAATATGATCAGTGAGACCCTGGAGATGGCAAAGTGATGAGTGAAGGGGCAGATGGTGGAAACTGGAGAATGGGATGTTTTCATCTGTAGCCTGGCGAGGAACAAGGTAAAGATTCAGAAAAGCGAAGAAGGGGTAGAGAGGGCGGCACTGTGGGAAAGAGGGTGAAGTTGGGAGGAGATGATAGCAGTTTGAGAAATGGAAAGGAGTGGCAGGATAGCGAATGCGATGGCAGCAGGGGGAGAAGGTGTTTGAGGGTAGCAATCTAGGGATTAAGGGGTGGAGATGGCTGCATGGCGAGAAGTTGGGTGGGTCTGGCTGCATGGCGAGAAGGTGGGTGAAGATGGCTGCATGGCTAGAAGGTGGGTGGAGATGCCTGCATGGCAAGAAGGTGGGTGGAGATGCCTGCATGGCAAGAAGGTGGGTAGAGACGGCTGCATGGCAAGGAAGAGAATGAATATGACAGCATGGTGAGGAGGTAGGGGCTGCAGCTTGGCGAGTTGGTGTTGGAGATGGAATAATTGGTAAGGAGGTGAGGATCCAAGCTGATGAAGAAATGGTAGATGATAGCCTGGTGAGGGGTCGGGATGAGAACACAATAGGTAGTGGGAGGACAAGGCACAGGAAGAAATATGTTCTTGCAGGGAACTTTGTGGCTCTGCCCCGGTGAGGCTGGTAGGCAGTTAAGAGGTTCGCCTTGTGGAGTAGGAAAGTGGGTAAAATAGAATCCAGGGAGAATGATATTGTGCCCACGTCATTCAGTTGGCAAGCATATGCGTGAGGATGTACAAGCACACATGCATCACCACTTATGTGTGTGCCTACCTATCCAAGATGGTGGATGCTGGAGGTATTAGACAGTTCTAGCAACCATCAGTGTGGGGGACACATCACCTTGAGAGGAAGATGGGAGGTACACTTGGACTGGGTTCCATTGGGTAAAGTGCAGTGAATGGGTGGCCCTAGTATTCTGACCTTGGGGTCCCATGGGGAAGTTAAAGGACTCTGGAGCTTGAGAAGTGACCCCTCCCCCAATGTTTACTAGTAGAGGTCAAGAGCCTGGATCTGTGGTGAGTCCAGAAACTATGGGTGGAAGAGAAGATCCTTGGGGTGAAGCTCACACCTCCCGCCCCTGCATTTACCTCTGAAGGGTCTGAGAGTTTGAACTCCCAGCCATTCCCCGTCCAGCTGATGAACGTCTGGCAGGACCGGTCTTGAAGAAGCTCCAGCAGGAACTGCCACAGCTGGATCGGACCAGAGCCTGCAAGAGAGACCAGAATGGGATGCGTTAGTACGAGAAGATGACCAGGACAAGCTGAGAGACCCTTTCTTGAATCCCTCTAGTGAGTCCACAGCAGCCCACCTTAGTACCAGTGTATAGAGGCTTTGCCGGGACCTGGTGTTTGGGACCATAAAGCGAGCAGGTCAGTTTGAACTGAGGACATGAAAAAAAAAATACCCCTTTGGGACCCCTTCACCCCACTCTTACCCAGTATCCTCTGTCCTTACCTTGGGTCTCTTCAAACCTCCTTTCCCTGGCTGGTCCCTCCCCAGGTCCCCTTCACTCCACCCTTCCCCATGGTCACCTTCACCTCACCCTTCCCTTGACCTCACCCTTCCCTGGTCTGTCCCTCCGTCGGGTCACCTTCCCTCCACCCTTCCATGGTCCGTCCCTCTCCAGGGTCACCTTGACCTCACCCTTTCCTGGTCTGTCTCTCCCCTGGGTCCCCTTCACTCCACTCTTCCCCCTGGATCCCCTTCACTCCACCCTTCCCTTGGGTCATCTTCACTCCACCCTTCTCTTGGGTCATATTCACTCCACCCTTCCCTGGTCTGTCCCTACCCTGGGTCCCCTTCACTCCACCCTTCCCTTGGGTCCCCTTCACTCCACTCTTCCCCTGGTTCCCCTTCACTCCACTCTCCCCCTGGATCCCCTTCACTCCACCCCTCCTCTGGGTCATCTTCACTCCACCCTTCCCTTGGGTCCCCTTCACTCCACCCTTCCTCGGTCTTCTCCTTCCTTCCTTGGGTCCCACATACACCACCCTACTACGTACCGCTGTGCAGGACTCTGGCAGCCCCCGGCTGCGGTGGGCTCCTTGCGCTGGGCACCGGGTGCTGCTTGGGGGGCTTCGGGTGGGGTGCGCTGTAGGTCTGGTAGTATCCACAGTCTGAGGTGCCCCTCTGAGAGTAGGTACTGTCCCAGGGAGATTCGTTCCAGCCGCTCCAGTCCACCGAGGCCCAGGAGAAGCTCTGCTCGCCCAGCGAGGCTTCCTCTGAGGAGAGAGGGCAAGAGACAACCTCAGGAGGGTGTAGCTTAGCACAGGTATACACAAGGGTAAGAGACGCCGCAGGAAGGTCGAGCTTAGCAAAGGTATACCAAGGGTAAGAGACGGCCGCAGGAAGGTGGAGCAGGTACAGGTATACACAAAGGTAAGAGACGGCCGCAGGAAGGTCGAGCTTAGCAAAGGTATACACAAGGGTAAGAGACGGCCGCAGGAAGGTCGAGCTTAGCAAAGGTATACACAAGGGTAAGAGACGGCCGCAGGAAGGTGGAGCAGGTACAGGTATACACAAGGGTAAGAGACGGCCTCAGGAGGGTGGAGCTTAGAACCGGTATACACAAAGGCAAGAGACAATCTCAGGAGGGTGGAGCTTAGAACCGGTATACACAAGGGCAAGAGACAACCTCAGGAGGGTGGAGCTTAGAACCGGTATACACAAGGGTAAGAGACGGCCTCAGGAGGGTGGAGCTTAGCACAGGTATACACAAGGGTAAGAGACGGCCTCTGTGGTGGGGTGCAGGCACAGATATACACATGGGTAAGAGACGGCTTCGGGAGGGTGGAGCTTAGCACAGGTATACACAAGGGTAAGAGACGGCCTCAGGAGGGTGGAGCTTAGCACAGGTATACACAAGGGTAAGAGACGGCCTCAGGAGGGTGGAGCTTAGAACCGGTATACACAAGGGTAAGAGACGGCCTCAGGAGGGTGGAGCTTAGAACCGGTATACACAAGGGTAAGAGACGGCCTCAGGAGGGTGGAGCTTAGCACAGGTATACACAAGGGTAAGAGACGGCCTCAGGAGGGTGGAGCTTAGCACAGGTATACACAAGGGCAAGAGACGGCCTCAGGAGGGTGGAGCTTAGCACAGGTATACACATGGGTAAGAGACGGCCTCAGGAGGGTGGAGCTTAGCACAGGTATACACAAGGGTAAGAGATGGCCTCAGGAGGGTGGAGCTTAGCACAGGTATACACAAGGGCAAGAGACGGCCTCAGGAGGGTGGAGCTTAGCACAGGTATACACATGGGTAAGAGACGGCTTCGGGAGGGTGGAGCTTAGCAAAGGTATACACAAGGGTAAGAGACGGCCTCAGGAGGGTGGAGCTTAGCACAGGTATACACAAGGGTAAGAGACGGCCTCAGGAGGGTGGAGCTTAGAACCGGTATACACAAGGGTAAGAGACGGCCTCAGGAGGGTGGAGCTTAGAACCGGTATACACAAGGGTAAGAGACGGCCTCAGGAGGGTGGAGCTTAGCACAGGTATACACAAGGGTAAGAGACGGCCTCAGGAGGGTGGAGCTTAGCACAGGTATACACAAGGGCAAGAGACGGCCTCAGGAGGGTGGAGCTTCGAACCGGTATACACAAGGGTAAGAGACGGCCTCAGGAGGGTGGAGCTTAGCACAGGTATACACAAGGGTAAGAGACGGCCTCAGGAGGGTGGAGCTTAGCACAGGTATACACAAGGGCAAGAGACGGCCTCAGGAGGGTGGAGCTTAGCACAGGTATACACAAGGGTAAGAGACGGCCTCAGGAGGGTGGAGCTTAGCACAGGTATACACATGGGTAAGAGACGGCCTCAGGAGGGTGGAGCTTAGCACAGGTATACACAAGGGTAAGAGACGGCCTCAGGAGGGTGGAGCTTAGCACAGGTATACACAAGGGCAAGAGACGGCCTCAGGAGGGTGGAGCTTAGAACCGGTATACACAAGGGTAAGAGACGGCCTCAGGAGGGTGGAGCTTAGCACAGGTATACACAAGGGTAAGAGACGGCCTCTGTGGTGGGGTGCAGGCACAGATATACACATGGGTAAGAGACGGCTTCGGGAGGGTGGAGCTTAGCACAGGTATACACAAGGGTAAGAGACGGCTTCGGGAGGGTGGAGCTTAGCACAGGTATACACAGGGTAAGAGACGGCTTCGGGAGGGTGGAGCTTAGCACAGGTATACACAAGGGTAAGAGACGGCTTCGGGAGGGTGGAGCTTAGCAAAGGTATACACAAGGGTAAGAGACGGCCTCAGGAGGGTGGAGCTTAGCAAAGGTTTACACAAGGGTAAGAGACGGCCTAAGGAGTGGGGCGCAGGCACAGATATACACACGGGCAAGAGACTACCTCAGGGGGGTGGAGCTTAGAACAGATCTACACAGAGTAAGAGACTGTGGAGAAGTGTGGCTCAGGGGTTAGAGGCGGCAGACCTCGGGAAGGTGGAGCTTAGCAGATATACACACGGGTAAGAGACGGACTCAGGAGTTTGGAGGTTAGCACAGATGGGCACAACAGGTAAGAGACGACCTCGGTAGTGGGGCGCAGGCACATGTATACACAAGGGCAAGAGACAACCTCTGGAGGGTGGAGCTTAGCACAGATACACACATGGGTAAGAGACAGCCTCGGGAGTGGGGCGCAGATATACAAGAGTAAGAGACGTCCTTAGGAGTTTGAAGCTTAGTACAGATATACACAAGGGTAAGAGACGGCCTCAAGAGTTTGGAGGTTAGAACAGATGGGCACAACAGGTAAGAGACGGCCTCAGGAGTTTGGAGGTTAGCACAGATGGGCACAACAGGTAAGAGACGGCCTCGGTAGTGGGGCGCAGACACAGATGTACACAGAGCAGGAAAAGACCTCAGTCACCACAGGAATGGGCGGGGCACTAACACCATTCGAAACAGACTGCCAGGTGCAACAAAACGGCTAACACTCCTCTGCAATTTCTGGTATCCAACCACTAGATGGCAGAATTGTGCAAAGCTTGTGAACCTAGAAGATATTTCATGCTGCATGACATTATGCGCCCACCCTTCCTTAAATATAATGCAAACCACAGCAAATTAACTGGGCACGCACAGTGACACAGATACAAACGAGCACAAAGGCAGTCGGATAGGATGACAAGCGGAAACGTGCCACAGATGGGCACATAGAAACGCATAGGCACAGAGAAGATGCAGGCATGCCCAGAAGCACAGACAGGCACACAGACAGCCACGATGATGGACACAGAAATGCACAGCCACAGAAACAAACATAGGACAGTATTCGAACAGAGACTCTGAAATCTTCAGACACACAGATGGACACGGTCATGGAGATGGCGTGAAACAGACTAGATAAACAAAGTGCTAAACAGACTGATTCAGCTAGATATATACGGACAGACATGTATAGTGGCTGAGAGGTTCGTGGAACCACAGCCAAACACATATGACTGACACAAATCTAAATCGAGACAACCAGGCAGAGACAAAAACTCAGACAGCAATCGCAGAGAAGGAAAGCCGTGCAGAGACGGATGCAAGCCCACACAGACCCGCCAGTATGTAGCTAGCAGGAGAGACCCACACAGCTCCCCCTGTATGAACTCAGTAAGCAGCGAGGACCTACCTTTCAGTGCATGGTGCCCCTGCGCAGCAGCGGCGTGGGCCTCGGCCTGTGGCCCATGCGAGGCGGGGGGTGGTGGTGGGGGTATCAGATCGAGCTCCCGCTCCGGCACCGGCAGCAAGGTCTCGTAGGACTGCCCAAAGCCGTCCCCATCGGGGACCAGCGAGCTGGCCTGCATGTAGCCACTTCCGGTACTGCCTGTGGGAGACAAGGAACCTGGGTCAAACATACGGACACCACAGGGAGGCCTCCCGAGCCACGGGACGAACTGTCACACCCCAAGATTCACGCTGCAGCACACAGGGTGAGGCTGGTGCCCCTCACGCTGCCAGGCCAAGAACATGAACACAGCACCACGACCATACAGGCACACACAGCAGGAACCCGCCGGGACCACATCCGGGGCCTTACCCATCTCGCAGGGGGTCCAGTAGGAGGGCTCCAGGTAGGCGGACACGCCGTAATCTCCAGATCCGGGGAAGGTAGGGGGTCCTACGAGAGAGAGAGAGAGAGAGAGAGAGAGAGAGGCGTCAGTCACTACACTGAACACAGAGCTCGTGAGATGCATGAAAATAGTATATTACTTTCCCGGAACTGACTTCACAATCTGTCACATTGGACTGCTCCATTATCATACACGAATGGGGTCAGATGTAAGGAATGGCCAGGTCCATGAATTAGGCTACAGCGGATAGATGCGAGGTGTGGATAGGTCCATTATCATCGGCGACAGGGGCCGGATGTAAGGTATGGCCAGGTCTCTTGTCATCGGTTGTAGGGGACAGATGTATGGTATGGCTAGGTCCATTATCATAGGTGACGGGGCCCAGATGTAAGGTTTTGTCAGGTCATTAATACAGACAGGGGCCAGATGCAAGTTAGGGATTTGGCCACTTTTAGGAAACAAGGGCGATATTTAGGGTTTGGACTGATCAACTATTACAGGAGACTGAGTTACCTAAAATGTACATTTTCCACTGTTATTTTGAGCTAGACGGCAGATCCAGAATTAAAATCCAGTGTAGCCTATTAATTACTATATCTGGCCTGGTTCATTATTACAGGTGACAGAGGTGAGATGTCCGCTGTGACCTGGTCTATTACAGTTGGTGACTGAGGACCGATGGAAGGTGTGGACTGGCCCATTACTGATGGCGACAGGGGACCGATGGAAGTTGTGGACTGGTCCATTACAGTTGGCAACTGGGGACCAATGGAAGGTGTGGACTGTTCCATTACAGTTGGCGACAGTGGACCAATGGAAGGGGTGGACTGGTCTATTACAGTTGGTGACTGAGGACCGATGGAAGGTGTGGACTGGCCCATTACTGATGGCGACAGGGGACCGATGGAAGTTGTGGACTGGTCCATTACAGTTGGCAACGGGGGACCGATGGAAGGCGTGGACTGGTCCATTACAGTTGGCGACAGTGGACCAATGGAAGGTGTGGACTGGTCCATTACACTTGGTGACAGGGGACCGACGGAAGGTGTGGACTGGTCCAATACAGTTGGCGACTGGGGACCAATGGAAGGCGTGGACTGGTCCATTACAGTTGGCGACAGTGGACCAATGGAAGGCGTGGACGGGGCCATTACACTTGGTGACAGGGGACCAATGGAAGGTGTGAACTGGTCCAATACAGTTGGCGACAGGGGACCGATGGCAGGCATCGACTGGTCCAAGGTTGCACAAGTCGTGGTTACAGATGATTATAGGGGTGAGGGTCTCGAGTCTGTTACCTTTGGCGCTCTGCAAGTTCTCCATCTCCTTTCCAAAGCTCACATCTGAATAGTACCCATTCCTCTGACCCGTGTTCTCCAGGAGGAAGGGGGAGTCCAGTCCGAAGTCTGTTGTACAGAAAAAAAGGTGCAGGGTGACTAGAGGTCACCGCAACCCCAAAGGCAGCTTATAGGTTTCACGCCTCTGTGCCACTGGACACGAGCACACTGATCCTGTATTGTACCCACCAAGACACCCCGAAGCCATACAATCTCATCACTCAAATAATCCTAGCCTGAGGAACCCACATCCCTTACGTCATTAAATCAGACTCTTCTGGTTAGTTTAAACCAATAGCCTAGTCCTTTGAGGGCACATTCACACCCCTAACCCCAGAGCGAGGCTCCTTCATTTGACGAGCCCCAGACTTTGAAGTAAAGTTAGACAACATCGGCAGTTCCTCAGTACATGTGAACTGTAAACAACTGCGAAAGAATTGTGAAGGCTTTCTATGACATCACACACAGTCTAAGGGTTGTAAACATTCTTGCTATCATCATCTCTTTTATGACGTTTCCGATATCAGATATAGTCGACAGTAAAGATTCCGTAACATCACAACTGCCAGCGATTTGTCAATTGTGTCTAGGACATCGTAAACGATCTGTGGAATGTTAACATTCTTTCTATGACATCATAGTCTGTATATCACCATCATCCCAAAGGCGGTCATAGCGCAGGTAAGTGAATGGGAGTTTCAACAAAGGAGGGTGCCATCTAAAACTGCTCACTGGAGCTTTAATCACAAATCTTGATTGGACGTCCTTTTTAGGTTTATTAGGTTTAGCCTCCAAGACCGTGTATGTATTGTCTGTTACGAGGCATACTGTGGTTTACCATGAACACAGCAAGGTTTGGAGGACACCCATTCCTTACCAGTGGTTGGCTTTCCTGGTCGCTCACTTGTCTCATTCTTATTTGTGTCCATGCATGTCAATCTTGTGTCTGGCCCGCCCATGGAGCAATGCCTCTTTACCATGTGTGTTTTTGTCTGTGCTCAATGTCACAGAACTACATGTTTTCTTTTTGTGTCAGCCCTCAGAGTGCATGCGTCTTAAAACGGTCTTCCTCGTGTAATGCTGTCTGTCCCTGCCTGCTTCTCCCCGCCCCCTTCCTGTTGTGCTAGTCTGTTTCTCTATTTTGTAGTTGCCCTCAATCCTGCCCCATGTGGCCTCTGTGCCCCCCTGCCCTTCCCCTGTTGTGTTTCTGTCTCTCCCGCCCACCCCGCGTTGCTCCCAACCCCCCTGCTTCACCCCCGCCCAATATTCCCATCCCCTATCTGCTTTAAAAAAAATAAAACAAAAAACATGTTGTGCGGTTTTTTTTTAGTTACCTAACTGACTTATATCGGTAACTAAAAACAAAAGTAGCCGCATCATTTTGTAGACGTGCGCCCTAAAAGTGACGCCATTGGCTATGTATTCTGTAGTTTTTTTGTACTTTAGCGTGCCGGGTGCATTGCAGCTTGGCTAACAGCCATTGGTAAAACCAACAGTCACATAGGTAAGACCTAGAAGAAATAGTTTTATCTTTAGACAACATAAAAAGTGATATTTGTTTTAATGTTGCTATTGCTGTGGTTTCAATTAACTGAACAATAAACGTATTTTATTTGTAACTGTTTTTTTTACTGAGACCTATTGGTTTTTACCAAAGCTTGTTATGCACAGAAAACAAGTTTATTCTTTTAGTGAGTGAAAAGCAATTAGAAGAAAGATACGATGTTCGTTTCCAGTCACAGATTGTCCCCATACTGTGACATTAATTCCAGAATCAACGCAGGAGTGGCGGGCGGAGAATTGTCAGAATGCATCTCCATTTATTTTACGCCAGCAAAGATTTACAAAGTTACCTTTTTTCCACAATTTGTTTAGTTGCGGGTTCAAGCTTTCCTTCCTCCATCATGCCAAGTTTTTATGTGCATTGCGTGATACTTTTCATAGCAATTTGCCTTATATGGAAGTGTTCTCTCCAAGTTTACCTCTTACGAGATAAATTGTTGAAAAGAATGGATTGTCGTAAGTGTCACGACTTGTAAACACATTTGGCAACAACCTCAAACTGTACAAATGTGTGGTGGCAAAACACAAACCTCACCAGGGTTGCAAGAAACTACTTGTGCAACGTTCACACCCGTTTAGGGAATACCGCCATTGTCTAAAGGTAGCGCCACTTTAAAATCATCTGTGAAAGAGATCAAACAATCGCAGACACTTATGGCCCTGCTCGTGAGGCTGAATAAGCGTGTGTTGTGACCACGGAAGGCTGATGCATCAGCGTTTCAGGGGTCAGAGGGGCCATTGTTTGGGTACTTCCTGCCCCAGGGTTTGGGGCTGGTCATGCTTCCTGCCCCAGGGTAGGAGGCTGCATCCGTGGATTGTCTCCGTCGCTGGCCCTCCCCACCCCGTGACGCAAGTGCTAATGTGATGTCTGCAGACCAGCACGAGCCATGAATTCCAGCCACTGAAGTCAGTATTTACGGTACAGAAAACAGCTCATTCATTCACTATCCAGGGGTAGGCGTGGTTAGGTTACGGAGAGTCGCTCAGTGGCTTAGCCAGGGTGTAGGGGCCCTCTGTTAAATGCAGCAAGAATCAGGGATCAGTGGGTCTCTCAGCCCCGGTGCCACTGCACTTGCCGCACCAATGGAAGCTACGCCACTGCACTCGCTCCTTTTATGTCTTAACTTTTTAACTAAATGACAATAGATGTCCAGCACGGAAAGGGGAGACGGCTGTGCCCGGTAGTCACATGTGTATAGCGCCAAACCGCTGTAGGAATGGAAGCTTAGCGCATTATGAAGCTGGTCCCCTTCCATGCGCACCTGAGAGTCTGCCAATCGAATTGGTTTGAACACTTAAGTTATTTTGGAAAATTGTATTAAGTGCATATGTCAAAATATCAGGGAAGACAGACATGTTGTTTGGCTTTAAATTGTAAATCTGGGTTAATTTGCTTTCGCGTGTGCTCCTCGCCTGCATGCTCCCTGCGTCTAGTTATTGTTTTATCTGGCAGGATAGCGCCATAACTGTGTTGGGCCCAATCACTGCGCTTTGCCTCAGCTCAGCAAGGGATCCTCCAGTGTAAATGTTTGATCTTCCACAGAAGGTGGCCAGGCCCTGTTAGGGCTCCGAGCTACAACCCTTCTAGGTCTTGCTTTGAATGCAGGATTGTGGTGTTCTGGTGTGTGAATGGGCCATGTGTGTGGGTGGAGCAAAGATGCCAACGGCCCCATCATGTGTGACACCTTCAGGAGCGCTTAGCGTGCCCTGATTCTTGAGCTTAGCGGTAGAAGCCAAACTACAACTCCCAGAATGCAGTACGAGTTCAGTGAAAGGAAGCACCTCCTGACGGTGCACGGATGACACAATTATTAACTGGTCAACTTTCGCAACCGAACTTATCAACAAACACGAGAAACCGATAAAGTATGCAAGCCAGACTGGGCAAAAGCAGAAGCCCCACTCAAACCCGGAGATACAATTTGCAACGAGAACCATGAATCAGACACGGCGGGCGTTAAAAACTGACCCAATGGACCCTACAAAAATAACAAAACTGAGAGAGGCCCGCAGTCATCTTAAGAAAGCCAAGAGGGACCTACGTAGAAACCAACGGAACTCGTTTTAGGCTAGACTCCAGCAAGATATCAAATCAAACAATTCCGCTAGGTTTTGGCGATCAATCAATAACATATCTGGGCACGCTTCTAAAGTCGCTTCTTCATGCATATTGGAGTCAGAGTGGGTCGACTTTCTCCATCTTCACTACAGCGATTGGAAAGCAAAAATCCCACAACAGAATTTCCCCTTGTAGAAATTGTTGCACATAAAGTGGCTGACCAGGCATCGGATCTGAACACCTTAAAGACCCTATCAAAGGAACGCTTCAATAACGACCAAAAAACTGAGTCATTAAATGACAGTCCTACAACCAAGGCAGCAATGAACCAGCAACAATCCAGAGGCAGAAATAAAAAAATTGATTAAAAAGGGTCGGAAAGATGGGGCTTCAGGTCCAGGTGGAATCCCTCAAGCTTTGTTTAAGGAAGACATAACTTTCTGGGCTGAGAAGCTATGCACCATATTCAATTCAATCCTGCAGAACAGTAGTGGCGGGGACAAAAAATCCCCTGGGAACTACCACCTCATTGCCCTCACCGACAATGAAGAAAAATATTTTGCAGGAGTGTTGCTTAACTCATTAAGGGCATGGGTGGAAGACAACTCTGTCATTCCTCTCAATCAAACTGGCTTTACAACTAACACCGGCACTTCGTTCAATCTCATGACCCTTTCCTGCCTGATTGACCAAGCGAAGTTCAGCTCCTGCCCACTCTACATGGGATTTATTGATTTCCAAGCGGCCTTTGATAACGTGAATAGAGCGAAGCTCTGGCAGAAGCTGTCTAGTCTAAACATTCCAGCTGATCTTCTAAGAGCCATACAACTTTTACATCAGGACACATGGGTCAGGATTAAGATCAGGGATGGTTCAAGACTATCACGCCAAATTCCGACCATAAAAGGTCTAAAACAGGGCTGCGTCCTGGCCGCGACACTTTAACTTATTTCTATCAGATCTCCCCGAAGCTCTAAATAAGGTTAATTCTCACGCTCCTAAAGTAACTGGTCTATTGCTGTCAAACCTGCTTTACGCTGACGACGTGGTCCTTCTTAGTAAAACAAAGATTGGCATGCAAAGGCTCCTGGACGCTACCTTGGAATACTCAAAAAAGAATGAGCTTCTGATTAATAACAAGACCAAAATCTTGGCGGTTTGTCTAGGGAAAGCTAAGAAACTGTCTTGGACCCTGAACAAGGAAAGCATTGTTGAATCCAATTGCAACAAGTACTTTGGTGTTATTTTCAACAACAATGGCAAATACAAAGCCCACTTAGAAGAACAAAAAAGGAAGGGAGCCGCACTTGCTTTTGCAATTGGATCAATCCATAAGGAACTACAAGGCCCAACTTTTGCACCAACAATACAGGGCGCTCAGGCAAAAATTATTCCCACACTAACCTATGGCAGTGAAGTCCTCAAAGGCTTGGACAGTGGCCAATTGGACAAAATCATCACAAAGATCTACAGAACACTGTTCAAGTTACCAACCCAAACATCACCGGCACAAATCAGGTTGGAACTGGGAATCTGCCACCAACCATACGCCAGAGCCATGTCTTTTCTTGTGTGTTGCCATAAATTGAGGTCAAAAGAAGGCAGCCTAGCACATCATCTGTGGGCCAGTCTCGACATGAATGTATGGCGTGCAGGGCATGATTATTGGGAAAAAGGCCTAACAACTCTATGCCTAAACGACCTTTGGAGCATGCACATAAGTCAATAGGAATTCAAACGGCTAGCGAAAATAAGCACAAAAAAGCTATCAATAGTCGAAGACAAGGCTCGCCTAGCAAAACAAAGTCATGGGTGGTTAACCTTGAAATCTTATGCCTTGTTGGCCCCACAGCAGTACCTAACTATCTTTCCCTGCACGAACAAAATTAATGCCCAGATGCATCAAAGTACTTTTTTGCGATTCCTAATTTGCGAAATTTACCGAATCGCAAATTAGGAATCTCAAAATGGTAGGCATCATTTTTCTTGCATTTTTTTTGCGATTCGGTAAAAATCGCAATTTTTATCGAATCGCATAAAAAATGCGATTTTCAAATTGCGAATTCGCAATTCCCATTCATTCCTATGGGCTGAAATGCCCATAGGAATGAATGGGAATTGCGAATTCGCAATTTGAAAACGGAATTCAACAAAGCATTTCAAGGGTGGAGAGGGGGGTCCAAATGACCCCCCCCTGCACCCATGAAATGCACTTTTACCTATAAGTTACAGACACACATGTCCTAAGGACATGTGTGTCTGTAACTTAACAGTTTAAAAAATGCATTTTAGTGCATTTTTAAACAATTTTGCAAATTACCACGAGGTTCAACCTCGTGGTAATTTGCACTTGCAATTTGTAAAATCGCAAATTTTTTAAGAATGATGCATTGCATTTAAGGAAACGCAATATTGCGATTCCTTAAATGCAATCGCATTTTAGAAAAATTAGCGATTTTCAACAAAAACAAATGATGCATCTCAAAAAGCATTTTTGGAATCGCAAACGGCCGATTTTAAGGAATCGCACCGTTTGCGACTCCAAAAATGCTTGATGCATCTGGGCATACGTTTTTTAAAACTGAGACTGGGAGTTATCAACCTGTTGATCCATCTACCAAAATGGAAAAGAGATCACGGACAAGAACTATGTCGACTTTGTGGGAACCACAAAGAAGACATAATACACATAATATGTCTTTGCTCAAAACTGCTGAACGAAAGATGGTCCCTTCTCAAGCATCTCTGGAACATTAACATGACCAGATCGTGTAGAGCAGTTTTGGCCTGCTTTGATCCTAGGAACACCAAACTAAACTGTGTCCCGGTAAGGTACATGGATCACGCAGTAAAAAAACTCGGTGAGGTGCCCACAGTCTGTAATCCACTATCGGCATAACGTTTTGGCAGAGTTCCATCTCTCACCTGTATCCATATTGGACTTAATCTACTCCCTTTTTTTAAATGAATGTTTCGGTTATCTTGTATTTGCAATGATTTTTGTTAATCAAGCAATAAAGTTTTATTTACTATTTACCTCCTGACGGTGTCACGTCAAGTGCGGGCATTTGGAAGGCGTGTACGTTAACTTCGCCTGCTCAAGTGCCCAGTTCTCTTTAATGCATTTCACATTATTTTCTAGAATTAATGTTGGGGGGAGGCGCGGTTCGTCTATGCTTTCTGCTCAGTATATGCAATTGTGAACATTCCTGGCTAGTGTATATTAAACATGTGGTATGTAATCATCTTCGTTCCTGGCTTCAAAGATAAACATACGATTTTTGCGGTAGTTCAGTTAAACGCGGCCACATGATCCTCTCTGGAGGCGGGAACGAAGATACAGCCCATGGCATTGGAGGCTAGGCGTCGGTGTGACATACCGGATAGACCCACTTGACGTCAAGTGGGTCTATCGCGATATCAGATATGTCCCCACCAAAGCTTAGTATCTTCCAATGTGATGGACAGACCAGGAAGTCAACCCCCAGCCGTGCATAGGCCACACTGCACCCCACTGCAGCTCACTCCATTGCATTACTGAGCACACAGCACTTCACTTCATTGCAGTACAGAACACTTCTTTCCAGTGCACTGCAGGCCCCTTCATTACACTGCACCAAACCACAGCACACTGCTGCTCCCTTCACTTCCTCACATCACACAGAGGCCTGAACACTTCACCACGCTGCGGCGCAGAACTGCTCTCTCACCTGGGGCTTCCATCTTGGGGCCAGGCACCTCCTGCAGAGACAGGTCCTCGCAGTAGTAACCTCCAGACTCCATCTGAGGCAGGACAGGAAGACAGCATTAGCATTAGACGCCGCGTGCTCCTCCTCAGCACACTCTCTGACTCCTTTGTGAGCCTGCCTGACTGTTTCTATAGCGCCTCCCACCCGGCTGTTCTCTTAGCGCTTAGAAACGGTCAAGTTGCTTTTTAGTTCAAGATAGTAAGAGAGGGGTCGAGTACCGCGCCAGGGCATCAGTTCCCTCGTCCGGCTAAATGGCCCATAAACAAGGCGAGGACTTTAGAAACATAACTGGACTTGTTTATGTATCTCGTCACCGGACTTTACAGTGCTCCCTATCCCATTTTCTCTTCCATTTAACTAAACGCTCGAGGGCACACTCAGCCCATCATCGTCTGCATCTGAGGTACACTCACCCCATCAACCTCTGAGGGTACAGTTACCGAATCAACCTCTCCATCTGAGGGTACAGTCAAACCCCCAACCTCTGACGGTACATTCACCTCACCAACCTCTGCATCTAAAGATACAGTCACCTCCCCAACCTCTGCGCCTGAGGGCACACTCACCCCATCAACCACTACACCCGAGGGCACACTCACCCCATCAACCACTACACCCGAGGGCACACTCACCCCATCAACCACTACACCCGAGGGCACACTCACCCCATCAACCTCTGCGCCTGAGGGCACACTCACCCCATCAACCTCTACGCCTGAGGGCACACTCACCCCATCAACCTCTGCGCCTGAGGGCACACTCACCCCATCAACCTCTATCAAGCATCTGAAGATAGTCACTCCATTAACCCAAGTACCTGTGGTCACAACACATCCTTGCCGCCTTTACCTCAATGACCTAGGCGCCCGGGGTACAGTGCACCCACATTCACCCAGGCTTCTGTGAGGGTGGTTACCAGGGTTGGATTGGGAATGAAAATCGGCCCGGGCACACAAAAAAAAAACCGGACCACATCTGCATAAACACTCCTCATATCACTGCGTATGGGTAATCTTATAAAAAAAAACTTTAGGGGGGTGGGGGTTAAAAAAATGCACGCGTTAGTTTACACTGGTGAAACAAGTGAGGCCGCCCCCTGCCCCCGCTCAGTATGTGCAGACATTAATGGGCCGGCCCGAGAGACAAAGGGAGAGATACCTGTTGTAAACGGAGGTAATGAGCGCCCATCCGCCTCTAGACAGGCCACTCAGACTCCCGCTGGGCCGCTGACGGTATCAGAAGAACAGAGACAGCGCCCAAAGAGCCCCCCAGACTGCTAAAAATATAACAGCCCTCGGGCATTGCCTGAATGCCCTCGTTACCAATCGGACGCTGGTGGTTACCCCATCAGCTTGGCATTTGAGGGTACAGTCACTCCATTATCCTCACCATCCAAGGGTACACTCACCCCATAGCCACTTGGAATCTCAACCCCTTAGCCTGCCTGCCTGCCCTCAAATCTCTCTCTGCGGTCTCCCTCTCTCTCTCTCAGGGGTCTCACGCACTCCCCTGATTCTCTGAGGTCTCACTCTCTTGGAACTCACTCCCGCTTCTCCGACGGCTCACTCCCTGGCCTATTGGAGGTGTCACGCCTCTCACCCGTTGGAGTCTCATTATGATGTATCATTCCCTGGTGTTTCATTCCCTTCAATTTAGGTCTCAAACATTCCTAGGAACCTCCCTTCCCGCGCTGAAGTCTCACCCCTTTTTGGAGTCTCACTTACTCACTGAAATCGAACCCTCCTGTCTGAGATCTCACCCCTCTTCCTGAAAACTCTGACTTTACCCCCCGCAGAGGACTCCCTCTCGTGCTCTGGCCCCACTCCCTGCCCGGGGCTCCTCTCTCCGAGATCTCACACAGCCTTGATTCTCGCCCCCGGGGTTTCACTCGCTCGCTGAGGTCTCGCACCCCTGCTTCTCATTCCCAGCAGTTTCACTCGCCTCTGAAGTCTCGCTACCTTGGACCAACGCCCATCTTTGCTTCTCACGGCCTCCATGCAGTCTCAATCCCCTCAGGTCTTGCTTTGCCTATGAGGCTTCACTCTGTCCTGTGAGTTCACCCCCTCCAGTCTCACTCCACGGAGGTCACTCACCTCTCTCAGGGTTCACTTTGTGGAGCTTCACTCGCCTCTCCCAGATCTGAACCCCCTCACTGGCGTCTCGTTGACTTTTTTATGTCCCCCACGCCCCCCCTCCCCGTGAGGTCTCACTCCCCGGGTTTCACCCACGGCTCTTGCCTCTCACTCACCTCAGTGAAGCAGGCGCTCTGTTCAGCCTCCGGTCCTCTGCCTCCGGCTCGCTTGGCGCTCCCTTCCTGCAGGGGGAGGGGAGCCCCGGTCTCTTCACCCCCTCTCCGCCTCCGCTGCTCTGCAGAACTTCAAAGAAACTTTACTCCTCACAGGCAGCCTCTTTGTCTCAGAACCGATGGCTCCGTCTCGGATACTCTATCCTCGAGCAGTCTCTTTCGAACGTACGGCAGCCAAGACACGTCCTCCTTGCGAGATGTCTCTTCTCTGTCGCAGTTTTCAGCTCTAAGATCGCTCCTCCCTGCGATCTGTCTCTGGGGGGTTACAGTAGCCTCGGAACCAGATGCATCTATCACTGTCGTCTCTCCGACGGAGTACCCTCTCTGAGCGGTCTCTGCCCTGCACTGTAGACTCTCTGGGTTAACGTCGTTCCAACCCTCTCGCTGTCACTGCTGTTTCGCCTGGCAGTCTCCCTCCCACTTAGTCCCGTTCCTCCTCTGCAGGGCTGTCTCGACCTCACGCCCTCTATCGGTGATGTGTCCCCTGGGAGTCTCTTCCCTATACAGCACTCTCCCAAGTTAGCGCTGTTGCATCTTCGAGTGCTTCCTTCACTACTGTCTCTCAGTTTGCTGGCAGTCTCTTTGCACGGCTGTCTCTGCCCCTGTTTCCCTTCTGTCACTGCGCTCTCGTGCCTCCCTCGCACCCTCTCTCTCTTCCGGGCCCAGCAGTTTCTTGGCACGGGTCCCGCAGAGCCCCTTTCATACCCCTGAACTGCTCTCTGATTGGCTGTCCCGCTGATGATGAGATGCTGCTTCGTGACTCTGCCGCGGTAGGGTTTCCGTGACGTCAGAGGCCGGGGCTGCAGGGGGTAAATCACGACTCTGGACTCAGACCCCTCTCCCCTCCCTTGAGACCCTGCCCTTATCTGCAGCCCATCAGGGCTGGGAGTCGGATTGCACTATGGGGGGAGGATCGCAGAGCAGTGAAATGTGAGGCAGGCCGGCGTGCCATATGGATGTGCGTTATTATGTGCATATGCTTGTGGAGTTATAGGCATGTCAGAATCGACGTGGCATATGCGTAGCATACGCACGTTTCTATACTTGTGCATGCCCAATGTTATATATGTCGCTTATTAATATAGTGATGTACCCATAACTTAGCCTGAAAGTTGCTTGTGAATATGTCTGTGTGTGTATGTATGTATGCATACATACACACACAGTGACTGCGTGTTTCTATAAAGTTTAAATATGTTTTATATATATGCCAATGTGTGTTGAAGAATGAGTGGGTGTATAAGTGTCTGGATGGAGGGTTTAGTAGGTGCGTGACTGATTGTATAAGTGAGTGTTAAATGTGTCTTACTGAATGCATGGGTTAGTGACTAAACTGTGAATGTTTGTATCAGTCTGTCTGTTGTGTTAGCTGCTGCATGGGTTGGTCTGTAGTTACATGATTGTCTATATTGGTTATTGATTGGTTGCCTGAGTATTTGTATGGGTGCCTGAGTGTAGGTGGTGCAGTTATAGTTAGCTGAACTAACTAAAACGTCGGAATTTCTCTGGTTTTGTACGAGTAAAATGTCCAACTAACTATAACGTCCCTGAAACCTATGTTTTTGTCAGTGAATTTCAAAGGTTTTTTAAATGCTAATTTCTAACTATAACGTCCCTGAAAAATATGTTTTTTTCAGTTAATTTCAAAGGTTTTTAAAATGCTAATTTCTAACTATAACATAGCAGTCTCATTTTCAGAGTGGTGGAGAAAGGTGAGAGTGTCCTCCAAATACATTTTAGCAATCCCACTGTGTGGGATTTACCGGAGGTAACAGGAGGGGTAGTTAGCCCCCATCGTCAACCTTGGGGGCCAACTACCCCTCCTATTACTACCAGTAAATTCCACACAGCACGATTGTTAACTTGTTATATCAGGCCCGGCCCCTCCCTGCACCACTGTACAAACGCACCTCCTGGCGCGTTGTAAGTTAAGGGATGAACTCCCCTTGAATTATGAGGGTCCCAGGAGGCCACCTAGCCCACCTGGTTCCTCCAGTAAGCGCCACAGAGCTGCTTTGCAGAGATGTGTTCTGAGGCCACGCCCCTTTTTACACCACTCTGCAAACGCGGCTTCTGGTGCACTGGTGGTGGGGTGATGAGGTCCTCTTGTGTCCTGAGGACCTCAGGACACAAGTAGACTTCATCCTCCGAGCAGCAGTGCACCAGAAGACGTGTTTGCAGAGTGGTGTAAAAAGGGGCGCGGCCTCCGACCACCTCTCTGCAACGCAGCTCTGTGGCGCTTACTGGAGGTACCTGGTGGTCTAGTTCGCCCCCAGGGACCCACAGTATTGAAAGGGAGTTAAACCCCCAATTTACAACATGCCGTGGGGGGTGTTTGAACACTTCCCATATCAGACCCCATCTCAGTCCGGCATCACAGTGCATACATGCCACCTGGTGCATTGTAAGTTGGGGGATTAAGTCTCCTTGAATCCTGAGGGTCCCTCTGGGCCAACTAGCCCACCAGGTACCTTCAGGAAGCCCCACAGAGCTGCGTTGCAAATAGGTGTAAAAAGGGCTGTGTCCTCGGACCACTCACTGCAATGCAGCTCTGTGGCGCATACTGGAGGTACCTGGTGGGCTAGTTGGCCCCCAGGGACCCTCAGTATTCAAGGGGGATTAATTCCCAAATTACAACGCGCCACAAGAAGCATTTGCAGAGTGGTGCAGGGAGGGGGGCGGGACCTCCGGCGAGATACCAGCTTTCTTTCTTTATTTTATTTTTTGAAGGGGTGCTCTGTGGCCCAGCTTCTTTAACCATTTTTCTTGCACTGGGGACCCCATACCTCAGAGCCTGACCCCTTTAATTAACCCCCCCAAAAAATGGGAAGGGGCTGCGTGGCCCCCTTCCCGGGGCCAATTTCGACCCCGGGCACCCTACCCCCCAGGGCATGGCCAGTCTTTTTTATATTTTTTAAAATATATTTCTTTTGAGTGGGGCAGCGTGGCCCCCCTCCTCAGGCCAATTTTGGGCCTGGGGACCCCATCCCCGGAACCGGCCTTTCCTTTTTTTTTTGTAAAATAATTTTTTTCACTGGAGGGGAACCGCTCTGCCCCCTCACGGGCCACTTCTGGCCCCGGGGTCCCCATCCCTCGGGGCCTGGCCACTCCGTTGGGGACCGTGGGGAGAGCCCCAATGTCCCCACGGTCCCGCCGGCTCCACGCCTCCTGCGGCAGCCGGCATTGCTTTTCCACAACGGGAGCTGCTGACATGCAGCTCCCCTTGTGGAAAAGCAATCCTGCTTTGCTTTATTGACACAAGAGCAGGTTTTCCCGCTTGAGCTTCAATGAAGCAAAGCAGTGTTTGCTATGGCAGGGCGGGAGGCGTCCCCCTGCCCTGCCATAGCAAACAGCAATGTCCCAGGGGTGGGCACCCCGAGACATTGCAGGAGCCGACCCTAGGGGGTGGCGGTCCCCAGGGCCATCCAGCGCTCCAGGAGGGGGGCCATGCGGCTCCCCTCCCAACGTTTAAAGCGGTGGTGGTCCCAGGGGCATGAGGGTCCGTAATGGACCCCCGCATTTGAATACAGAGTGCACCGGGTATGTGGTGGTCCCCAGGGCAGTGTGAGGGCGCTCAAGCCCCCCACACTAATTATTTATTACAGCCCAGGGGAGGGGGTGGTCCCCGGAGATTGCTCCCCACCCTTATTTAATGAAGCCCCGTGGAGTTGGCGGTCCCCGGGACCCCCACGCATTTATTTTGGCGATACCCGGGGCTGCTGGAGGCCGCGTGCCCCTTGCATATAATTACTTTAGCCCTGGGGAGGTGGCACTCCCTGGGGCTTTTGGGCCCCCGTTAATTAAATACACATTACCCCCGGGACCTGGCCCACCCGGGGGCCTTATTAAAATGATTCAGAAAAGGGGGTGGTGATGAACAGAGTGTCTGAATTAAGCAGACCACTCTTACCCAGTCCAAAGATCAGGGCTTGATCCATCACCGTTTTTTAGCTCACTGCACTATCCCAGCTCAGAACTTGGCTATATGCAAATTAGCCTGACCCTGGCCCAGTGCATCATGGGAACAGGGCAGACCAAACTACCAAGCCAATTCTTATACTGGGAAGGAAACAAGCTACCGGGGACCGGTTTCTGGCATTTCAGTCGTTTTCGGCCCAGCTTGCTTGAATCCTGATGGTGCAATGAGCTAGGGACTCACATCTGAGTATACCCTTCCACGCTTATGGTGGACAAAAATGATTCAGAAAAGGGGATGGTGATGAACAGAGTGTCTGAATTAAGCAGACCACTCTTACCCAGTCCAAAGATCAGGGCTTGATCCATCACCGTTTTTTTAGCTCACTGCACCATCCCAGCTCAGAACTCGGCTATATGCAAATTAGCCTGACCCTGGCCCAGTGCATCATGGGAACAGGGCAGACCAAACTACCAAGCCAATTCTTATACTGGGAAGGAAACAAGCTACCGGGGACCGGTTTCTGGCATTTCAGCCGTCTTCGGCCCGGCTTGCTTGAATCCTGATGGTGCAATGAGCTAGGGACTCACATCTGAGTAGACCCTTCCACGCTTATGGTGGACAAAAATGATTCAGAAAAGGGGGTGGTGATGAACAGAATGTCTGAATTAAGCAGACCACTCTTACCCAGTCCAAAGATCAGGGCTTGATCCATCACCGTTTTTTAGCTCACTGCACCATCCCAGCTCAGAACTTGGCTATATGCAAATTAGTCTGACCCTGGCCCAGTGCATCATGGGAACAGGCAGACCAAACTACCAAGCCAATTCTTATACTGGGAAGGAAACAAGCTACCGGGGACCGGTTTCTGGCATTTCAGCCGTCTTCGGCCCGGCTTGCTTGAATCCTGATGGTGCAATGAGCTAGGGACTCACATCTGAGTATACCCTTCCACGCTTATGGTGGACAAAAATGATTCAGAAAAGGGGGTGGTGATGAACAGAGTGTCTGAATTAAGCAGACCACTCTTACCCAGTCCAAAGATCAGGGCTTGATCCATCACCGTTTTTTAGCTCACTGCACCATCCCAGCTCAGAACTTGGCTATATGCAAATTAGCCTGACCCTGGCCCAGTGCATCATGGGAACAGGGCAAACCAAACTACCAAGCCAATTCTTACACTGGGAAGGAAACAAGCTTCCGGGGACCGGTTTCTGGCATTTCAGCCGTCGTCGGCCCGGCTTGCTTGAATCCTGATGGTGCAATGAGCAAGGGACTCACATCTGAGTATACCCTTCCACGCTTGTGGTGGACAAAATATTTAACAACAAGGGGTGGTGATGGACAGAGTTTCTGAATTAAGCAGAATACTCTCACCCAGTCAAGAGATCAGGGCTAGATCCAACACCGTTTTTTAGCTCACTGCACCATCCCAGCTCAGAACCTGGCTATATGCAAATTAGTCTGTTCCTGTCCCAGTGCATGATGGGAACAGGGCAAACCAAACTACCAAGCCAATTCTAACACTGGGAAGGAAACAAGCTTCTGGGCCCCCGTTAATTAAATACACCTTACCCCCGGGACCTGGCCCACCCGGGGGCCTTATTAAAATGAAGCGCAGGAGCCAGCACTTCATTTAAAAAAAAATTTTGGTGGGATTTGCGAACCCAACGTGAATTCTGCTGAAATTTAAAAAAATGCTTTTTTTGGCCTGGGGTCCTTGTGGGACCACCCGAGGAGTCCTAGGGGGTCAGGGTGATTCTACCCTGACCCCCTTTCTTCTTTTTTAACCGATTTCTCACTGTTTTCTTGTGACTCATTTCTACCCAGTCACAGGATGGCTGACAACACTTCCTGTTTTGTAGTGTTGGCAGCCAATCAAAGTGAAGCTTGTGCCCGGGAGGATTCGCAAACCCTCCTCGGTGCTCAGATATCGATATTTTTATTTTTCTAATTTCTCAGGAACTACTGAACAGATTTACACCATTTGAAAAAAAGGTCTCTTTCTGAACCAAGGGCTACCTTTTTGCGAAATATGGTGTAATTCCGTTCAGCAGTTCGGGCTGTAACCTGTTTAAAAATTCCCATGGGAATTAACATGGGAAAAACACGTTTCGGGACCTCCTTTTTCTCAGGCCCGCTTGACGAATCACCCCAAAACTTTCAAGACAGGAGCTGACCGGAGCGCCCCCACTAGTTTTGAAACTTTCATGAAGATTCGTCAAACGGGGCCAAAGATATTGGCAAAAGAAAAAACGTTATTTGAATAGAAACGAGGTCCTAAATATAACTACCCACTGGCGATTGCCAGTAGGTAATATATATATATATAATATATATATATATATATATATATATATATATATATATATATATATATATATATATATATACATACATATATATCCACAGAACTCCCCCGAAAGGAAGAAAGAGGCCACAGACGGGGAGACATGGAGGTACGGAGGCATTTATTCGGCAGACACAGCAGGGTCACCATGCACAACCAGCGGGATCTTAATGGCGGGGGTAAGGTATGTTGCAACCCCACCCAGCGTGCCATCAATGACGACATCACCGCCCCAAATCTTCACTTGCCAGGATGGGGGCTGAAGAGAATCCAGTACCTTGGAAAACGAGGAAATCTGCGTGAGCAAAGAACCAGCAACTCCGTAGCCCATTTTCAGATGCGGGGGCCTCTTGTGCGTGATGCTAGAGGTCACGCTGTTAAATGTCCACAGAACTCCTCCCAAAAGGAAGAAAGAGGCCACAGACTGGGAGACATGGAGGCACGGTGGCATTTATTCGGCAGACACAGCATAGCAAATGCATTTCGCATGATATTCAAGCCTTCTTCAGTGCTTGAGGTGTTGCATAGATGTGGGCACACAGTAGCGTCTTTAAATATCCCACCAACATCCTGTTACCAGGTTCGTCGCTCCGCCCCTTAGATACATCTTGAGTGCAGCGTGGGGTAGCACGCCTACAGGTTCCAGAATGCAAAGTTCTGGCAAAGTGTGGAAACTGGGGAGGGTAGGCTGCCTGGAAAGTTTCAACCCTCAAGCTGTGTAAGTATTTCGAAAGTCCGAGCCTCCTCGGGTCCCCTGGACCGCATCACCATCCACAACCAACGGGATCTTAACGGCGGGGGTAAGGTATGTTGCAACCCCACCCAGCGTGCCATCAATGACGACATCACCGCCCCAAATCTTCACTTGCCAGGATGGGGGCCATGCAGCTCCCTTCCCAACGTTTAAAGCCCCGGGGAGGTGGTGGTCCCAGGGGCATGAGGGTCCGTAATGGACCCCCGCATTTGAATACAGAGTGCGCCAAGTATGTGGTGGTCCCCAGGGCAGTGTGGGGGGCGTTCAAGCCCTACCACACTAAATATTTATTACAGCCCAGGGGAGGTGGTGGTCCCGGAGCTTGCTCCCCTCTCTTATTTAATGAAGCCCCGTGGAGTTGGCGGTCCCCGGGACCCCCACGCATTTATTTTGGCGATGCCCGGGGCTGCGGGAGGCCGCGTGCCCCCTGCATATAATTACTTTAGCCCTGGGGAGGTGGCACTCCCTGGGGCTTTTGGGCCCTCGTTAATTAAATACACATTGCCCCCGGGACCTGGCCCACCGGGGGGCCTTGTTAAAATGAAGCGCGGGAGCCAGCACTTTATTTAAAAATACATTTTGGTGGGATTTGCGAACCCAACGTGAATTCTGTTGAAATTTTAAAAAATGCTTTTTCTGGTCCTGGGGTTCCTTGTGGGACCACCCAAGGAGTCCTAGGGGGTCAGGGTGATTCTACCCTGACCCCCTTTCTTCTTTTTTAACCGATTTTTCACTATTTTCTTGTGACTCATTTCTACCCAGTCATAAGATGGCTGACAACACTTCCTGGTTTGTAGTGTTGGCAGCCAATCAGAGTGAAGCTCGTGCCCGGGAGGGTTCGCAAACCCTCCTCGGTGCTCAGATATCGATATTTTTATTTTTCTAATTTCTCAGGAACTACTGACCAGATTTACACCATTTGAAAAAATGATCTCTTTCTGAACCAAGGGCTACCTTTTTGCGAAATATGGTGTAATTCCGTTCAGCAGTTCGGGCTGTAACCTGTTTAAAAATTCCCATGGGAATTAACATGGGAAAAACACGTTTCGGGACCTCCTTTTTCTCAGGCCCGCTTGACGAATCACCCCAAAACTTTCAAGACAGGAGCTGACCGGAGCGCGCCACTAGTTTTGAAACTTTCACGAAGATTCGTCAAACGTCACCAAAGATATTGGCAAAAGAAAAAACGTTATTTGAATAGAAACGAGGTCCTAACTACAACTACCCACTGACGATTGCCAGTAGGTTATATATATGTATTACTTTATTCCGTTTATCCTCGGATTCAATAAGGTTCCTTCAGAAACGGCCTCAGACCCAAGATAAGTGGAAATATTTTATTCTTCTTTAGTCGCCATTATGCGTTTCGGCTCCCGCGAGCCTTGTTCACATGACAAAGGGCTGTGAATTTTCTGTCATATTTAAAGTGACAGTGCCTAATTGGTAAATATCACATGGCATCAGGGAATTATAGGCATGAAAGAAATATTCAAACTCAATTCGGCACATGTGGCGTAAAACACAATAGTGGCTAATACATGTCTATAACTGTCTGTGTGAGACGTCATAGACTTGTAAGTAAATGCAGGATTAAATATCTTCATTCAGTACATGGAATATCTAAAAATACATGTAAAATACATTTTTGTAGAAGTCTCTATGTGTCCAACTGAGCAGGGAATTACATCTGATTATATATGTCTGCTAATTGTTTTAATATGTTGCGTCTGTTACCATGATCGGAATTAAATGCAGACAAGGAAAATCAACATTATATAAAATAAGGAGGATAAATCCTCTGTACCTATCTATCATACTATCCCCTGGTGCCAAGAAAGTGCCACAGTGTATGGTGTCCATATTAACAAAATGTAAGAAAGAGAGTGGTGTAAGGAATTTAAAACCTGGAATAATGTTTCCATAAGAAAACTGCTGTGAGTGCCCTTGAATACATTGTATAAATTCATAATGAAGGGCATGGAACTATATCAAATCCATAGGCGTTGGTGGTTAGGATCTCATGTCTAGAATTGTCATAAGGAATGCTTAAACATGGCAGAACTGCTATGAGGACCATAGGATAATGCTGTGTCAATGTAGAGCTAAGGACTACCTGTAGGATATATATATATATATATATTCACTGAAAAAACCATAGGTTTCACACCAGTTATAGTTAGGAATTAGCATTTAAAAAACCTATTAAATTCACAGAAAAAAACATAGGTTTGACACCAGTTATAGTTAGCTCAGGAACTACTGAACGGATTTACACCATTTAACAAAAAGCGTAATCTGCAAACGGAACTCTACCTTTTTGCCAAATTTAGTGTAATTCCGTTCAGCAGTTCGGGATGTAGCCCCTCTTAAAGGTCCTATGGAAAATTGCATGGGGAAAACACGTTTTGGGACCCCTTTTTTTCTCGGCCCCCGCTTGACGAATCACCCCCAAACTTTCAGGGAAGGGGCGGAGCGGAGCAGGCCATTTTCTTGGAGAACTTTACAAATATTCGTCAACCGTAGCCAAAGTTATTCCAAATAGAATGTTGCGGATTTCCTATGGAAACTAGGTCCTAACTATAACTACCTACTGGCGACCGCCAGTAGGTAATAAATATATGTGTGTACATATATATATTACCTACTGGCGGTCACCAGTAGGTATATATAGTTAGGATTTTTTTTAATAGGGATTTCTGAAAATTCTATGTTGAATAACTTTGGCGTTGATGGACGGAATTGGCTGAAATTTTCAGGAAAATGGCACATTTTGTTTCTGAGCGTCCCCTGAAAGTTTGGGGGGGTTTCGTCAAGCGGGGGCCGAGAAAAAAGGGGGGTCCCAATACGTGTTTTTAACATTGAGTTTTCCATAGGGCGGTTGGACTCACTTTTAGCCCGAACGGCTGAATGGATTTCCACCAAACTTGGCAAAATTGTAGGGACTGGTACCCCGATGTGCCTTTGCTATGTCTCAAGATATATGCTCCAGTGGTTTTTCCGAAAATTAACTTTGAAAAATATATATTGGGCTACATTGGGCTATATATATGTTAGAGCCCAAATGTAGCCCAATGTAGCCCAAAGATGGCCACCAGAGACAAAAAAAAACAAATTTAGCCCAAATATCAGCCAGACGTAGCCCAACTATAGCCCAATGACAGAATGTCCCAGAGTGTCCTAAAGAACAACTAGAGTGCTAACAGTCTTACTTATGACAAAAGTATGGCACACCTGAAGTCATCTTGATTGGAATAAAGTGTTAACACTTAAAACATTTAATTTGCAAAGGAACAAAATGAGGGGGTTCATTTTGCCATAGAAATTATGATTATTGCTGAAGAAAGAAAAATTAGGGCACATTTTGAGTGACTTCTCAAATCCTCTTATATTTCATTAAATAAATTCTGATATGCAGTCTTCCAAGATGGCCACCAGAGACAAAAGAGCCCAAATGTAGCCCAAATATCAGCCAGATGTAGCCCAACTATAGCCCAATGACAGAATGTCCCAGAGTGTTCTAAAGAACAACTAGAACACTAACAGTCTTACTTATGACAAAAGTATGGCACACCTGAAGTCATCTTGATTGGAATAAAGTGGTAACACTTAATACATTTAATTTGAAAAGGAACAAAATGAGGGGTTTCATTTTGCCATAGAAATGATATATATATATATATATATATATATATATATATATATATATCAATGCTCGAAGGTGTCCACCTTTGAGTAGCACGCGAACAGCAGCTTGGTTTATGTATAGGTGAGGGCGGGGATCCACTCGTAGACGCCGCTCCGTACGGGATCTGCCCGACGCGTTTCGAAGCTCCATTTGCTTCTCTTCAGGGGCTTTTACGGAAGCGGTGTGCGCAACCGCCGACCCACTTCCCCATTTAATATATAACACACCCACCGATGGGAGGCTCAAATGAGAGTGTGTATTCTGGGAAGTGTGGTCCGGGAATCACACAATCAAGTCCTGTATGGACTCCACAAGTGGGCCCGTCCTCGATTCCAAGTACGACTGCTGCTTCACTGTAGTGACCCCCAGGGTACCGGGGTGGTGCATATTCTGCGGCTGGACGGCCGCGTATAAATCAATGCTCGAAGGTGTCCACCTTTGAGTAGCACGCGAACAGCAGCTTGGTTTATGTATAGGTGAGGGCGGGGATCCACTCATAGACGCCGCTCCGTACGGGATCTGCCCGACGCGTTTCGAAGCTCCATTTGCTTCTCTTCAGGGGCTTTAACGGAAGCGGTGTGCGCAACCGCCGACCCACTTCCCCATTTAATATATAACACACCCACCGATGGGAGGCTCAAATGAGAGTGTGTATTCTGGGAAGTGTGGTCCGGGAAGCACACAATCAAGTCCTGTATGGACTCCACAAGTGGGCCCGTCCTCGATTCCAAGTACGACTGCTGCTTCACTGTAGTGACCCCCAGGGTACCGGGGTGGTGCATACTCCGCGGCTGGACGGCCGCGTATAAATCAATGCTCGAAGGTGTCCACCTTTGAGTTGCACGCGAACAGCAGCTTGGTTTATGTATAGGTGAGGGCGGGGATCCACTCGTAGACGCCGCTCCGTATGGGATCTGCACACCGCTTCCGTTAAAGCCCCTGAAGAGAAGCAGATGGAGCTTCGAAACGCGTCGGGCAGATCCAGTACGGAGCGGCGTCTACAAGCGGATCCCCGTCCTCACCTACACATAAATAAAGCTGCTGCTCGCGTGCTACTCAAAGGTGGAAAACCTGGGAGCGAGAATCTATATGCGGCAGTCCAGCCGCAGAGTATGCACCACCCCGTTAACGTGGGGGTCACGGCAGTGAAGTAGCAGCCGTACATGGGATCGAGGACGGGCCCACTTGTGGAGTCCATACAGGACTTGATTGTGTGCTTTCCGCACTACACTTCCCAGAAGTCTCATTGGAGCCTCCCATCGGCGGGTGAGTTATTTGAAATTGGAGAAGTGTAGCGGGTGCGCACACCGCTTCCGTTAAAGCCCCTGAAGAGAAGCAGATGGAGCTTCGAAACGCGTCGGGCAGATCCAGTACGGAGCGGCGTCTACAAGCGGATCCCCGTCCTCACCTACACATAAACAAAGCTGCTGCTCGCGTGCTACTCAAAGGTGGACAACCTGGGAGCGAGAATCTATATGCGGCAGTCCAGCCGCAGAGTATGCACCACCCCGTTAACGTGGGGGTCACGGCAGTGAAGTAGCAGCCGTACATGGGATCGAGGACGGGCCCACTTGTGGAGTCCATACAGGACTTGATTGTGTGCTTTCCGCACTACACTTCCCAGAAGTCTCATTGGAGCCTCCCATCGGCGGGTGAGTTATATGAAATTGGAGAAGTGTAGCAGGTGCGCACACCGCTTCCGTTAAAGCCCCTGAAGAGAAGCAGATGGAGCTTCGAAACGCGTCGGGCAGATCCAGTACGGAGAGGCGTCTACAAGCGGATCCCCGTCCTCACCTACACATATATAAAGCTGCTGCTCGCGTGCTACTCAAAGGTGGACAACCTGGGAGCGAGAATCTATATGCGGCAGTCCAGCCGCAGAGTATGCACCACCCCGTTAACGTGGGGGTCACGGCAGTGAGGTAGCAGCCGTACATGGGATCGAGGACGGGCCCACTTGTGGAGTCCATACAGGACTTGATTGTGTGCTTTCCGCACTACACTTCCCAGAAGTCTCATTGGAGCCTCCCATCGGCGGGTGAGTTATTTGAAATTGGAGAAGTGTAGCGGGTGCGCACACCGCTTCCGTTAAAGCCCCTGAAGAGAAGCAGATGGAGCTTCGAAACGCGTCGGGCAGATCCAGTACGGAGCGGCGTCTACAAGCGGATCCCCGTCCTCACCTACACATAAATAAAGCTGCTGCTCGCGTGCTACTCAAAGGTGGACAACCTGGGAGCGAGAATCTATATGCGGCAGTCCAGCCGCAGAGTATGCACCACCCCGTTAACGTGGGGATTACGGCAGTGAAGTAGCAGCCGTACATGGGATCGAGGACGGGCCCACTTGTGGAGTCCATACAGGACTTGATTGTGTGCTTTCCGCACTACACTTCCCAGAAGTCTCATTGGAGCCTCCCATCGGCGGGTGAGTTATATGAAATTGGAGAAGTGTAGCGGGTGCGCACACCGCTTCCGTTAAAGCCCCTGAAGAGAAGCAGATGGAGCTTTGAAACGCGTCGGGCAGATCCAGTACGGAGCGGCGTCTACAAGCGGATCCCCGTCCTCACCTACACATAAATAAAGCTGCTGCTCGCATGCTACTCAAAGGTGGACAACCTGGGAGCGAGAATCTATATGCGGCAGTCCAGCCGCAGAGTATGCACCACCCCGGTAACGTGGGGGTCACGGCAGTGAAGTAGCAGCCGTACATGGGATCGAGGACGGGCCCACTTGTGGAGTCCATACAGGACTTGATTGTGTGCTTTCCGCACTACACTTCCCAGAAGTCTCATTGGAGCCTCCCATCGGCGGGTGAGTTATATGAAATTGGAGAAGTGTAGCGGGTGCGCACACCGCTTCCGTTAAAGCCCCTGAAGAGAAGCAGATGGAGCTTCGAAACGCGTCGGGCAGATCCAGTACGGAGCGGCGTCTACAAGCGGATCCCCGTCCTCACCTACACATAAATAAAGCTGCTGCTCGCGTGCTACTCAAAGATGGACAACCTGGGAGCGAGAATCTATATGCGGCAGTCCAGCCGCAGAGTATGCACTACCCCATTAACGTGGGGGTCACGGCAGTGAAGTAGCAGCCGTACATGGGATCGAGGACGGGCCCACTTGTGGAGTCCATACAGGACTTGTTTGTGTGCTTTCCGCACTACACTTCCCAGAAGTCTCATTGGAGCCTCCCATCGGCGGGTGAGTTATATGAAATTGGAGAAGTGTAGCGGGTGCGCACACCGCTTCCGTTAAAGCCCCTGAAGAGAAGCAGATGGAGCTTCGAAACGCGCCGGGCAGATCCAGTACGGAGCGGCGTCTACAAGCGGATCCCCGTCCTCACCTACACATAAATAAAGCTGCTGCTCGCGTGCTACTCAAAGGTGGACAACCTGGGAGCGAGAATCTATATGCGGCAGTCCAGCCGCAGAGTGTGCACCACCCCGTTAACGTGGGGGTCACGGCAGTGAAGTAGCAGCCGCACATGGGATCGAGGACGGGCCCACTTGTGGAGTCCATACAGGACTTGATTGTGTGCTTTCCGCACTACACTTCCCAGAAGTCTCACTGGAGCCTCCCATCGGCGGGTGAGTTATATGAAATTGGAGAAGTGTAGCGGGTGCGCACACCGCTTCCGTTAAAACCCCTGAAGAGAAGCAGATGGAGCTTCGAAACGCGTCGGGCAGATCCAGTACGGAGCGGCGTCTACAAGCGGATCCCCGTCCTCACCTACACATAAATAAAGCTGCTGCTCGCGTGCTACTCAAAGGTGGACAACCTGGGAGCGAGAATATATATATATATATATATATATATATATATATATATATATATATATATATATATAACCTACTGGCGGTCGCCAGTAGGTATATATAGTTAGGATTTTTTTTAATAGGGATTTCAGAAAATTCTATGTTGAATAACTTTGGCGTTGATGGACGGAATTGACTGAAATATTCAGGAAAATGGCACATTTTGTTTCTGAGCGTCCCCTGAAAGTTTGGGGTGGTTTCGTCAAGCGGGGGCCGAGAAAAAAGGGGGGTCCCAAAACGTGTTTTTAACATTGAGTTTTCCATAGGGCGGTTGGACTCATTTTTAGCTCGAACGACTGAATGGATTTCTATGAAACTTGGCAAAATTGTAGAGACTGTTTGCCCGATGTGCCTTTGCTAGGTCTCAAGATATGTGCTCCAGTGGATTTTGAGAAATTAACGTTCAAAAAAATATATATATCTGTGACAGCGTCCCGGTTAGCGCCCCGGTTCGCGTACCAGACGCGTAACGGAACTTCGCGAGGAGAAGCAGATTGGCTCTCCGGTGACTGTCAACATTCTAAACAGTCCGGAGCGCCCGCCATCTTGTCTCTCGGTAGGATCGAGAGACAAGAGGTGGAAATAAACAAAGGGGGACATGAATGAAAGGGGGCAAGGTAGACCCCTCCTGACCCCCTAGGATTGATGTGGGGGCTATTAAAGGGCCCCGCGGGGCAAAAAAAAAAATCGATTTTTCGCGGTGGAAGCGCTGCCTGGTACCCGAACCGGGTAGCTCACCGGTAGCGTAACGGGAGTCCGCCATCTTGTGTTTTGGACGAATTTAGTCACAAGACGGAGGATAAACAATGTTGGGAATGGGTATAAGGGGGCTCGGGAGACATATCCTTACCCCCTAGGTTTTCTGAGGGTGGCTGAGGAGGCCCATGTATGTAAAAAAAAAACAGCCTTTTTTTTTCAAATTTTTGCACGGTTAACGCCCGGTCCGCGCCACGGGTAGCATTCCGGAAAGCGTAACAAGGGGAAAACCAAAGGAAACAGTAAAATAATATTGGTGGGTTATCCTGGAGGTGATGCACCTCAGCAACGCTATAATTGATTGGATGCCACCTCTGCATGTGGCGGTGCATAGTATAGTTTCCAAAACTATACTTTTTGTCTGTGCCTCAGGACAGAACTGCATCGCAATGAGGCATGTCACCAGCCGGGCATTGACCTTTTTTTGCCCTCGAGGGTAAGAAAAAAATTGCCATATAAAATGGTCTAAGCGGTGGGATTGCCGGGGCTCTTCACGCAAGAACTGCCTCGTCTCTACCTCCTCTTCCTCTTCTTCTTCCTCTGGGTTTGGAAGGAACTTTGCAGGTGGTCCTTCCTTCCTAGGTGGTTGTGGTGGTGGTGGGGGTCCACCAGCTGCAGCTACTACAGATGCCATTACTGAACAAGCAGAAACAGGCCTTCCTCTCACAAAGATGAAAGTCAGAGTGAGGAAAAAAGATGGGGGCTTTCATCATTTGGGAATTTTTTTTTTCTAAACCAATGAAAAGTGTTATTTTCAGGTCACATGACCTGTTACGCTTACGTTACGCGTCCCACTCCGCGCCCGGAGCGCTTCCGGGGTGCTGCGCTTCGCGCCTCGGGTCGCGCTCCGGAGCACTTCCGAGTGCGCTAACGCGGCGCGTCATAAGACGCATTACGCTGCAACGGGATACGTCGCGCTTACGTGACACGTCACAATGTTGTTTTCGAATGTGGCAGTTGTGCTAACGGGAAGCTACCCGGTGCGCGGACCGGTAGTGAAAAAAAAATGTATATACATAAAAAAATTATATTAAATACATGAAAAATATATTTTTCCTTTAAAAGAAGAATACATTTTACAGCTTTTGACCCAGCCTGCTACAGGCCAATCTCCCTTCTGGACTCCATGGGCAAAATTGCAGGCCGAGTGCTCCTGGACCGTTTACAATCCTGGGCCCAGGAAAATAACATCATGACCGACCTGCAATACGGTTTCCAGAAGGGGCTTGGGACCGTGGAGCAGGCCCTGAACCTTGCCCTCTTGACTGGGAAATATGTTGGCGCCAAAGGAGGTAACATCTTCCTCGACTACGTCGACCTCAGTGCGGCATTTGACTGCGTCCAGCATGAAAAACTCTGGAAAATACTCAGCGACCTCGGAGTGGACCCTCCTTTAATAGTCTTCCTCCGTGAACTTTATTCCAATGCTTCAGGGCGAGTCAGATTCGGCATAAATGGTGAGCTGTCTCGCTCCTTCCCAATAACAAAAGGAGTAAGACAGGGCTGCGTACTGGCTCCCTTCCTGTTTAATCTTTACACCAACGGCCTAGAACAGGCAATGCTGGAAGGGAGCCAGGATCTACCACAGATAAACCACCGCCCAATACCGACACTGCTTTATGCAGATGACTCAGTCATCCTGGCCCGCACACTAAATCAACTTCAAAAACAAATCAATAAATATAGCAACTTTATGGACTCACTTGGCCTGAAAATTAACATAAAAAAGACTTTTACTATGCACATCGGCCCCAGGGTCAAAAAGCCAAAACCAATACTGGTGGATAATACAAAGTTGGAAAAAACCTCTATCTATCCATATCTGGGAATCCTCGTGGATGACGCGCTGAACTGGCGTCAAGCCACGGCCACCAGAAACCTCCTCTTCCGACGTGCAACATCGGCCTTGACCTCTTTTTCGAGAAAATTGGGAAAACCTGCGGCACCTGAACTTCTGAAAGTCTACTATGCTAAGTGCCACAGTCTGGCTACCTACGGAGCAGGCGTCTGGGGGCACGGCCATATAGATCACCTACAGGTAACAGAGAACAGCTTCATCAAATATGTGCTGGCCCTCCCACAGAGCACTCTGATCTTCTCTTCCCACAGTGAGCTTGGCATGGAATATATCACAGACACCATTCGTTCACAACCAATCCTACTGTGGCAACGCGTATGGTCCAAACCTGAGTGCCACTTAACACGATCTTTGATCACGGACTGTTTAACTTTAACTAATTGGCATAAGATCCCGTGGTTGGTCTATGCACGGAACTTTTTTATTGACCTCGGACACAAATCCTATTTTGATGACCCGCCCAGTATTGAAGACATATCCAGAAAACAGCTAAAGGTGATGTGCTTGGCTCATCTGAGAGAGCTGCGAAACCAGACAGAGATTACAAAATTTTCGAACAGCCAAATTTGTGCAATACAACCTGTCAAAGGTATCCAACCGTACCTGTCCTACTTTCTAACAAACCAGGAGAAATACATATTAACAAGATTCCGCTTTAATACCTTTTTTCGTTTAGTTTCATTTCCCGAAATTCACAATTGGTCCCGCATGCTCATGAACTGTCCGTGCGATGGAATATCCTCACAATCAACGATTCACATAATCTTTTTTTGCAAATATTACAAAACTCCACGTAAATCTTGGATTCTTCCACTTCTTCGATCTAGTGGTCATAGACAGTGTTATTCTGCATTCTCCTTTCTGCAGTGTCTGGACTCGCCACATGTAGCGAAATCTATAGCGACGTTTCTAAAAGCCATCATCAAAATACGTCAAAATTTACAAACTGAATAGAACCCTTTAAATCATGAGTTTTCTGTAAATCATGACTTTTCTTATGTTTTTTTTAATCCTTTTATTATGTCAATGATGAATTGATTTTGTTTTGTTTTTAAAAATTATGTACTTTTTATGATTACACAAGTGGCAATCGAATAAAAGGTATTGAAACTGAAACAGAATACATTTTACAGCTTTTGATATTTGCAATTAAAAAACCATTGAAATTCACTGAAAAAAACATAGGTTATAGACCATATATAGTTAGGAATTAGCATTTACAAAACCTTATTTTACTCACAAAACCATTGAAATTCGCATATATAGTTAGTTGCACTAACTATATATCGCGCACCCGCAATCCACTGCTGATGATGTCACATATTACATCATTCATGACATGGTCAGTGACATCACTGATGACATCACTGATGACATCTCAATTGACATCACTGATGACATCACTGATGACATCTCAAATGACATCACTGATGACATCTCATTTGACATTACTGATCACATCACTGATGATATCATTCATGTGATAATACAATGAACCTCTTCAGACTCTAATATAACTTAGATACAATCAGTGTAAACAGACACGCACAGACTGTCACTCATCCATGGAGTTACTCACACACCTAGTCAGTCATGCAAAGAATCAATCACACCTCCATTTCCTCAACTATACAGTTATACACACCTTACTTATTCAAACATATACTAACACATATTTACTCTCTTATACAATCCCTGATACAAGTTCACAATGATCCATACAGCCACTCACACATTCACTGGCTCTTATGCACAGTTATTTATATATGTTAACTCTCACATGTACTGTGTTTTACATATGTACTTACTTTGACATGTAGCACTGAGATATCCATTCACTCACCAATACACTCATGCACACAGTCAACCGCCCATACAGCTGTTTCCACATGCACTTTTGAACCCATACATCTAGTGAATCAACTGCTCACACATCTATGCACAGAGTCATACACCTCCCAGCCACCCACACACACACTCAGTCTCCCATACAAATACTTGGGCAACCAATCAATAACCCATATAGTTACTCATATAGCTACTGATCAACACATGCAGCAGTTTACAGAACAACAGACATAATGATGCGCAAATTAAGACAGTTTAGTCACTAACCCATGCACTCAGAGAGACACATTTAATCACTCACTCATACAGTCAGTCATGCACCTACTAAATCCTTCATCCAGACACTTATACATCCACTCATTCTTCAATATGTAAGACATATTTTACCTTTACAGAAACATACAGTCACTGGATGTTGTCATCAGTGATGTCATTTGAGATGTCATCAGTGATGTCATCAGTGATGTCACTGACCATGTCATGAATGATGTAATATGTGACATCATCAGCAGTGGATTGCGGGTGCGCGATATATAGTTAGTGCAACTAACTATATATGCGAATTTCAATGGTTTTGTGTGAGTAAAATAAGGTTTTGTAAATGCTAATTCCTAACTATATATGGTCTATAACCTATGTTTTTTTCAGTGAATATATATATATATAAGAGCACAAAGTTCCTCCTCTGTCTGCTCTGCGCTCGTGGTCCCAGCCTCCGCGCCAACAACAAAAAGGATACGGACCACAAAAGTCAGCAAATGTTGTTATTTATTTAGCTACACAGAACCAAAACCAGCGACGCGTTTCGAGCACAAGTGCCCTTGTTCACGCTGCCATATATATATATATATCGCCAGTAGGTAGTTATAGTTAGGATCGTTTTCCATAGGAAATCCACAACATTCTATTGGGAATAACTCTGCCTGTAATTTTCCTTAAATTTGCCTCGCTGCGCTCCGCTCCTTCCCTGAAAGTTTGGGGGGGGTTTGTCAAGCGGGGGCCGAGATAACAAGCACTGGCGTTGCCAACAGGTCTCGCAGTAGGAAAGTTGGAGCTATTGGTTTTGTAAATGGCATTTTATATTTATGTTTTGTGATTTACAATGCCAATACTTTTAACTTTAGCATATGTGACACTTTTAGTATTTTTAATGTCAATTGTTTTGTATTGCCTTTACTTAGATGTATTGATATTACAATTAACATTGGCTTTTAATTTTTTTAAATAATTAATACTTAAATAAAAGTGATTGTAATTTTTAATGGCAATAGCTTAAACTTTTGTAAATAACTGTTGTGAAGATTATGTTCAGTGACTAAAATCCAAGAACAGAAGTGAAATATTAACATTTTTTTGTGACATTTGCAATAAAGCTTCAAACATTGAGAGAACATATTTGAACCAGTGATGCTGTGGTAGTGCTGAGTGATGCTGTGGTGGTGCTGAGTGATGCTGTGGTGCCCCTGAGTGATGCTGTGGTGGAGCGATAGATAGATAGAGGGCGATAGATAGATAGACAGAGTGACGGCGATAGATAGATAGACAGAGTGAGGGCGATAGATAGATAGACAGTGAGGGCGATAGATAAGAGTGAGGGCGATAGATAGAGTGAGGGCGATAGATAGAGTGAGGGCGATAGATAGATTGATAGAGAGTGAGGGCGATAGAGAGATAGAGTGAGGGCAATAGATAGATAGAGTGAGGGGAATAGATAGAGTGAGGGCGACAGATGTTTGTGTTTGTGTGTGTGCGGTTGTGTGTGGTTGTGTGTGTAGTTGTTTGAGTGGTTGTATGTGTGAGTGGTTGTATGTGTGGGTGGTTGTATATGTGAGTGGTTGTATGTGTGGGTGGTTGTATGTGTGAGTGGTTGTATGTGTGAGTGGTTGTATGTGTGAGTGGTTGTATGCGTGTATGGTGGTGGGGTTGTGTGTGGGGTTGTGTGTGTGTGGGTGTTTGGGGGTGTGTGTGGGTGTTTGGGGTTGTGTGTGGGGTTGTGTGTGTGGGGTTGCGTGTGTGTAGTTGTGTGTGTAGTTGTGTGTGGTTGTGTGTGTGGTTTGGTGTGTGGTTGTGTGTGGTTGTGTGTGAGATTGTGTGTGTGGTGTGGTTGGGTGTGTGGTTGGGTGTGTGGTTGTGTGGAGGCTAGCCAAAATGACTATGTGAAAGTTTTAGTGATGGAAAAATGACTTTAATAAATGGCCCAAAAATAAGCTATACAAATGACATAATTAGTTGGCCACAAACCAGCAAACCTTCTGAAGTGAGAAACCTCTTAAAAACTGCAAATTGTGTTCTGGCTTAGTTCAACTGCTGATTGCCATCTAATAGTCTTTATTAATATTTGAGTGCCTTCTCGTTGCCCAGCAGCAGGCAGTCCCAAAGACTGATCCCAGCCTCTACTCTGCTGTGTGATGAGCACTGACACGAACTTCAAAGGACCTGGATATGCTTGCAACCATCATTTTCTTTGGTGGTTGCTGAGGTTGTGGCTTTCTGTTTGTTTGATGCTTATGGTCGTATTCAGTCAGTGTATTGGCCAACAACACCGTGCTTGTTTCCACTGTTTGTGCATGTCTGCATAGAGAAAGATGCATGTTTAATAGTAACTATGGAAGGTTCACTGCATATCATAATATCCTTGCACATCACGCGCACCTATTAACGCTGTGTCTCATTGTAAGGATCTTCACGCGTTCCTGTTTCCGCGCCTCTCTTGCACGTCGTCTGCATAGCCGCATGCGCGCGCATCCCTCACTGGGTATTAGCTGTATGAAATGATTACATCGATTCTTCTCAAGCATCTGAAGGGTTTAATGGAGTTGGTCCCAGCCCACTTTTGCTGGCGCTCAGTTAATTGAGGATCGTCTGTGTCTTGAGAGGAGTAAGCCTCTTCGGTCCCCAGCAGATGCTGACACCTCATTACCTCTCGGAGAAGCCCCGCACAACTTCAAGTAGATTAATAGATTTCATAAAAAGGATAATGCTAATGGATAACGTGGTTTGTATTCTGTCTTGGGCTATGCTTTAATAAGCTCGGAAGTGAAAGAGTCAAGCAAATGCAGAAAACAGAAAAGAGAGCGATGAGGGGTGACAGCCTGGCACATATGATGAAAGAAAACAAAGGGACGAATAAGACAGACAAACTGAAATGAAACAAACGGGTAGGCAAATAATCTGGAGAGAGACACAGTTGACACATAAAGATTTAGAGAAAGAGGGAGCTGAGAGAGAAAACAGTACAAGAGAGGGCACGTGATAGCGTGAGAGAGAATTAGGGGAACAAGAGCGGCCGGGAAACTGAAAGTACGGCCGGCCAGCCATGAATAATTAGGGGAGGAGAAGCCGCAGAGCACACGCTGGGAGAAGCCCTTTCATGTGGTGGCGGCCGTGAAAAAATGCAATTAGGAGGGAGGGAGGGAGGCTGATGCGCGTGCTTGTTTGGTCACGTGATTCACGTGAACTCGAAGAAAACCGCACAGAAAAATGCCTTAGTTTGATGAGTATTTTGAGCACTAGAATTCTCTCCATTTTCCATTCCTGCGGAATGGAAAAGGCGAGACCTAAAAAGGGGGTCCCAAAACGTGTTTTCCCCATGTTAATTTCCATAGGGCGGTTGGACTCACTTTTAGCCCGAACGGCTGAATGGATTTCCACCAAACTTGGCAAAGTTGTAGGGACTGGTAGCCCGATGTGCCTTTGCTATGTCTCAAGATATGTGCTCCAGTGGATTTTGAGTAATTTAGGTTCAAAAAAATATATATATCTATAAGCGCGTCCCGGTACGGGCACCGGGCTACGCGAGTTCGCGAGCGGAAAGCCGATTGGCTCTCGGGTGTCTGTCAAGATTCCAAACAGTCCGGAGCGGCCGCCATCTTGTGTCTTGGTAGGATCGAGACACAAGAGGTGGCAAAAACAAAGGGGGAAAATGACCAAAAGGGGGAAGAATAGACCCCCCCTGACCCCCTAGGTTTGATGTGGGGGCCATAAAAGGGCCCTGCGGGGCAATATTTTTTTCCCGATTTTCGCGGGGGGAGTAGCATTTTTTTATAAATTGGAGGTAGTTCTAAAAAGAACTGTTTTTTTATTCTTTTTGTTGTTTTAATTTATTTTTATTGTTTTGGGGATTTTTTTTACTTTTTTCGGCTTTTATGAACAATTTAATATTTATTTTTTATTTTTATGGGGACAAACAAAAAACAGGGAATTGTAAACGGCTCAACTGGAGCAAAAAAACACGAACAATTTAAGGTTTGTTTTTGCAGTTGTGGTTGTCTCCAGCACGGTTAATCAGTTTAATACTTTGCTCTCCATAGCAAATTTTAGTCCCGCAAAATTTAAAAAACAATTATAAAATCTCCAAACTGGGGTTGGATATTTGGGACCATCTCCCTTGTCTTTTGAGGTGCTGCGAGAAGCTTGGGGAGGGTTCCTTGTCAGTTCTCTGACCTCTGCCGCAGCATAGTTGTTTGGATGCCTGCGTTGCATATGGCGAATCATAGTATTGTTGCCAAATGAATACTTTTTGGCAGGGTTTCCCCTGGAAAGTACAGTGCCACAGATCAGACATGCCACTTTGGGAGCATTAACTTTCTTTAGGCCCTTTGGGATTTAAAAAAACTCCCAGACAATGTGCTTCTTTGGTTTATAGGGGGTATTATCTTCAGGCAGGAACTGCCCCTCCTCCTCTTTTTCTTCACCACCACTGTGGTGTTGTGGTGGTCCTTGTGGTGGTGGTGGTGGTGGTGGTGGTGGTTGAGATGCTCCTGCTACTGTAGATACGTATAAAGTGGTCAGAGTCTATTGATTAATAGAACATCAAATGTATGAATATTACTAATTATAAATTATCAACATTCCATCCATGTAGTGCAACATTTTTATTTTAGGCACTTTGTTACCTGGATACTTAGTATCATTCTATAAGTACCAGAAATTGTGAGATAAAACTAAACATATGAAAAAGCATATCAATTACTTCATTGAATCAGACACATATTTAAGGACACAAGTATCAATTAAATGCATAGAAAAACTTCATATGTAGAAAAGATTCACACATATTGTCTGCATTGTTACATATCAACGCGCTCAAAGTGATGAGGAAAAAGAGGTAGTTAGATGGGATGGGTGTGATGGGGTAAAGGTGGGGACTGGGTAAAGGTTGTTGTGACCATAAAACAATCACAGTGATAATCAGTGCGGCCTTTACAGTCTAATTTAGATCAGTAGTTCCAAGTAACTCTTTAACATAGGATCTGTGTTACTCCATTAGTTTCTCCTATGGTTAGAGGGTAGGTATAGTCTGGTCTACGTTTCGACCCCCGGTTTAAGGGTTGGTTGAAGCCTCATGCTGGGGTCTTCTTCAGGACAAAAAAAGAACAGGAGCGCTTTGTATAAGGCCGTTCAGTGGCCTTTAAGGTTGGACCATCATCGGTTCCTATGTAGAAGAGTATAACTAGGACATCATTGCTTGCCAATCAGTATATCTGGTATTTCCGGTTTGTCATGTGTCCAACGGAGACCTTTGGGGGTGCGCGACAAATCTCGCAACCCTCGGGGTTCTTGAATTACGCTAGGAAAAGTTTGTATCCATCTCCGCTGCCGAGCAGTGAAACAAACAGGTCTTCCTCAGTCAAAGTACAAAGTGAGAATGAGGAAAAAAGGTGGGGGCTTTCATCATTTAGAAAAAAAACTGTTCTGAACCAATGAAAAGTGTTATTTTCAGGTCACATGACCCGAAAATAATGATGTCATGAGTGATGTCACTGACCATGTCATGAGTGATGTAATATGTGACGTCATCAGCAGTGCATTGCAGGCGTGCAAGTTATAGTGAGTCCAACTAACTATAACGTGGGAATTTCAATGGTTTTATGTCAGTAAAATTTCCAGCTAACTATAACTGGTGTCAAACCTATGGTTTTTTCAGTGAATTTAATAGGTTTTTTAAATGCTAATACCTAACTATAACTGGTGTGAAACCTATGTTTTTTTTCTGTGAATATATATATATATATATCTATATATATATATATATATATATATATATTCTACAGGTAGTCCTTAGCTCTACATTGACACAGCATTATCCTATGGTCCCCATAGCAGTTCTGCCTGCTTGTACTTCATTGGGTTTAACAATTGGATTTCCTGCTACTGGTACACTTTGTGTGATCCTGATCTCCAAAGGTTTTCAAAGAAGGTTTTCTTGTTTAATATTTATTGCATACATATCAATGCATTTGCTCTGGTTTGGAATATTGCTATATCTCCATGTTTTGAATTTGACTTTCACATCGTGTCTCTGCTATGTGTTTTTCACTGTTTGTAAATGCCCAGAGCTATATTTGGATCTTGGCCACAGTGCTTGCAGCACCAGCGTAACTTTTGCGTTGTGGGCATTACAGTGAACGCGTTGTACTACAAGAGAAAATTAACCAGTTTGCGACTTCTGCTGTGGACTTTTGGGGGGTGAGCCTTTCATTTAATATTGTTTGGTCCCTCGCAACTTCACCCTGGACTTATGGCAGTTTAACCACAGCAGCACGGTTTGAAAAAGTGGGCACATGTTGTTTATATCGTGCGCACTCTTACTTTCATGACAATTCCCTTCAACTTCTTCCACGCTTTGGTTGCTAGGTAGCTTCCCAGCTGCGATGGGACGCTTTGCTGCCCGGGTGCCCAGAGAGCCATCCGGCGCAGCATATTCAGTGTGCTGCCATCTTGAAGTTGGTGCCAAGACTCAAGCTTCGGCGACGTCTATGGGAGAGTCCCGTTTTTGCTGCTCCGGAGCGTATTGTGGTTTAGTGACGGCTTGAGCCACCCGGCGTTCATAACGCATGCATGCCGCCATTTTGGTTTTACACAAATTCAGAGATGTTGCATGCCTGTGAGTTTCACAGGCTGTAGATCTTCACTTCAAGCAACAGGACACCTCGTTCTTTTGGAGCATTTACTGTTGTTTGCTACTTGCAGCGTCTACACTCACATTCCATACTACTCTTGTTTTTTTTTTTATTTCAGTAATTTTTTATTGAAAAAAAGCAAATATACATGGTGCAGAGTGAAACACATGGGGGGATGGGAAAAGACAGGGAAAAAAGCGCCCAGGGGGCGTGGTGGGGGGGGCCAAGCATTGTCCTGATTTGCTTGTGCCTGTTCTGTTTGTCCATGTTCTCGTGCTTGCCTCTTCTTCTTCTCGCCAGTACTTCAGGCTTCCCCCCTACCCCTTACGAACTGTCTGATTGTCTTTTGCTCCCCTGGTGGCGTGAAGAGAAAAGAGAGGTGTAGAGATATAGAGAGTAAAGAGAGAGAGGAGGCAAATTGTGTCGCATAGTAGGTGATGCGTGTGGTTTATGCCGTGTTACCTGGTCTGACCGTTCAGGGTGGCTTATGGGAGGACAGGTAGTTGTCTAGCGACAGCCACATCTCGCTTTTTTCCCTGAGTTCGGTAGGCTGTTGGTTGTTATGGTGTCAGCTCCTCGTAGGAATATGACCCAGTTGAACCATGCTTTAAAAGTGGCCTTTGCTGTGTTTTTCCAATTGTTCAACACCGTCTTGACCGCCGTTGTGAGCAGGAGGTCAATCAGGTCCCTGTCATTATCTGTTGTTATGGAGGTGTGCCTGCTAGGGGGGATGGAGCCCGTTGCACTACTCACGGCGACGAAACACCCCTCAATAAAACTAAACGCAATACTAAGGAACACAAGAATGGCACTACTAAGAATAGATAAACTACTAGACACAAGCGTCAGACAAACACAGCTAGAGTCCCTCTGGTACAACCCCAGAATAAAGTATAGGAACAACACACTAGACATGCAGACAAGGTACCGACACGGCATAACAACGGTGGGCCAATTACAGATCAAAGGAAATCAAACAACCTTCGACACACTCAAAGAGCAATAAAAGTTTGATAGCGTAGAGCTCTATAACTTCCTCAAAATAAGAGTGGCAATTGCCAAAGCAGGCATAAACAGTCACACCTCATCAATAATACAATACGCCACCAGCCTGAACACAATAGGACACCAAGTTGCGCACATATACAGAGCCCTGGGCCCCCAAACCACTAAACTAAATAACAAAATTATAACCCACTGGGAAGAGGCGGCGGGGAGAGAACTCAACGAGAAGGAAAGGGCAGACCTCTGGTCTTCCTCATCGAGAAGAAAGGTGACAACAACTCTAGATCAGACAAAATTCTGGCTATTACACAGGGCCTACTGGACCCCGGCACGTCTAGCCTCCATGGGTATCAGAGAGAATGACTCCTGCTGGAACTGCAATAAGCAGAAGGGGGACCTGGCACACCTCCTCCTCCACTGCACCAAGATCAGGAGATTCTGGGATTCAATAAATACTCTAATTAATGACGTAACAGGAGCCACACTAACACTGGACTTTCACCATCTAGCACTAGGGTACACCATACTACTCTTGTTGATCTGTGTGTGATCCCGGTGATTCACGTATATTTTCACGAATGCCTATATGCCACAGAACTTGCTTTCAAGCCCCAGCTCAATTTCGAAATGCTTTTAGCCTGGAGGAAAATGCCTTTATTTGAGCCCCGGAATTCTTGTGGCGTCCACAGACACTTTGTTCATGTCTGTTTTTTTGTGTATAGTTTACAACAGTTGGTTTTGCAAAAGGACTCTCATCCAAGTCAGAGGTAGCCGATCTCATATTTAGGTTTTGTCTAATGGGAAGTACTCGGGAGAGAAGTCGCTCACTGGCGTAGTGTTTACCTTGTCTTTTCACATTCTATTAATGCATGATTGTTTTTATTTCTGTGTAGGAGTGAACATTGAATGTTATATTTCTTGCACCTCAGAGTGTGTCAGTAGGTTCACTTGGTTACAGCTCATATTTAATCACTTCTTCACAGTTTGTTATGGGTCTAATCCCATCTTCACAGTTTGTTATGGGTCTAGTCCCATCTCCACAGTTTGAAATTAGTGTTTTTCCCATCTACACAGTATGTTGTGGGCGTCAGTCCCGCTCACACTCTTTCTAATGAGTAAGAGTCCCATGTGTTCTTCTGCTCTGTGTATGTTTCTATCCTCCACAGAAGGTTTCTAATGGGTAAGAGTCTCAGGTGTTCTTTTGTTCTGTACATGCTTCTAGCCTTCTCTTAGAGATTCTAGTGGGTACAAGTCCCATGTGTTCTTTTGTTTTGTACATGTTACTAACCTCTATATAGGTGTTCTAATGGGTCCGAGTCCCATGTGTTCTATTGTTTTGTTCACGTTTATAACCTTTACAATGAGGTTCTAAGGGGAAGGCGTCCCTTGTGTTCTGCTGTCTGTTCATGCTACTAACCTCTACATAGGTGTTCAAATGGGTACGAGTCCCATGTGTATCATTGTTTGTGTGCACTATTGTGCACACTCGTGTTTGTCTGTCCTTAGACCTGTGTGACTGTATGGTTGGCATTTCCCCTTAACGTTTTTCTTCAGCTGATGTTGGGTATAGATGTTCCATGTTGTTTCTGGTCTATGTATTCACCTGCATTTTAGGGAAAGTCGGTTCGGGTGTCCTTCACCCATTTCTACTGTTTTTAAAACAAAATAATTTTTATAGGAGGATTATGGGGGGAGCCTCTTGGAAATTCTGTGGAACCTCTGTGACCATTACCTGCTGCCCGGTGCCTACGTTTGTGCCACTGCTGGTTTTGTTGTGCCCGCCCGCCTCCCGCTGCCGCACACTCGTTTCATCTTGGTGAGGCCGCTGTGTGGAGGGGGGGTCCGCGGCACCTGAACTTCCACCAGTCAGTGCTGTCGGAAGCTGTTACCCGGGCAAGCGTGCCAGGAGGCGCTTAAATTGCGGCATCACTCCCCGCGTTGCAGGAGCATCCCGGGAGAAGCCCGGGACAAGGGCGGGCCGTCAGAGGCCAAAGGAGGCTGGGCTGGTCCCTCTCTCTGACATTTAAAAAAAACAAGGGGTGAGATATTCCTTTGACTTGGCTACCGGCCTGATTTGTTGTTTCCATCTGTTCACGAGACTATATTGTATTAACTGAGATTGTCCCATACTGATATGGCCAAATCATTAGCTAAAGGGTGTTCAGGCGGTGGGGGGGGTTGGGACTTTGGATGCGTTTCTGAAACGAGCAGAAACTGTTGTGGTGAAAGAAATTGAACTTGTTGAAAGAAGGTTATCTTTAGATCCATCTTGCCAAACACTTTTGCCGAAAACAACTATAGAGTCTTCTATAAGTACCATTGCTCCCTTGGTTCCTCTGTGTATCCCTCAGATTTCTAATGGGTCAGTCTTAGATGCTAGTTTGTCCATTGCATCTGACTCTTCTTTTGCGCCTAGTTTACCGCCCTCTCCCTTAGTTACATGTACTAGGCAGTTACGGTCTACTTCAGTTATTAACAGCAATGTTGCGCCAGGGAAAAGAAAGGCTGGTGACCCCCTTAAAAGTAGTTGGCGAAAAGCTAAGCAGCCCAGGAATAATAAAAATACAAATATTTTGTCTGGGCGGGGTAGACTGGATGGAAATGTCACAAAACAGATTTTAGAAGACAGGACAAAGGGAGGTTTGGAGCTCGAAGAACATAATGCAAAAGATACCATGGAGGGCAATATGGGTGACTTCATTACAGTTATGGAAGAACGTTTGAAAGCATTTATCACCCCTGTTATGGACAAATTAGAGCAAATAGATGGCAGTTTAAAAATTATTGAAAAATATATTTCAAACCAGAAAGCCCCAACGCATTGGTCGAACCAACTAGAATTCACCCATTGAGTGCACTTACAACGAGAGTAACTGATTTGGTGGACACCATGATGAGTGTAGAACCTCAAGTTGTAGTACCATCTATCCCCGCCATAGTTGTGGGAGCGGGAGTCAGCTAAGGAGAAAAACAGGGGCCAGCAGGCCCTGTGTGGAGAATAAGCCTTCCAGCACAGGCTTGTTCTCGTGAAATATCGTTGCACCTCCCTCCAGAAGCAAGCCCATAGTCGATAATTTTGGCAAATATCCCGAAAACACAGGATGGCAGAGAGGAACACTGGACCACCCTTAAAAACAAGGCCCTCCACTTTTTGAGCGTTAAAACTGTGTTAGGTGAACATTTGTTTAATAACTTTAAAATGGTGAGAAGGGTAACATGGGTGGGGAAAACTAAGAAGACTCTTAAGGATGACTGCGTTTTTATAAGCTTTGGTTGTCCAATATTGGTTGACCGCATTTTGAAGCAGGCAGGTTCAGTTAGGATTAATTCTGACTATGTTAACGTCCTCCCCCTGGGGTTTTTCTATCCTCCTAAGAATATCAGAGTAAATGGGGAGGGCTGGGATAGTACCCAGTTACTTACTTCTATTGGGCCAGTTGCATTGACTAATAGATATAAGGCGTTAAGCTCACTGAATATAAATGATTGACTTTGTGGCTGGAAAAACTTGAAGCTGGAAATAGCCAGCGCAGTTGACGACCATTGAGCATGTTCGCCTACTGAATTAGTAGCACCTCAGGGGTAGACAGCAACACTGTCACTGGTGATAGAGTTCCAACTGTTCCACTTAGTGAACTAGATCTGGAGAGAGATAGGTCTGTGTTACGATCTGTAATAGAGGGGTCGTTGTTAGAAACGGACGCCCATATTTTGAGGTTTGCAGAGGAAGATGGTGTTACTAATTTAGTGACATCAAACCCTGTGAATATTGAAGGTAATGAGCTTGAAAAGTCTAGAGCTATCTTAATTGAGAATAAGATGGCCTTTTTGTCATGGAATATCGTGGGGTTGCGATCAAAAAGAGGGGACCCAAACTGGGAGGCCTTTTTATTACCATACTATATTATTGCCCTGCCGGAAACTTGGGATTCTGGAGAGTGTTACTATTTGGACGGTTATCAATCGTTTAATAAATTTGCAATACCATCGCCAATGGGGAGATCCAGGGGGGTCTTTTGTTATTATTTAGTCTTAAACTATTGTACAAAGCCGAGCTAGTAGTGACAAGTTCCCCAAATATTTTAGCGGTAGGACTGGAGGGCAAAAACTTGCCTAAAATTCTGGTGGTAAATTTTTATAATTCCTTCACCGGGATTGATGAATTGGAGCATTTAAGAGCACTGTCAATAATCTTGGATGAATATAATTCAAACAACAATGCATATTATTATCTTTTAGTTCTTGGCGATTTTAATATACATGTTTGTCACCTAAAGTGTTTGCAGAATGTTGATTTGGAATACGACTCCCGGGGGTGTACTCATTTTGAGCACACCAAGAGCGGGATGTATCTTCAGAGTCTTTTATCTGAGTATTATTTATTTGCCCCTTCACAAGGTGAAACATCTTGCCCTATTCCAACTTTTGTGGGTCAAGGACATAAGTCCATTATAGATTACATTTTTGTTTCATCCCTTTTGGTAGATACATATAGATTCTTTGGTGTCATACAGAATGGTTTTAGTGACCACAATCCTCTTAGTATGGATATTAATATTAGGGCTCTTAAAAGTGAAAATACACTGACATCTATTAAAAACTCAAATATAGCCACCATATGCCAG